>NC_140618.1:20775594-21483094 GCF_057382275.1 Copadichromis virginalis
ATGGGTTGAAACCATCCGTATGGCTTTTTACAGTATCTGATCTCTGAGTGGATGCACACAAAAACAAAGGATTCGTTGTTTGTTTGCTTAGTGACGAGTTATAAGAGCTCACATGTTCATTGTCCCTTTCAGTTTGGAGTCAGTATCAGAAAAGCAGCACAACAGTTAGTCCGCCTGCCTCCAAAGACTCTGCCCAAACCCCAGCTTCAGCCCCCACATCCATTTTCTGTAGTAAAGCTCAGACATGTCGATCTAGCGCATGCTGAGACGAAGCCTCAGCTGGAGGGTGCAGAGCCCCCTGTTTCTCCTTCCTCCTGTCAGTCAGCAGTCCATTTCATGACAAGAGTCCTCCATCGTCTCAAGGAGGTGGACGAACACATCTCTGAGGTGAACAGTGCCTCTTCTTTTATTTCTTTAACTCCTGTTTTCTGTCTGTTTTTTCATTCTGTCCTCTTTCTAAATCACTGTGATTGTTGCGTTTCTCAACAAGGAGTGAATGTTGATTATATATCATTTTCTGATTATACATTTAGGCTCGTGTAATATGCAGTCTGATGGTGAAGTCAGCCCCTTTATTATCCAGCCTGACAAAAATTTGCAAGAGTAGTCTTACATATTTAACGCTATATTTAGCGTTGTTGGAAGTTTTTGGCCTTTAATTTAGTCTTTTTTATGATCCCTTACAAAAGTTTTGAAATCCATATTTATTTATTTTTTAGAGCTATCAGACTGTTGCTAACTAGCTATCAAATTATTACCACTCTCAAATCTGTCCATGACTGGAGTCAGAAGATCGCTAACTTAGCTTAGCATAAACAGTGAGCGCAGGGGTAGAAACACGCAACTTAGTTTGTTTTTTTGTTGGACTGCCAACAGACACAATCTCTGATTTATTTCTTTAGCAAGAGTCAGGAAGATATTAGAACTTACAGCTGTTCTGTGGGAGGTTTTTGTTCCCACTGTTGCAAAGTGCTTGCTCATAGAGGAGTTGCTTGATTGTTGGGATTTTCTCCAATAATGTGAGATTCTCCAGCCGACTGATGTGAATTGGCGCGATATGCTAAGCTAAGCTAACCCCCTGGATCCAGCTCTAGACTGACATGAATGGTCCACTGACGCGCCTCTGATTTTGAGATTGTAAAAACAATGACGCTATTTCAACACATAAACTCTGACTAATGTCAAGAGAATCAGCCACAGAAACTGTGTGACGTTTTCCTTATTTACATGTTGATTGGTTTAAGTGTCGCCTCTTGTTCAGACATCATACAGACTTTACACTATGGAACTGACTGATTAGAGACTGTTTAATGTCCAATCTGACTGCTTTGGACATGTGTATTTTCAAATATAGGTCAGCCGCTATGTGAAAATGTTCCTTTAAGCTGCTGGCTTCAGATATTTTACCCACGCCTGTGTTATTAATGTTGAGATAAATTACATCATTATTTTAGTCTAATCTGAAAATGAGTAATTGTCCTTTTCATTCATGACTTTGGTTGAACTCATATACTAGTCTCTCATTTCTCTGCCAGGACTGTGTGACTATCCCGGTTTTCTGTTCCCATACAGTTTGAGTAATTACATCAACTCAGGTGTGAAATTAATATAATAGGGCGGCTTTTCAAACTGCGACGTCTTTGTTCTCCTCTTGACAATAGACACTTAGCTGTCGAATCCTGCTTCTCGTTGAGAAGACGATAGAAAGGTCTGTCATCACTTACGTGCGCAGTGCTTATTAAGCATTTATTAGTCTGCCTAATTTTGCCTGCGCACACAAAAAGGGTTGTTGGATGAACTGATGACTTTTCTTTTGCCATCCTGCAGAAAAAAGCTCAGACACAACAGGTTAGAGAGTTTCATGCAAAGAGTATAAAGGAAAAAGCCATCCACCTTAGCGGGTTGTTCCCAGGAAACGGTTCTGATGTACTTAAGGTGAATATCTCCAGCTTGATGTGTGATCCCACACTATCCTGTGTGTCTCTGTGCTCCCTGCCCCTCAAAGTGTCCTCATTTGCACGTGTTTTAGGACACAGTTGTGGCATGTTTGCAGTGCTCTCCATCGTTCATTAGTTTTCTAGTGTGTTTATTCTTTGTTTCAATAGAAAAAAAGAAGTACTTTAACCTCAGATTTCTATTATTGTCATGTGCTTTGCATGAGAGCTTTGCTTGAACTGCTGTTTCTGCCCTTTGCTTTTAATTACTGGCAGTCCTCAGAGGACAGAAGTGTGTACTCTTGTGGTTTCACTCTTAGGGTTTCTCTGCTCCACCCTTCCCCAAAAAGCTGTCTCCAACTTAAAAAGCCCATTTCAACCCCCCCAAATATCCAGTTTATGTGTTTTACTCCTGGCCTGTAGTGTTAATATGGTGTGCACCATTTATAGTTGGAAGTTGGAAGTCCAGTTTAGAAAGTCAGAACAGCCCCAACTTTACAATCCAAATTAGCATAAGGGAACGTAAACAACGGAAAAGCTAAAATTGGTCATCTGCACAGTCACTGTTGTGTGTTGACGCTACCTTTTCCGACTTTTCTACTGAAAGGTACAGGATTAATCCATTTACGTATTTCATTGTAGCTTGGGAAGAAACTGCTGGAGGTGGAAAAGGAGCGCTGCAGGCCAGAGAGAAAAATATGTAAATTGGATGCCGTTATAACAGCCAGATATTATAGCAAGAGTTACACTAGTAGAGTATAAAGGAACAACTCCTGGTAGGTAATTATAATCAAGTATTTGTGTTTTACAACCAGTGGGTACACATGAGTAAGTAAGTACATAAGGGCAGGATCATTGAAAAGGAAGCTGAGACTCAGCCTCAGTGTGTCAGTTATAGTGACAGATCTAAAATTCACTTGTATGATTTTGCTGTTTTCCCAGGGCGGCTCAGTACGAAGGGCGTTTCCCCCGTCGGGTGACAAGTGTCACTCGTGTCAGAAGCGTGTTTATATGGTGGAGAGGATCTGCACCGAGGGGCTTTACTTCCACAGGGAGTGTTTCCGCTGTTCGACCTGCAGCTCTGTTCTTCGACAGGGAGCGCATGCTTTCCACTCTGAAGAGGGTATGCTTCTCCAAATGGCGTAGCCACATATTACCTACATGGCACAGAATAACTGAAATGGCTCATCTTGACCTTCACTTTGATCTTACAGGGAAACTCTACTGCAAACTGCATTTTGATCAGCGGAACAATGGGACGAGCATACGGAGGACTTTCTCTCTACCCTCAGTGAGACCTGTGCGTATTTATCCACCTTCCTCTGACAATGATGGATGCAAGGTGTCTAACTTCTCCTCCCATCACCTCCTTCTTAGAATCGTGATAGCATTCAGGAGCACCGTCCTACTGATGAAGATATCACCCCCTCCAGCAGTCCGGCAGACCTGCAGAGTGAACCCGCAGCAGGTACCTTCAGCTCGTTCATGAGGAAACAGCTGAGCTGGCCTCTGAGTGTGACTCGTGCTGTGTGCAACGCCCCCCGGTATCTGTCCCAGCGCGCGTGTCATGCAGCACAGGCCTTTACCGGCCACCTGAGAGACAACGCACAGGACTACACGTTGCTGTATGAGCTACTGAGCATGAGCTTGCCACTGCTGTTTGTTTTACAAGAAGTACTGCTGCAGATGTACACAGAGGCTGTGCCTGATGGGCCGAGCTCTTTAGAGCCTTTACTGCTTTGGCTGCAGGAACATATCAGGCAGAGGATAATCTAGACTTTCGGCTGCAAAAATTTAACCCTCAACATTAAACCAGAGGCCGAGGAGTTCATTAGTTGCAGCGTCATCAACCTGTTATCATTTTGTACATGTGCACAAGCACCTTCCTGATGTTTACTTACTTTTTATGATGACACTGTAGGTAGATGTTAGATGTGTGGGTGTGCTGGGTGTGCACTAGCCAAAGAAGACACACTGTAGGCTACTTATGCAAAAAGAATTTTGGTTTACTTTTAGTAGTTTACTTTGGGGTAGTTTGTCAAGCAAGGAAAACTGCACCAAATAATTTTGCAGTGGGTTTGATGAGTGAACTGTTATAATATATTGGACACATAGGTTAAAGAGTAAATAGGCAAGTAAATCAAACAAGCCATGATCAGAACATTGGAGCCTATTAGGCTAACCTTTTACAAACTTACTCGTGAAACTGGCCCTGCAGTTAACTGGGATTATGACTGACTAACTTGATGCACTTTAACTTTGAGAACTGCCATATCAATGTAGCAGCAGACACATTTGTCACATTTGACAAAAGCCTGTTCTCATATTAACAGTGACTGCAAGGCAGGCTTTCATTTGACTATGCATATGTACTAAAGACATTTTAATATGTATGCAGGCATGTCTTTTAACAGTCATGTAAGCAGGTTTTTTTACTATCACTTTATAAAACAAACTCTCTGTTTACTCTCAACAACTATTTTTTTTATTATTTTTTTGGATAACACCAAAGGATATTTGACACTATGGACTGTCCTAAATACTTTTAGGTATTTAGTTCAACTTTGCTGCCATCTGCTGTTCACTCAGAACAAAATATATAGAAATGTGGTAAAATTATAGCCGCAATTAAATTTAAAATAACCGAACAGGTTAATATGTGGTCTAACTGAGGAAAAACAGGAAACACAGGGTCAGCAGCACAGGGTGGCTCCACCGGAACGGAGAGATTTTCCGTTTTGCTGTAGACAATAGAAGCGGTGAGCACGCTGTGATGCGTTTGAATGTGCTTGCCGCTCTTGCTGTAATCTGAAAGCACGATGTCGGACAATCAACTGTAAACCTCTCTGACTAGAAGCCACATAGTTGCTTCCTATTTAGACAATCTATTGATGCTCGTGAAGCACTTTAGAGTAATTTTTAAGGATTTGAAAATCGTCTGGCATTATCGTGAGCGTTTGATGACACTATGTTTGTGTTTTGCTCTCTGCTGCCTTATAGTTTGTGTTAAATTACAGAATCGTGTGATCTTATTTTCCGTGCTGTGCAGGTGGAAAACATGTTTTGTTTTGTTTTTTAATACCAAAGAACAGTTTTCAAGCAAACTAACTGGACTTGCTTCTGTTTAGCAAGTTGACGGTCGAGCAAACTGTAACATGCACAACGGTGCCAGCATTAACTCTGAATGTCAGTATTGTGCATCGTTTTCATAAACATTTTCTATCTTTGTGCACTGTGCTGTGTTTATTTGCCTTCATGTTGTCATTTTTTTTTTTATCAGTTCGTGCTTCTCTTTTCCTCTCATTCAGCGGACGCCTTTTATGAAGCCTGTGAGACAATCGGGTGGTTAGGAGAAATGACTTTTTAAAGGTGATCACCTGCATGGTTGCATCAATGTGAGGCTGTAGATGCTGATATCACATATCAGCGGTTTTAGTGCTGAAATAATATTTTCTTTGAAGTGACACTAAGTTTAAGCTAAGCTAAGGTCAGGACTAATCAACAGTTTTGGGAATGAACTAGTACTAATTCAGCATGGTTTGAGACCTCTGCAAAGAAGCAAAGAGCAAATAAGTTCATGTAACTTTTTTTTATTCCGATCTCACCACAAGGTCTTAGTCTTTTTTGGAGTGTTTTCTTCTTCTTCTCATGGATACCTTAGTCGTTCAAATAAACTACTGCTTTCAAGGTGAAGAGTAACATTTCCAACTCAAATTTAATCTAAACATGAGGGGAAAAAGTGTTGCTTTTGTTGCTCCAGAATAGCTTCTGTACATATTGAACCTTGAGGTGAGATTAAATGTTTCTAAAGTCAACATTTAACAGTGCACCCTTTTTTTGGAATTATGTTTCATTGAGCTGATGTTGTATTTTAAAGGCGAGCTTCCATCAGCGTCTCCTTACAGGAGTTGGGGAGTGTGAAAAATATCCCTTCCAGCTCCAGACCGGCAAGAGTTGTCACTTGAATGAGTATCAATTAAATCAAAAGATGTATTTGATTTAAAAAAAAAAAAATGTGAGTGAGGATTTAAAGAGAAGTACTCTGGGAAGACCTCTTCAGCCTGTTCTTCCCGTCTCCGCTGGAGATGGGCAGCTCAATGCTACGTTATCCACCACTTGCGCGACATACCTGAAGTGCAAGCAACACAAGCATCCAAACTGTGACCGTGATTCCTCCTCTGTGGAAGAAAGGGAAAAGCACACAGCTGACTCATGTGTTTATGCAGTTACTGTAGAATGAGTCCATGAGAGCTACACCTAAAATTTGGCAGTGGCGGCCGGAAGGTGAGGCTTCAAAAACCTCCAGCTCCAGATGGCATCACATCAGACTGGTAATAAAGGCATTATTCTCGAAGCCTTTCCATGATGATCTGACAACAGGGGCAAAGAACTACGATCTGTTTTCAAACCAACGTATTTAACGTTTGAGAGAAATGTTGTTCATTTAACTAATAATAATCATATCCCTTACTCCTAGTCCTACTGTGGTATAGGCACAGATAAGCAACTGACGTTCTAATCCACCATGGTGGATGAGCCAGAGTCATGCATATTAGTCTCATCAGTAATTTTGGTTTGTGTGTTTAGTAAAGAATAAGAATTTTTTTTAAATCCCTTTGAGGTCTACACCTTAAGTCTCAGGCAACAAACTAACAAATTTTCTCAATAAGTGATATCTTTCCCTTTACATGTCTCTTTGCTGGTCGGCCTCAAAAAGCTTGTTTTAGGATGATAATGATGGATGAGGCACATTTTCTTATTATTGTCAGTACACGGTAATGCCTGTTAAAGAGAGATTCTCTTGTTCAGTTCATGAGATTTAGAAGCAGACTTCTTTTCTTTGATTTATTAGTGCCGATATGACAAACACAACACTATACGCTGAAAAAACGGCTGTTAAATTAATGCTATTTTTCTTTCTTGTTCCCAGCTTTTTCATGCATGCATAAAAGTGTACAAAGATCTCTTAGATATGTCTTAGTTTTTCTCTACTCAGAATCAGTTGAACTTGCAGACTATAAAGAACAGCCGGGCATGTGCAGATTTCTTTTTAAAAGTCTGTTTTCTTTGACTTGAAGAAGTCGCCACAGAAGAAAGCCATCACCTCATCCACTCATCACTAAAAAGGGACTTCAAGTTTTATTGCAGGTTCTATTGCAGAGTAAATACACAGTAGTGACTGCTAACTTTTGATATGATGAATGTTTTTCTACCTTGATGGTCACATACAGTCAGTATGGTGTACACTTTGTTTTGCTGGGAAACTTTGGGTCCCTAGACTCACATCAGCCACCTAAACTTTGTTGCAAGCCAGTCAAATACGTAGTGCCTCCAAATTTCCCAAATACTAATCAGACTGTGCTGCAGGATGCACAAGAGCAAGCAGGATCCAAAGAGGAGCCATTCTACAACCCACAGGACATGAATGTGCTACATCCTGGTGCCAGACATCCTGTATCCATGTCATAATGGGCCAGAGTGATTCTGACAGCACGACTTCTAATATCAGGCATTATCTTTTCAGTCCAACAAAAGAACATTAAACAAACTAAAAATAAAGCAATTAAAGCTGCTATAAATATATATATACATGGCAAAATTAAGTCTGACCTATTACACCGTTCCTTATTTTTTGTCATATAGCTTCTGAGCACTCACACAATGCTCATATTAAACAAGTCCACCACTGCCTCTGTATCTAATATCATAAATATGTTTATTAACTCATCTCTGTCTGTGAGCACAGCAGCCTCAGCCACCTGCTGTTCACACCTTCTGTTTGCAATGGGCAGCCAAGATCCAGTGTAAAACACATAATGAACTGTGAATCGTGTTTGCAAAGAACCACCGGTAGACATAATTCAAAGGAGGGTGCTGGAAATGAGCATAGCATGTCACCTTTAAAGAAGCTTGTTGCATTTCAGTGAATATTCATGAATATTCTCAGAAATGTAGAATTTTTTTTTTGTACTAACCTCTGCCTTTCTTGAATAACTTGAATTACATCTGGTTTTTGATGTACACAATACATTCTGTCTCTTCATTAATCAATCTCGAAAGCAAAGTGCTCTCTCATGCCTCTGAAAACTGTAGGTCTCAGAGGTTAAGCTGCCATTGACTGCTCAGCGAAAAATGAAAAAAAGATGCTTGCAAAAAGTAGATAAGTGAACTAAAAAGTCCTTGGCTTTAAAAAGTGTGTTCATCTTTTCAGATGAAGACCGTGTCATTTAAAAAATACACAGCAATGTGAAGCCAAAAAATGTTCACTTTAAAAAGAACAAGGTTCAAGGTTCAGGGTTCTTTATTTGTCACATGCATAGTTATACAAGTATAACACACAGTGAAATGTAGCCTGACACGCTCCTCGACATGTGCAAAAAATTGGGGGGGGGGTGTAGAGGAAGAACATTTATATATATATATATATATATATATATATATATATATATATATATATATATATATATAGACGAGGAACCATCATGGAAGGACAGGCCCCTGCACGGTATGTACCACCGGCAGATAGAGGAGGTGGCTGATATCCAGAAATCCTACCAGTGGCTGGACAAAGCTGGACTGAAAGACAGCACAGAGGCACTAATCATGGCAGCACAAGAACAAGCTCTGAGCACAAGATCCATAGAGGCTGGGGTCTATCACACCAGGCAAGACCCCAGGTGCAGGCTGTGTAAAGATGCCCCAGAGACAATCCAGCACATAACAGCAGGGTGCAAGATGCTAGCAGGCAAGGCATACATGGAACGCCATAACCAAGTGGCCGGCATAGTGTACAGGAACATCTGTGCCGAGTATAACCTGGAAGTCCCGAGGTCAAAATGGGAGATGCCCCCAAGGGTGGTGGAGAATGACCGAGCTAAGATCCTGTGGGACTTCCAGATACAGACGGACAAAATGGTGGTGGCTAACCAACCGGACATAGTGGTGGTAGACAAACAGAAGAAGACGGCCGTAGTGATCGATGTAGCGGTTCCGAATGACAGCAATATCAGGAAGAAGGAACACGAGAAGCTGGAGAAATACCAAGGGCTCAGAGAAGAGCTCGAGAGGATGTGGAGGGTGAAGGTAATGGTGGTCCCCGTGGTAATCGGAGCACTAGGTGCGGTGACTCCCAAGCTAGGCGAGTGGCTCCAGCAGATCCCGGGAACAACATCGGAGATCTCTGTCCAGAAGAGCGCAGTCCTGGGAACAGCTAAGATACTGCGCAGGACCCTCAAGCTCCCAGGCCTCTGGTAGAGGACCCGAGCTTGAAGGATAAACCGCCCGCAGGGGCGTGCTGGGTGTTTTTTTGTTTTATCAAAGTCAAAGTCAACTTTATTGTCAATTCTGCCACATGTACAGGACATACAGAGAATAGAAACTACGTTACTCTCAATCCCTAGATAAAATAGCAAATGAACATTTAAATATAAGAGTGATTAAAAAATGCAGGTAAAATAATTAAAAAGTAAAAATTTAAATAAATACAATACAATTTTACATATAACAAGAAAGCTATACAATATACAATATAATGGGTAAATGACATTGGGTGTAAACCAGGCAGAGTAGTGCAAATAGGCAAATAGTGCAAATGGAGATTTAGTAATGTACGGTAAGAGATAGTGTAACAACAGAGTCTTATGAGGTAATGGCAGTCCAATGCTCCACAAAGTGACTGGTAACTGGTGCAGGCCAGTGAGTGAGTCAGAGTGTGTGTGTGTGTGTGTGTGACAGAGTTCAGTGAGACCGTGGAGGAGAGAGGGGAGAGGGGGCAGAATCGTATATATATATATATATATATATATATATATATATATATATATATATATATATATATATATATATATATGTAGTATATGGGTGAATGTGCAGTAGTAGCAGCAAGCAGGTGAATTCTGTACATTAATATGAATAGACATCTGACTATTTTACAGGATAGACAATATAAACATATTTAAAATTAAAGGAATTGAAATGTACATTGTGCCTTGGTTTAGTGTCTGGAAGAGTCCTGACTCAGTCAATCATAGATGATGTGAGAGGGCGGGTGTGTGTGTTTAGGGCACGGATGGCTTGGGGATAGAAGCTCCTCTTGAGTCTCTCTGTCCTTGCCCGGAAGATGCGGAACCTTCTACCAGATTGCAGAAGTTGGAACAGTTTGTTGCCAGGATGGGACGGGTCCTTCAGTATCTGCGCTGCTCTAGTCCGGCATCTCCTGGTGTAGGTGTCCTGAAGCGGGGGGAGAGCAATCCTGCAGCAGCGTTCTGCTGTACGGATCACTCTCTGGAGAGCTTTTTGGTCCTTCACACAGCTGTTCCCGAACCACGATGTCATGTTCTGTGTGAGGATGCTCTCCACAGCACCTGTATAGAAAATCCTGAGGATCTTTGGAGAGACCCTGAACTTCCTCAGTTGTCGTAGGTGATACAGGCGCTGCCTAGCCTTTTTGGTCTGGACCTGAATGTGGGCAGCCCATGTCAGGTCTGAGGAGATGTGGACACCAAGATACTTGAAGGACTGCACCCTCTCCACTGGAGCTCCATTGATGATAATGGGCTTGTAGTCTCTGTGCTGACCCCTTCTGAAGTCCACCACCAGCTCCTTGGTCTTGCTGACGTTCAGCTGGAGGTGGTTGTCCTGGCACCACGATGCCAGATTCTTCACTTCATCCATGTAGGCCGCCTCATTGTTGTTGGAGATGGCACCCAACACCACTGTGTCGTCAGCAAACTTCACAATGGTGTTGGAGCCATGGGTGGCCACACAGTCTGAAGTGTAGAGGGAGTAGAGCAGTGGCGAGAGGACACATCCCTGAGGGGCTCCTGTGTTGATGGTGATGCTGTTGGAGAAGCACCTGCCCACCCTCACCACCTGAGTTCTGCCAGTGAGGAAGTCCAACACCCATGCACACAGACGGCTGTTAAGTCCCAGATCCCTCAGCTTTGTGAACAGTCTGCAGGGCACTATTGTGTTAAACGCTGAACTGTAATCAACAAACAGCATTCGCACATAGTTACCCTGTTTCTTGTCCACGTGGCTGAGAGTGGTGTGTAAGACGTGGGCGATGGACAAGCGATGTATGCAATCTTAAAAACAGCTTTTCATAGATATGTTTGAAGCCCTGTGAAAAACTAAGTACTCTGCACGATTCAGTAGCTTGTAGAACCACCTTTAGCAGCAAAAACTGGAAGCAATCCTTTTCTGTGTGATTTTATCAGTGGAGGAATTCAGGCTCACTCTTCTTTATAACGTAGCTTCAGTTCTATGAGATTTAAACACATTTATTCATACACAGCTCTCCCACTGCAGCATTTCAATCCCATTGAGGTCTGGACTTTGGCTGGGTCATTGCAACACGCTGCTCTGCTCTGGATCATTTGACTCAGTTTTGGCATCTGTCAGACAGACAGCTCACATTTGACTCTAAAATACTCTGGTATACAGAGAAGTTCATTGTCAACTGCAAGGTGTCCAAACCCAGAACATTGAAAGTTGGTATGAGGTTGTGCTGATACATTGTGTTTGGTGCAGTGCATCATGGCCAAACATTTCCACTTTTGTCTTGTTTGTCCCACATTTTTCAGACTAATTGAGACCTGAGATGTAGCTCTTGGGGTTTTTTGGGTTTTTTTTTTGCAGTTTCTCTCAGTTCTGAAATTGAACGTTGACCTTGCGTTGAATTCGCTAAGACGTCCACTCCTGGGAACATTGTGCCATTGTGCTTCACAGACATGTTGAATTCTCCAGACCAGCAAACTGCCAAAACATCTGCTTTTATACAGACGGTCACACTTACTGAGGATCAATTAATCAAGTGCATTTAGTTATCACTTAGCCTCTTTATTCCTATGGAAATAGTAAGGTCATACTTGCATCCCTTGAAAGCTTTCTTTTTACATATCACTATGTGGAATTTTATTCTTCTAAATGTTGCTTCACTAAAAGATAAAGGGCAAAGACTACGTTCACAACTACTTAGCAATTACTTAGGTATAAGCCACAACAGTAGATGGACACGAGCCATTACACAGGAACAGAAAAGTAATTTAGAGTAAATTGATTTTAGGACAGAGAAGGTCAGTGTGTTGTTGCACAGGAAAAAATGGGGAACTTTTGCTTTGTAGAGGCTTCATTGACAGTCAGAGAATCTTTAATTTGATGGATACTGAACATTTGAGAGGCACCGTGACATTATCATTTATGAATAACTTTATAATAATAGTATTTAATCCCATTTTAAAGATGACATTTTTTTCTTTGTATAAAACATGTTGAATTAACATACTTTTATTTGAATATTCATAGATTTTGTAAGCACTTTAAACCCCTGCTTTCAAAAAAAGAGCTGAGCGATTCCGCATAGACAAAAAATAAGAGCTTTATGTGAGCTTGAATTTTAAAGAGTGAAAATGTTGTAAAGGAATGTGAAAATACTTCGATTGGAGCTCGCACTGAATGTTATTGGTCCACTGAATAGGTCTTATTATCAGTAATCAGCCCCATAGCTATGGGTCAGAATGGCCCACTGGAGTAATAAAGTGTGTGCAATGTGATTTTTTTTTTTTTTACACAAACACATTCAATTATACAGATTAGAAGAATCGTGATCTCTGGAATTTGCTATGATTTTGTGGTTTGCAGTCTGGTGGTTTGGTTTATATTAGTGAAAATTCAAGTTCTTTGAATTTTTTTCTGCACATTTTGACTTCTTGTTGACTATTATTTCTGTGATTCGTTTCTTTTTTGTGTTATTGTTGGTTTCTATCTTGGCTTTATTATTCCCACCTCTTCAGTCCACGCAGTTCCTCTGGATCATGTAATGTCTTTCTTGTTTTTGTATTTAGTATTTGTCCTTCATTCATATTTATTTTGCTCCCCTGCTTTGCTCTCCGGTTTTCATGCGTTCCTTACATATTTTATTTTTATTTTTATATTTCACTGACTCTTTTGTATTTTTCTTTGGACGTTTTACTGCCATATAAATTAGGTCACTTTCTGATCCTTTCTGATTTGCCCAGGTCTACCTAGCAGGAACATCTTACAGTTATATGTTGTTTTTCTCCCTCGTTGAAAATAAAAACATATTACACTTAAAAAAAAATGCCAACAAGATCATTGAAATGTCATAAAATTCTGTTTGCATGTCAGGTCAACTTTCATATTTAGACTTGAGGTAAGGGAAGAAGATAAACTTCTTGAAACTTGTTGGTTATTTTAGGTTTGACACACTTTTCTCATGTTTAAATTAAAACTCTTTGCACATTTCATTTTAACAAAAATCTGAGGGCCATAGAAAAATGTTTATCTTGTGTTTTTGTGTGGAAATGTGATACAAAAAAACAGTTTTTAATTCTAAAGCAAATTCTAAACAATGAAACAAATTAATTATGAAAAAAAGTGATTTCAAATGTCAAATGTAGGAGATAAAAAAAATCAGATAGATCTCTCGGAAGTCTATTAGGCAATAAACACATTCAAATAAAGCAAAAACATTTAAAAAGTAAAAGAGTAAAATTATAATTTTGCTCATAAGGATCAGAGTGAAAGACCTTAAAGGAGTTGAGTGCTGCTCAATAAGTGTGTGTCATTTTTGCTGCCCCCTAGCGGACACAAATATAAATACTGCAGCCATAAGTACTGTGAGCACAGAACACACACACACACACACACACACACACACACACACACACACACACACACACACACACACACACACACTTTTAGCCACACAAAATACTTGAATACAGGACACGGACAATAGCGCAGGTACTAAGGTCACATAATAAGCTTCAGTGGGTTTTGTCATTAGCAGAAATATGTTCAGTATGTGATTACTTGCTGAAGCTCCAAGGGAGTTGTTTGAGAGAGCTCAATTTAATTATTTTTATGTGATTGTTATAACATCAAAAACAGCTCTGAGGAGTCAAGGTGTATTAACAACTCATATTTACTAAACATTTCAATTAAATTTGAAAGAAACCTTTGATAAAATGTTTTTAAAAAAAGCCTACGCTCAGACAAATGTCAGCCAAGATGTCCTCATAAAGGCACAGAACATTTTTTTTCATGAAAAAAAAAAAAATCAAATCAAATAGGCAGCTGGGGTGCAGCGCTCTGAAGAGTTGTTTTGTAAAGCACGGTCCTGCAGAAGCAGACGTCCCCGCGTCGTTGTTGTGTGCGCATCTCTGAGGAGTGCAATCTGTTTACAAACCTCTTCGAACTTTTTCATTTTCTTTATTAAATGACATTTCCTTAAATGCATAAAGAGCCAAAAAGAAATGAAGTTATACACTAGCAATGATTAGCATTCAAGCAACAGAGCAATCAGAGCCTGAAATTGCACTGAAATTACAGAAGCTGTGAAAGTTGATGAAAAAAAACAGCAAAGCCGGGACGAGATGAATCTAAAAATATAATGCCATTATTTTAGCCCTTTCACGCAAATCATCCTTTTAAACAGTCAAACGCAATTCACCAGATGGAGGAGATATACGCCAGGCTGCCAGAGTAAATAAACTATCTGAACATTTACATTTCCTCTGAGAAGAAAATCCACCTCTACAACACGAAGTGGAGCAAACAGCTGTCATTTTAGAAGATTTCCCCATACTTTCAACATTTTTAATATAGTTATTGAGAAGGAATTCGAAGTAAAAAATTGAAAATTGATAAGAAGCTGCTGTCATCACAGAAAAAAAGGATTCAAACAGCTACAGCGCAACAAAAGAACTAAAAGCTATGGCTTACATATTGTCATATGTAAGAAAACAGACTAATCCAATAAATTTGAAACCTCAGATAAGCAGCATCTTGGGTCCAGTCTGACTTTCCCACAGAAAATAACAGGACACTGAGAGATGCATTTAAGGCAGTGCTTGTTGTCTTAAGCGCGGCGATGCTGCCGTTCAAAGAGGCTCCTCTGTGTCTGTATCCTGCTTCTGCTTCAGCCTGTTTGATGAGACACATAAAAGCCAATAGGAAATGCCCTTTAGAAAAACATAATGTCTTAAATCACAATCACATGGCAGGACAAAGTCACATGGTATACACATATTACTGCTCAGTGAGTGGGAAACTTGCAATGTCCTATCTCGTATTGCTAGAAGAGTTTAAATAAAATTCAAAATCCAAACTCTGTTTTCAATCTCATCTATAATTTATAATCTACAGGCCAAAGCTGAGTTTATATACTGTAGGTGGTGTTGAGCCAGTCATCACAGACCAGAAACCAGGCTTGAACAGCTTTTGTATCAATTTTGGAAAAAGAAGCATTTCCCTAACTGGAGTTGGAGCGCTGCACTTAATACTCACGTATCTTGAAAAACTACATGCTGCATAGTTCTTTCCTTTTTTTAGGGACATGTGATCTTCAATCTGTTCAATGTTAAAATTATTCAGACTGTTTCTGGATCAGTTATTTAATAAACCTGGAATATAGGATTTCATTTTTCCTACTTCATAGTCTGCAATTCTGAAATTCAGTTTCATCAAATTATGCAAAATAATTTACAGTTCATCAATAAACTGTAAGGAGGAAAACGTAGTGAAAGGGTATTTGCCATTTGCCAAGCCTCAGAATATATAGAGCCAAATGCATCAAAACTTTATCTGCAAATTGTGAAATTAATTCATTTAATTACAGAACTACAAAGAAGCAGGAATGTTAAGGAATGAAAGGGAAAAATTCAATTAATTGGTGGTAAAAAAAATAGTTAAAAGAAAACTATGATGCACATAATTAATAATTTCTCTCTTTTTACATTTTTTAAATTCACCCAATAATCTGCTTTGCAGCCAAGAACTGGACTTCCTTTTTTCTTTCTTTCTTTAAAATGTCTTCGCATCAGTTCAAAAATAAGCAGTGTACACTTTATTAACTGAATGTTTTAACAAAAAACAAAACAAAAGGTTGAGGCATATCCTTGAACAAATCGTATGGTGCCTCTTCCGAATTTAACTGGTGATCGAAGCATAACACAAACATCCGGGACTGCATTTTTAAAACAGCCTTCAGCAAAACAAAATCCTTCAAAATTTTTTGCCTTTATTTGAACCAAAAAAAAATCCATCAACCTGCTCAAATTGAGCCTCTGCAGCTTGTCCTTTAATGCGAAATATGCAGCTGGATGTGATTTTTGCTTCAGTTTGTAGGTAGGTAGGTAGGTAGGTAGGTAGGTAGGTAGGTAGGTAGGTAGGTAGGTAGGTAGATAGATAGATAGATAGATAGATAGATAGATAGATAGATAGATAGATAGATAGATAGATAGATAAATGAAAGTGCTGCACGGAAAGTCCTCACACTTGATGTATACCATCTGCTCTCCATCACTTGAATGATTAAAAGAACACACAAAGCTTAGCTTTTCCTGTATGAATGAGATTTTAGTTTCCTTAATTATTCAAGGCAAATTTCAGTGTTAAAAGCAAATCAGATTAGCGCAATACAGCAAGGAGGTGCTGGCTTGGTGCTGGACTATGTGGGCTTTGGCTGCATAAGCATGCCTCTTCCTCTACTGTGGAAGCAGAAGATGACCACATATCCATCAGCCCTGACACAAATTTTTAAATCTAGCTCTCCAAACCTCTTTGTTCACGTCTGGCCTTTCTGGCGGGCTGATCAAAATGCCATTATTTATTTAATCTCTCCTCTCTCTTCTGTGTTCCTGCATGGCTCATAAGTTGATGTACAATTCATCAAATGCAGTCGACTATGATGAAAAACATAAAAGAAGACCATTAGCTTTACTGATGTGTACAGTGTTAGAAGAACAGGTTTGTCCTCAGTCGAACTTTGAACTATACGCAACAATATAAACTCACAAGCAGAAACAATTTTTTTGTCCTGAACAGCTTTATGGAGAGATTGCTCTTCATTATTAAAAACACTGACCGTAAACCAGCAGCATGAACCTCAGCAGCTGGTTCAGCAGGTCCTCAGTGATAGCTGTCTGTCATTAGGTTTCTGTTTTGCATGACTTCATAGTCTTACAAAGAGAGACTTGTACAAATAGTTACATTTCTCCTTGACTTTAATTGAATAATCTTTTTAGCCACATAGCCACAAATGAATTCATTTATCACACAGAGTACCTTCACATGCCCTCTTTGTAGTGAGGGTGGTCTACTGACAACTCTATACACTTCTAGTTTGAGCTAAATAATTATAATTATTATTACTATCATCCTCGCCCTATGGCAGCTGTTACAGGAACATTGTTTGCAAGGGTTGCATCTGACTAAATAATGTCTCTTAGGTAGATGAGACCAAAATAATATACAGTTCCATAAATCAAACACAGCATATGAGCACAAACACCTCACAGCAGCTGTCATGTATGGAGGTGGAGGGGTGATGATGGGGGCTTGTTTTGCAGTCACTGAACCTGGGCACCTTTACTCCTCTTTAAAGATATACACATATATACACACACACACACACACACGCACGCACGCACGCACGCACGCACGCACTCACACACACACACACACACACACACACACACACACATATATATATATACGGTCCAAGATCCTTGCTGTTGCAAAGGGCCATGTTTATCTCTAGCTACAATGTTATAAACTTATGTATGCTGTCTACTTGCAGCATGTTCTGTCACACTTATGACAGAACATGTTATGGCATTGGTGTGAATGTGAGTATAAAAGGTTGTCTTTCTCTCTATGTTAGCCTTGCTGCGTCCTATCCTCTCGTCCTATAGCTGGGATGGGCACCTGAATTGGATAAGCGGATGAAAATGGATGGAGAGTTCAATAAACCCTGGCTTTTTTCTGTTTTAGTGTATCCTACTTTTAACCACTGAAGGGATATTTTTTGTGTGGCAGTTCTCCTTTAAAATATCATTAGCATTTCATGTCATATGTGGACAGTAGATGACGAGAATAAATCATTTCTTTGCAGGTGAAACTCCTGAGTTTGTAGCCAGAGTATGTATATGGTTGAGTCCATGATAAAATGCTACTCAACGGTAGTTCCAGGTCACAGCATCATATCAGCTGCTCTTACTTTTGTTTGAAGACGCTAGTATAAATCGTGCCTTGGAGTTTCTTTCCAACCTTATCCTCTGACATTTAAGCTGGGATAGTAACAATACATTTCAATAGCCCATTGTTCTGAACCACTATCATCAAAAAAGCCCAGGTCCTAGATGCTGTGCTTTTTCTCCAAAAAGCAGAAAATGATCACCCATAATCAGGCATTACACGCCAAGATGTCTTGAACAGGAGCATTTCCAGCCATTAGATGTAATTACACTCCTGTATCTGCCTTTATATACCACAGTATTCATATCAAATAAGCCTCTCTCCACATACTAAGACCATAGTCCTGTCTGTCCTTTATGCGCTACAACAGCAGTTCTGGCAGCAGTTAAGAAAAACACCCTAAAAAAGACACGTTTGGTAACGCTGACACTGACCATGAGTAGTTTGTGTCTTTTAGGTTTGTGAACTTGTATGACGCGTTTGTTATTGATTTGTGCTAGGCCTCCAGAACAAGAGAATTTATAAAATCCTATTCTCCTGTGTTCTCTGCCACTATCAGACCTTTTAAATCACAGCACAGCTTTCTGTGTTTGGACATGCATATTTGTGTTTAGTATTTTTTGAAAATGCATCCAAATTACTATTACGATTTTGTGTTGTTGTACCTTTTAAAACAATTTTCCTACATTACAAACAAACAAGTATAATTTCAACAGATATGTGTATATATATATATATATATACATTTGGATAATTCATTCAAACCCCAACATTTATTTATTTATTCATTTTTTTTGCCAGATGGCAGAAATTTAACAATGCACGAACTGATTGTTTTCGAGAGGCAGGACATAAAGCTTTGCTCTAAAAACATGCATCTGTGCGATATCACAAAATCCTCCGCCTCAGATACAATCTGAGTGCACATCTGGTCATAATCACATTTTAAACATTGGTTATGCAACAATCTGTCTTTAATGTCTGTGTCCTGCTGGCAGGGCCTTTGAAATGAGCTGCCACAAAGATAAAGAGCTTTGTAGGCTACAAGCAGGTACTCACACTGTTTAATAGTGATAAAAACACCCAAACAGCTGCGCTGGCATATCTGAGTTGGAACTGCATTAGTGAGGATTTTGTGACAACTTAATTCCAACGAGTGACACATTTCGCTATCACTCTCCTTCACAATCTGTTAGGCCTCTGCATACTATGCACTTGTATGTATGTATGGTATGTTTGCATATGAGGATGATTTAGATTCATGGCTTGTGTAGAAACAACTAAATGTTTGATTCTGTTATTGATGAATGTTTATGAAATCCTATCACAGCAGGTGCAGCAGCTGCAGTAAAAGCGAGTTAAATCTGCTGCTTTTACACCGTATGATCAGTAAATGATCTTTATTAAGGGCAAAAAACTCAGTTTTTCAACATAATAAAAAATTCAAAAATGTCAAACGTTATAAGTACACAAAAAATGATTTGATAAGAAAAGTTACAGAAATTCCTAAAGAAAATAAAGAAAGCTTAAGTAAAAGCAGGAGGTTCTTTCATAAATAAAAGTATGTTTTAAAATCAGACTTAAAAGATGATACTGACTCACCGATCTGGCAGATTGTTCCAGAGCCAAGGGGGGTTTGCAGCTGCGACCCTGGAACAGACAAAAGACATCTGCCTGAGGATCTCACAGTATGTACTGGCACATACTGTACCAAGACATCAGAGATGTAGCTAGGAGACTACATAAGGCTTTAAAAGAAACAGTAAAAAAGTAATTTATTGTAAGACATACATACTGGAAAGAAGTGTTAAGAAGCCAAATCATTTGGCTCATTCTCTTAGTTGTGGATCAAAGTCAGACAGCTGAAAATAGCCTTTGGTCTTTAAACTTTGATGGGACTGAATGATGGGACAAAAACAGTTTGTGATGACTGTATGAGCAGAATTTGCAGATGTGACGCGTTCGAGAGAGCAAAACAGGAAGTAAAAAAGCATAGACGTGCTGTATGTTATATGTGACTACAGCAATTGGAGGAACTGTCTGGTGAAATGTTTGATATCATGTGATGTTGTTGTGCACTTTACGATGAGAACTAAAAACACTGATGTGGTCTGATGTGTCTTTACAATATTTTTACTCTGACTGTAAAAAATATTGTCTCCCAGTTTCAACCCAATAGAGCAACTTTTCAGTTATTAAATACAAAACGAAATGCAGAGAAACCCACAATCGAGCAAGCAAATGAAGGCGGCTGCAGTAAAGGTCTGGCAGAGCATTGTAAAGGAGGAAGCACAACATATGGGGATGCTCATGGGTTCAGTCATTGACTGCAAGGGATTTTCACTCAAATATTTTTGTTTTTTGAAAAAAGCTACTTTGTGCTGCTCTCTTGTCCTGGGGGATCACCACAGTGGGCAGTTCCGCATGTTTGGTGTGGCAGATTTTTATGCTGGGCGCCATTCCCGACACAACTCCAAAGGCAATTTGTGTCTCAAGTATTAAAAACAATAATTATATTTCCTTTTGAGTCTCTGAAGACATTTTTATGTCTAATAATAGTTTTAATTCCTAAATAGTTAATGCAACACTTTGAATTAAACCTTAAAGTCTGAACTTCAGTTAAATCTTTTTTAATTTAAAAACCTTTTTGGTAGTGCAGAGGCAAAAATTTCATTGTCCAAAAACGTATGGACATATGTTTGTTAAATGTGACCGGCTACAATGGCCAATACTTCCTGTACTCCTGCTGTATTACTGGTCTGCAGGGCAGAAATGTATAATACTCCATGCAGTGATTTTCATTTATTAAGTCTACTGATGGTCAACCACAGACCTACCAGCTATTAAAGGGAGTCCTGTTTAATGGCCAGAGTGGTGGGCAACTGGTTCTGTTACTGACATTTATTTTTATCTTCCTGTAATAAAATAAATTATCATTGGCAAAAAGTGACTCTGTGAAAGCATGGCACCCTGCCAGCATGCTTTATGGCCATTATGTCAATTTAGCTCAGTTTAACAGTATTTAATCGACCTTTGAGTTGAAAGCTGTGAATTTATCAGTGGATGGTATGACAGAGATAGCATGTTTTTAGGTATCAGTCCCATCTTTGTAACATGGTCGAGATGCACTATTATTTACCATGGTGACGAAAGTGAAGCAGTATCTATAATATGAAAAAAGACAACAAAGGAACTTTGTAGACACCTTATTTATTACAATTGTGGTTAAATAAATGTAAACCAGGAGTTCTCGACTGCTAGTTATGATACACACAGCAAGAGGGGCTGTGCTGGGCTAAAAACAAGCAAAAGAGAAAGGAAAAATCAACAGGTTGCACACCTGCTCTTTAAAAAGGGATGGTGGGTTTGCTTTTTTTGTGGTGCAAAGTTGGAATACCACAGTGTGCAATTAATTTTTTGTATTTTCTTTTGTCTTAATTGTGAGACTAGTCTTACTCTCATACTAGTGCACATGGATACATTTTAGCACACCAGGTACTAGGGCTCTGGCATTTTTGCCCAGGCGGCCCATCATGATTAAAAACAACAAAGAAAGAAATTATGTACAGATTTCATTTTTGTTTGATTATAGATATTGAATTAGGTTTTAATCAGGTTGGTACAGTTGTTGTGCGTTATTCTTAGCTGCAATGCAACATGTGACAACAATTAAAAGCGACACTTTAACTATTAGCAATGGCTTTCATTTTACCTGAATGTCCTTGAATCATTCTCTCTTCCGAATTACGGCCCTGCAGCTATTTTCTTACGTTAATTTCATCTTCCTCCCTTCTCTACAGCTGGTGCTAGCAGCAGGAGCCTCCTGCGACTGTGAGGCCTTACTAGTTGTTGCTGGTACTACTGCTCATGGTGCAGCGGCTAACAGCAGCTAACATGTTGGTTAACTTGACACCTTTTTAGCTTCTTAGGTTTTCATCTCCACCTTTTCACAACTTCCTCCGCACTAAACCTATCTACAAGTTAGGGTAGGGGCCAGTTGCATTAAGAGACTTGATTGGACAGTCAAATCTCAGTAATTAAAATAAGCCAATGGGCTGCTGTCAGTGCTATTATGGGCGGTCCATCGGCCCAGAAGTGCGTCAGCCAACCGGGAAAATGCCTGGTAGTCCAGATTATCAATCCAGCCCTGCTGGATTCCTTTGACTGTATTTTTCAGCATACAGGACTGATGTTGCGTATTCAATATATTTCAACCTAAACCATGATTTTTTTAAAAACCATAATCTGTGGTGCTTAAACGTACCCAAACAATAGACTACATCCTCTAAGTTCAGTGTCTTGTGATTTATGCCACTGACATCCTGCCTGTCTATTTTTCAGTTTTTATAGCAGCCACAATAATATTTGTTGACACAAAACACCATATTTATGGATCGTTTAAAAAGTTTGAATAACATCCTTGGAGACTTTAAAACACCCATCTAGATAATGTTCACATATTGGCTTACAAGCGATTAGTAAACATGTGATTCAAACTTTCAGTTTGAAAGGATGTCTCATTTTGACTAGTGGGGAACACCATGGTAACCTAAGCTTTGTGGCTTTCAGACTGGGGAATAATTAACCAGCTGAAGTCTGAGTCTTTTCATTCAAAAGGGAAGATAATTAATCTCACTGGAGATACTGTGTGGAGTACAGGCCATTAAGTAAAGTTCAGACAGTGTAAATCTGGATTTTTACAAATTAATTCTCTGTACAGAATCTGCAGCTTTCATCTGAAATATAATGGCATCTTTGTCCCGAGAGAAGTACACAAAGATTGGCATGTACATATTTTTTTATACTTACTTTTACACCTCAAAGTACTTTTTAAATATTCCGTTAGCCACGCAGATGACGTCCACATCAAAGAAGATGCCCTATACATGCAATGTACTACAAGTAAAATCTGGGTTGCAAGAGTGGCACAGGCAAAGAGAAAAGACCCTAACATAAAAAAAGAAACGAGAACAAAGGGGGTGTCATGTAATTATCTCCATCACTGCATTCATTTCAGTTTGTCACTCATATTTACATATTTGCTTTCTACAGCTTTTACTTTTATCTGTTATTATAAATTCATACAGATCAGTGAGGAAGTATTTTACGCTGTGCTCAATTTTGTGTTGTCATATTTACATATTTACAAATAAGGTGCCATAAGAAGAAAAATAGCGATTGCAAACCTGCAAAATGTAATTATTATTTTAGTCTCCATTTTTGGCATCTTAAAATTCTAACCAGAGATAATGTCTGCAAAACCTGTTTAGATACGAGTCTTACACATAATGCTTCAATTTTATTTCACTTAATGTAATTTGGTGCAGTTTTTGATAAGTAATATAAATAGTAGAAAAAAAATTATAAAGCGATACAAATCACAACTAGAACATTTTAACTGTATAAAAGTAGTGACAAATAGACCTAAAGAGAGGAACTTTGAAACAGGGCTATGAAGTATGGTACATCATACAGTAAATAGAGGACTGAATGTTTGCCATAGATGCCTCTGGTTGTGCGTACTCTTTCACATAGATGTATAAAGTATGTATAAAAGCAAATGCAGGCAGTGAAACACAAATGCAGCATAATATTCAGAGACTTTGTTGGTGGAGATGGTAGCTCCCCCGCAACTTTTCAGTTAACCAGTAAGTGGCCCTTTCTAGTCCTTCTCTTATCTCTGGATAAAGTGAATCAGTAGGGCTGGCTGAGCAGTCAAAGCAGAGAGGCAGGAAAGCACCTGGCCTTACTCGGCTATCTGATTAGAAGAGGTTGCAGGCCAAGCTGAACCAGACCAGGCCAGTCACTGGCAGCAGCAGGACAGATATGGAGTAAAATAAACTAAAGCAGGCTCATTCTATTGCACCATGGCCTCCCTTAGAGGGAGCAGGCTCAAATCAAAGCAATGCCACAGCACAGACCAACCTTATCAAGCCAGGAGACAAGAATGAAGGCTGCAGTAGAGAAAACTGCAGCTTCACTGGGTCAGAGCACTTGATTGGTGTTCTCTGAAGCATGCGTTTAATGATTAAGAAGTTATTATCTACGGTGTCCCCAAGCTCCCAAATTGGCTTACGAATAAGAGTCCTCTGACCGAAGTATTTCAACTTAAAGTGGCGTGAATGCTGAGAGTGAGAGCAGAGGCATAGGAGAGAGACTTTTGTATGCACAGAAACACAACACGGCTTTAGGCTGTGTTATGCTTTTATTTACATTGATAAAAATGTAAGAAGATTAAAAACGAAGATTACAGATTTTACATCACTGCAGCCCACGTCATGCACCTGAAATTTCATAATAAAGCATAATACAAAAGCATAATACAAACCTAATTCTTGTGTTCAGTTGAAGCAATGCATAACTGTTACCGCCCCAGGCTTTTTGTGGGGTTTAGTGTGTGTGTGCTTTGTTTTTCAGGAGTGTCCTGTATGATGCAAGAGACTTTTGGAAATGCAGGACACCAGGCAAGTGTTCTGCATTTCTATTTCAACCACACCTTCTGAGGCCTTTTTCCTGTGACCATTTCTGCACCACCTCAATGCCACAGCACCCCCATTTGGTCATGGTCCTGGTTTCATTTGAGGTTATTATTAGAGACAGACTGATCAAAATATCGTATAGTACCGATACCAATGCATGATCAATACTAGCGCAATAGGATACTTTGTTTGTAGCCTTGAACTTGAGGATGCAGCCCACCAAACTGTGTTAAATGAAAAAAATATACCTCCAATATGCACTATGAAAAACGTGAATGTTTTTGTGATGACTGTAACATCTATTTTATTTACAGCCTTCAGCACATTTAAATATCAGAAGGTGACCCACTGTGCTTTAGAGACAGACATGTTTAGATTCCAAGTCTACAAAAACACAACAAAATCCAGTTTAAAATACATGAAAAGCCTAAAGATTTATTTTTCCACTATTGGTATGGTAATACTGGACCTGTCTTTACTTGGTATAAGATCAGTGCCAACATTTACAGAACCACACAGCACTAGTTATTATCTTGGTTTGGTTTTTGCACAACTATCATATGCCACATATTTGCCAACTCATCCATGCACCGCTTTACACCACTGACACGGACTTACACACATCATGATCATCATAATAAACCCTTAGTAATCCCTATTCAATTAGTGGCGTGACTCTGTCCTTTGTTGCGGCCTACACGTTAACAATGACACATATGCTACACGCAGACATTGTGCACATTTGGAGGCAGCATCTTAACATTACTGAGGATTAATTAATTATTTAAATGATCAACAGTGTAATCACTACAAATGGAAAAACACGAAGAGACACATCCTGCAAGCCATCACTTCTAAAGAAAGCACCAGGCTAATTCATGATCTGGTGTTGGATCCATGATGCTCATTAGTTATTTATAGTAAGGAACACTGCTCTTCACTGGCAATCAAATCAGTACAGAAAGGCCTGAAAACAGAGGCATGTTGTACAGACAGAAAGTGTTTGTTTTTACAGTCTTAATGCAGTCCTGAATGCAAGCATGTTCATGACACCCATGAGTCCCATTAACCCATTTCTGTTCCTATTTGGGAATAAAAATGCCCCCTGTTAACCTGGCTGTTTGAAAATATGTGCTATAACAAAAACAAAAGTAAAGAGGGTCCTGTATAAGTCCATAGGTCCTGTTGTGAGGAGCTCAACAGAGTCCAAAGAGTAAAAGGTTATTTGAGCCATACAGCTGTCAGATATGACCTCTGAATTGGGACACAAAAAAGGAAAGAGGGAATAAATCTTACTTTTGTTGGATGTATTTATTATCAAAACACTTTTTAAAATTTAAAAATCCATACTAAATACAGTAGATTATAGAATTCTACAAAGGATCTTGGCGTATAAAAAAGATAACAAATGGGACACAACAGTTTTGCTCTTAAAGAGTTAAAGCTGACAAATGTGTTTTGTGTATTTACACTGGCAAGGACTTTGCACAGCCATCTCTAAGTGAAACATAAATTGAACATGTTACTTAACTCTTTCATCACCTGTTGACACGTTTATCTGCCTTGTCTTATTTGCCACCTGTATGGCACGCTCACGAGGCCACACCCTGTTACACAACCTCTGGCAGTGTGGTGCATAAAGAATTTGGTGGGACTTGTGAATGAACTAGTGCTTTGGAGTAAACAAACATTGTTTTGTTTTTTTCACCTTCACATCACATGTCAATGAAAGAATTGTACAACTGTACTGTAAATACAGAGGTGAAAACCTCAGGAATTCATATATTCCTTTGGGGTCATGTTTAAAATGCTGCTTCTGAACAATACCAGCTGTATCTTATGAGCTCCTGAAGTTACGTGCTGCTGTTTTTTTAAAAATTTGACTAGCCACTTCTTAGACACGCCTGTCTTTTGATGATTCATAATTTCCAGAGGTCCTTGTTGTGGCTGATTTAATATCAACTGCTTTGAATGTGGCTAAAGCTAAGCTATTCCAAGTGTGATGCGTGAAGTGCAACAGATTATGAAATACAAAGGCCAGCTGTAAAAAGAAAAAAAAAAGCATAGAAAAATGACAAGGTATAAAGCCCCCTTTCAAATCATTCACCTCACTGTATCTCTCTCTCTGCTAAACGTGCACAGACAGATGTTAAAAGGTGTTGATGGATGTCCTCAGAGCAGCAGTCATTCATCTTCATAGATCCCTTTCTTTTGAAGGACTGGTGTCAGAACACTAGCTCCTAATGGATGACTTGTTCAGACATGTCTGTGCTGGTGTCTCTCACCTTGTTTTCTATCTATAACTGTTTGCAGTCGCTTGTAAATCTGGCCGACTCCACCTTCAAAAAATGTGCCTATAGTTTGAGCATACAACATGTCTTGAAATGCATAAATCTTAGCTGAAGTGGTGGTTTGTAGCAAACACACTGGATTTGTATATTGATAACAGCTGTTGTCTGAAAATAAGTCTAATGTTTTTAGGTTGTATTATACTGTGAATGGTGTTAATAACCTCTGAATAGCTCCTCTTAAACAGTACAGATAACATAAAGGTGTAACAATGTCCAATAATCCAAGAGACAGGATATTAAGGGAGGGGGAAATAAACAAAAAAATGCATTTCAAAGAATTAGCAATGGCTGATTTGGAGGCAGGCAATAACGTCTAAGTGTTGTATCAAGGATCAAGGATCACTATATACTGTATGTGAGCTGGAACGACATAAAACAGTGGTGTCTGTGTAGCAACCATAAATGTCCCTTGTTAGAAAAGCATTTAGGTAAAGGTAAATGCCCACTATTTGTCACACAGCGGTGGCTCTGTTGTAGTTATTTTCTAATATTGCAGAAATGGTGCTTGAGAGAATCATGGAAATCTAAGGGAGACGCAGCAGTGGTGTGTTACTATTTAAAACAGCCACATAAAGGTACTACGTGCAAGTGCATATAAGAATTTTATATTTTATTATATGAAATTGCAGTTTATTTAACATGTTTCCTTATATTGCATTTTTATTCATTTACTTATTTTTCCACCATGATCCAAAAGCACTAGGATTTTCATTCTGGGTAATAATATATGCCTCCCGCCCCATGTTTCTATATTGCTGTTGAACAGACACACCACATGGTTGATGCTGAATTGTCAATCATTGCATGTCGGAAAGTGTCAGTGGTAATTTCCACGTGTGTTATTAGGCATTTTGCACTGACTGTTTATATTTGAAATAAATTTGTTGATATCATTCATCACATTTCCAACACAGGTGCTTGATAAATTAATAAAAAATCTATATGAAGAGTCAAATTAAGGTGTGGGAGCAATTGTATAAATTTCAAGCTTAAATTATACAGTGACGAGGGGTGGATCTACATGTGGGCAAGGGGGGGCAGTTGCCCTCTTGCCTCAGCCCCCCCCAAACACACACACACGTAAAATTTTCTAGATCCGCAGCTGACAGTGACCCATTGTGGGGCCTAGATGGAAAAGAGATGATACCCCATCAGGAAAGATTTTCTTTATTAAAGGATAAATGTATCCACACAGAACAGCTTTCTAATTGTTTGCAGTGTCTGTGTCAGTGGCAGCTGAATGTCCCCTGCATTATAACTAAACCACTGAATCCTTTCACTGTCTACTGTTTCACTGAAAGGCACTGTAATGTACACAGACTGCGGCAATATACATAATTCTTGTATAGATAATTTTTTTCTTTCTTTTATTTATTGTTAATGCTTGTCTTTGTTTGCATACCATGGGCCGGGTGAACAATGTTTTTCTGTATATGTCCTGTACATATGGCAGAAATAACAATAAAGCTGACTTTAACTTTTTGTTTTGGTTCTGTGTATGATATGTCACAATATCACAGAAACAGATTAGATAGTGAAATCCCTCGTTTCTTTATGTGTTGCTAGCCTTTTACTGCCTTTTATTAACATATGTATGGAAACACACATGGAAATATGTAGGTCAAGAAAAGAGTTTGTACTGTTTACTTGAAAGTAAATATTTGGTATGACCACCTTTATCTTCAACACAGCGTGAACCCTCTTAGGCAAGCGTTCTTGTAATTTCTTTAAGTAGTCGTCAGTCATAGTTCTCCAATCTCCTTGAAGGACATTCTCCTCTGCTGTGTGTTACAGATGGCTGTATAGCCACTCACTTGTATACCTCTCTTCTGACTTCCTCAGATTTGAACCAAACATTTCAAATGTGGATTCATCACTCCATGAGGCCTGTGGCCCCTGACTTTCGGGCCAGTTCTTGTGTAATTTGGCATACCTCAGCCTTTTCTCCTCATTTCTCTTCCTCAGAAATTGGCTTCTTGACAGCCACACTTCGATTGAGACCTTCTTGATGAGGCTTTGGAAAACTAAAGGGCAAGATGTATCTCTTGGGTCTTGTGTCAGGTCTTTGCTGGATTTATTTTTCTATTTCTAAGCTGTCTGTTATGTGTAGACACAACCCTGAATCTCCCTTGAATTAGTCGCCTTTTTCATACTCGAATGATTTACTATTCGAGTATGAAATTGTATTAGGTGGCTTACAAATAAACATTCCTCTGAAAATGGCCAGGTACAACTACTAGACTGAAACTGAAAATCCCAAAGAAAGACTGCACAAAACCTCCAGAAAGCCTGAAGAGTTATTGCGCAATACCACATTAAAAATTACAAGAAAGTCTGGCTCCTTGGGAGAAATGAAGAAATGACAGGTGGCTCAAGACTTTTGCACAGCACTGTAAAGACTATACAGCCGCAAACCATTTTTACCTTTTAAGATTACCTGTTGAAAATCATTTAGGCTTAAGCATGACATGCCTGAGGTCTGAAACTGTGTGACCAGTGGGTTGCGAAACTGTGAAATCGGATTTTCCTCGCGTCCCTGAAGGCGTCAGCTCCCCTCTGCTGGGATGTTCAGTGCCCTCCCTGTCCCCGCTGCTGCTGCCTGCTGCCCAGGCTGGCTGCTGGGTTCGGGATGACGCCACCTCTCGCTCCGCCCCGGCGCAAACTCGCTCCCTGCGTTCATTTCATTCCTCTTCTCATTCCGAGCATTCTTCGCATCTCTGTCAGTGCGCGAAGCGATTCACCTACACCTTCCTGGCTGGCCCAGAAACATCAGAATAACTTGACATAGTATTCAAAATACCCAGTAACATTACATTACCAAAAGAAAGGGGCAATTTTATATGAGATATCAATTACGAGGTAAGTTTCAATGGTAGTTACAGGCATTCAAAGTGGGTTGTAGACTTCAGTTCATTTGGGGAGGAGGGGGGTGGGTTAGTTTACGTATTTCTTTCTCTTTTTTTGGAAATGCTGCACAGTGTATTAAAAATGTTGGCTTTATTTAGTTGTTTAATATTTATCCCACAGCGTGAAGTAACGTTAGGTCGTTTGTTTCCTTCGCGGAGATAGATGGCCGCTGTTGCAACAGGGTGCTCACTTTGAACACTCACTGTTGTAGCCTATGGCTTTGACACAGCAGCGAAAATCTTTGACATTTTTCACATTTTTTGAAAAGAAGCCTGGTCATACGCCCCTATAAAAGCCTCGGAAGCCGTTTGCCCCCGTGTCAGATTGTCAGAAACTCGCAGTGGGATTCGGGATGAACTAAAAACACACTGCACGAATAACAGTTTTTGGACAAGATGACGGTTGAAAACGTTGCTGTTTTCCTCTCCGTAGTTGGCTCAGCCGGGAGTTGTTGGAGATTTCACCGGAGCATTTTCGGACCACCTCGAAGAAGAAAACACTGTGGCGAGACTTGTTGCTTCAACGCGTTTGACGGTGCTTTTTCGAATCGTCATCTAAGTTTTGTGTAAGTATTTTTTTATTTTTATGTTATTTTTTTATTTTCAAAGGTTTGTTGGTGTGGTGCTCTCCATGTTGTCACTTTATCCGAGGAAACCGATTGCTGAACCGGAGGGGAAAGATTAACCCAAACTCCTTTTATTGTTTCATTTTGAGGGCTTCATTAAAGCTCCTCTGGAGAGCCCCAGGGCCAACTTATGCCTCCAAAACTACCAAGCTGAAAAAAATCTGTAATAATATGTAGTTTTTTGGTCACTTGAGCGCTTTACTGTGGTTTAAAATAGCCTTAAAAGGTCGCTTTTAATAATGAAAATTGTCTTTAAAAAGGATCTTGAATTAGCAGCTGGAGTTTGTGTACATTTATGGGGTTTCCTTTATTGTTGTCCCTTCCCTTCCTTTAATTTGGGAAATGCCTGCTCAGCTAAAACTGCAGGCCAGCTGGAGGAGTTTTACTCCTTACAATGATTTCATCCACTTAACTTTTTCTGGACTTCCCTGGATGGGAACACGGCCCTTATACAGAGAAAGCGATGAGAATTAGATCAAAGCTTTCATTATCTTAGGTTCAAGTTGCACTAAAATACTTTGATTTGTTTCCACTTTGTTGTCTACTCAGCATTTGCTGCTTCAGATGGTGGTCTGAGGACAAACTGGTCCTCAGACCACAGTTGACACAACTCTGATAGTGTTGACACAAGTCAGTGAAGGTGCTTCTACTGTAATAATTTTGCAGAAATTTCTAATTTATTCTCTCGTGAGATCTCCAGCCCTTTTTGTGTCTCACTTCTCTTGACATCACTTGGCTTCAGTAGTATTTTATGATCAGCTTTAGGAAAATAACGAAGCAATTGCCTCCTGAAAAAGCTAATTTTGTCAAAGTAGCTGATTTGTATTATTGTAAGCTTTGCAGGAGAGGCGACAACTGAGAAAATGGGTGAAAAAAAACCTGCCAAAGCTTTAAAAATAGCTTGTTGAACAAAATCCTCTTTCCATCACTACTGCTACTACTGCTACTACAAGTTTCTGGCTGAAGCACTTACAGCCTCCCACCTCTTTCCACCTTTTCCACTATTTAATGTGAAAGCAGCTGGTTATAACAAGCGCACATGCACTCTGCTTTTCGCAATGTAAAACAAGCATTTTCTCACAGCAAACTCGGTGTAACTTTTTGCAAATAAAGGGCCGAAAACACACGGGAAAAAGAGACTGTTATTTATTAAATTAATCTAAAAGGGCTGCTATAATTTAATGGAAACAGTTTAAATGCAGTGAGGTGTAACACACACACACACACACACACACACGTCACAGTATAAATCTGCTTGCTTGGAAGAAAAAAAATCTGGGATTGAAAAAGATGCTTTGTTTTCAGCTTATGCAACCAGTGGACCTGTTGGACGGAAGCCTGCATAACATTTGTGCAAGAATAGGATGTTGTCTTTGTTTGACCCAATGAAGCTTTACATCTGAAACTGGCAGGTTTTAAACTCCCTTTTTGCTTTGAACCACCACAGTGCTGAGAAAGCAGTACCTGTTGATCGCTAGACTGCAGCACACAGCCAGGTTTTTCAGTGCATCAGCATCAGTCTATACTTTTTAAACATTTGGAATTAGCCCAGGAAGCATGTAAGGATTGTGTGGCTCATATTAAGGTGAAATTTAAGCAGATGCAGATAATTATCCTATTGAGAGTAGTGTTGTTTGGCTATATTGTCTTTGTTGCTCTCCGCTGCCTTATTGAGGTCAGAGGGTAGGACTGGAGAGAGTGTGGTCTATTTGCTGTGAAGTGAGGACAGAATAATGTGCTTTTGTCAAGCACAGTGGACAGGGTTACTTCTGGAGCAAAGTGAGACTCTTCTTTTCTTCTGTTGACCTTCAGAGAGCTGAATTTTGGCTGAGCACTTGTCACATCATCAGTCTACAAGAAACTATGACGTATATATGAATTCAAAAATTAAATTTTCCCTGTCGCTGATGAATGGTCTAGCTGAGCCTGGTGTCATGCATATACACAGTCTCCCATGAAGCCTTGATAGTGACGGAATATGACCGTAATTACTCATGACACTTGTACTTCAGCTATAACTGCAGTTACCTGTGGTGATCCAGCCTGCGAGGTTACGAGAGTGATGCAGAACAGAAAGGCCCTCTTCGCTAAAGAAGAAGCACCGGGTCTGCCTTTACTCACTGATACTACAATAATCAGTTCAGTTTGAGAATAATCTCAAATGCTTCCTGACTGTTTGGATTAATAGCACATTAAGCGATACAGTCACTGCTAATTGACTGCTGGAGAGAAGTTCCTGTGTACTCTGTGCCACAGAGCATCAATGTTTTTAGCTTCCTTGGATGCCATCTGATTTATAAATAGCTTTTATTAGAGTCCTAATGCAAACAGAGCCATAATCATACATTAGGTTACAAATGATCACGGATAGAGGTGGAAGATTGTATCGATGCAGTTTAGAAAAAGATTTACAAAAAGAGAGAGAGAGAGAGAGAGAGAGAGAGAGAGCTTGCATGCGAGTCATGTGGGGAAAAAGCGCCATGGCCGCAAGTTTGATGTCGGCATTTTGCAATGGCTTATTTTGATAAAGAAAAGGCTTTGGAATTGATAAGCTTGAAGGCTGGGGGATTCTGAAGGATGGACAGTTTGGAACCAGTTTACTGTTTCGGCACTCCCACATGTAGTCACGTAGTCCCAACCTGAATTCATGGTGATAGTTATTTGGTACCTCAGTGGCATTGACACAGTGTAATAACGATCAGCGTTTTTTTTTTTTTTTGTGTTATTTTTCGCAAAAAAATAGACTATGGCTTCCAGCAGTTGTTGTTTACTAGTGTGTGTGTGTGTGTGTGTGTGTGTGTGTGTGTGTTGTTGAGATAAAGGGTCATGTTTTGCAAATCCAAAGGAAAAAAAAAAGATTATCCATAGACGTAAATTTTGTCTTTTACATGCTCTCGTTCATGCTTGGGTGTTTTTTTTTTTTTTTTTTTTTCTTTTTCGTTTTTTTTTGTATGTTTGTTTTTCCATTTGTATAAAGTACAGATGAAAAAGGGATACATGTAGAAACAACAGTGCAACGAGGCATGCTTTCTATTTGTGGCTGTGCAGATGCTCATGGGAATGCGATCACATTATGTGTCCCGTATTTTTAATTGAAATGCTAATACACACTATTATTATTATTTTTTTTGTTATGAAAATTCTAGGCTTGAAAAAGATCTCTGATCTGTAATTGAATCTAGACACGGAGATATTAATTGTGTAATTAGATGTGATGTGTGGCAGGAGTTGAATCGCATCAAAACATCAGCGTTTTCCATGGTCAAAACACCCTTTAAAAAGAGGATACTCCTGCAGGCTTCCAGACTGTGTGTGCCCTGAGGTAAACCCTGGTCTAGAAAGGGAATTTTAGAGTATGCGCTGCTGCTCAGCAGTTTGAGCAGGGCCCACTGAGGCCAGCGGAGAGTGCCACCAAAAAGGAAAAGCTGGCTCAAAGCCACTGACGTCATCTAAGTAAATCTGCTTCAGTACTGCAGCCATAAAATGACTGCCAGCTACCGAACGCACTTTGGCCCTGTCAACCACCTTAGTGCAACACAGTCCCCCCCGTTCCTTACTTATGGAAGGCTGTGTTTAAGTTTAAGCTTCTCTCACCCTTTGAAGTCGTACCACTTTAATATTGCAGTCTTATAATGCTTACCATATGGCAATCTCAATTATTAGTTCTGGAAAAAGGCATTTAGAATTCACGGTGTCATAACCGCTCGTTATTGATGTGTTTCTTAGACACTTGGACTTTGTCTGGAGTTCTTATATGAAAGCAGGGGGAAAAAAAGACAAATGAGCTCTGCTTCATGGTAAAACACAGACAAAAAGCAATATGTACTCTGAATCATTTCATGAGTCAGTTTCTGAAACCACTATAAACATTTTTTGCTCTTAACCGCAATGAAAGCAGGAAATCTCGGCTTCAACAACTTCCTTTCTCAGTGCCGACCATAGTAGTGGCAGTGGTGTTCGGCTTCTCCGCTAGTTGAAGGAAATCCATGGAACAAAGGCGCACTGTCACTTCATTTACTGAAACTGTGTATAATTTGTGGCATGTATTCAAATGTGGGTTATTTTGTTCATACTCCCCAGGTACCTCTTGTAATAAATTCTCACAAGACCTTTCCTCGATGGTCGCTGTAGTAGTGTCGTGACTGACACAGATCAGCCAGGCTTTTTCTGCCCTCGAGGTGCCCTGGATTCAGAGAAGGCACACGTAGATTGGAAGGCAAGCTCCCAACATTAATATGCGGGCTGTACCCGGTAAATTAGTTTGGAATCTGAGCCAGGATGCTGCAGTGGAGAGCAGTGCGGTCCAAACTTTTTGTGTGTGTGTGTCTGTTTAGTCTTTTGAATTGGCCCAAATAGTGGACATTTTCAACTAGGAGGTGTTTAATTGTAATTACATCATTAATACATGGAAGCGGGTTTATTAGCGAACAATACAGCTTTCAGTAAACCACGAGAAAGTATGTAGTGACAGTATTTTTAAACATAAATAAAGACAAGGTTAAACTCAAACTGTCTTAGTTCATGCCCTCACACCAAACCAAAGTAATACTCACATAAATGCAGCTGCATTAGAAACTCCCACCCCTGAGTAGTACAACCAATAGCTGGAATCAAATTACAGGGATATATATTCATATCTTACTGTAAAGTCCTCTGTTTTGACTCACTTTTCTCCAAGCTCTCGCCTTTTTTTTCCTACTACTGTTTGAAAGTGAAGCTAAACCAAACAGCTCCATTTGCCCTCGAACACCGTCAGTGAAATTGTCCTCCACTGCTGATTGTTGGCGGCGTCAGTTCAATCCCAGTTGTTGGAAATTTTTTCCTTGCTTTTAAATATTTGAAAACACAAAAACGCTGATTCGCCTGTATTCACATTGCATGGCAACAACTGCAAGATTTTTCTGACTTCGCACACTAGCCTGTTCTTGTTTTCTGGTGTACAAATATGGAAGACTGCATCTTACTGTAGTGTTTTCCTTGTAATAAGCAATGAAAGAAGTATAGATTTCTAAATGGTTTAGTCTAAGTGCATTAATCCTAGACATTTGTAAAGAACAAGAAAAATGTAACTTTTTAAAAAGAACATTTTAGGATGTAGCTAAATAAGAAAGTTAAGAAAACCTGACAAATTCCCACTGACGCAAAATCATAGCATCAAATAAAAAAAACGTTTACCTGTTGAATACAATCTCTGTATGGATGGGGTTAATCTATCCATCCATTCAGTATCGTCGAGGAGATCGCCCATCCCAGCCGTCACAGGACAAAAGACTGTTGTAAAATTGAAAGACAGAACATTTGAGTTACATTTTTCTTGGCTTGTCAACACTTTCTATACCTTTTTGGACGCCTTCATTGACAGGGGGAGTCCAGTGTGGTATACAAGAGTTGTCAAGGAGAGGAAAAAATGACAACAGAGAAAAAGGAGAAACGTATATAAGGGGACAAATGAAGACTGGAGATGCAGAAGAAAAGAGATGAAAGTCGGTGTGAATTGGCAGCGCCAAATGCAAATGGTGGCCTTCATGCTCATCACTGTGATTTGTTTTTTCATGCCCGTCCGCACGCGTCCTGGATGAGCCAGCAGCCAGCCCTCTGCCTGCTCTGCTCTCATAACTGTCAGGAGATCCTTTATCTGACGAACCTTTATTTACAGCTTTAATTTCCTGAGCTTTATGTGTTCCTCTCGCACTCCACACCACTCTGACATGGGTGTATGCCGTCTGGTATGCACTGCAAATTTTTGATAGGCAAATGTCCCCTGAGCTTTCATTACGTTTCGTGTCTGAATGGTAAATTGTGTTTTCTTTTTCCTTTTTGTTTATATGTAATGTTTTTGATATTACTGGCAGAGCAGGGATGTGTCCTCAGAAGGAGAGATTTTTGTCTCTGAGATTTACAGTCAATTTTCCCTCTGCTGTGCAAGTGGAAGACCTTTAGCGTTGCCTCTTTTCTCGGCTGACGACGCATCTGATGTTGTCCAGATCATGTTGTTGTTTTTACCTGTTTCACAGTCTGAGGCAGGTAGAGAGGGCTGCTCTGACAGAACCTGTAAATCAATCTCAAACAAAGATTGATCCCACAGTGGCCTGATGGTTGCTGGGTAGTGGGATGAAGACCTCAGATTTGAGAGAGATGATAGCAGACAGATTCACAGCACTTAAGCTTGGAAGTTCAAAGAGGCAAGAAATAAACACTGGGTCTTTGCCAATAACAGAGGGAGCATAAGAAAGCTTTGGAAATTGATATTCTTTATTCTTTTTAAAAATGTTTTTTGAGACTTATCAATTAAACTTGAATGAAAACCCCACTCGGATTCTTTAATTATTTCGTAAGGTTGCCTTTAAATATTTTGATTCCTCCCTTTTTTCCGCTTAGAGTTTGGACTTGGGTTGCAACCCTTTAGTTGATTTGAAAGAACTTTGAACAGTCAGTGCATGCATCCACTTCACTTCGAGCTGGTTAGTTTTTATTTTAGTGTGTTTTGTATCTCAAGGTCCTCAAAGGCCTGCTGTGAAAGACTTCATTCCACAAACATGCCTTCTTCAAGGTAATTAATTTGTTTTTAATGACTGAATGTGGAATTTCAATAACGTCTGTCTTTGTAAATGTTCATAGTTAGCTGCGTGTTGCCTGGAATATTTTTAACATTGCTGTAATAATTACGCAGGGGCCAGAATATGTCTTCACAGCATGCTAAAAATGTTTTGAAATCACATGGTAATTATAGTTTTACACACTGTGGCCTTAGCTACTGTGGGCCATTATGGGGTGCACAAAAGTCATTCAGAGAATTATTATTGCACCCTCTGAGATAACGGCACAAAAGAACTCCACATGGAAAATTACATTTGAGACCTCTCATCTGCTATTTCATTACCTTGCTCTGTCTGATGGGTGAAATGGGTTCTCTTAATTTAAGGAGCTGAATTCCAGCTTGGTGAGTGGTTTATGTAATCTTGCAGTAAGTGTAATTTCCCATAATTCCATGTCACACCTACTACTCTGCTTAGCTACCACATTCACTTATTGCATTGCAGGCCATCTTTACCCTGCATCTCACAAATAAGACCATTTCTATGGTGTACACCCTGCAAAGACAGAAGTATGCAATTATCTGTAAGCCAAAAGTGTTTCTACGGGTGACATTCATACCCTCTTTTGACAGGCGTAATTAGTCTTCAAATTCTAAGGCACTAAGAGACCGTCTTCATTGACAACTGCCAGATTATTCACATTTTTCACACAGCAAAACTATCTAGTCCTTTGCATGCAGTTTAGCCAGGTAATTTGAGCTGCAGCACATCGGTGTATTTGTTCAGAACTGACTGTTTTCAAACAATTTTGCTAACATGTCAGACTGCACATCAGCAGTTTATGGTACATTTAATCATTATAAAAGCATTCATTTACACTGAAAGAAAGATCTTGGCAGCACACTGGTGATAAGGGCATTAGGTTTATTTGTGTTTCGTCACATTCGAGTGTCATGTAGCTTCACATAACCTGTTTGAAACCTCATGGGTCCAAACATGTCGATTTGGCCTAAAGACCACGGACGACCTATCCTATAAGTGTATCTTTTCTTTATTTATGGACTACAGTTCTGCCTGCAGGTTTAGTTTGAATGTATGTGCTCATACGATTAATTATCTGTGTGGTAGCTTGAAAAAAAATGCGGTCATTTCATCTCAGGGCTAGAGAGCCAGCTCAAAAATCTCTTAATGCATCCTGTTTTCACTCTGATTTCATTTTTGATTTCATCTTCAGAGCTTTGATGTTTCTTTCATGCTGGTCACCATGCTGTCGTTCATTCAGTTTTGTTTTTAAGTTAAAAGACTTGTTGTGCTTTTCCTGACCACCTCTCTCCTTATGTCACAACCAATAACACTTTTGCTTAGTTGATTTTAAAAGCATCCTGTTTACCTCCACACTGTGATATAAAACAGTCAGATAACCCACCCTTCATATAAACTTCCATGTGACTGTTCGGGGCCATATATGACCTCAGCCATATATTTATGGGTCATTCTGATATTTTTAATTCTAAAAAGTGTTTCCTACCCTGAATTTTTCAGTCTGCTTCTATGATCTTTTATAGTTTTTACAAAAACTGACCCATCGATGTGGCAAGATAAATGGGGAAAATTGAGTGGGGTCATTTATCACCTTGGAAATACATGTATGCTTTTTAACATTACATCATTACATGGTCAAGTGTTTCTGTGGCCTGTGGCTAAGAGGCCGATGCTTTAACAGCCAAAGTGATCATGAAAACAATCAGGCTGATTCATTCACTGTTGGATAAAAATGATGGAAAATGTTGACTGCTTATTGTTTAGAAAGTTTTAGAAGAGCTGCTACATTAAAGGACATGCTGTTATGATGACGTTTTATGTGAAATGGATAGCATATAAAATATTATGGGGTCATGAATTACCCCACTCAATCAGTATAGTTACTATAGCTTGTTTGCTGGAGGGTTAACAAGTAATGTTTAACTTATCAAATTATATGTTAGTTTAGGTGAAATTCAATTTTATTGTCATTAAAAAGTACATTACTCAAACAATGAAATGACGAAATGCAAACAGCGTGCACATGCATATAGAATACATTTACAATATGTACAAGAATTCGCAGCATTTCTATGCAGTGTGTGTATGTGGTGTTCATGTAAGTGTGCATATGGATATTTTTAGCATTGGCGAACCTGAATGATCTCTTTATCTAGCCGCCATACATCTGTCATTTTCAGCCGCCAAGTTCAAGTTAAGGGAAGTTTCTAAGAAGAGTGATGGCATTAATAATGCTTTGCAGTTTACTAGGCATGTTTAAGAAAGCATTGGAATAAAAATTTGTACAGATTTGCAAGAAAAGCAAGAGCAAGAAATGACTCCGATTATTCTGTTCGAAACGGGTGAACAAAGATAAAACTGCTCGTGCCGCCGGAAAAAGTGACAAGAAGGTAAAAGCCAGTTTGGGGTTGTTGTTTTTTTTTCTCTTTCAGATCCTTTTAAAGTTGTTGTAAATCCGTCTAGATAGTGCTGTGTGCCAGCAGCCTGTGCCAGTAGTTTTGGATGGATGACCTGAAGGAAGATGCAGATCAACACTCAGCTACATAGTTTCTGGCTAAAAGTGATGGTTTTAGAGCCTCTGTGTGCCCTTTAGACACTCTTCCCTCTCTTTTGAGAGTGGGCTTGAAGTTTAAACTCATTTTATTCTTTGTTGCCAGGTTCGGCGTGTTGTTTGTGCTGCTTGACTTACTTTGTTTTCCCTCAGCTAATCATCAGCATCCAGAAGACACATTTGCTCTCATATTATGAAAAAGCCCTGTGGAAAAACATTGTTAGTGGAGTAATTTCTGCAGAAAAGAAGCATTAATGCTTGTCCGCAGAGTGAGACATGCTCAGCAATTTCAGCAGCTTCAAGATATAAAAAAAAAAAAAAAAAATTAGTTTTCCTCTCTAAATGCATTTAAATATGTCTCAAAGTATGGGCGGGGCAAATGAATCCAGCTGTTATTTTGTTTCTCTGTTAATAAGAGCTAAGTCTGGAATTTTTAATAATCAAAAGGTTAATGGAGATATACATTTTACTTATGGTTTTATTCCAAGGGCACTCAGATCCTCTAATCAGGGGCTCCTAATGCAACCAATGTCTCGACTAAAGACGAAGGGGGATCGTGCCTTTGCTTTTGCTGCACCAAAACTCTGGAACAGCCTGCCGGTTGATGTCCGTGCGTCGGAAACTATTCAATCTTTCAAATCACGGTTAAAAACCCATTTGTTTAAGCTCGCCTTTCAAACTACTTAGCTTAATTTCTTCCCGGTTCGTGCTTGTTGCAATATTACCATCCTATAACTGTATTTCTTTGTTGTTAATTGTTTTCTTTTGCTGTAAACCTGCAAGTATGGCTCGTCTGTGAAGCACTTTGTTGTACCTGTGACTTTTAAATGTGCTATAGAAATAAAATTGAAATTGAAATGTAGAATAGGCTCTTCTTCCACAGGTTTGAACTCTGACACATTGATGCTTTTAATAAGGCAGTTCATGTTCAGGTTTAAGGTGTTTGTTTTCTTCTCCCTCAGTTCGCTGATATTGTGAACATCACAGGAAAAGTGCTGATAAATGATTGTGAGCTGGCCTGATTTTCTACCCATTTGTTGTCAGATGTATTCAGATGGTGCTTTTATTTAAAAAAAAAAAAGAGTTATAGAAAAAGTAAAGAAAATAAAGCTACTTAGTAAAAAAAAAGTTATTTTAATTAAATTATTCATGCGTTAGTGTCTAAGATGAGTGTATTGATGTATTAGAAAGCACCAAGAAGTGAGATTATTAATAAGAATAGAGAGTAGCAGTTACTTGAAATATCATAAACAAATTTTATAATATTGGAAATATTGTTCACTACAAAACTGTGGTAACAGAAGCCTTAATAGACACTTGCTTTGGTTGACTCAGAAGTTGGTTTGAGAATAAATCACCCATGTTGTCAGTGCTCACTGTCCTAGCAGTTAAACACCACACTAACTTTAATTATTCCCATTCCAGATGTGTCCTCGGTTGTTAGTAATTTGGTGAATTTCAATAGATTCTCATCCAGATGCATATTTCTTTTTTTAATTCCCATGTTGACGATGACAGATGTTACAAGATATTACAAAGCCCTTATGTGCTCATTGTAAATGCATTATAGGCTTTCATGAAGCTCATATTTATACATTTTAAGCCCAACATTTTCCATCAGGCATCGCTGATATAATGTTATTATAGCTCTTCAAACGTTTTTGGTCTTTGCAATGTTTGGAGGAAGGCGCATGCACAGGATGGGAAGCATGATGGAGAAAACCACACTGTCTCTAAAGACTGATTAAAGTATCACTTTACCAACCATAGCATACCACAACAGAGAACCAGTGTTCCTACAAAACATAACAGAAGACACAAAACATCCATGTCAGCTTATTGATGAAAGAGGATTAGATTTTAAAGTTGAGGTATATTTATTTTTACTTGGATTCGATTTGTTGCAGTTGTGCTTTTACAAATCTGGAAAGAATGTTTCATTAGACTAGATATGAGGAGACTGGGCGCTTGCTGCTCGAGCTTCACGAGGACACGGGCGAGCGTTTTTCTTCAGAAAGATATTTTGCCATAAAAATGTAAGCTGGATTCGATTATGAGCACAGATAATCACTTGGTTGGGTTAAGAGGAGCACATCCAGAAAGAGGTTCAGCCCTTTAGTGGTTGAAATGGGAACGTTTCCCCTCCCTCATCAGTTTGTGAGTTGGTTCTGCAGCGTCAGCAGTCAGCACACAAAAACGGAATTCAGTAAAAGCTCTCTCTCCCTCTGCTCTCTGGGAGTTTTTTTCCCCAACAGCTTGCTCCCATCCCCCCTTTCCCCCTCATGAACTGACATGCTGGAAGAAACATATGCTACTATTCCCACTTCCTGACAGCTTGTGCTGCTTGAATAGGATCTTGCTCAGGGAGGAAGCAGTTGTCTGGAAAGTGTGGAGGGATTAGGGCCATGAGAAACCTCAGTCAGTTGTTAGCATATAATGTCAAATGTGAAATTACTTTTGATTGTGAATTAAGCATACACTGAGATTTTTCAAAGTGTTCTTTGAGGCATGAAGAAGAAAGAAAATTGCTCACTGCCGAATTTGCTTACTTTTACAACAGATGTGTAGGGATGACACACTTTTTACTCAATGAGTATAAACACTGGATTTATGATTCACAGTACTGTATTGCTTTATTGAGCCCATAGCCCAATATCCAGTTATCGAATTAGTATGTTTTAGTGAAGTCTAAAAGAAGCACTTTACACAGGCTGACTGAAGCAGAAGCACAGTGTAGACGACTGCATTGATCTGGATACAAAAGGCTGAAGTAAGTCTGGTTTATGCAGCCTATCAGGGTCATTCCTCGTCACCTATCCGTCATACGAGACCTATACAAACTCATCAGTGGTTTAACTATTTGTTATCTGAAAAGTATATCTTTCAAGGAATTTGCTATATAGCTTGCCTTTTAGGATGTCTTCTTCTTCCATGCATGCTGTCTAACCTGTTTGCCTGAGCTGTGTTTGACTTCCTAGCTGTGATGCTGTCAATGATTTAGCACATTTGGAAAATACTAAATTCTAAGAGGACATTAGCAGTCTTCTAATGTTTTAAGATGATAACCATACCCTAACTCTATGTTTTGGAGAAAGGCCAAATGGACTAGTTTTTTAAATGTGTTTCAGGATTATTATTTGTCTCCATTCTGATTGTTAAAACTTGGGAAAAACGTTTAATAAAAAAAAAAAAAAGACTTTTAAATTGCCTAAGGTTAGCATTAAGGTTAAGGTCTGTCTTTGTTCCCTTTTAAAGTCTACATTTACAGTTTTGTGTTCTTGCTCTTTATTAGCTTGTTAAACATCATACTTTCTTATACATACCAAGTGTAAATTCATCATTTACATAATGAATGATCTGCGAGGAACCTGTAGACTGACTACCCACGCTTAATACAGAACAAATGGGTATTTGAATTCTGATATTTCTTTAGGTTATTTAACCACCTCATCAAACGCCCCTTGGAGTCCTTGATCAGACGCTGGCTCTTGATGTCACTGAATGTTTTCAGAAGAAGGCAAAACGTTTCATACTGACCACAGTGCTGGATCTTATTACGCTTTAAAATACCAGTCAGAACATTCATAAATGTTGTAATGTGTATATAGAATAGTTTGTGTTACAGGTTTCACGTTACTTGATATTGCTGTCTTGGCACAATGACAGGCGCCTCTTTATTAGCTGCATGTTCACCAGGAGCTTGTTGGTCTTGTCAGTAGCCACTGGTGAGATGAGACTTTCTCCAGCTGTGTGAGCAGCTTGGCTCCAGCTCCTATGTGTTGCTCAAATGTCTGATTCCCTTATGCCACCATAGTTGCTGCGGCTGACTGGAGATGTTAGCGCTACGGATTAGTAGTCACAATGTTTTGTTTTTTTTCTTTGTCTTTCATTTATTATTGTTTTCATATAAATGTTTCTCTTCACAGTCACTGGTATACACATTTACACCTTCAAGCTGCCAGCTACAACCACAGTCTTCCTGTTGTCCACTAAAGACTTTGAGACTGGGCGCTTTAGCTCAGCGCCGGTGGTAATGAGGCATGTCGATGCTTTTTCCCTAGAGGAATCAAACTAGCAACTTTGCTGACAGCATTGACTTTGTACTTGTTACAGCTCATAGGAATATATAGAGCTAAGAGCAGTTGCACAGGTGCTGAATAAAGGGGGAAAAATACATTTCCCAGACCTTTACACTGTGTATTGCCATTTAATTAGCAAGAAGTCCATGAGAGAAAATCTTCAGCTGTTTAAACCCATAACATCCGTTGTAAATCAATTCAACAACTTTCTTGGTGATGTCCAAGCTTCTTTAGCTGCTTCCACTCCATATTGTGCTCTTTACTAACTGTAAGCATTCTGTTTTTGAAGATGGTTCTCTGCTTTTCTGTTGCAGTAGTCATGATCTGCGGGTTTTTTTTTTTTTTTTTTTTTTTGGGAATTCCAGGTCTCTCCCTAGTCTGCTCCAAGCTTCAGCTTGGAGAGCTCAACCGCCACAATTGATCCCAGCAGCTGGAGCGGCAGCGAGAGCCCTGCCGAGGACATGGAGAGGATGAGCGACTCGGCAGACAAGCCTGTGGACAATGATGCAGAGGGGGTGTGGAGCCCTGACATTGAACAGAGCTTCCAGGAGGCCCTGGCCATCTATCCTCCTTGTGGGCGTAGGAAAATCATCCTCTCTGATGAGGGAAAGATGTATGGTGAGTAAAAGTTGTTGCATGTGTAAGTGTGAGTTTTCACATTCATTATCTCTGCTGCTTTTAGTTTTGAGGAATATATATATATATATATATATATATATATATATATATATATATATATATATATATATATATATATATATATATATATCTCATATCTAAATACAAAGCTAGTATCAGCAGCTAATCACCATAGGGAAACATTTACCTGGAATTAAATGTAATTAAGGTGACAAGTTGTGTTTTTACAGGCATTTTGTGGGAAGTGATTCAGACTTGCTCATAAACCTTATCAAGACCAGCCTGTTGAGTGTTTGTATGGATCAGTTGTCAGTAAGGGTATTTTCCAAAGTGCTGCTCCTTTAAAAAGGAAAGACATGCTTCAGTTATGGCTGTGCCGAGCAACGTAAGACTGATGGTGACTATGACCATGGAGCTGTCACTCTGGTTCACAGAAGTGCAAGTTTATAAGTAAAGCCGCATGAACTATTAGTCAGTAGCAGATGGTACTACGGCTGCCACCAGCTGTGCCCCCTCTCCTCCCACCACTCCCCCCCTGTTCCTGGCTGGCCTGGGTGATGTCATGGAAAGAGGGAATATTTTCTCTCTGCGGTGTTGGACCGTCTCACAGCCTGTCAGTGTCAAGTGAAAGCAGAAAGCTCCTCTGAGCATTGGGTTGCAGCTGTCATGTGACCCCTCCGGCCAAACAAAATGTAAATTCTAGGAGTTGCAGCGAATCCCCTCAGTTGCCACTACAAAGATGTGGGCTCAAACAACGGGATCCTCCCCACTGTCTCTCCCTCCAAATCCCTGGTCCCCACACAGAGCGAGGCTGCCAGAGAAGCTGCCCCTCTGCTGTGGATTAAAGCATGAAAAATTATTTTTCTAGAGTTATAAATGAGCAATGCTAAGTGTAAGCCTCTTTTCGATTCAGTTGACATTCTCAGTATTATAAAAATGTTTTTCTGAAATGTCTTCAGATTGTGGTATTTTTGATTTCTTCTTTTTGACAAGTTTTAATTTTTAATTTTCATTTCCTGTGTCAAATGCTTAATTACAAAATCTTATATGTAAGTTGTGCCAATTAATAAAATTATTTGCACTGGTATGGATTTACCACAAACCGTCGCAAAACGCCGCTGCCCATAGCATGTTTTCTTTTTACATTTCCCAACAAGGCTATTGTCTAAGATAGATTACGAAACCCCAGCAACAAATCCAAACAAATGTTTTGCTATTGTGGTGTTGAACCCACCTTAAAATCTGCTGAAGAAGCGACTGCAGGGTTGAATAGCGGTTGGGCCTGCCAGATGTGCTCCATATCTGGTTACAGATGGCTCGTCAGCAGCTGAGTGTTTGGGCTGTGCCCTGGTCTAACTGAAATGAGAACTGTTTGTCACAGAAATAAAATGATTTTCATGTGTAGATGCTGAAAAGGTTTGGCAGGGACGGCTACTACTGCATGATAATGTTGCAGAATTGTAGCAAAAAAGGAGCTAAATGCTTCTGTTCAGTTTTGGGGGAAAATGTTTTCATTTTTTTAATAATTGAAGATGCAGTACCTGAAAAATATGATGTTGGTGATATCTTTCTGCCGATTTCACTGGGGAGCACACTGCTGCTGGTCTTTTGTACTGGTGCTTTCTCAAGTGGCAATGCTTGTTCTTCAGCCCTTCAATGTGTTGCTGCTTTTTAATGCCAATGTGACTTTCCTAAAACCACTGTGGGTTTCACTTAAAGACAAAAAAGAAAATAGTTTTAATTTGAATAGGTTGCAGGAGTTCATTACTTTCATAACAATCTTTAGTGTTTCCCACAGACTTCGATTTGCAGCGTGGGCGTGCGTGCACGAGCGAGTGCGGGTGAACCAGCTGGTGGTTAAAGCATGAAACATGAGGCTAGCAGGTTAGCGAGGTTTGAAGTTTTTAAAATGAGAGTAACAGATTGTCCACTATTATGTTGATCATGGATGGAGATCTTTTGAACATGAAATAATAAAAAAAAAAAAGTTAACAGTTATTCTTGTTTGTCTGTTAATATGGATTCCTTGCGGGCCACCCAAGAAAGAATCTATGTATAGGATATGTATAGGAAAGGCTATTGTTGACTTTTCCAAATCAGTCAAGGATCAGTAATGGTTATATAGTAATGCCTGTCACAATAATTGTCTTTATTTACCAGTCATTCATTTTCTTGCCCGCTTATCCAATTCACGGCTGTCCTAGCTGTCATGGGGTGTGACAGGTAGGGTACACCCTGATCAAGTCTACTGCAGGGGGAACGCAGACAACAGTTCATCCTCAAATGTACACAGTGCCATGAAAAAGCGTTTGCCATTCTGATTTTTTGCATATTAGCCATACATTTCTGATCATCAAACAAAATGTAATATTGGACAAAATGAAGTTTTCAATTATTATTTATTATTTTTTTAGACAAAAAAGAGAGAGAAAAAAGAGAGAAATCTACCTGGTCCTATGTGGGGGGAGGGAGTAATTGCCCCCCCCATGTTAAATCATAAATTATCTTTGATAAATGCCAGGCCAGATGAATCAAGAAATCACTTAAATAGAACCTTTCAGACAAAGTGAAGTAGGCTGAAAGATCAATTATGTAAAACCTAAGACAACAAATACTTTTAACAGCACTGTACTTACCCACTTGTGAAAGGAAGCCGGAGTACCTGTAAGAAATAAAAACACGATGACACAGGCAGAACATGTGGACTCTACACAAAAAAGCCCCGACTGGCCAGTAGTTTCGAACGGAGGATTGTTTTCTTCTTAAGCTAATCGCTAACCTCTGTACAGACTTATTACAGACCTATTTATTGTACCCTGTATGGACATGGCCGTAATGTTTTCCTTTGTGTTTACAAGCATGTTTATTTAGATAAGAATGTCATGAGTAATTCAGGCAACAAATATTTTACCCACCGTAGCAGGGTTTGGGTGTAGTGAGCCTAAGCCAAATGAACTCTCTCATACATCCATAGAAGAGAAAGAACACACACAGTGACAGTAGTCCAGGTGAAGTGATTGGTAATATATTATTTGAGGTTAATGGGCATTTTTCACAATGACTGTATAATTACGGTCGGGAAGTTTTGAAGACTAGGCCTGAGTACACTTGGTCCCACTCCAGAGCTCTCTAAGAAGCATTCTGGGTGAAAGCTTAATGAAAAAGAAGAGCTCATTAAGGGTCTATGAGGTAATGTTTCTGTTTGCTGTGTGGCTTTTTTTTTTTTTTTTAAGCACGATTGTGCAAAAACTGATTTTCATGGATCTTGTTGGCGAGGTGGAAAATGGGGAAAGGAAGAATCCAAAATTTGATATGGATCGAGGCATGGATTCGTGCAACACGTGTCCAGTTTTATGAATGAACTGATGTTAGCAATGCTCAAAACCTTTTGGATGTATGTAACTAAACAGTCATTTCTACCATTAGCTGTACAGCTAACCAACAATGGATAGTGCAGCTCGTTGCCAAATCAACAGGTCAGGTGTTACCCATGCCTTGTTTGTTTTGCAATTCATTGTTTAATGATAGAACTGTGAAACTATTATTAACTCTGAAGGAACCCAACCATGGCAGCTGTGTGTGGACTGCTACCACTTCTGGTTTAAATTATGTCATTATTCCCCAGGACCTTATCAAGTCCTGCGATCCACACCTTTACCTGTGGCAGGATCAGTACACACTGTACACCTGTCCTGCTCACTGTGGTGTAGAGGTGTATGGCATGTGCTGTTGTTTTGGGGGAAAAAAATGTTTTTTTGTATCTAGAGAAGTCAACTGAGAGGAAGCAATCAAAATCCAAACTGCTGAGTTTGAATGTTATACCTTTGAATGTAATTTTTGTGCAAAATTCCTCAGATTTTCCATTTATAGTCTTTGCTAAGAGTATGCCCTTTTGGAATACCATCAAAGACAAGTGACCAATGAAGCGGTCCTCTGTGCTGCTGCTAGGGATTGATTCGTGTTAAACGTCCAGTGATTTGTCTTTTAAAAGGGGAGAGGCTAATATGATGCTGTCGAAGACCAAGAGAAACGCAGACAGGCTCTACACAAATGCTCTCATGGCATCTTGGATGAAAGCTGGCTACAAGGAGACAGGTATTTTGTAGTTGAGAATCCCTGGGGATGGCATAGTGTTCCATGCACAGAGCTCATCACAAGAGGAGCTGCCCCGAGTGCCCTTAAGCCCTTTGTTATCTTGGGGTAGAGTGTAGTTAATTAGCAACAGTCTCTATAGCAACTGTGTTGCGGTACAAAACAATTTCTAATTTCTGCTTCCTAGCTTATTGTGATGTTTACCTGAAGTGTTTCGGATGTGCTGAGACTAGTGTTGGCTGGCACTGTGCCTATTCTCAGTGGCTAATTGTGGCAGCAACAGGAGATGCTACATCTGCATAGGCTGCATCGCCGGCATTTGCCATGTCTTCAGACTTTGGCAAATATTTTTAACAACAAAGGGAAATGGAGGGCATTGGCCCTTACCCAAAGGCTTACGACTCTATACTTGTGTAATTCACCTGCTGTGCTAGGCTGCATTCATTTACCCCAGAAATAGAGTTGATAAATGAAACAACACGCTTCACTCAAATTGTATGTTTATTCATTGAGTTATGTATTTGCACTACCCAGCAAGCTAAATGACAATGGTGAATTTTTCTCAGTTACTGTTTGGGGAAAAAAAAAAATAAAGACCTGAATTTTATTCTACCTACTGACAAATAAATATGCAAATACATACTCTACTTGTAGGCTGTACAACACCTAAATATATATATTTATATTATTACTGGTCCTTCACAGTTGAATACATTGTTATAGCTTAAAGGCTTTTTGATGGAGACTTAATTACTTACCTTGGAGATTTGGACTACTCCCTATGCTTGTATTATTGCGTCTTGCTGGTTTTGATAAACAGTAGCAGCAATAATACCATTATTTATTTTTCTAAAAGTAGCAAACACAGTCTGTAAATGACCAAAAACCATACGTTGTAATGTTCTCACTGTAGGTGGGCTGCAGGACACGGTGCCTCCATCTGCATGTGTTACTTGATGTAAAGCTTTTCCTATTACCATTCTACTGTTTGCTCTGACATCTCGTCAGTGATCCAGCCCAGACCCCTCCTGTGGGAACTAAGTGGCACTTGGTTTGCAGGGATGCCAAGGATGAGTTAGATATAATGAGCAGACCTGGCTTGCCCTCGATGGCCCAGCGCTGTGCTCCTCTGGGGCTCGTCTCATCGGGCCGAGCATGCTCTGAGACAGAGCGAGCGGACCTGATCCTCCCTGCTGGGCGGATAATGAGGAATTCTGGGATCAGCTCAGGCTCCCTGAGTCACCTGCATTCACTCAGAATGGAGTGTGAGGAACTTCATTGCAGGAGAGGCATCACACACCTCCAGAATAATCCCTCATTTGTTCCCTTGCCATTGTCAGTGTAAGACTACTGTGTTTTCACACACGACAGTGAAAAAGTCCAATTTTTTATGTCTCTCTCAAAAGGAGGAACTATTGAAAGTGTAAATAGTATTGATGCAGGTATGATTATGGAAGGAAGAAGTCATTTTGAGTTTCAAGAAGATTTAAGGGTTTTTTTAACGTCAGATTTTTATAAACTGGTTATTTATTCATCATGGTTCACTAAGTAGTCATATATTTTAGACTGACCCAGTAAAAGGAGGAAAACCTAACATGAAGCAGCTCGATTTGTCAAAGAAGGAAAACACTCTTCCACTCAGCAGTTTTTTCTGAGCTTACAGTCAGAAACAATCGTTTCTATTGATAATTCAGCTAATCTAAAAGAAGAAACGAGTGGCTAGGAGTCACTTGTCAGGAGTCACTAGGAGCAGGTGTATGTGAGAATCCAAATGTGTGACAAAGTCAGGTCAGGCATTAAATGGCCTTATCCTACCAGCTCCATAGCAAAAAGCGCAGATGATATCTGATTGTGCCGATTCGTGCCTAAACCAGACAGAGTATATATCTGGAACTGATGTGAACTGTCTCATGCTGAGTGCTTCATGTGATAGGGAACAACTTGTGATATTGCCCTGCGCTGATTCTCCTGCCTTTTTCTCAAGGTCATGTGTGACAACAGCTGAAGAATAAAGAAACAAAGAGAACATGTGAGAGAAACTCATGAGTAGTGTGACTCTCCAAAATGTTGCCATTTAGCTGTGGTGTGTAACAAGCCGTCATTAAGAGACTAGCCTGTGAAAGCAGTTTTATATGATTGATCTGTATGGGTTGTTGGCTTTACTGGTTCCAAAAGCATCATATTTGGGGTATGAAAGGTCTGCCTCTTTAGTTTGGGCACATGCATTATTTATTCCTTAATGACACACACAGCAGTTGTCTTTTGTAATTCAAGCCATTTTTCTGTTGTCTCTTTCAGTAAGCCTTTTGGTGATTGCACATGTTGTTTTGCACTCTGAACAGGATGGGTCTATTGTGAACAGCGGACTAGTCAAACAAGTGTATGGACGAGAGCCAGCAGGAACATCCAGATAACTGACGATTCTGATTATTTCACTGAAAATTTTAGATTTTCCTACACGTCTGCATCGCATGTATGCATGTTTCGGTGACTCCGAGAATGCAGTTAATGAGAATCGGGCTAAAATTGGACCCACATCTAGAGCTACTCTGTTGCTGAGCAGCAAAATTTATTTTGAAGTGGATTTTATTTTTTTTTATTTTTTATTTTTTGTAAGTTTTTTTTCGGAGGGTAGATATCAGCTCACAGTCGTGTCCGTGTTGCGGTGACCGAGCATAACGTGTTGTGACTTGCGTGAGATTACCGTCTCCTGCTCACAGCCTCCTGTGGTTAGGGGGTTCGTGCCTCACAGGGGTGCTTAGCCCACGCTGAGGTGAATAAGAAAATGTAGGTATAAGCAGCGCTGATGCCAAGGAGACTGAGGAGATGTTACTGAGAGGGGTTTTGTGTAGAAGAGCGGGCTTTCAAAGCCAGAGAGTGCATTTTTTTTTAAGTTAGTTTTTGGCCTATTTGATATATTCATGTATGCAATGAACAATTGCAAGGCATGCAAGCACGGAAAAAGAAACACTTTGAAAGGCATTTTTGTACACCTCACTCCAATGTTTTAATGATCAAAGTGTATTTTATCACCTTAAACAAAAACCCCAAACATTTCAGATTTGTGCACATTCATGTTTGCCCATATCTGCATCAGAAAGAGACTTAACCAACAGATTCATGAGGCTGTTTTTAATTTTCCCTATGTTTGGAAGTGTTTGCACTGAATGGTTAGATTAGGCTGTGGCTCAGTGCCTGCCTGAATCAGGAGTACATGGGGTGTGTCCCTGCTCTGAGGTCTGTGTGAGGCCCTCTGAGCCAGGCTTCTGGTTTCAGGTTGCATGTTCCCAATTGGCTGCCTTTGTTTGACTAAAACACAGTGAGACTCTGGGCTTCTTAAAGATGCAGTGTCACTTTTTTAGTGTGCTCCTAAAGAAAAAAATAATGTTTCGTGCTGACTACATCTTATCCCATTGATGAAACACTTTTATTCTGATGAGATCATCTCATACTGATAGGACCATTTTGTGTAATCAACATATGAATGGAATCTGAATGCCACTGTTATGCTCTCATCCAGCGCGCAGGGACTACACTCCAGTGCTAACACAGACTGTCATCTCTTTCTTTGCTGTTAGTGAAATGGAGAAAGGTCTCTCAACACTGAGCAGCATCCCTGGAAACAAAAGAAGACAGCAGCTATATCCATGAAATTATCACACTTAATGATGTTATGTTGCGACCTGACTCTAATATCATATATGGATAAACCTTGTAATGTGACATAAGAGCATACTTATCAGCCGGTGCCTCTCTGTGTTATTTTCAGTACTTATTTTGTATTTAAACCATTTCACTTTAAACCTCGGATAAATTATAACTTTGAGTCAAAATTCTCTCAGCTTGTCTTCATGATTACAAAGAAGGTGAGATATAAGAGCCCATCATGACCACAAAGTTTGACTTTTCATTTATACATATTGGCCACAGCCAACATGTCTTCCTTTGTGCTCAGATGCTGAATTGATCCTGAGAGATTGAAAATATTGATTTGACTCAGCGTCTTACTTTGTTGTGGAGAAGGGGGGCAGTGTACCTTCCTGACTGTTAGCACCGTGTTCACACATTGGACTTGCCACACAGCCAGTTCCTCGGGAGACTCATAATTACAGCCGTCCTCTCAGATTAGTCCAGCAGCCTATCCAACTGTGGCTTTACTCCCTGGTCATTTATTTCATCCCTTTCCCTCTCCCGAGAGGCAGACCTCAACACAATGACCAGGCCAGCCTCTACAATAATGTATGTGATGATAAACACAGTGGATCCTAATTGATAGAGTGATTCAGACAAGGGCTAGCTGTGGAAATTGGTCCCCTGTGAGTATATTGCACAGAGTTGGGACTAGCAGGTTTCAGCTCTGGCCTTGTTTGAAAGGCGCAGAGCAAGGAGAGAGGAAATAGAATGGGCTGGACCTGCTGAGTGATAAAGAGGCTGTCTTTTCCTCTGAATGCAGGCACAGTTCAGCAGAGGTTGGCTGCTGTAATCCCCTCAGTGTCTCCAGGAAGGCTCAGGTTAGTGACCTGCTGCTTCGTGATGTCTTGTAAGATTTTGAGAGAACACCTCACCTTTAATCCCCCACTGCTCAGCTAACACATTAGCTCAACTGCTCCTGACCCAGCCCCTGCAATAAAGCCTTTTATCTAGCTCAATAAGGTCATTTGAAGTTAAGTATTGATTTCTTTTGGTGTCCAGAGAAAAATGGATTTTTAAAGAGCTGTTAATTACAGTTGAACACTGCATTATAGTGAGAACTTAATTTTCGTGACTGGATTTTTAAACCTCGGTCGGGTCAGTTTGAAATTCAGGAAATAACCTGAATCCAGTTTACTTGAAATTTCACATAAAGATTTTATGCTTGGCTAGTGTGAGAAAAGTACCGATGAGAATAAGGTGCAGTGGAAACGGACTCAAATAAATTTTGATGTACAGAAAGGTGACAGACCAAATGGGGGGAAAAAAGAAAACGGTGAGGTCACCCCCAGAGCATTGATTCTACAAGTCTCTGGTGATCTGCTGAAGCAACTTAGCGCCGTTCTTCAAATAGATATTCACTCAGTTGTTGGCTGAGACAGCTAACATGTTAGCCCCAAACCTCCCGTAGATCTTCAGTTGCTCTAAATTCTCATAACTAGAACACCGTAGCGTGGGGATACTGATTCATATCATTTTTATACCCTTCAAACCATTCACCAACACTCCTAACTTGTGTGTGTCGGGGGTGGCACTGGTGCTTCGACAGACATATACCCCTACAATATCAACAGAAGGACCTCAGCCATCCCAACAACAGACTGTTCTCTCTGTTGAGGTCAGGAAAGCGATTCCGCTCCCTGAAGACCAACACAGAGAGACTGAGGAGGAGCTTCTTCCCGCAGGCGATACGGTCTCTCAATCACACCACCACACAGTACTGACCCACACATATAGGTCTTATACACACTGGACATTCTGGACATTGTTTTCACTTCATCACTTCATCACTTTAAGCATATTTGCACTGCACAAGACACTTACAAATGTGGATTGCACAACACTGGACATTATTTCTTCATTTCCAGTTAATACTTGTACAGCTGCTGTTATTGTGTGTGTGTGTGTGTGTGTGTGTGTGTGTGTGTATATATATATTTATATTTCTTCATACATTCTTATATAGTTCTATACTGTGTATTTTGTTGTACAGTTATTTTATTTTTTAACTTTAATTTATATATTTTATCTTATTCTTTCCCAGTTAAATTTACCCTTCACTCTAATTTGTGTTGTACAGTTATTTCATTTTTAACTTTAATTTTTATATTTTATTTTATTCCTTCCCAGTTAAATTCACCCTTTTTAATTTTCATATGTATTTCCTATCTTATTCATAGCCTTTTCTTTTTTTATTTAGGTCACGAGCAGTTGTCTAAGCATTTCACTGCATATCGTACTGTGTATGACTGTGTACGTGACAAATAAAATTTGAATTTGAATTTAAATTTGAAGAAGAGGTAGTTAACAGGAAGCACATCTTTCAAACGCAATGGTGCCCTTTTCTACAGAGTTGAAGTCTCATCCATACCAGTCTCTAGAAATCTTATGTTCCCTCACTGATGCAGTGTAAATGTGTCAAAAGAGACAAAACTGCCACAGGTTTGTACTTTCAGTCATTCTAGTTTTCATGTAGGTTACAGAAATTGGGATGTGCGTGAGAAGCAGTAGTAACTCTTTTGCATGACAACAACAGTGAGCATAACCTAACATAACTAAGCCTTTGGTGGGGATCAAGGGCTCTGTTTTTTCCCCTTTGTCATCACTGGTGCTCAGCCAGTCGATCATACCGATTCCCAATTGATTGCATGAAGCGTAGTCAAGATGCAATAAAAGAAAAAAGGTTTGTCAGCTGCACTTGAAATAAAACTTTAAGTTGCTTAAGAAACAACATACAGCTTTGACTTTGTGGGCAAAGGTGAGCTGCTGGCTGGTTATTACCCAGGACATCTTATTAACATAGAATAGAATAGAATAGCCTTTATTGTCATTGTACAGAGTACAACGAAATTGGAGTGCCACTCCCTTGGTGCAAGTTTCAATAATAAATATAAATGTAAAATATAAAAAGTACAAAAAAAACAATCGTAAGTACTCAAACAATAGTATGTACAATATATACAGGATAGCAGCATTAATATGATGACAGTATGAATAGCAGCATAATATAATGACAGTGACGGTATGGAATAGGTTCAGTTGTTTTTGTGCTTATTTACTACGGTGATAGCTCTGGGAAAGAAGCTATCCCTGAATCTGTTTGTCCTGGTTTTATGTGACCTGTACCGTCGGCCTGACGGTAATAGTTCAAACAGTTGGTTGCTGGGGTGAGAGTGGTCCTTGATGATATTGCCAGCTCTGCTGAGGTACCGAGAGTTTGCAGTGACCTCCAGGCTGGGCAGAGAGCAGCCAGTGATCTTCTGGGCTGTGTTGATGACCCTCTGCAGTACTTTCCTGTCTGGAGCTGAGCACCCTGCATACCATGTTGTTATGCCGTACGTTAGGATGCTAAGACTTGCTGTCAATAATCACCCCAGTGTCAAACTAAAAGCATGAACAGCTGCCTGTGATTGACTAGACTTGACTTAAGTGAGTAAACACAAATATGGCAGAAGTTGAATATGAACATTGTATTTTAGTTCAGGCTGGGAGGAGGATTTTTGTTGTTGTTTATTGGCAATTGAAATCACTCTATTCCATCTACAGTTTGAGTGTGGCTCTGCTGAAGAAGGGCAGTATGCAACTTTTAAAACCAAGATGCTGTTTTTCAAGCTAAGAAACTCTTTACAGACTTCTTTAGTTATCAATGTAAAATTCCACAGTCATGATGGATGGTGCAAAGATAAGATCATCTAATCCACTTCAGATCAGGAATCTGCAGGAAAGGTCTGTGTGATGGCAAAGCAGAGGGGAAATTTTACATTTATTGAATTTGTGGTTTTTCCAAAAGCCAAACAAACATACAGAGTACATAGAGCTACAGGACTTCCAGATACACCTCACTCACCAGCTCAGTAGGAAAAAAACACAAATGCAGTGAAGGTCCACTAATATAATAGTATGACCTGCTCGACTTTCCTCACACACGGGCAGAACTTGATCAGCTTCAGACCAATAGTTTAGTCTATACTCCTAATATTCTCACACAGCAACAATGGTGAAAAGAAATTACACATTAGCTCAATTTTATTTTTCCAACTTTATGAAAAATTTGCACTGCAAGATTTGGTGAAAGAATTTACAGTTATGTAAATATATATGTGTGTATCTGTCTGTCTGTCTGTCTGTAACCTTTGTATTTACTCACAAAGTACATTTACACTTTCTTAACCAGTCAAGACGTCATTCACCTTTTCTGTAAAATAGAATAGAATTCAACTTTACTGTCATTGCACAGGTACAGGGCAACGAAATGCAGTTTACATCCATCCAGAAGTGCTTTAGTGATATAGATATATTACAATATATATTAGCAATAATATAGATATGTGAGTATATTACAGAAATGGGTCTATTATGGTATGTTATAATGTACACGGTATGAAGTATGTTGTGAATATTCTATAACTATAAGTATGCACAGGCTGTAGTGAGTACAAGCTATGTACAGGCTATGAACAGGATATAAATATGAAAAACTACAGAATATGAAATAAATAACTTTACAGAAATCTGAGATATACAGCTATACATAAATGGGAACTATGCAAGTTGTAAACAGTTGTAGGATTAAAAATTATCGAATGTACAGAATGATTATTTACACAGAGCTATACAGTAGTGCAGTTAAGATAAGTGAGATATAATTCCTACAGAGGCTATATAAAGTGCTAGTGGTTGTGAGTGGTGGTTCAGTCCATTTCAAATTAGCACACACATTTAAGAACTAAGACTCTCAGCAGTGCCTCAGTGTGTAACAAATGGTCATATCAAACTATATAAAGTCACATAAAATAGAAAACCCACTCAGTGTTTTGCCTCTCTGTCAGTTTAGAAATTGTCAGGCTTTGAAGTAAATGAATTGCTCTTAATTGTAGGCTTTCTTATTTTTACATCCCTGCTTTTCTTGTCTAAATGCAGACTGAATTGAGTTGTTTCCTGTGAATATGGGTGGAACACCCGTGTTCATGTGAGGCCAGCACTGAAAAAGCCTGTGAGAGTTTTATGAGAGAATTTAGAGACTGCTATGTGTAAATTATAGTATGTTAAGAGACTGCCATAATAATCGCCTTCCACTGGATCAAGAAAGTGTTAATTTCAAACAAGTTCAAATCCAGAGCATAACAAAAATACATTGCGTATACTACAACAATAACACCTTTTATTTGTGTGCAGTGTACTTCCTGTTACATAATTAGTGAGTAAATAAAACGCATACATGGAGTGTCAGTTTATGAGAAGATGAAGCTTAAAGCTTTCCATTTTCGCCCACAGGCACTGGGATGGTTTGTGTTTGTGAGACAGTGCGAGTGTGTAGGAGGAGGAGAGATTTCTATTGTGTCACAGAGAATGGCAGTAGTGTTTGCGATCATTGTGGCGTCACGCATGCAGTGTCTGGCCTTGAAGTCTTTCTTATGGACTCGCACTGCCAGTCTGAGAGCCTAACAATGCAGGGAGGGAAAGCACTTGTACAAGCAGCTGGTGGACTGGAGTCAGATGTTATGATGAGCTGATATTATCTTCTGTCTTCTACAAGAGACTTCATAGCTGAAAAGGCTCGACTGCAGCAGAGCTGTGACCTGGATTGTTATCAAATGGACAGGAATAAACTTGTAAATGTTGGTGCAACACTTTCCTCAGGAAACACCTGCCAGGTCTGGCCAGCTGCAGGCATTTTATATTTAGTTGTAATTGTTTAAGCTTACATAACTGACGTATTGTGTTCTTGCCATAACAGTTGCGTGTGATTTTTGTTCCTTTGAGATTATTTATCGCAGAGGTTGTGTGCCTAGTCTTTGACCTCTCGCTAAGGGCTAACATAATGCTAAACTGATAGCATGCTGTTTCCCCTGCAAAAAGGGCACTGTCAATTATTCTTTGAAGTCTCAGGTTCTCCTTCAGTTGGCAAGCTGTGGTTTCCCATTGATATTTCAAGTAAAAGGCTTCCTGCCCCTGCCTACTATTCCCAAAACCTGGGACGAATGCCTTCATATTGTTGGTTTAGTCTATTATGATGCTAATGTCTGCCTGAGACCCTTGAGTCATCTATCACAGATGACAGGAAATCTGGGGCCTTTGTGTTGGCTCACGACACAGGCGCACACACGTGCACATAAGGAAACAAACACGACTGCGTAGAAGTCTAAATAACTAACTAATCCAAAAAGCTAATGGAAAGATTTATAGCTTGTCAGTAATAAGAGGTGCATTGAATGATGCAGTTAGTGCAGCTAATTATTTTCATTCATTAATCATTTGGTCAAATACGCCCAAGCCTTTTTCACAAAAGGTACAAGATTTTACCAGATGTCTTATTTCACCAACCGCTAATGTAAACAGTAATTATGAGACAATTAAAAGCTGTCAACAGATGCTATTGATTAGTAATTCTGTGTTCGGTTTATTGCTGATCAACTAGTTGTTCTTGCGCTAAGTCTACCTTTCAAAAGCTGTGAAGCATCTTAAATAATTGTCCAACAAGAAAAAGTGCGTACAGATCCACTGAGAGATGATTTCAGTGTTATTAATATGGCCTCTGCTAATTTACAGCCTTAATCTATGTTATTAATGTAGCTTCGTAATGTGCTGGTCAGTACTGTGTGTTGCCTTCTGTTCTGTGAGGCTGCCTGGTCAAGGCCTAGCTAAACACAGACAGTCGAGTGGTAGAAGTCACACACATGTGGGCAGTCTGCCGACTGCTTCTCTGCCAAGCCCGCCGCTGTTTCATGGCAAAGTGCTGGGCCAGATGTGACTGTGGTTGTGCCTCCATGAGAGAGGGGGGAAAGTGCTGTTACAGGAAATGAAAGCTTTTAAAAAGAGGAAGGGGAAAAAACTCACAAAGAGCTGTAAACTATTGTTCTTGCTCCTCGGGAGGTTGCAATCGAGCCAGGTAAAAATGTTTAATATGCCATTACTAAAATTAGCTTGGTATTTTTGTTACACAGGTTAATAAAGGTTATGGTAATATATTCAATGACAAACCTTCATGTTTATTTGCCAGTGAAGATTCAGCACTGCTGTACTTATGATTGCCACTGAACATTTATCACGTGGAATTCTACTATGTTTAGACATAAGGATTTTTTTTTTTTTGGTTTGGTTTGATAGGATGGGTTAAAGACAAATGTTAGTTGAAAAATGAATTTTAGCTGAGGAACTGTCTTACTCCTTAAATTAGGTCTGCATCTCATTCTGCATTGCATTTATATCAATAATCCTAATTCCTTTAACCTTACGATTTGAAGAAAAGCTTTTCAAATATTCTTCAAACAATTGGTCAGTTCACCACTCCAGTCACTTGACAGGAAATTAACTTGCCACTGTTTTGGTAAATTAATTATGCATTTATAGTCAGAAGGAAAGCTCAGCTTGAGCAGTTTGGAGGCAAAGTAAGAGATAAGGTTGAGATACTTTGGACATGTGCAGATGTCACTTAAGTGTTGGTGATCCACCAGTATCCAGCTCTCTGAAGCAGCAAGACCGGTTTTTATTGTCTGTTCCTTTAGAACTCAAGCTTTTCTATAGACTTTCATTTTTAAATATGATGTTTGGATTTCAAGTGCTGTGAATGACATTCTAGAAGTGTCTGTAAATACTGCTTTGTTCAGTGGGATAAAAGAATGCAAAGCCTGAAATGTGCATATACAAATTCATTCATGTTCTTCTATGAGGCACTTTGTATCAAAAGGCTGAAGGAGGGAATCGATTTTTATTATTTTTTCTATGAAATAATGTAACAAAAAGCCACATAGTGCCTCTTCCAGCTCTTACATTTGATCTGACTAATGCTCGAAATCTGTTATTCTCAGTTTTACACACACACACACACAGAAGCACAACTTTATTAGTACAGGACATAACTGCTTTTGGCTAGAGTTAATAGTGAAGATAACAAGACGTTATCGGCCAGAATCTTAGTGTTTGTGTCTTTGATGGTCGTGCTCGTTGTGGACCTTTCTTTAAATGTCAAGACACTGGTTTCATTAACCCCACAGATATCAACCTCAGATAATGGCATATCAATATGTTTGCCTGTGTCAAAGCTCACTCTTTCTAAAGCTAATCAGAGCTAATCTAGTGAGACACAGAGGACAGTGCTTTATGAAGTGTGTTCAGTTTCTTAAACTGCTATATTCGTCATGTGATTGGTTTTAACATTCGACCATACAACAGTTTAAATAATTATTTAAAATATTAAATATAAGGGAATTTGGTTATATGATTTCTTCTACTGAAAAATAGTAAATTTCATATCTTTTTGGCCAGAACTGTAACTGGTATGCAACTGAGTTAAACATTTTCACAAATAAAAAATTATTTTTTTTTTAGTTTTCTGTAAAGTTAATACATTAAATGAAAGACAAACAACAATATATCAGGGCAGAATTTAAGTTTTAGTTTCACAAATAATTCTGGGCTCATTCATTTTAACCACAATTACTGTTATTACGGTTGTAAAGTTTAAGTCTTTAAATGTTGATTTAAAAAGTGGCAGTTTTATTGCTTTTTCTGAGGTTGGTTCGTAGTGGACTGTGATAATGCACCCCATTGTTATTCACAAAAGAGGGAGTCTATCCGAAGGTTCTTGGAGAAAGGTTGCTGAGCGCCAAATTGGATTTCTGACGGAACGAGGAATCAGCTACTTGGGGACGATCCAGAGAAAGTTGAGCCGCCATCTCTTTGTGGGGCTTCTGCTGGAGTGCCATTCATATGTGTCAGATCCTCCAGAGTCATTCAGATTCAGAGGGAAGGTTCACTCTGACCAGTTTTAGGGCTCCAGCTGCTGAACAGAACAAATCTGCTCAGGGGTAATGCTATAAATATTTAATCCTTTTGCCATTCTGCTTTTTTACTTTGATTGACAGAAACACCCCATAAAGAGTTAATTTCCTTAGCCCTCTCGCAGCTTTGCTACAAGGCCTTTACTTAAGCCTTAGAGGCTCACTCTCAAAACTCATAATGCTAAGAACAAAAAGACAGGAATCCATACAGACAAAAAGATCTCCACCTCTGGGTATTTCCAGAGTCCTATCAATAATATTTGTAAAATCATTAGGCTGATTTAAAAACTAAAAAAAAAGAAAATCCTACACAATAACTACAAGGTTCACATCTTAAATAAAATTTATTGTTTATCTTCAAATCTGGCATAAAAGAAATGTAAGCAGATGTTTTAAGTATTACATTTTCTAACCTGTGTATGTAAATTAACAGTGCCCATTGGAGATGGGTGCTTGAAAGCAGAAGAATCAAGAGGGAGTCTTTATTGCCTTTACTTCCCTTAATGCATGTGAACTCAGTGCAAATTAAATTAACATAACAGGACTTCAGTTAAACAGTTTATTAGCTTTGTAAAGTGGATTTACCAAATCAATGTTAGTGCTGTAAATTATTGGATCAGCATATCCTCAACCTAAAAACCCCACAAATTTTAATTTGCTTCAAACATTAGTCTTTTTTTCTCCTGTGGAAAGCATTTTTTCTTTATTTTGTGGAAAATATTGCACCTGGTGAAATTCAGGCATGAAAGCAGAGCTGCATCCAAAATGTTTTTAGTCCTAAATGTGGACGGGTCACTTTTTTTTTTCTTCTTTTTTTTTTTAAACAATTGTTTTGCAGCACAAACACAAGCAAGAAAAAAAAAAAGAACGCAGACTAGCCAGGGCCCACTGAGCTTTTTTTCCAGCCTGGTGAAAAGAATGAATAATTCAACAGTAAGCAAGCTTTCAGCTGGTCATTTGTGTGCTTTGATCTGGGAATCAGGAGTTTGCATGAATGCCTGTATTGTCATGTTGTGCTGCCACAGTGTGTGAATTATTGAAAATAGTGCAGGTCCCTGCTTTATCTGATAAAGTTTACACGGCAGGCACACTGGATAGACACGATGGATGTGTAAATCCCTAGATGTTGTTAATGTGTAGAGTGAGGTCACACAGCAAGGGTTATTTGGGCCTCTGCTGCAAAAGTGTTCAGTGTGAAAAGAACTTCAGGGTCAAGCAACAAACTACAGGTTGACATCACAAGCTTCTCTTTGCACCAAAATGTGAAGGTGTGGCACAGAGATGGGTATTTTAAAGTGTTAAAGAGCTCTGGTTGCTGAATAGTATGTTTTTCTTTCTATTTAAACTTACAAAGCTGGGTCTCTTACTGTATTATTCAAGAGGCTATACAATGCTATATGATAAGCCAGTTTTAGTCATTCATTTCAACTTCCGATTAATTCATATATAAACTTTTAGTTTAAAAAGGTATGATTGATAATAATTGATAACTAAATGGTGGAGCTAAAACATTAGTGATTAGTCTATTATTACATATTAAACTATAGCAAAAGCAGTTGTTAAATGATTTAATTAGTTTTCTTTTTAGCCAAAATGGTTTTTAAAAAAAATCACAAAATATTTTATCTAAGAAGTTTTTAATCAATCAGAATCAGACTACTTAATTATTCTCAGAGAAAATCACATCGTCACAGTTGCTCCGTGACAGAAAGAATGATAGCAACAAGTTAAAGAACCATATTAAATATTAAGATATGGAAATGAAATGGCAATACAAGACAACAGAACAAAACTTTTAAATGAGTTGTGTGAAGTTGTGATTTAAAAAAAAAAAAAAAAAAAAGATCTTCTGTATCAAGCATAAATTAATTAATTTGTAAAACCAGTTAGTCATTCTTAGTCTTGTAATTCAAACTTTCCAAATGAATTAATTGTTATTATTGTTATTTAATTGTTGATGCCTTTCAAAATAAGACTTTCGCTTTGTCATTACAGATAGGTAGAAAAATATCTTTCACTAACCTTCACGATGTGGCTTTGTCTCAACTTTAAACCTCTAAGATTGACACTTGTGCGCCATCACATTTTGAAGCCTCCTGTGCGTTGCTCTTAACAAATTGGCTTCCCTCCCTAATTCGCTTAGATACGGCTGATTAGCACATCTGCAGAATGCTGCGGTCTATTGTGTCATAACAAAAGTAAGACCTTTAATTGATAATGGAAGAAAGGTAGAAAAATGTTTCATTATATTGAGGGTTCGTTGAATTTCATAGAGAACTACAGCAAATCCATGGCATTGGTTAGTTACAGCTGGACACATAATTAGAGTGCCTCCTTACCTATAATTTGTGTAATAGTTTTGGTTGGCGGCATGTTATTACCATATGAAAGGGCTAAGCAGGGGTCATGTGCATTGCGACAGCAATTAGAGCAGAGCTGAGGGCAGAAGAATGTTTGGGGCTGTTGTTAATTGGAAATCTCTACAAAGCTATGCTTCAATTATAATTTAGTCAGAGCAGCACTGTTTTAAGCCCAATGTATTCAGTTGCCATTATTTTCTGTAATAGTATGAACAGCCAGGCCTGTTTCCTTTCAAAGCATGAGGCTTTGAAGAGAATGAGATTGAATTAGATTAATTTTAAAGGCCTTGGTGCTGCCGCTGTGAGTTTTCTTTATTCATGCTAATGTCATACGATGTTGCCATAGAAAAACTGGATGGGGTTTGTTTAGGAGGTACACATACTCTTATATTTAGAGTTACAACCATAAGTTATTTTATTCTTATCTATGAATTTAGGTATACATCCATCAGATTGACATTTTCATAAATTTTTCTATTTTCAGAAGTACAATACCGTGGTTTTTAAGAGTATTAGCTGCATTTATTAAACAGTGGCACGTATTCTTCAGTAATTATGCAGATACAGAGGATAGATTTGAACAACTGTGTGAAGTACAGAAATCTCCAATCCACCCCACTATAAAAAAAATAAATTAAAGAAAGCCCGGGGAAGTGTGTGTTTCCTAAAGAGGTAGTTTTAATTATAAACTGCTACTTTTTTTTTTTTTTTTTTTTGCTTGTGATTGATCTGAGTGTTTGGTTTTTGCCAAAACCTAAATTCAAATCTATTTTTTAATAAGCATGTTTGTGTTTGATTGTTGAAAAACTAAAATCAGAAGCAACCAAATTCTACAGATAAGTGTTCAGACTGCAGAAATTTATACTTCTTGTTGGTTTTTATCTACATTGCTCTTCATTTTCTGGTTTCTCCAGGTCGAAATGAGCTGATAGCGAGATACATCAAGCTCCGGACCGGCAAGACGAGGACGAGAAAGCAGGTTAGACGAGACGTCTCTGTTACATAAGTGTCAGAGGGCTGTCAAATCTGAATGTGTGCACACTGCTGCCTTTGTTTTAGAGGAACAAAGTAAGACAGAGAATAAGGCTATGCTAACTGTCAATAAGATTTCTAGGGCTGACAAAGATCCCCTGTCTCCCTGTCACTGCTGTGTTGCAAGAAGAGATTATTACGTTTTCACACTATGCATCTAAATGTAGGCAAATATATAAATAATATATAGGTTTTCTACACTGCTTATGGGTTGTGGAAGCAGGTATTATCTGAGCTGTCACAGGAGGAGAGGCAGGGGTACACCCTGGAGGAGTTGCCAGTTTATCATAGAGACAGACAACCACACACTTTCAGATCCATAAAGTCAATTCAAGATCACCAATTAACTCACCATGCATGGCTCTGGGCTGTGGGATCAAGCTGGAATAATCAGCAGAAACCAACCACATGCAAACTCAAAATCACAACAAAAAAAGGCCCAAACTGAACCGTTTTTATGCGATTGTCTGCTAACTATTTCACCACTGTGCTTCTTATTTTTTGGTTATTGGGTTAACACATTTGCTTGGCAATTGAAAATGTAGTAGTACTGTCAAATTCCATTTGAGGTTTCATCAGAGCGTCTGTTGTAAAAACTCTGCCCAGTCAAATAAGCAGACTTAACCACTGTGGTGAGCACTTGTGCTAAAAGTAACTTAGTAGTAGTACTAGTGGCCTTATTTCTACCAATCTCTACACGATATTGAATAGTTTTAATGGTGCTTTAGTGACTCTACGAAGCCCCTGATCTTCCCTCTAAACAGGAACTTCCCTGCATGACTACTGACTTGAATGACAGTGATAAACAAGTCAGTGTTTACAATGACATTCGATCACTGTGTGTGAATTGATCAGTCTGGACCAGAAAGGTGTGGTTTGTCTCCTGTGTCTCATCTTCTTGGCACAGAATTGGACAAAAAGAGGGTTGTTTGCGCCGAGCAATACCAATAAACACGCATGATGTTACTTTAAATATCATGTACAGCATGAAAGTAATTGATTTAGTTATTAACATGGCACCAACAGCAATATTGATCATTTTTCTCACCAGCTCCAGCTTGTTTTATTGCAACTAAATTGAATATATATGGACTAATTGATGTGAATGTAATTCTTCCATCGAAGGAACTAAAACCCCTGAAGGTTTAGCTCTTTTGCTTCAGAAATTATAAAAAATGAGGGATGACTGTGATCAACTGATTGACTAACATTTACAGCTCCAGTTTAAGCACCAACTCATGTAAAAGATTGTGAATAATGTAAAGACTTCTCAGCTAACCAAACACTTTCCTGTTAAATCACTCCCTTGTTGGGGTACTCAGCTTGGGTTTCATTTGCATGAAAAGTGCCAGAGGAGAATGTAAATCTACCTCTCAAACCTGTCATCAGCTCACATTAGGTCTCTTTCAGACGGCTACTGATGAATGTTTCATTTGAGAGTATAAAATCATTTTGAACTGTATAGACATCGTAGATAAACTTGGCCAGTGAAATGCCTTTCGCAGCTCCCACAAGGATACTAGACTAGCCGATTTTCATTCAGCACACAGCAGATCACATCTGTGTGCTCTTAATGTGTGCTAAAGGGGCCTGCATCCTCCTTAATCAGTTCACTTAAGTGACGACAACACAGCATAACGCTTTATTGGCTGTTAGCTTGGTGTGTGGTTTGAAGATGCTTCTGTTATACACCTTATCTTCTTGAAGTGTTTTTAAACAAAGACATGTGTGATCCACTTTGTACTTTTTTGGGTTTTCCTGTTTTTTTATTTTCCTTTTTCTCTTTTTTTTTAAATGGAGGTGTCTAGTCACATACAGGTCTTAGCAAGAAAGAAAGTTCGAGAAATCCAAGCTGCCATTAAGGTACGTCTGGCTTTGCCCAGTTGCAGGGGGCTTTTCATTGCCATGGTTACAGGCTCTTCCTTTGTTTTCCTCCCCTCCCCTACTCCGCAGGTGTCTAGTCACATTCAGGTTCTTGCCAGAAGGAAATCTCGTGAGTTTCAGTCCAAGCTAAAGGTATGCGCTTTTCTGCTTTTGGGCTTGTTTGGTTGCTGTGCATCTTAACTTTCTGTTTCCTGTAGAGACAGAGTGAATGCTTGATCCTCTGATTCCCCCCATAACCCAAATCCTCTGCTTTTCTGTTCAGCCCTTCTAATCTCACTTACTCACTTTCTTGACCATCTCTCACTCGTTCTAACCCAAACATGCTGTCACTGTCCTGTCTGCTTGGTTTCAATGACATTAATTCTTTCATCACCAGCCTTTGCTTTGAGAGCAGCTGCACAAAATAACCGTGATCTTGTATAAATATATAAAGACATGCTTTTGCGATTTAAATTAACAAAAAATAGTCCGACATATGGATCCTACATGTTTAATCTTTTATTAGTCATGAGCCTGACCAGAACTGGATTTTTCTAGGTAATTTTGCTGAAATTGAAAAAGTTTTTAAAAATAAATAAATAAAATTAATTAAAACTACATTTCTTAGCCAGTACATACAAAGCATAAAATACACAAAGAAACACAGACTTGTCTCCAAACACTCGTAAGTACTTTACAGTTTCACTGGTGTGAAACACTAGAGTGGGACATCAACCGGATAACGAAGATTTGCCTTTAAAGTAAAGAGTTGCACCATTCTGCTGCAACCAATACATTTAAACAGGCACAACTTTTAAAATGAAGGCGAACTTTCTTCATGTCTAGTCTGCATCGCACTTGTTACAGTTTCACTACGACTTGGGGAGTAGGTGGCAAGCGTTTATAGAAAAGTTGACCATACAGCCTGCAGGTGACTGCAGCAATGCCTTCTAGCAATCAAAGCAATTACAAGGAGATTTTTGGTGCAACACTATATAGCTATTTGCAGCCAATTTGTACTAGCTGCCAGCAACTTCCATCAACCACTTGCTAGCAGTTGAGGAATATACATGTTTTCTTAGTGACTAGTGTCTAGGCCTGTGTGACTAGAGCCTAGCTTTGAGCTAAAAGCTAACAAACAAACAGTGGAAATGTTCACCGTCTGGAATTTCAAACTAGGAATTTCAAACTTGTCGCCGCATGTATAAGGTAGTCCGGGTAATCATTAACATATGTACCAAATTTGATTAAATTTGAGTGATTTTGGATGTAAATGAAAATGTGGTGAAATGAAAAGGAATGAATCCTTTTCATTTCACCACATTTTCATAGAAAACTACATAAAATCTGTGGAAATCCATCCTGCATCAACGTTTGTAGATTGATTAATATTTTGTTCAAAGAGCCGATGTGTTACTGTGTCTTTATGTAATGACAAATTCTGTAGTAGTGCAACAACACATACTCCGTACTAGGTCATAATAACAATGGTCTGCCCTTTTTTTTTTTTTTTTGATGGGGGGCTGGTCAGGCTCAAATTTTCCTCTATTAAAGTCTAAATCAAAGTGTGTGCATGTTGGGAAGCATGCTGGCATTGGCTGTTTTGGTGAGTGGCTGGAAGCTGAAGCTGCGGGGAAATGGGTCTGCTTACATCTCTTACTAAGCAGACTTTATTTTTAAAAAAAGGCAGCATGGCAAAGGGGGCGGGAGTCCGTGTTTTAAAAAATGAAGAAGAGATTACACCTCTGCTTCCTTTGACAATGTAACCCAACTTTTCCTCACCGTCAAAGACTCAGTGGTGCACATTCAGAGCAGAGAATGGCAGTGAAGCTGGCTGTTTCTGAAATCCCCCCCCCCCCCCCCCTGCTTTCTTGTTCTCCCTTCAATCTGTTGATAACTCCAGGCTCTCACAATGCCATGGCTGTCAGTCGCTTTCCTTCCTCCCAGTTCAGATGTCGTCATTTCAGAACGTTCTCGTCAGTTGTTTCAGAAATAGTGAAATCTGTTAAAATCGCTGAAGAAAGCTTTTCAGAATGGCACATTAAAATGGGAGAAGAGCATTGTGAAAGAAGTAATCTTGAATAATACTGACCTGTAATTTAAGGTATTTTATGAAGTAATGCTTGTATATCAAAGGACACTCCACCCATGTGCCATTTTCTTCTTTTCTTGGGGAGCCGACTATACGTTTTGACTTTCACACTTTGCTCCACTCCCAGTATTCAACACGAATTAATGACCCCTCATTAATCTGTGTGTGTGTGTGTGTGTGTGTGTGTGTGTGTGTGTGTGTGTGTGTGTGTGTATGCGCGCGCGTTTACACTGAGAGACAGAGTCAGACAGGCAGCTAGCCACATGAATGCCTGTTCTTTCAGGGGCACAGGCGGCTGTCTGAAGAAAAACAGACAGCTTTTGTATGAATCCCTGTCTTTTCTCATTTAAAGCAAATTAGAGTTCATTGGTGAAGAGAAATACAAGTGTGCCCTTCATTCTGGGGGGCATCAAAACCTGCTGCTTCTCGTCCTGTCTATGGCATTTTAGTATAATTGCAGTCATTACGTTAGTGTTCCCTTGTTTTGTCTTGAGTGATGACTACTGATCAGATTGTGAAAATAGAGCGTAAGACTTTCTCCACATGATTTGTAAATACAAATTTCATAATTCTTTGTGATTAAGTGTTAGTTACACATCTGTGCATGTATTGTGTAAAGAAGAGCAGATATTTACTTTGTTGTGTTTTACCGATATTTAAAGGTGTATTGCTGATATATTTTTTCACACATAGCTCTTGAATTAACTGCAGTGTTTGAATTGCAATTTTCCAATAAAACCTTGTTTGTTTGCATTTAGGTTACAAATATGGTGAGTATTTTGTTTTCTGCTTGTGACACCGTGTCTGCTTCAGTTAGGACCTGCCTTGCCCTTCAGCTTCTAGTTTTGCATTTCCGCTCCTGCCACAGTAACACAACACCGGCTGGCAGTGTTCATTGGTGTCCGTGTGTCATCATGCTACGAGCATACTGTAGCTTGACTCTGCTCCGTCAGCATGTACTGCCAACATGCTTACCTGTAGCTTCTGCCACCAGTGAGTCTGCATGGGTTTGCCAGTGTGTATGGGTGCAGTCTGCTGCAGTATGAGACGTTTAGCATTATTTGATGAAAACACTTCGGCCAAAGTAGCGGAAAGTATGTAGTATGTAATACAGGTTTTCCCTGTATTTCACAATAAAATCCCTAAAATTTCAAAAACCTCTTTTACAAAGATTAAAGAAAAGGAACTGACTAGAGTTGTGAAAAAAACAACAAACAACAACAACAAAAAAACTATTAACCAAGTGGGATTTGTGTCCTTCAGTTTTAGTTGAAAAATTCTTTGTGTTTAGACGTGATGTGTTTTGACATGCACACAAATGCAGCCTTGATGGAAAGCACTTCTGAATGAGTTTTTAAAAAACTAGATTAGTCAACAGGCAAACTTTCATTTAAGTGCATACCACTGCTAGCTACGGTATATTGGAATTCAGTCAGCACATAACTTTAAAAAAATAATGAAATAAAGCCTGCATGTAGCATAGAAATGCCAGTGCTGCTTCTTTTAACCTGCTTGCTTTTCGCTGTTGTGAGAGAGGTCAGCCGTGCTTTCAGTGTGTTGTTTAGAGTCTCGTTTGTGCTACCTCTGCAACACACCCCTCCTCTCCCTTCTGTGCGAGTGCTAAGCCTTTTGTGACTGCTGTTAAAGGACCAAGCCGTGAAGGACAAAGCCCTCCAGAGCATGGCCTCCATGTCCTCAGCTCAGATCGTCTCTGCCACGGCTATTCACAACAAGCTCGGCCTGCCAGGCATCCCTCGCCCAGCCTTCCCTGGAGCAGGGGTAAGAGCCTTGCCGGCACCCCGCTATTGATCCATCCTGTCCAGCTTCACCCAGGGCACCGATAGGACCAACCACACCAAAAACCCAGGCCAAATCACATTACACACCACAGCTTTGCACAACTGCCCCTATCAGATAAGCACATGATCAAAAGGAGTGGTAGTCAAGATAACTACATACACTGAACATGGAGCTCAGAGCCATTCTGATCTTGTCACTAACAGCTGCTCACAATTGGATGTTCTTTGTTGCTTGTTCTTTCTTGTCTATTTATACATCTAATTCTGTAGTTATGGCAGGGTATGATTTCAGCTGGTCAGCCAGGATCATCGCAAGAGTAAGTTTTAAACCTTGAACCAACTTTTTCAGGAAATAAATAAATGCTCTTTAAACAAAAAGGAAACCATTTTTTGCCTAATGACTGTTGGTTTTTTTGTTCCAGTATTAAGCCTTTCACCCAGCAACCCTATCCCATCCAGCCAGCAGTCACGACAGCAATTTCAAGTGAGACTTTACCTAATTATAAAACATGCAACATTCAAAGATGAACTTTGTAACTTGTTTTTCAAATGTCTTTTCAGATATCTCGACCCTAATTCCTTAATCCAATAAAAATGTAATATCTGTGGTACACTGTCATTATTTCTGTTTTGAAATATTTTGAAATATCTTTTAAATTCACCACAGAATTTTTTTTGTCTATAAAAAAAATTAAATTGGGAGATGTCTCCTTAGAGATGAATGAAATATTATAGAGCATGCATTTCCTTCCAAATCAAGCACGTCAGATTTCTGTGAATCTGCACTAAGATATTAAATTAATTTTCTTGTCATAAACAAACCTGATGAAATGAGGTTAATGTGAACTAGTGTTTCAGAAAGAACATGCACATGCTCTGCTGGGAAAACAACCAGCAGAACAGATGAATATTTTGTTGTTCTGGTGTTTCTGCAGGTTTCGAGCCCACAGCAGCTCCAGCACCCACGGCGCCAGCATGGCAGGGCCGCTCCATCGGTACATCTAAACTCAGACTGGTGGAGTTCTCTGCCTTCCTAGAGCAGCAGAGAGACCCAGACTCTGTGAGTGAAAGCATTATACCAAAGCATGAAATTTCACTATCTCTTGGTGTTCATTCCCACCTCTTATCACCCAGTCCTTTCCTCTATGAATACACTGGGACATTTTCCCAGGCAGAGAGTCAGCTGAGAAGAGGCCAAAACAAGCTGAGAGGGGCAAAAGGCTGGCTTGATGCAAGGCACGGAGACCTGCAGAAATAATGAATGAATGCATATTAATCAGTTCCTTGTATGTTTTGATTTCTTTAACAATATGTTTGTTTTTCATTTTAGTGAATAGTCTTTTGCATTGATAACACAGGAACAGCCTTTAATCTTAAATGCAACTTGAGGCTTAAAAATATTGCATTTGCACTCGGGGCTGTGTGCCGGAGACGCCATTCTGTGAGCTTTTACACTGAAGTGCAGCAGAGTTTCAGACGGTCACAAAGAGGGCAACAAACCTTTGAAAACAAAATGTTTTTTCTGTGATTCGCTGCTCCTCTTTCATCTACTTTTGGCTCTCCATCACAGGTTTGAGGTTTAACTGGCCCTAATTTTTATTCACATTGTCAAACCAAATTCAGATATTTTCATTTAAAAGTTTAAAAAATTGACCAAATCAAATAGGGAAGAAATGACCAAAGCACTTTTGTTTTGTATTATCATTTTAACTTGGCTGAGGTAGAAACATTTTTAGATTTTCATGTGAGGAAAGGTGGTAAGATTGTCTACGAAAAATGTTTTTGTTTAGAAAATACATCGTTTTGCACAGTTGCTCAATCATAATTTGTGGCTGAAGCAGCTTTGTTTAATACAAATGAGGGGATCAGTTTATTTTGAGGGTTAGTGAAACATAAATGTTATTACCTCATTTGTATGTCATAAAACAGGAAAGTTGCTCAAAACTATTTCGAGTGACTAATAAAAAAGCGATGTTGCAGAGAGTTGTTTCTCATCCCAGTGCATTATCAGTCTAATCCTGGCTACCAGTTGCTTATTGCGATGATTACTTCAGGACTGGCACATCAGATCTGGCTTATTTTGCTTCAGTAAACTCTTCTGTGCTGATGACTTTGTGAATATTGATACGCGCTCCTTTTGCATGGGTTTTTTCGCACACTATTATTGAGTTCACGCTGCAAAACAAAAGAATCCGACTTTAAATAGTTTCATCTTTTTTATTTTTTAATACAAGTTTCCATCTGTATTCATTTTTCATTTTACTCTTGCAGTACAACAAACACCTGTTTGTGCACATCGGGCAGACGAATCATTCCTACAGTGACGCCCTGCTGGAGTCGGTGGACATTCGTCAGATCTACGATAAATTTCCAGAAAAGAAAGGCGGACTGAAGGAGCTGTATGCAAAAGGCCCCCAGAATTCCTTCTTCCTTATAAAATTCTGGGTGAGTGTAATTTATAAGCAATGCTGATGAGAAGATGAGTATCTGATAAAAAAAAATGCTTTGTTGCAGCTTGATTAGGCTCTCCATACATAAGTATTAATTTCACTGTAACCTTTTGCGCATTGTGAAAAATTTGATCAAACAATCCTGTTTAGTAACAGTGTGTTCTGCTTCGTGCTTAGTGATTGGGTGTAATCAGTCTACACAGAGAAGATTGCTCTCAATGTTTGCAGAATGCACTCTGCTATATTTGGACTTGCATAGCAGGAGAGCTTTTGATCAAAGCACCCACTAATTCAGTGTAATATCTCCAAACAATGGAGTGACCTGGTTGTGCTCCTAATGGCTGTTTAAACATTGCATGCATTTCCTCCCTGATGCAAAATGCTAACTAGCGGCAGCAAACAAAGTAGGGCCGTATGCACTTGGACCAAGTCCCCTCAAATTCCTTTTGAAGTGACCGACAAATTTAAATTTCAAATGAAAGGCAGAATCTGCACAATAATGAATGTATAACTGCTTTGCTTAATGAAGGAGGAGAATGTTGTAGGAGGACGTCTCCCCTTTTTGTGTCCGTAATGAACAGGATGTTCAGGGCACAGAGAGGCTGCCCTCCACGAGCAGACCCGCTCAACGTTGTAAATCAGTCTTTTAACGTAACTTCATTTAATCCTCTTTAGAATCTTTCTTCCAATATGGGCACATTAACATGCTTATTCAGATGTGGCCGGGATCTTCTCATTTTTTATGCGATATGCACGGCTGGGCTCAGCAGCCCTGATCAGACAGATGTTTGCCGTTTCAGAAAGCTACATGACCGACTGTGCACATCTTACAGTATAAAATGATGTCAAAATGTTTGAATTAATATCTGAACACCATCATAATATTTCTAGTAATGGTTAAAGAGATGTTTTTATTCAAGTGACAAATACAGAGTGGCGTGGTGGTGCCGTTGGGGAAGCACTGTTGCCTCACAACACGAAGGTCCTGAGTTTGAATCCATTGGCCAGCTGTGTAGAGTGTGCATGTTCTCTTTGGGTAATCCGGCTTCTCCCCACAGTCCAAAGACATGCGTGTTGCGTTAATTAGTTAATCTAAATTGGCTCCATGTGTGAATGGTTGCCCCAGCCCCCCCCCAAAAGACCCTGAATTGGAAAATCATAAGGAAATGGATGGATGTAAAGATAAACCTATGGATAAAAATCATCCGTATCTCGTATGAGATATTTATCAGCAGCTGGTAAACATATTCAATCGTCTTGTAACAAAAAAGCTAAATACTTCTTTCAGCAGTTGGTAGAGACCAAAAATGGAGCTAAAAGCACAAATGTTGGACCCCTCTTCTCATTTTCTCGTGTGTGCAGTCAGGGTAAGAGGGAAGAAGAAAAGACGAGGCACTTAACAAAATGAGACATTCTGGTTTCTGGGCAGTCGATTGAATGTGCATGTTGAGAATGCACAATGGAGGAAAAACACGAAGAGCTTTCTGCTTCTCTCTAACTCCTGGAAGTGGTGTATGTAAAAAAAAAAAAGTAATTATTGAATTGTAATCTACTTTTTTACTGCTTAAGAAGAGCAGTTATAGTTTAAATCCAGATAACTTAACATATTTAAAATGTATTATTATATTTTTTTATTGTTGTTATTATTTTAATTTAATTTTCCCAGTGATGCAAGTAGTTTTTATTTCATTCACCTCTGAATAGTTCTTCCATTTCTTATGTCCATGTCGTCCTGGAGTACAGCGCTCTTTATTTTGTCACTGAAGCGCTCCAAACACGTACTTTATTATCTTTAGTTCTAAATGGTAACCTATTTAGAATTGGTATGTGTTTGAACCACATCTCTAATACAGTTAATAATTTCACAGAAATGCCAAAACTGGCTTTAAGATTACTTGGAAACATGGTCATCTTTAAAGTGGCATTTTTCAATTTCATATGCACCATCTTGGCTTTTAATCCTTTAAAATGAAAAAGGTATTGGTAAAAAAAATGTTTTTAAAATCTTATAGGTGTGTTTTATTTTAATTTTAATAGTATTTAGAGATCCAGTATTTTTAAACTACTAAACTTTCCATTTTGGTATTAAAATGTCATTAAATGGCACAATTCTTTAAGGGTTTGGATGCATTAAATATTTTAATGTTTGTTCCTTTTCCCTATTGATTTTGATCGGGGCACAAACACGGTTGCCTTCTTCTAAATGTTGCTTCTCAGCCTTATTTTTCTATGAGGATTTTTTTAATCTTATGCAAAAGCAGCAACCCTTTGGACTTTCTGTCAGTACAAGTATTCTTCCAAGCCTTTCATTTCAGTAGAAAACACATTTAAAACTGTTCATCTCTTTTCTTTTAAATGACTTGTACAAAAAGACATTGTAACAAAAAGAAAATGTTCTCTGAAGCTCAGTGTTTGTTGTTTTTCTTTGCCTCAGGCTGACTTAAACTGCAACATTCAAGATGATACCGGATCTTTCTATGGCGTCACCAGTCAGTATGAGAGTCCAGAGAACATGACCATCACATGTTCGACAAAAGTTTGCTCCTTTGGCAAGCAGGTTGTGGAGAAAGTCGAGGTATGAACTAAAATGAGAAGCAGGATTTTTTACTGTACCTCCTGGGGTTTGTTTGTGTGTTTTACATTTCTTATGTGCGCTGCTTGTTCTTCTTTCCCCTCAGACTGAATATGCACGCTTTGAAAATGGACGTTTTGTCTACCGGATAAGTCGATCCCCCATGTGTGAATACATGATCAACTTCATCCATAAGCTAAAACATCTGCCGGAGAAGTATATGATGAACAGTGTGCTGGAGAACTTCACTATCTTATTGGTAATCACCTCACTGACCTGAGTGGGCGACGTCCCTCTCTGGGAGTGTTTTTCTTGCTGCTGTCAGGATGTGCTGGTGGCTCCAGCTGGCTTTAAAAAAAATCTGAGTGGGGGCGGTGGGGGGACTTCACTGGGCCTTGAGATGTGTTCCTCTGCCTGGATTCACATTCCTCTCATTCCACAGGGGATGAAACACAGTGTGAGGACCCTCATTATCTGCAGGGGAAAGGGAGGATAAGAGAGGGCAGGAAACCCTGTTATTGGCATCACATGGGGTCTTAAAGTGTCATTCACCACTGCAGAGAAAGCACCCAGGCCAAGGGGTGTGCAAGCAGCCCCCCTCCCCCAAAAAACCCATCTTAGTGTGTTAATCATTAAATAAACTCATGATTCATGTCAGACTTAATACATGATTATTTTTAAAAGTGTGGCAGTTCTTTTAAGACATATAAGTAGCACAAGACTGGAAGAAGGATCCGAAAATATGTTTCACAGATTGATATAATTTTCTAAGCACATTTGTCTCTTCTGCTTCTTGCTGAATCCTAATGTTGTGTTTTCATTTCTCAGATTTTTCCATTGTGCCCAGTATGAATACAAAGTAACCCTAATAGAGGGAAAATGGTAGCTGCAGCAAATTTTGTGTATTTCTCCCTAAAACATAGGGTTAGTTGGTTTCTTGTTCCATTTTGGCCTGTGCAGAACAAGGGATGGCTCAACACTATGCTCAGGTTTTACTGAAACATGATGTTTCAATTTATGCTACTAGATATTATTAAAATCTGCTCTGCACATTTTCCCCCTTAAATAACATGTTTATATTCAAAGATTAGTTGATATCAGGAATCAAGGTCCAAGAGTTTAGTGTATAAAGTATGCCTGTGCACAAAAGACGTGCATAAATGAATTCCCTTTCATAAGCTGGTATTTAAAGAATGTAGCGTATGTGCTGAGGCATCCAAAGTTCCCTCCATTTCAACACCAGTTGTAGAAAGTTTTCTGTACAGTAAGATGGAAATGGAAAAACGTGAGAGAGACTTCATGAAACATTACTTGTTAGTCAATTTCTGTCAGAATTTTTCAACTCTGCTTTAATGTTTTGGGGGTTTTTTTTTGGATGATAAAGACGAGGATGCTCTGAAATCACTCTCTCTATATTTGATTGGACCCACCTGTAGGTTTGGTGATTCGACACATTTACCTCCTTATGCAAAGCCTATGTAGTGTCATGCCATTTATTTCCATGCAGAATTGCATTAATTCTTCCAGGTCTTGTACTGATGACGGGAGAATTGGTTCTCTGTGAAAAGTCTCCTCCCAGTATGTGCACAAAGATTCTCAACGGGTTCGAGGTCTGGGCTCTGTGGCGGTCCGATCCATGTGTGAAAATCATGTCTAATGTTCCCTGAACCACTTTGTTCACAATTTGAGCCCGATGTTATTGTTATCTTGGAATGTGACCTTTCCAACTGGGAAGTGGTTTTAAACATACAGTAGCTGTGAAGTCTACTGTTGATTTATATATTTTTTTAATCATTTCATGTCACCAAACATGTAAATGATCTCTGATCATTCAAGATATTTTTTTTCCAGCCACATTTCCTCCTCAGAGATGATTGTTCCCCACTGTTGCCCTTCCAGGTTTTAATCGTGCTTATACTAAATTTAAGAAGTAACAGCAATCTCCTCAGTGGTTTTGCTTGATTCAGCTCAGTCATTCGACCCTTCTGAAAGGCAGTAACATCTTTTTGCTGATCACTTAATATCTTTTCCAGTATGATTGTTTAAGAAGTGAGAAGCTGTTCACTGCATCAGACTTAAATAATCTGCTCCCAGCTGAAACATATTAATCACTGCAGTAATTATCCAATGGATACTTTGAAGGCTTTTTTTTTTTTTTTTTTGCATTCGTTGGCTTGACAAAACCTAAAACTATAATCGGAGATGAAGTTGGTTCCATGCATCATATGACTTTTCAACCCAAAATGATTCCTATGAGTTACAGTGAGACATTAACAGATGATGATCCTGATAAAATGGCGATAAAAATCTATAAATAACAGTAAAATCCAGCACAGCTGCCAATGAGACAAAAAAAATGAACGCTGCTAAAATCATTCATCTTGGGATTTAGCATAGAGAGCGGTAGAATAAACGTTTTAATTCGAGTTGATTATTTTTGTTGCTGAGTGTGCGCTCTCAGTGATGCTGTTTATTTGTAAGGTGACAGCTTCACATTAGAGCTCTGAAACTTCAGACTGGATCAAATTAAAGACAAAAAGTTACTTTGGAAAAAACAAAACAAAAACACAACTCACTTTCCCACAGCCTAACAAACAGGAGTTAACAAGTTGTATATATAAAACATATTCCCTCGATAGAGAGTTTAAATTGCACTTAAAACCTCCTGTAAATAAAAGAGTAAAAAATGTGGCTCTCCTGGCCAATTTTAAACTGGTACTGAACATTTAACCGTGCGCGCACACACAGCTTCAGAACTCTAACAATGCATGCGTCTGTCTTTTCGCTCAGTTTCCCGTCCACGTCTTCAAACTCGGTAACCATCCTTTGCTGCATCCATTTCTCTGTTTATTTCCCGCTGTGCAGCGCTTCTCCTCTAAAGTAAGTGCTCTCTCTTGCAGGTGGTGACAAACAGGGACACCCAGGAGACGTTGCTATGTATGGCGTGCGTGTTTGAAGTTTCGAACAGTGAGCACGGCGCGCAGCATCACATCTACAGACTGGTGAAGGAATGAATCCGCTTGGAGCTCCTCCTTTTCATAGACTTACCAACCTCAAAACAAAAGTGGCAGTGCCTCTACACGAAAGTCATACCTACAACGCTCTTTGGTCAAGGTATCAGGTGGAGTCGTTGTTATAAATCTGTTTTAATATAAGTGTTTGTTATTTGACTGCAGCTGTGAATTGCGGTACAGTTGTTTTAATGTTTGAATATGGGAATTTTAAATATGTTGGTCTCTGTCGGGTATAAATGTGGCCATCCTTAAAGAGTTTCCTGGATGTGTTTGGTAAATGAAAATGTGTGTGTCGGTTTTTTCTGCTTTGTTAATGTAGACTAAGGAAAAAAAAAAAAGACAAAAGGACACGGGCCTTTTTTTGTTTTTCTATCAGCGGCATGGTTGCGTTCTGTGTAATATGTTTGAGGCTGTTTTGTATGTCTGTACTTCATGATTTGTGAGCATACATACTGTAGATACGCAGACATGAAAACACACACAGCTGTTAAACTTTCCAAAGAAACAGAACAACACTATACGTGCAGTGGCCGAAAGCAGGTGGTTGCGAAATTACTACATAAGAACGCCAACAACTGAGCTTTCGGTAATATTTATCCCTGTTGAAGCACTCCCAAGTTTTAGACACCAGAATGAATGCACTGTGAAAACACTACAGTTTGCCTGCATCCGCTCCGTAAATGTAGGAAGTCTCACCGCCTGCTAAGCATTTCAGCGCTGCAAACAAATCGTTTCTCTGACAATGGCCATGAGAATTTTTTATTTTTATTTTTTTTAAATATGTGAGTCCTGCTAAAATGACTCTAATCGGACTCGTATCTGGTCAGAAAGCACTTTGTTTCCCTTCCTGTGCTTGCCTTAGTGATGCTTGCGTCTATTCTGTTAATTCTGCGCTTTAAAAAAAGAAAAACTAAAAAACTGTTTAACCTATCGAGACACTACAAAATCATAGACAGCAATGCGTCGTTCAGCATGCTGTGGTTTTGCCCCCCACCCAACACTCTGGGATCGCCGTGTGATAACTCCAAGCCAGAGTGTTGCTGCCTTCATGGTCACACTATGTTCACATGTTTCTGTGGCCTACGCTGATTGCCGAGCCTTAAACACGTACAAACTGTATGTGAACTCCAAAAGATGCCACTAAAACTGTGATCTCTACATTGTGTTTGTGTTGTGTAAAATAAATGAATGACAACAACAACAACAAAAAAAATCACAATTCAAATCTGCCAAAGCCTAAGTGTACAGTGCCTTAGAGTATACTCATTATCCTGCATTTACCCTGTTTTCTAAGTCTAAAATTAGTTTTGTGTGAGACGGGCAGAAATAACTTACAGATGTATTATTTGGTTCATCTTCACATCTCAGAAATCACGGTTCTCGAAATCGGTACACTCCTAGAAATACAGTTTTTGTTGTTGCTGGGGTTTTTTTGGGGTTTTTTTTTTTTAAAGAGGCAGTACACTTATATTCAATTATGTTTGCAAATTTAAGCTCAGAAACAGGTTATTTTTCCTGTAACGCTGTAATATGTTCCTAAAATATCAGCCTTTCTTTTTTTCCTTCCTTCTCTAAGAGTGTACTATAAAAAGACTGACTGCCTTTCCTGTCGCAGAAGACCAAAAATACAGAGATGCAGTCAATTATTGTTGTGTCCTGCATGGTAGCAAGGAAGTGCCTTTGGTTCAGATTTTCCAGCTTAAAAAAAAAAGATCAAACAGAAATTATAAATTTAATGTTGCCAGACCAAAAAAAGAAGAAGAAGAAGAAGAAAAAAAATAAGACATAAGTGAAACAAATCACCACATTGCCTTTCAAAGGACTGTAATGACAGCAGGGGAACATGGTTACTAAGGAGAAGAAATAAATGATATTCATTTTTATTACATTGTAAATTGATTTCTCAAACCCAACTATTTCTTCGCTTAAGGTTAAAGATTTTGTCTAATATTGAACGGCCACTGACTGCATGCAGGATGTCAACAGAAAAACACTGAAGCTGTCTGCTTCGTGCACACTTGCAGGCTCAAGTGTTTTTGTTTTTTTTTGTTTGTTAGTTTTTTTTTTTAAACGAGGCTTTTTTTGGAAGCATTATGGTTTCACAATGTCACAGCTGTGATGGCGAAAAGGCAGGGACCGACACGAGCTTTTATCCATTAGAACAAAAAAGAAAAAATAATGTTTATTTAATATTAATTCTACAGTACAGACTCTAAAAATGAAACTTAAGATTGTTTTACGTGTTTAAATCTGTATACTTTCATTGTAAGGATCATAATTACTCAAAACATTTACTATTTCTTACAGAAATTATAATCATCTTAAAGTAGTTTAATCAACAAAGCTCTAAATAATTGCAGACAATGTCTTGGGGTGGGGTGGGGGTGGGGGTGCAGATAAAGTTAAATGATTCAGTATTTTTGCCGCAGTTCTGTGAACACTGTGGACTTTATTTTTCTTTTATGCTTACCTTGTGTATCTGTTCACATTTATCGATTACAGTTAGATGTTCCTGTTTTCTTATTGTACTTGTATACAGTCGTACCCGGTTTTGTGATGACATTATCTGTAATATTGCGAGCCCAGTGAGATGGTAATGATGTTACTGCTGCACTGCTGGTACATTTTTACATTTTAACACTAAAACAGCAGGACTGACGCCTTTGATGGCACGGATGTCTGGTGGACTCTTTGCCCCGGAAAGTGGACGCGCCAAGTCAAGGAATCGCAGCTACAAGCATATCAGCTTTTGCTAAGAGTAGGTACTGGTACCTGGCTTTAAAGTGATTCTTGACATATAGCTCATGAAATGTAAACTGTCATTTACATATTTGGGTTTTGTGTGCAGATTTTTTTCAGCACCCCCTTTGTAAAAAGGTGCTTTCTATAAAATTATATCTTGGCTTTTCTTGGTACAGATGTGTGATCTCTTTTCATATCCATCACTGTAAAGTGTTGGAGCAAAGGAGAGAAAAGAAGCTCTGCTCTGTTTGTGTTCTGCATATGGTCTTGTCTTTGCTCCGTAACATTATGATGCCTTCTTGACAATAGTAGATATTTTGTAGCTTTCTAGATACTTTGTATGTACGCAATATTGAAGTTAAATAAATCTGAAAAAGATTGCTTCCTTTTATTTTTCTCACTTGAATCTTTGCTGTGTGGATGAGTCTGTTAACTCCTTGACTGCAAAGGCCTCACATCAACAGTAGATGGAGCATGTGAGAGAACATAATTGAATGTGCATCGCTGTAATGGCAGGACTCGCCACAAGAGGGAGACACCATTTAATCAAAGTGCTACAGATTTCTGTTTTCTTGCTCAACCTTTTTAAATCAGAGGTTCTCAAGCTATTTCCAGCACACCAGCTTCAGAAACCAATTACAGTTCAGCCCCACTCCCCACAAACTGTCAACACACAACAATGTAAATAAAAAGGATTCAGATTTCTGCATTAGTAAAGTGCGTTTTGTTTATTTTCCCTCCAAAAATCATATTTATTCGTCCATCCATATTTTCCCCTGGTTTCCTGGCTGGCCTTTAGTGGTTCTGTACCCAGCAGTGATAACCCCTCAGTCAGAAAAGCACTATTTCAGTAACCAGTCTTTATATTATTACTAACACAAACCAAAACGTTTTGAATGTTGCACCTGAGATGGAGGGGCTCAAATAAGGTGCTGCTATAAATCCTACATGTGGAAACCAACCAACTACTGCTGAACAGCTGAATAAAGATTAGTGCTCCTTAAGAGAGGCTCAATAAAACTAGTAGTTTAAGTGTGTAAAGTAATACACCTCTACATGGGAGCTTTACACTTTTGTACTACTTAAATGTCACCTGAGTGATGCACATGTTTTTGTTTCCATTTGATTGGTACAATAATAACATGATGAATCAGTTCTCATGGGTTTGACTCAAGTGAAATTTATCTTTATGTGAAGGTAATCTTTCCTGATATGTGGACTGGAACTAATTTGGGGGACTGCATGCTGGTAAGTATGTATATGACTTTGCATTGTAATGTGGAAAGTAAAATTTCCACCCACTAACACACAAACGTCCTAATCCATCAAGACCAGGCACATGCTGTCACATGAGCACTAGCAAACCAGCAAAGCTAGAGGTAAATACATCTGTCAGAGATCTCCTGACAGAATAGCTGAATACTCATTTATTCTCTTTCTTTGTAAAGTCCCTGAGTTCAAGACTGAGCAAGGCTAATACTTGAAAGCAGTGAATCAGAAGAATAAGCATAACGAAGGAAAAGCTAACAGGGTCAACATTATGAATTCAAGTAAAGCAACTGAAGTGTTCCATATCTATGCTCCCTCACTCATATCAACACAGGCAAACTGACTCTGAACATTCAGATCACTGAATGCAAAGCGTGATCCATCAGCAGCAGGTAACAGTCTGCTCATTGCTCTGAACTGCAGGAAGGAGCATTTGTGTTTCTGCCTTCCTACCTTTTTCCTCTTGTTTCACTTATGTGTTTGACATGTGAGTACAGTTCACAGAATTGTGATATGTGGCTCTATCAGATGAAAGATGACTATAATTAGAAGTAAGATATTGAAAGTACTGACACTTAAGAAGCAGGAAATAAACTGAATTTAATCCTTGAAGAAGAAAATACCCCTCAGAAAACCTGCAGGTAAAACTTATTCTTTCAGGTGTTACACAAAATACATAAATTATGCACAAGGTCATTGTAGAAAAGCGCTATATAAGAATCAGTCCATTACCATGATTAGATGCCTTAGAATCCTCAAAGCCTGTTGAAGCCAGTTAGTGAAATTTTCTTTTAGCTCCAATATTTATTTATTCATATTTTTTGTCTTTTAACGCTGTTTTAACTGGATCTACAGAAAAAGTTAACAACATAACCTTAATAATGAACCAGATCTGAAATACAAAGTAAGATAAAAACATAATCCATATAAAGTACTCATTCCTATATATGTAGGTACTCATGTCCTATTTGATGCATTATGGATACAGAAACCAGAAGAACACAGCGAGCCTCCAAGCTGCTCCATCAAAGAATTCATGGCTGGTCGTTGTTCTTAAAAGCATCGAGGCTCAGGTGGAGCTCATCCCACCAAAAAAAGGTGTGTGTGTGTGTGTGTGTGTGTGTGTGTGTGTGTGTGTGTGTGTGTGTGTGTGTGTGTGTGGTCATGTGATCACAGCAGTGGCAGTCAGGACTGGGAATACCGGCGCGCAAAGTGTTTTCCTTAACTTATGCGCTCCGTGGACACAGACAGAGACACCTCCAGTCCCGACTGCAACTTTGCAGATGCGTCTAGGACGCAGCGCGCATGCACTGGACTCGGGTATGGACACTGAGGAGCTTTTCTTTCGACGAGCGGATTTAAATTTTTAAATCTACTATTGTTTAGAAGAGATAGAGTTTAGCAGAAATGCGAGATGGAGTCTGAGGAGAATAAGATATCAGTGTGGGTCTGCCGAGAGGAAAAGCTCGTCCTCGGCTTGTCAAAGCGCACAACTTGCGCTGATGTTATCAAAGTGCTTCTTGAAGACCAAAACTCCCAACAAGGGCTTTGCGCAGCACAGTCCTACTGCATCGTGGAGAAATGGAGGGGATGCGAGAGGATTTTGCCAAACAAAACTAGGGTTTTGCGGCTTTGGGTCGCCTGGGGAGACGAGCAGAGAAACGTCAAGTTCGTGCTGGTGAAGAGCGAAGTGTCTTTGGACAGCCACGGAGCCCGAAGCGCAGAGGCTCGCGTGGTGCTCAGCAAAGAGAGCCCCTGTATTATGAAAGGGACTGCGCGGTGTACCGTGAGTTCCATCTCACCTGAGAAACAGCGTCGCATAGTCAGGAAAGCTTTTAGAAAGTTGGAGAAGATCAATAAAAAGAGATCGAAGGCGGCGCGCAGAGACGCGTCTTGCGCGGAGAAGATGGAAACTTTGGTTCATTCTGTGGTTTCTCAGGATCATACAATCCGACAGCAAATTCAGAGGATTACAGAGCTGGACGCAGAGATCGAAAGGTGCGAGGCGAAGGTGCACATGGACAGAATTAAAAGGCACGGGGCCAATTACGTTCAAAATACGTATTTGGTTGATGTCGCTGCGGCTTCCAGCCACGAAGTGGAAAACCTGCGTTCGTCTGACACTTTGGCCAAGCTTGAAAAGTATTTCCGACACCGTGAGGAGGTAGTTAGACTACAGGAGGAGTTGTGGGAGCATGAAACCCTTATAGACGTGATCACAGGGGAGATCCAGGATGAGCTGAACCACCGCTGGATGCAGCGGAGGAAGGAGGAGCTGCAACGTAAAAACTTGGAGTCTGGGGATGACTCGCTATTCCTTCCCTCCACCGAAGTGGAAACATCACCAGAAAATGAGCAGCTTTTGGAAGAAGAGAGGATCAAAACGCAGTTAAATGCCAGTTTATACATCGGCCTGCGCCTCAACGCGGATTTAGAAGCTATTAGGAGCGATTTAGAGCTGACCGAGCAGATTTGCGGGGAGAGGGAGAGGGAGATAAGGGATTTGCTGGAGAAAGTGAACACTTTGGGCATGGAGGAGGGGACAGACACTAAGAAGAGATATAGCCACGGGGCAGACGTTAAGACGGGGATGATGAGCACTTTGCAGAGAAAAAACGGGTGGGTGGAGCAAGCAAGGGGGTTGTCAAAAACTCACAATGTGAACGACGACGATTCAGACACTGGCTTAAGTTCTCTGCACAGTCAGGACTCCGACAGCCTCCCTGTGTGGGAATCATTAGTTTAATATTTTCCTTGGAAAACTGGCTTATCTATGTTTCTAATTCTCAGGGGTCATAAGTACTCTGACATAAACAAATGAATGTTTTTCCCCACTTTCAACATATACGTATTGCTTTTTAAAATGTATTTTCTTAATCTTTTTTTTCTGTTTACAAGAAAGCCGCAAAAATCAATAAAAAAAAAACTTTAATAAACAATACAAACATGGTTCTATTTGATTTTCTTCTTTATGTTTAAAAAAATAGTTTAAGGTTTTTTGGAGCCTTGAGTAGCAGTTAGGATAGCAGCAGATTTCTCCAACCCCTGCCATAATGTTCGCCTCAGAGTCAGCAGGGCACCAGACCGAAAAAACAAAGTCAAAGGCTTTTGGATGATTCTGAAGATGTTTAAAAACAGCAGTATCAGCAGTAGCTTTCTCAGACTCTAAGAGAAAGAAAAAAAAGCCTTTTTGGTAAATCAGTCAGACGTAAAAATATCTGAAGTCAAAACTGAGGCGCAGAGCTCAAACGGGAGGTCTGATCTACATCCTGACAGCTCACTGAGCACAGCTGACCTTTTCCTCTCAGATCGACGATGGCATTTTGCACACAGACATGAACGACACAAGTCTTACATCGACACTGGCTGCTTTTCGGCAGCACACAACTCCCTCCCACAGTTTATATCTCCCAGCTGCTAAAAAAAAAAAAAAAAAGAGGCTTTGGGTTTTATTTCCCTAAAATAAAATAGCATCTTTTTTAATCTTTTATGAATCCCTGACAAGCATGTTTGTTTTTTTGTGTGTGAAAATGAAACCCTTAAGGAGGAACCCTGATTTAAAGATTTAGAGGTTATGTGGCAATTTTATCAGATCACTTGACAACCTTTTTACTGTGAGAATAATCAAAATGATACGATATACAGACTGTAATTTCATGAGGTCAAGAGCAGCTCTTGTCACATTTTCAATAACTGCTTACTTTTTCTTTTTTCCCTGACATCCGGGGAGCCGTCAAACTAGATTTGCTTTTAATCTGATAGTCTGACAATCTTCCTCAGTCCATTGCATCCCAGCATGTAATAAGCTGTTAATCTCCTTTCTCAATGATTAATTATTTATTTAACAGCCTCAAGTTAGCTGGATAAGTTTTTTAAAATGTATTTAGGAAATTAGATTTTTAAGATTCCTTTACCAAGAGAGACTCCACGGTCTATATCTTTGTGTATCATTGTGTGTGATCTTCTGCATACCTTGGTCACAATGAGTGGTTATTTGAGCTTCTGTTGTCTTCCTATCAGCATAAAAGCAATCTGGAAATTTTCCTCTAACATTTGGTGCGAACAAGTCACTCTCAACTAGAGAACTGCTGCTCACAGGGTGATGCTTGGTTTGAACTTCAGTGGCTCATCTTGACCATGTCTGCATGCCTTAATGCACTGAACTGTCGCCATGTGATTGACAAATTATATATTTGCATTAACAAGCAGTTGAACAGGTGTCCAACAATTACAATTGAGATGATCTTTGAGCTGAAGTTAAACTTTTTGCTAAATTTGAAGGAAGTCCCTCTAAGAGTTCGAGTGATAGTCATGAAGACGGGACAGATAAATAATCTGAAAATATAACGATTCTCTGCCATGACTCTTACAAGTGCTGAAGCATGATCATTTTAAAAGAAGACCTGGATTAATGACAACAAGATGATATCATCAGCAAAACTGGACATTTCAGTGCTGAGCTATTAAACCAAACACAATATACTCATGCAAAAATGTATTTTAAATGTGTTTTAGTTTACTGAGAATTCACTAATATGCCTTAGTTACGATAAGATCGAGGCACTCAAAGTTATTAAAAGAACAGCATCAATTTTACAGTCTGATATATTTATTCTGTCACAGTGGGTCTAAGAAAAATAAAGCCTATTGTGAAACAAATTATAATGTAAGCCTGCTTCAGCTCAGTCACGAAGCAGGACAGATTGTAATGGACGACCAGGTCTTGAGAGAGGATCGTCGGTGCCATTCTTCCCTCCATGCAGGACCTGTAGGAAACGGGCAGACAACATCTCTGCAGACCCCTCACACCCCAGACATAATCTGTTCAAACTGCTGCCCTCAGGCTGGCGTGACAGAGCACTACCTACTAAAAACAACCGCCTTTAAGGCAGTTTCAGGTGATATGCACATTGCACTACCTTTACCTTAGAATATAAAGCCCCTTGAGGCAAATGTTGTTGTGATTTGATGCTATACATATAAAATTAAGTAATTTTAAGTAAGTAATTTTAATTAATTCATGTATTTGTCAATAAATGTATTTACAGTGTTACTTCAGGTCAAATACGTTGGAAATTCAACTTAGACCTTTAGTCTCGAGCTGTATTATAAAGTGATACTAATATCATCACTGGGTCCTATTTTTCACTGGTAATAAACAAATATTTAACAAACCCGACACATTATCATATCAGTTAATATCCTGAAACACACACACACACACACACACACACACACACACACACACACACACACACACACACACACACACACACACACACACACCTTTGTTCTTTGAATTTAGGCCAACATTATTGTTAAACAAGGGGAAGTACTGTATTACATGCTATCTGAGTGGCAGCCTTCCTGCCTCTTAACACGCAGCAGCCCCCCCCATCCTCAACACTCTCCCATGGTTCTGTTTTCTGCTTCCACTTTGTTACACTAAACTAAACATATATTGGTCTGACCTATCAAGGGAAAGGAAAAAAACAAAAACACCTTATTTTCACAGGCGAGGGTGTAACAGTGCATGTGGCATTGTCAGAGGAAAACAGAAGCTCATTCCTAGGCTTTTGTGTCAGGGGCAAAGTCTGTGTGCACTGTTTCCCACACGACTCAATGGAGCTGCATAAATGTCAAGTTTTGATTATGCTGAGTGTCTCCTAATCCCTGGAGTCTTTTGAAAAGAAATGCAGGAATCTTAAGAGTTCTCGTCTTCTCTTTTTGCAGAGGTAGTCTAATTAAACAGCCAGAAGGTTTGTGAGAAATGCTGTGGACACTATTTTTCTCTCTTGTATGTAGACAGTGCCTGTCTTTTTGTCTTGTATGTCCAAGATGTGGCGTTTTCAGTGTGTTTCTTGACATGTACATAAACACGTGCAACTTACAAACCTGTGACTTCTAACAAAACCTGCCAAGCTTTATGAAAAGAAAAATGTTGTAGTCTTTGTTCTGGGTCATCACAGGGATCACAGGTCGCATGATCAGAGGTTAAAGTCCCTGAAGCATGGTGGCAGTCTGGCTCTTTCTGCTTAAACACCAGGAATCAGAGGCTCTTTATGCCTAAAGAGAAATGTTTCCTGGGGTAGGCAGCAGGGGACAGAGGTCTCTGCAAAGCCACTAAATCATTATGTCACTTTAATTAAGTCTACAAAAAAGTACGGGACACTCTTCATGCATCAGAGAACATGACATCCTGAAGAATTTCCTCTTCAGATGTCAGCAGGTGGTGTATTGACCTAAGTGCTGATATGTCAAGACTTAGCCTGGGCAGCTCTGATTATTAGAAATGTCTTTTTACTACCTGAGATAAGTTATATTAGAAGACTGTAGAAAAGACAGAGGTTACTGGTCAACTTTCATTGATCTTAAACTATAGAAATCTGACCACATCAGATCACTGGTATGGGCTACAATGGACCCTTAAACCTTACAAACATTAGAAGCTTATAATCAGTTTTCTGTGTTACTCCACAAATGTTGCAAATGTAACACAGGAGAAAATAAAGTTCCCTTGAAACCTAATTGAGGTTAGGGTCTGAGAACATAATTTTTTATGCCTATAGTATTTTTGACAGGTCAACAATATATTAAACTACATCAAACTGTGAAAGATAAAGCACCTTGTTACATTAATTATATAGAAATATAGTAATTCCTACTTCCTAAACTAAATTCCTTGCATTCAAGGAAAAAGTGAACTCCTTTTAATGACACAAACCTGCCAATGTCCCATAATCCCTGGAATGTGCCCCTTTGTGTTCCTGGCAGCCTTTGTACAGTCTCACAGAGTGAACTGCTATGAAGTCACTAATGAAGGTATTGACTTGACAGCCAGGACTTCAATATGAGCGTTGAGGTGTGAGCCATTCAGGGCACTGGGCCTGCTGCTTACAGACTGGGGCTGTCAGTGTGCGCTCATTAGACCTCATTGTGCTGCTGGCAGGTGTGTTAGTCCTGCAAAGCTGGTCGGTGACCCCGGGACCTTGTCTGTGGGATACTGTACAGTCCCTTTCCAAGGCCTGTCACCTCCTGTAGAAGAAGACGTAGCCCAGATCTGTCACCAACAGGTTCATTACCCTCCACTTACCTAAATCAGGGCCAATGCAGGGGCAAATATTGTAGGGAAATCTCCTGATATTATTTGCTTACCAACCTAAAATACATTAACTGGTGTCATGAAGATCTCATGGCCATCTGAAGAATGCCCATTCTTTGAAAAAGAATCAGCCTTTTTTGGTATAATTCTAATTTTGTGATTAATCCATAAGCGATTCATCACAGAGGCACACAGATATTCTCTCATCTCTTAGCAAACTATTGCTTTGCCTGGACAGAAGATTTATTTTAACACTTTAAATAAAGATTGACTCAAATATTTGTTTAGTTCTAGCTGGGACCCTGTCCTGGAAAACTTTTCCAGCAGAAGATGTATTATTTGCATCATCATTCTCGACAGTATCAGCGTTTTTGTGGTACAAATTTAAAGGCTGGTCTACATTTATAATAATTAATTTTAATACTGTTCAATTCAATTCACTTCAATTAAATTGATATAGCGCCAAATCACACAACATGCTGTGGTAGAGAGCCAGAAATTATGAATTAACTCCTAATTAAATGCAGGTTGGTGTATAAACATATGGTGAGTAAAAAGAGGTGAGAGAAGGAGAAACACTCCGTGCATCATGGGAAGCCACCAGCAGCCTAAGTCTATTAAAGCATAGCTATAGTGGATTCAGGGTCACCTGATCCAACCCTAGTTTTGTCAAAAATGAAAGTTTTAAGCCTAATCTTAAAAGTAGCGAGGGTCTGTCTCTCAAATCCAAGCTGGTTCCACAGAAGAGGGGTCTGAAAGCTGAAGGCTCTGGCTCTCATACTACATTTAAATACCCTAGGGACCACAAGTAAGCCAGCTACCTGAAAGTGAAGTGCTCTAGTGGGGTGATATGGTACTATGAGGTCTTTAAGATAAGATGGGGCCTGATTATTCAAGACCATGTATGTGAGAAGAACATATTTGTTTAAAATGCACATTGAAGTACACAAGTTTTCCAAGAGCCGATGTGTACCGGAAACCTACGCATACGGATCAGCATTTAAGGTTGACTCTCATCATCCACTGGAGCATAAACTGGGTGTCATTAGGACGCTACAACACAGAGCCAGCACCATCCCCACAGACACAGCGGCCAGGGAAGCAGAAGAACATCACACATCTACACCATACGATGCATTCGCAAAGCCACCAGCATTGTGGCTGATCGGACACACCCCTCTCACACACTCTTCACACTCCTGTCATCTGGAAAAAGGTACCGAAGCATTCGGGCACACACATCCAGACTGTGCAACAGCTTTTTTCCATAAGCCATCCGTCTCCTCAGCAAAAAGGGACTGACTGATAAACACGCACACGCACGCACACACACACACACACACACACACACACACACACACACACACACACACACACACACACACACACATACATTATCACTCAGCTTAACTCAACTACCTCAAAACATTGAGACTGGACTGACTAATCAACACAAGCGCAAACACACTGACCTACACCACTAAACCATCGTACACACCAACCTGTAAATGCTCTTTTGCACAATATTATTACTGGACTTTTTGCACTAACTTCTGCACTTCCTAATTTTTGCTGCTACACTAAGGAATGTTTACTGTTCCTCCACTACCTCACCTCATCATCACAAAACCTTATTATTATGTTACGTTGTGTTTTTCTATCATTCTGTCACTTTGCTGCTCTTGTTTGCACATTTGCACGTGCACTTTGTTGTCTGCTGTCTGATAACAAAAAAAAAGTCTTCCTTAGATAGTTAGATAGTTTTTTTTTTTTTTTTGTTAATTTATGTTGTAATTTATGTTAGGTCAGTCTGTCTTGTCTCTGCTAGCCAGCTAACTAGGCCTCTTAGTTAGCTAGTTTAGTGTTTTCTGTTAATTTATGTTGTAAATTTATGTTGCATGTAGCACCTTGGTTCCTGGAGGAACGTTGTTTCGCCTCACTGTGTACTGTTAAACTGTATATGGTTGAAGTGACAATAAAGCCAACTTGACTTGACTTGACTAGAGAAGGCCCTGAGTAAATGTGGTTATCCCAGCTGGACTTTTGTCAAAGCTGGGAAGGCGCCAAAAGAAAGCTCCAGCCGATCCAGGAGAGAAGGACAACCGCTGCATAAGCAAAAACCTGTAGTGATCCCGTACATGTCAGGAGTATCGGAACAGTTGAGATGCATTTTTTCTAAACACCGGGTCTCTGTGGCTTTTAAACCCCTAAACACGCTGCGCCAAAAATTGGTTCACCCCAAGGATCGGGTCCCCGACACAAACAGAGTAACATAGTGTACGCTGTTAAGTGCCAGGAGGATACATCAGGGAAATCAAACAACCTCTGGCGAAGCGGATGGCACAACACAGAAGAGCCACCTCGTCAGGCCGGGACTCTGCAGTCTATTTACACCTACTGGCCAGTGGACACTCTTTCAGTGATGAGGATGTACACATCCTGGGGGAACGCTGGTTTGAGCGCGGAGTCAAGGAGGCCATTTACGTGAAAAGGGAAAGACCATCTCTGAATCGAGGAGGGGGCCTAAGGGTACATCTTTCACCATCTTACAATGCTGTGATTGCAGCCATTCCCCAACTCTCTGTGAATGGTACCCATGGCCATTGATCATTGCTCTTTGATCAGTGGTTGTTGATCAGTGGTCATGAGAATTTGCATAATTATGATGAAGGAACTGACCTCCCAGCCCATTGTTCCTTCAGTGGGCTGGTTTCAGTCATTATGCAAATGTACTGTTTATAAGATTTGGGGAAACCTGCAGTCAGCTCAGACTGAAGAAGTCACTCTGATGAGTGACAAAACGTTTCTCCCACTGAAAACACTACATCCAGATGAACAGAATCAACTTTTGGAGAGAGTTTTTAATTAAATGGGCTGCACAGACAATCTACACAAAACACCATTGCATTGTAACAGGAAGTGAATTATTGTACCAAGACCAAGTAAGTGAGTGTATGATTTCGCATAAATTTAACTCAAACCTCTGATATCTGTTTTTCCAGATTGTTCCAGAAGTCCATTGTCTCAGATCAATTTGCAAAAAGTGTACATAATAATGTAAAAAGAGTCAGCTATTTATTTATATAATTTTGGTGGCACTTTCTATTACAGCTCGGTAATAAAAGGGTAATAGCAGGGTAACAAAGGGGAAACAGAATAATAATGTGGTAAAGTTATTACTATGCAATTACCAAAGGAGTAACCATGTAATATCCAAGTAATATCATGGTAGCAACAGTGTTTACAGCTGAGTAATATTACCCTGAAACTTATGTAATCGGAAAATAAGGGATCTTACCAGGCTAAAAGACAGTTTTGCAAATTTTAAAAATGTGCTCCACGTTTTTTTCTACCTGAAATATAATATATATAGTACATTTATTTCTTATGTGTTGTCATCCATGTATAAACTATGCTGTGAGGGAGTGTCCTCTACACTCCAATGCATTCTAATGCATTCATTTGTGTTACTTGTTTAAACTTTATTATTAGCATTTTGCATAAGTGTTTCCAGTTCATTATAGATTTCCTGATGCTTGTTTTATTCAGCTATCATGACCATGGTATTAAAATTGCTGCTTATTACACAGAAATTACCACAGGTGTTTCCTGGCAGTCATTACTATTCTTTAAGTTTGTTTTAAACGGTTATTACCTGGTTATTATTATGCTATTAAATAGAAACAAGCAGTTTTGGATTTGCATCTTTCCTGCTTATTACACAGACATGATAAGCGATATTTCAAGGTAATAACCACCAGAGGTGTGGACTCGAGTCACATGACTTGGACTCGAGTCAGACTCGAGTCATTAATTTTATGACTTTAGACTTGACTTGAAAAAATGTTCTAAGACTTGTGACTTGACTTGGACTTTTACACCAATGGCTTGGGACTTGAATTGGACTTGAACCGGTTTACTTGAAAAGACTTGATATTTCACCCCAAATATAAAATTTAACATGCATATTATATAGAGATTGAAAATGTGACGTCATTCACGGGTAGAACCGCAAAGGATTCTGGGAACTCGTGGCAAGAGGTACTAGCGCATGCAGGCTTTCAATTAAAATCAGTCACACAGCGATAAAAAGAAACACAAAAATGTCAAGAAGCTGTTGTATTATTAACTGCAATAGCCGGTCGCATGACAGCCACGGGAAGCCGACGGGTAAAGAGATCGGTTGTTATCGGATTACGTCGCTGAAGAGAAATTGTTCGAGCCATGTTTCCGAAGTAATAAAGAGGCGACTGGATTGCAGCCATTCAAAGAGCAAATATAACGTCCCAGAACTCTCCAGCTCACAGGTTAGTCTGCTCCAAGCATTTACACGAAGGTCAGTCTGCTGTTGTAGTTAATGCGTCATTTTCATAACATAATTGGTGATATAGGTTACAAGCAAGTCTGGCGCTGAACAGAAATTGTCGTGCTATGCTCCTTTGTTTATTGTGCATAAATAGTGAATTGTCCTGACACAATATTGCGTTTCGCTTCTGTTATTATGGTACATTGACAAAAACATATACTTTTATTCACAGGATAAAACAGGTTTTTTGTATCACTAATTGCCCAGTACGATTACAGCATACAATATTATTGTCACTGCTACATTTCTGTGATGCTACCAGAAATTATTTCCACTACTAATTAATTATTGTTGAGCTCAAAGGTCCTATTAATAAACGGTTAACGAATGTGTATTTATGACGACGATTTGTGAGACTGGTAAACTTACCTTTGTTCGTACGATGGTCTTTACTTTCTACACGGTGCATTTCAAGGTCCTGCACCCATCCGTCGGTAAACTGTACCTGGGCTTGTTGCAGTGACCTGAAGTTACTAAACTTCATGAGTGTATGCACTCACTCCAAGAACCGTATGATTATAAATATGCATATAAATATGCTACGATGAGATAGCTGACTTCATCTAACTAGCAAATGTTGTCCAGGCTACGTTGGTGATACAGTTTTTTTTAAATGTGTGTGATATTTTTGTCATGCGATTTTAAAGCCGGTCCTACAACCGCATCCAAGAATAACATGCAGCTTATCTCAGAACTGTCGGTGAAAATTATTCTTGGAGCTAGGTTTAATTGAGCTGCATTTTAAAGAGGTGCAATTTCACAATTTGTGTATATTTTCTAAGTTCACTATTTTGTCATGTGTTGAGGAAAAACACAGATTTAAAAATTACATGGTCTAATATTTACATTTAGCATAACTGCAACATGCTTTTTTTCGTTTTTTTTAATGACTCGAAAGGACTTGAAATTCAAAGTTTCAGACTTGTGACTTGACTCGGACTTTTACACCAGTGACTTGAGACTCGACTCTGACTTGCCTGACATTACTTGAGACTTGACTTGAGACTTGAGGATAAAGACTTGAGACTTACTTGAGACTTGCAAAACAATGACTTGGTCCCACCTCTGATAACCACACTTCTTTAATTTAGCTTTAACAGGTTATTTATATGTTGTTAAAGAGAAATAGGCATTTTTGCATTTTGCAGCTCTGTTTCCAGCTTATTACGCAGAAACTACAACAGGTAAGTGAGTGGTAATAACTTAGAAATTACCACATTATTACGTTTTTGTTTCCTCCTTGTTACCCTACTTTTACCCCTTTATTACTGAGCTGTATTAGAAAGTGCTACCATAATCTTTAACTATGAAACTCATTACGAACAATAATTCTCATTAGTAATCATTAAGTACTAAATAGCAACACAATAGCCTTGTTTACCTGAAATCATTCAGGTAAGTGGAAATAATAAGAAACTCAATACTATGCACTGCAACCTTATCATTGTTACTACATTCTGGCCTACCAAGCTAACTGGCTATTACATCCAAGATTTTTACAACATGCCATTCGGGCTATTGGAAGGATGATTGTTATCCAGGATGAACAGTTTTAAAAAATGACAAATAAATATCTCTGCAATTGTGAACTGTGATTTTGGAGCTGCTTTTCTACTGGTTTGACATGTCTTGATGTCATCTGTTGTGATCTTTCTCCCTATCAGTTTAGCTAACAGATTAAGTGTAATCACGTAATGCAATGTAATGATCATTACTGTTGTGCTTTTGTCTGTAAAAACTGTCTTTACTTCTGTTAAATCTGATTTCTTGTTTTGTTTTGTTTTTCTAAATGCTGCAGGGCTCTAAGCTTCGGTCTTTGTCCTAAGTTGCCCACCCATAATTTTTAGCTGGCTGCTCAAACACAGCAAGCAAGATCTGTCCCCTATTAAATCTCTGCTGCACATGCTAACTCCTGGCATCTCTGTCTGACTTACCTTGGTGGGGACTGTTCAGTTTTAATCAAAATAAACACAATGGCAAATCTTACAGCTGCTCAAGAGCTTCAAGTTGTTGGCAGCAAACAGTGCCACACCTATAGAGAAGAAAAGAGCTTGTTTTATGTACTTCTCTTCTGAAGGCATAGTTACCTCCTCTTTTATCAAGCTTAACACAGCTTTTCATGGGTGTGATTGGTGTATCGGTTACAGGAAAACTTGAAGACATCTAGATGAGTCCTTGTCCTCTCCATATAAGAGAATGGATTCTGCTCTAGGCAAATATTATAAGATCTTCTCAGCAGAACAATTGTGAAGTATCCCTCCACCTTATCACCTAATGGGAAAGTTTGGTTTCACAAACAAAAAGATGGGATTGTGTTGCAGTATAACACACATATCATGCACTATACAGTGAGAGACTGAAATAGGATCAAAACAGCAAGAAGAAGAAACGGCAAGTTCCTCATTGTTTTGAACCCTTTAACACAAAAAACCCCACTGAAATAAAATGTTGTCTGTAAAAAAGAAATTGAAGGTTTTGAAATATATAAAGGTAAAATCCTATACCTTTATATATCGTGGCTCCAGAGTTGGCAGTTCGTCTTGTAATCGGAAGGTTGCCGGTTCGAGCCCCGGCTCGGACAGTCTCGGTAGTTGTGTCCTTGGGCAAGACACTTCACCTACTGCCTACTGGCCCAATGGCGCGATATGGCAGCCTCGCTTCTGTCAGTCTGCCCCAGGGCAGCTGTGGCTACAACTGTAGCTTGCCTCCACCAGTGTGTGAATGTGAGAGTGAACGAATAGTGGAATTGTAAAGCGCTTTGAGGGTCTCAAAAAGCGCTATATAAATGCAATCCATTATTATTATTATTATTATTATTATTATTATTATTATTATTATTATTATATGTGCATTAATAATTACATTACACAAGATTAAGTGCAGGGAATGCAGTGAACAATGTCCACTTTCATGAAATATAAGACAATGACAAGTGTTCCAATTCATTGAAGGACTTGTGAGGGACCAAACAGTTGAACGTTATAAAGTTTCGGGTGCAACTTTTAGAATGTGGATTTTATTAATAATAATAATGGATTGCATTTATATAGCGCTTTTCGGGGCCCTCAAAGTGCTTTACAATTCCACTATTCATTCACTCTCACATTCACACACTGGTGAAGGAAAGCTACAGTTGTAGCCACAGCTGCCCTGGGGCAGACTGACAGAAGCGATACTAAACCCCCAAAAAGAAAAAAAAATTATATTGAAAATATGTAACCAGTCGACTAGATGATGATATGTACACTTGTGCTTATGGGTCACCATATAAGAGGTGGAAGGTGCTGACTCTCACTGGTTGAAATAGTTTACAAAGAGTGAGCTGTACCAAACAATGTGACTTTGCTTTTAAGGTAAAAATTTTGCTTCAGTGCTGCAGCCAAAAATGTTTCTTGAAGGTTTTTTTTAATTTTTATTTTATGCACACTACCTTAGTAAAATGTAAAATAGCAGGCAGAAGAGAAAGCATTCATGCTGTGATTATTTGTGCTCAGATGGCCACAGATGGTTTTACCCATGGTTTGATTAGCATTTAGAAGCAACTTTCAACAGAGCCCACTCTTTCATTAGAAGGGAGGGTTAACCCAACCTCTCAGACATGTTGCATATCTTAGAGGGTGGGAGCCTCTTGTCTATTATTGCTGGGTATAACAACACATGCTAAGCCTTTCCTCACAATCGTGGAACCCAGCTGTGCTTAGATGAACTAGTGGAAACTATGCAGCTAGAAGTAGTTCATTAATAGGACAACGAGGTGTAGATTAAAACTAATTCAATGTGCTGGCAGTGTAACCAATTTGGTCTCTTCTAGTTTTGGTGTAAGTAGTTTAAACATACATGCATGTCCTAATATAAACATTTATACACACCTCTGACCAACCTCTCTCCAACTAGTTTTTTCCCCCTTGTTCAGGGGTACCTCAGGGTAGCCGTTCAGTGGATTCGAACAACCAACCTTCTGATCATGGGGCAACCACTATACCTACCCCGAACTCACTGGGGGAATAACTCAGACCAGACACCGCTTGGTGATATCAGCCTCAGATCATTTTTACTCAAGCACACTGACTGTTCTAAATCTCTGAAGGTTCAAGTCCAAATATGTTTGATGTTGTTTTCCTTAGTCATCATTACTGTCTGTTCAAGTCACAATGGAGAAAAGGATTGACTTGCCTTTAAAATTTACAAATTTTCTTAAAAGAAAAACAACTTGTATTTGGGCTGTCTGGAAAGACGTTTTCATAGTGTCTACTAATCATGATACCATGTGAAGGGAACCTCCATTAACTCTCCTTCTCATGTACACACAGGTAATGCCATCACTCTTTCATGTAACTTCCCAACATACCTTTATTTTCTTTGTTTTTGGTCTCACATTTTCTCCCTTTTCCTCTTTAGCTGGCCTCAACGTCAAGCTCCTAGGTCCATAATGGCAAATGGTTTTAGCACCTGTATTTAAAATATCTTTGTTCTTATCACTCAAAGAAGCCAAGTTGGTTTAATCATGCAAATTTTAATTAAGAGAAAAATCTTTTTTAGGCATGCCCAAAATTGGGCAACACCTCCAGGGAGCAATTTAGGCACCTATGCAGCACCTTCTATTTAATGAATAGTGCAAGAGCCATAACTTTGATGTCAATGGTCACTGTAGCATAAAATGTATAAAATGTATGTACATGTATACAATCACTTGTTAAATCTGACAACAACTGCTTATAAAGTTTGTTTGTGACTTTGTTTAAAAAGCATTTTTACTACCCACAGGTTATATTCCTACTTGGCATGCACAAAGCCACATGACATTATAACTTCTCAGTCCTGAGCACCGTTGTTTCAGACCAGGGCTGGACTGGTCAGACACAATGGCACTTTCAAGCTCCAAGTTTTCACGACTTCATCCACAGTTAACTTTTTCTGCAAGTTGCCTGAGGGCACAGTGAATGTAGGGGCTGATCACAGAAAGAGATTTGACTGGGCACTCCAATGTCAGTAATGAGAATGAACAAATAAGCTGCCGCCCGTTCTTGTACAGCTGGTGCACAGCTCCATCGGCCGAAAAGTGCGGCAACCTACTGGGAAAATGCACAATATGCCAGATTACTAGTCCAGCCCTGTCTCTGTCTCGTCAGATCAGAGGGCAGAACAAATGAGTGAATCTGGATATCCCATCCAATCAGACAACTGATATTTTGAGAAATGTCGAATTAAAAAAAAACAGAAAAAACCCCACACACATTGTACATATTTCAAGATTGAGCCTCTATAGAGAAAAAAAGTCACATGATGACTTAAAGTATAAATTTAAAAAAAAAGAAGAAAGGGAGCTTCAGTGTGAATAAAATTTCAAAGTGTCTTCTTCATCTCTGTTCCTAACACAACTCTTTCCCAGGTGAGTTTTATGTTGGACACTTTCCAAATATAGAGAAGTCAGACTTGCAGACCTAATTACAGCCTAGGAGCAACAGAGCTACATTTTGGCTTTCCCCATTTTTGGTCACTCAGCAAAAAAACTGCAGAGATGGTGCTGATCAAAGACGCATCATCAACAATCTCATGTCCAGACTCTGAAGTAAGGATTCTGCTAGCACTCTGCTCTCACTCAGCAGTTTAAACACAGATGTGGAAAGAGCAATTTTCTTAATTTTTTTTTCAATGGATTTTGTATTTTATTTTTTGTTTGACTATAGAAATAAAAGGAATTAGAAATGTACTCATCAGAGGAAGAAAATAATATGACTTAGAAATAAAGTTTCATCCATGAAAGCCAAAGAAATGCATAGAGACCACTAGCCATTCAGAAAAAATAAAACATCCACTCAAATGAGGAATTTGTGCTGGATCAATATGTGAAGGCAGGAGAGCCCTCTTAACACTCAAGTGCAAACCTCCATAATACGATAAAAGGTGGGGCCTATTTTGAGGTGAAAAAGGGGTGTTGCCATGGAAATCAGTCATCCAGGACCAGTCATGGGAAAGCCAGTCTATAAGTTCAAATTTTATTTGCCACATGCAGGTTGCCCTGCAGTGAAATAAACCCGCCCCCCGACCTTACACACACAACACAGACATCACATGGGGATACAAGTCAGAGAACGGTTGCATTACAGAAAAACCACTGAAATGTACACTACAATGGGAAAAGTACAAGAGGAAAAAAAGAGACCTCTACTCATGCTGAGCTACAGGAGGACAGCATGAGAACAGGAAACAAAAAAACTCCTCTGCACAGAAAGCACATAAATGTCCACAGTACAACATTATAGAGCACGTGACCAGCAACAAGGTTGGGTAGGGGATAAGGAGTAATCCCAGGCAACACAGCAGCCATCCTGCCACTGCGCCGACTCTCCAGCGCGGGCCCAGACCCGCCTCGTGTTCCCAAAGGAAAGGCAAAAACGAAACTTCAGTAACAAAAACTTTTACATTCACTTTGCCTTCATGGTTTCTTTATGATAGTGGGGTTTTTGTCTCACACCAGAATGTTACATTTGTATGAGATTCCAAAGGATTTCAGCTTTCATCAAGAGTATTTTGGAAGTAAAACCATATGGAGGGTGACTAATGTCTGTGGGTTCACTGACATTTTACTCACATTACTGACACATTTACTGACATTATACTGTTACTAAAAATCTAGTGGTATTCATATTAGTGCTGGAAGGAAGTGCATCAACTTTGGTGGGGACAATAAAGGCTGTAATATCACAGCAGAGCAACGCAAAAAGCGAAATGCTAACATTCACAGACCGCATAAAGGAAATCATAGCAGGGTTGGTTTTTTTGGGGTTTTTTTTTTCCTTTTTAAATTGCTTGTGTCTTTGTTTTTGTTTTTTTTAAATTGTTAAACTTTGGGTTGGATAAACCAAGAAATAAACCATGTGACTTCATTTTTTGATTAACTGATGAAAAATTGTGGCCCTGATTTGTTATGGGACAGAAAAAACGATGAAATGGTAAGTGGACAGAATGATCAGTTAGCACAGATACAAAGTAACTGTCAGTATGCAGTAAGACACATTTTAGGTTGGCTTTTGAGATGTCAGTGAACATCTTTCACTCATCATACTCACGACCCATTGAACCCCAGAGACCGTCAACATCAACACAACATTAACCCCTTAAACGTATTACTGTTGTTGTGTCCTGAAATCCACACTTCTAGGTATAAGTTAACATGTAGCGCTTGTGCCGATTTGTGCAGTTGTCTTATGGGCCATTATGCTCACTGTGTCGTAGGTGTCGCTTGGCAATTTTGATGTCACATCATGTGTTGCGCATGTCTTTGGTACACTTCAGCCGGTCATGCACATCTTCGTTTTTGTAACCTTGAACCGTGGACGCTGTAAGTCGGTTGAACATACGAGTGTATGATAGTGTCGGTTTTTATCGCCATTTTAATTATATTCCAGTACAGAAGCTCAGAGACATACAGACATATAAAGGGAGATGTTGGAACAGTTTGAAAACTTGAAAGTTTGAGGAGAACAACACTGCAAAAGAACTTTGCAGAAGAATACTAAAAAAGTCTTGGCCCCCAGGTTTGACTTTTTATTCTCCTATGTAAGAGCTTATGTCACAATATTTTCTAAGTGGTGACACTTGTTGTTCAGGAGAATACTACAGTAGCTTCCTGTGCCTTAACAGCGGGTATAAATGCAAGCGACTGTAAGGCGAGGTTGTGGAGGCAAGCGAAGTGACCATTGCGGCAGACATACTGGGGCCTTTCCCCTGGGAGCTGTGTGGTCATCTGCAACCTTTTATGACCTTTTCAGGTTTAGGCAACACAGGAACAGAAGATGACTGAGGCTCTCCTGGGAGCTGCATTGCCAGTCTCCCTCTGGAATTCCTCTTTTCCCTGGGGAGTTTGGAGGGGGGAAAGCCGGGGTATGTCTAATCTGGTGAAGTGACCTGAACAGCCACTTCCAGTCCTGGCAACAAAGACTTTCAGACACCCAGCCCTGCCAGCTTTTCTAACCTTAACCACTTTTCTCTATTACCTAACTCCATATATTTTTTGAAAACAATGGACTGACCTGTGTGGCTCCCAGGAGAGCCACACAATTGCCTAAATCTAACCAGGGAATTTTTAAAGGGTTACGAATAGGCATGCTGGACTCCAACTAAAAGTACTTTTGAGCTTGCTCCAACACATCAACAGTCAGACATTTTGTTAGATACTTTCTATACCAATGAGTGACACACAGTTGGGGGTCTCTAACAGTGAAATGTACTGCCCTGTGCGTTAGCGCATCAGTGACCCTCTGCAACAAATAGTGATCAATGGATCCGATTGCAAACCTAATCTTAATAGCCTTTTTTTGTAATTTATGTTAGGGTGAGGTTAACTGCCATTATGCAGAACACATTTTAGCCTGGCTTTTGAGCTGTTAATGAACAGCCTACACTTATCTGCATCATACTTACAACCCATTGCAGCCAAAAGACCTTCAACATCAACACAACAGATAAAGTGATCGTCCATTTCAAAGAATGGAATAAGATCCTTCTCACGATGCTTATAAAAAGGAAATTTGGTTCCTGGATCCAGGAGGTTAATCTCACTGTGCCTAGACTCAAGTAGCTCAGTTATTCAGCTCTGGGTGTGTGAATAACAGGGAAACAAATTAGCTACTAGAAGATTGATCTTCAAAGTTCTTATCACTAGAATGTTGTGCATCTGGAGACAACACACCATTACACTCTTCTCTGTCATTAAACAAGCCAGTACAAATGGAAGGTTTCATATGTTCATGTGTTTAGTTTTGTTACGATATCCAGAAAGATTGACTAGATAGAAGTAGCAGTCATCAAAGTGATTCTGTGGCTCCATCCATACTACTGAAAAATCAAAACCCAAGCTTTTTTTTCTTCATGTTAGTCGACGCTCTGAGGTTTTGGACACACACCCGCCAGAATGAATGAGGTGTCCATGGCTTGTCTCAGTCACCCAATTTCATACCAAAATAAGCAAAGCAAATTCTTTGTCTAATCAAGCAAGCTTGCATTTGGAAATTATCTTCCTGATAGTCTCACAGATACTGATACCTGTCACCTGACGCTGTTACCTGGTAAAGATGATAAAAGCTTGTGGAAATAATAAATATCCAAATGCAGTTTACTGTAAAAAGAAATACTGCAAAGAACTTATGTGGGTAAAATCACTTAGTCATGAGACTGTTTTGACTGGTTTTTGAACAGATAACTATGTGATTCACTGGCTGTTACTGAACATTGAAAGTATTTTAACCATAACAAAGTGTAGTCATCTCTAATCCTTCTGAGCTGAATCTCACCGTGAAATCCAAACATCGCAACCCCCATGCCAGCCACCAAATAACACTGAAGTGGTCCATGGTTGAGTCTTTTTAAGGACTTACAGAGAAACAATGTGCACTATTGCTTCTGCATGTTTTGAATGTTATGCAACTCAAGCCACTGAATTAGATTTTCACCCTGACTTATAAACCTATAAAGAAACAAGGCTTTATTTTGAAGGGTGTTGTGCCGTGTTGCAGTCAACAGCCAACTTTGACACACTGTGTTGTTGCCTCGTCTCTTGTTTCACATTGTAGGGCAACACTGTTTCTTCTTCCTCCTCTTCTTCAGTGAGAAAATCTAAAAAAAGATGAGATGCTCCTTGTCAAACATAAATTTAAAAAAAAATAATAATAATACAGCTGTGCAAATGTTCTTAAGGGACTCGGCTCTTCATTTGATTTAGGATTGCTGCTTTTAAAATGAGCCGCTCTTTTCTCATTTTATTCCACATATGTCACCATATACGGTGCCCTGACACTCTACCCTGAAAAAGAGCAGATGGTTGGAGTTAAATAAAGTATAATGTTCCATGTTCACATCACTCTGTCTCAATTATATTAAATTAGAAGCCACCAGAGCTTATCCTCACCGAGCTGTTAAAAATAAGAGCTACCCATAATCCAGTTACATGTGCAATACACTTGTGAATCTGTCGCTTGTGTTGAAAATAGAGTTATTTTGATTTGGCTCTTCTTGAGATTTTTCAAGTAGGAGTTGTCATTTCATTTTGTACAGCTGTGCTGCTTGAGCTATACGACCACCTCCAATTTGTTTCAAAAATCTTGTCAGACGTTCCTAGGATAACTGCTTGTTTTTGTTGTTTGATAAAATCCAAGCAGGTTGTCTTGTCTAAAATCTGCTGCCTTTTTTAGACTGAGTAACATTAAAATGTTGCCTGGAAGTGGTTGCCATAACGCAAAATGTTTTTTCCCCCAGCTAAACAAGAGCATCTGCCAAATCAATTCAATCTAGTGAAATGTAACACTTCGAGAATATCACATTTGCTTAATTTGACCATACAAATCTGGTGGCGTCTAAGGGCCACTAATAAAAGGGACGGGGTGTGAACTCAGTGACTGAAGTGACGCTGTTGCTGGAGACAATAACCATTTGAGGATTTATAGCATGTGATCCTATTACAATGGCACTGGTATTGTTGTTAAGACGTTAGTTAACATCTTTGAGAATGCACAAACCTTCCTAGATTGAGTAACGGCGAGGTATTCTTGTATCTAGGAGCTACTGTAACACTCATGCTGTTGGTATTAATTTCAGACTTGGGTTGAGCTTTTGATGAAAGTTATATTCATAAAGTTTGGCTTGGCCACAAAGAACAAAAACCACAGGTTCTTGCGACAGACAAAGTAAATGATAGTGAGGAAGAGATTAACAACCTTTGTCCTTGTTTATCTGTGAAATTCAAGTACAACATTCAAAAGAAAATCGCTTATATCAATAGAACTATTGAAAGTTGGCTGCAGCTCAGGAGGTTGGTCGTTATATCCCTGCCTGCCCCAGTCTGTCTTTTGGGCAAGGTCCCAATGTGTTAACTGAAGTGTAAATGAGACATGTTGCATAAAGTGATGTATAAGAACCAGTCCATTTTACCATATATTATTTCATTTGAAATCATGAGTATCTCTGGATCCTAATACAAATCAAACATCTAACAGTCTATTCAGTAAAGATTAGCCAGGAAGCTAATAACTTTGAGTACTTAATAATTTATCACAACTTATAATGGTGTATGGGAAATTAACATTACAGGTCAATCAGTTTCCCCACTTGTTAAACTGTGAAGATTTTTTAATCTTTTTGCTGTGCACTACTGCCAGCATGTGGTGAGAAGAGGCGATAGACTCTCTGCTAAAGAAATACACTAAATGGACAAAAGTACTGGGCCACTAATACTTTATACCTACAGGAGTGCAACTCTGAATCCATAGGTAGTAATATGGTCCTGGGCCTACTTTTACGGCTTCCACTTTTCTGAGGAAGCTTTCAGCAAGATTTTGGTCTGTGTCTGTGATTTTGTCTATTCATCCAGGAGAGCATTTTGAGGTGCCTTGTAATCTCTGCTCCAATTCATCCCAACGGTGTTTGATGAGGTTGAGGTCAGGGCTCTGCACAGACCAGTCGGTTTCTTTCACACTAAACTCACCCACCCATGCCTTTATGGACTTTCCTTTGTATACTGAGGCACAGTCGTGCTGGTCTTTTAGTAAACATACACATTAGCTCATTCGGATCCTTGTATTTTGTTTTGTGAGTTAGAATAGCTATTGACAAGTTGTATCCACACAGTGTTTCCCAGATAGTACAGAATCCTATCAAGATCAAGCCTACAGATGTTGTTTCACATCATCTTATCGATGGGAAGTTTGTCTTCAATGAGCAAAGATGACTGAGTATATCTGGTAGCTCTAATGTCACACTACAAACTCACACCTACATATAAAACTCTCCAGAACCCTACAAGAAACAATTTTGTGTAGATACATACATCATTTTTATCTGTTTAGCCTCCTTCTGTTTTGACTTATCTTCCTAAAAAACTGCTGGGGTTTATTTTATGAACTCTTTTATGAACAGAATGCCACAGGCAAGGTATGCATCTTACCAAAATCCTTATTATTGCACATATCTACAACATAATAGACTGCCCCAACTACATGATCGGCTCTTCCTGTGCATACATTCTGTAGACAAATCTGCTTTGTTGAATTTCTGAAAATAGAATGGAGCAGTGGCTGAAAACGGTGCTGTAGTTCATCTTTATTGCTGATAGTTCATTGGTTATCTGTCCTTGTTCCCCTCTGCTTTAAGTGCTCCAAATGAAAGAAAAGATCAATACAAAGTGCTACAAGTTAAAAATAAAACATGGGCCATTCATCACACCGAGAAGCTACTGGTTGTGTTTTATGAATCACTGGAGCAAAGAGGTGGAGAACATTGTATCTTTCATTGTCTCTACTCTCAATAGTCAGGTGAGTAAAAACGGCTCTTTTCAGCTGATAATTACCAGGCTGTTATAGGAAATTCTCTCTCTGCTTGCAGTTCCTGTGGTTATACTTTATACTGCGTTATTTTATTAGACACAGAAAGACTTATGTTATTTATTATATATTTCTATATACATATGAGTAGGGATGGGTATTGATAAGATTTTCACGATTCCGATTCCATTTTCGATTCGATTCTTTATCGATTCTCTTATCGATTCTTTTTAAAAAAGGAGAACACCAAGTTCGATTAGCTTAGAACTTTGTTTTATATCTTCTCTTTGAACAAGATAGAAATTTACAAGTAACATGGCCTTACAAACCCAGCAGTGAGATCTTAAGAGATCCAGCCTACGGCTCTTCAATGGGGTGTCACAGGGTCCCCAGGAAAAAAAATTGTAAATGTAAAATAATAAAATAAATATTCTTCTGTAGCAATAACAAAGTATAACATAAATTATTCTGTAGCAATTACACAAGAATATCCAGTAATGTCCCTGCCTACAATTAAACACATTCACTTACCGAAAATCGGGGGCATCTGCTGTGGCAGCCTTTTACCACAAACTTAGTCTCTGCTCGGTGACATTCGTCTATCCGGCCTGAAAGGAGACGCTAACGGTAGACTGCAGCGAGAACTGCCAGCATCTGAGCCAGACAGACTCTGTCTCTCTCATCATGGTCACCTAAATGCACAGTAATGGCAGGTTTTGTAATAAGACAGATCGCGCTAACATAATATGCACTGTTAGTTGATTATTTACCTGCCGCATTAAAGGAAGAGGACGTGCAAACGTTACCGCTGCTGCTGGGTTGAGATTCATGAGTCTGGAGCGGAATTAAAAACACGACATTCATTTAAGGTCATCGCGTGTTTTGTGAGCAAATGCTTTTGCATATTTGCAGTGTTTCCTCCCTTAAATGAAGTATCTACTTTGCAAGTACTGCAAGTTGCCCTGTTGTCATCCGTTCTCATAAAGTATAACCAAACTTTTGAGCGTTTGAGCCGCTTTCGCGCCGTGTTTCCTGCCAGGTAAATGACGCTCCGCAACGTGGTGACGTCATTCGGGGCGACTGGAATCGATAAGGGAATCGTTTGCAAAAATGGCAAACAATTCCAAGGAATTGAAACAGTGGGAACCGGTTCTCAACAAGAACCGGTTTTCGATACCCATCCCTACATATGAGCCACTTTATTAGGGTCACCGCATCAGAATAAGAGTTATCTAAGTGACTACTTCAGAAATGGCTCATCTTCTGGGATTTTCCGACACAACCATTTCTAGGATTTACAAATACTTGCCCAAAAAAAGAGAAAAAAAAAATCCAGTGAGCAGCAGTTCTCTGATGGTAAACGTCATTGATACCAACAATCAAATGGCCAGCCTGCTTCAAGCTAACAGGAAAGCAACAGTAAATAATAGTCAAATAATCACTCATTAGGTAGGATTTGCAGAAGAGCGTCTATTAATGAGCCACGTGATCATTCAGAGACGCTCTAAGGCTTTATCAGATGGAAGAAAACCAACATCTGTTAGCAGGTGATTTTGACAGCTGCTCATCTGCTGAAGCTGATATCTAAGAATTTGGTCTACACTGACAACATTTGAAAGTGATATTTTCTTTTCTGCTACTCATGACTTTATTTCAACAAATCACATCAATATCAGGAGACATGCGTCTGTCTTAAAAGGAACCCCGGCTATTAAGACATGTTTGCGCTAAAATATGTACTGTGCTTTCAATAATATATATGTGTGGTATTAAAATACGCCAAATGTTTTCCTTTTAAGCACATTTTATATAAAACCGATTTACCATTAGGTCGCCATTGTTATTTACTTTTAAATGCACTCTGGGTAGTGACGTCATACGGTTGCGCCGCATGGAGTTCACAGTTAGCAGCGCACTGGAAATGGCTTCTGTTCAACTTTTCCAGTTTGAACCAGAGCAAACCGAGAGAGAGGATGAAAATAGTCAACCAGTACTTAGTTTACATGAAGATGAAAACAATCCGTCACACGAGGACATGAGAATGAGGGAAAACTACTGGTGTCTATGCGGCTACTGGTTGCCAATGGCATGAGAGCGTTTGTTGTTCTAATTTGCTATGACCTCAGAGCGCGTCGCAAATAAAACTAATAGGCTATAAAGAGTAATATGAACTTATTTAGAACTTACCTGAATGAAAATGTACGGAGCACACCAACAGATATCTGGGGATGGTAGAAAACTGGATATCAGCTCGTCTCACAGCTGCTATCCAATCTAGACGCCTTCTTTTGGTAACATCCGATACATGAGCTCGCTCACGTTGCTTCCAGGAGGGGAACGAATAAAAAGAGAGCCCATTTTCCAGCTTATTCCCTTCCCGGTTGTGCTATCTAACATTACAACCGTTGGTGGGGGCCGAGCAAGATGGCGACGTGAAGAGGAGTGTTTTTTCGAGCTCTCAGCACTAGGGGCGGGTTTTTATAATCGATTCATCGATTAAAATCGATTCTGGCTTGGATAACGTAAAATCGATTCATTAAAATCCTGAATCGATTTTTTAATATAAATTTATTTTGTCCAAAATGCCAGAATCTCTGGTGACATCTCACAAAATTTCAAGAACCACCAAACAGTTAAGACAGTAAATGAGAGCAGGAACACGGATTCTGCACATAGACTTAAACACACAGCGCAACCCGCGGATCAGAATCAGTTAGATGTCGCCTTTCTCACAGTCGGGGCTGAAAGCCGACAGCTCGCTGATTCTGATCTGTCGGCGGGTCCGCGTTTTGTGTTCACGCCCTTTATGCGCCGATTCTAAAGCTGTTAGTTTGATCTCTCTCCAAACAATATTGACCAAACCAGCAGCAAAAGAAGATCCAAACGCTTCACATAAAATCGTCATGAATTTACTCTGACTTTTACTGTTTTGCTTCCACCGCGATGCACAGCTCTCTCTCTCTCTCTCTCTCTCCCCCTCTCTCTCTCTCTCTGTACTTCAAGAACAGTTTCCCTTTCGTCATTATTCGCTTGCTTGTTACGCACAAGTCTACTGTTGTTTACAGCGCTGTCGGCCGCTGTTTTTTTCCCTTTTACATTCTTCCGAAAAGAAAACCTCATTTCTGCTGTTCAATACTGAACAAATTTAAACTTTTTAAAATTATTCAAAATGCAAAACGTTTACCGTGTCTCTAATAAAACTGCTGTAACTTCAGAGGTGATGTTCATATGTTGATTAATGGTTTTCTTTCGTTTTTGATGTACTGCAGAATATTTTTATAAATCCCAGGCCAGGAAAATCACCTTCATGTTTTTCTGTGTTTTATCTTCAGCTACTTTGACACAAAGGTATCTGCTGTGATGCTTACACCTGTGATAAAGTCTTGCGAGTGTCAGCTTCCTTTTTATTGATACAAAAATATGTAAATGTACTGATCTGAATTATAATATTTCTGACTGTCAAAATTTCCCAGATTTAAATCGAATTGAATTAAATCGAATCGTGGATCGAATCGATTCGGGACCTTGTGAATCGGAATTGAATCGATTCTAGAAATCAGTGACGATACCCAGCCCTACTCAGCACTAGAAAGATATAAAGCATTTTTACAACACCTATTTGACGTCTTTCTAACTTTCAACACTTTTTTGAAGATCAGCGCACTAAACCTGCTAAATCTGAAACCAAATTCTATAACAACAACATGTCGAAATCTGCTCAGAAAAGGCTGAGTAACTCGGACAAACCACATGCAACTAGCATGCTAGCTAGCGACCATAGCTACATGAAAGAAATGGAGTGTCAGCAGATGGTTGAAGAAGAATTTCCACCTCTACCAGTTACGCCTTCCAAGCCTCCAGTGGCTAAAAAACCAACACTCTGATGGCGACTCCCTGAAAGCTGATGCGGTCAACACTTTGATTAATCTGATCAACACCAGAAGTGACGCCATTGAAGAAACGGTAGGAACAGTTCGTACAGATTTAAAGGACATAAGTGATAAGATTATGGTCATTGAGAAGAGGGTTGAGAAAAATGAAACGCTTACACAGAAATGTGACGAACGCATCTCTGAAGTTGAACGCTACAACCGCCGTTGGAATCTGAGACTGTATGGGGTACCGGAGTTGGAGAAAGAAGATGTGCGTGCAAAGGCGATTGGGATATGCCAAACGGTTCTGCCTGCGGAAAAGGAAAAGTTTTCAGAGGTCTTAGACATCGCTCATCGAGTGGGGAAACCAAAACAAAATGACCCGAGACCCAGAGGGATCATCATCTGGTTCATCTCAAGGAGAATTCGTGATGCGGTGTGGAAAGCTGCCAAGAACAATACTTTCCTTCAAAATAATCATCTGCGGTTCACTGAAGACCTAACGAGAGAGGAAAAAGAAAACAGACTGAAGCTGTGGCCCATTATAAAGAAAGCACGTGAAGAAGGGAAATCTGCTTACTTTGTTGGAGGTTGCGGCTTTGTAAATGGTGCTGAAATTCACACAAACTCTTCAATATTCCCTGACCCTTAGTTCTTCTCGGGTTTGTTTACAAGGTGTTGATGTGCCTGATATTTATAGATATTAATGTTTGGCTGTCTAAATTGCTCTTTGATGTTAGCAAAAAGCAAACTTACTGTTAAATAAGTAAAACTTTTTTGTTACGCTTTTATTAGGCGTCTAAAGTTTTATTTATACGTATACTCTATACTGTGAACATTTTCATATTCTAGTGCTGATCTCAGTGTTAGGTTAAAAAGTTTAACTTCGATTTACATTTTAATACATATCTTTTCTTTGTCAATTTGTGTTCTTTGTTTTTTGTTTCTATTAATGCTAGGGGTCTTCGTAACAACTTAAAATGTAAAGCCACTTTTCTTTATGCAAAGCAACTTAAATCTGACTTTGTATTTCTATAAGAATCTCACTCTACTATCAATGATGTTAGTTTTTGGCGATCTCAATGGGGAAATTCTATATGGTTATCTCATGGAACTGAGCGACCAGCTGGGGTATCAATCCTAAAAAACAGATATAATGGGGATGTTTTACATACAGAATGTGATTCTGCAGGTCATTACATATGTCAAGTCATAAAATATAATGATTTAGTCTTAATTGTAACTAACATATACGGGTTTAACACGAAGCTAGAAAATGATCATTTATTTTTGGCGATTGAAAAAAAAAAATCTAGCTGGTTAAATAAATTTCCAAATGCAAAATTATTACTAGGTGGAGACTTTAACTGTATTATGGATGCTGAATTAGATAAATTTCCTCCAGGACATTCGAACAGAATTAATACCACATTGAAGGCTGTTATGGTACGCCTGAAACTTACAGACATTTGGAGATTCAAATATCCTCAGTCCAAAATGTTTACTTGGTGCAACAATTCTAACTCGAGACATTCAAGGATAGACTTTTGGTTAGTTTCAGAGAGCTTTGACAGCAATAGCATAGATGGAGGTGCTTGGCCTTCTCCAGCAACAGATCATAAAGCCATATATATTAAAATAAATCTAACTTCTCTATCTAATTCTTCTTTTGTTAAATTTACATACTGGAAACTCAACAGCTCATTATTACAAAAAGACGATGTGAAAAAGGAGCTTAAAGAACTGATCTCAAACTTTTGGTCTATAGCTCAAGAAGATTTAAAGTATGGAAATAATTGGGAATTATTAAAATTTGAAATTGGCAAATATTTAAGGAAGGTTGGCAGCCTTAATGCAAAATCCAAAAGATTAGAGGAAGAAAATATAATCTCTCAAATCACACAGTTATCTAATAAACAAATTGACACTTTAACTGAAGAGGATAAATTGAACCTTGCTAAATTACAAGATAAATTAGATCGTTTATACACAGACAAAGCAAAAGGAGCTTTTATCAGATCAAGATCTAAATGGCTTGAAGAAGGTGAGCGTAATTCCCATTATTTCTTCAGTTTAGAAAAGAAACACTCAAGCATAAATAATATTAGCAAATTAATGATAAATGGGGTTATAACAGAGGATTACAGATTAATCTCTAAATATTGTAGTCATTTCTATAAGGAACTTTATAGCTCTACATTTTCTCAGGAAGCTGCAAATCATCTCTTAGAATCGCTGAATGTTAAATCTATAAGCCAAGAAGATTCTATATTATGTGATCAACCCATCTCATTAGAAGAAGTCAAAGATGCAGTTGGGCTATTGAAAAATAATAAATCTCCAGGTACGGATGGTCTTACTGCTGAATTATATAAAACTTTTTCTGAAGAGTTGTCTCCCTTTCTTCTTGAGGTATTTGCAGAAAGCATAGGAAACCAACAGCTTCCCACTAAGATGAATCAAGGTTTGACTACGCTGATTCCGGACCGATTGATAATTGGAGACCAATTAGCTTGCTAAATAATGATTATAAAGTATTTGCTCTAATTATAGCTAACAGACTTAAGATGGTTCTTGACTCTGTTATTGATGAAACACAATCTGGCTTTATGCCCAAAAGACACATAACTAACAATATCAGATTGGTTTTAGATATTCTGGATTATTCTGACCTCTTAAATTGCAATGGTTTCATATTATTTTTAGACTTCTACAAGGCCTTCGATACGGTGGAGCATGAATTTATATTATAATTATAATTATATTATATTTATATTAGCTCTGCCCACCCGGGGTAAGTCTTCTGACTTATCCCACTTTAATGAACGGTAGCCGCTAAAAGAGTAGTTACTGTCGCTGCCCTTTTTTGTGTGTGTGTGTGTGTGTGTTTAGCGCGCTGGAGCGGAGAACACGAACAGGAAGGCGAGGACGTCGCTGGGTTTCCCCCTTCTGCACCGCTTGCCTGGATTTTTAATTTTTAGTGACTTTTATATTGTGGCGGACGCCACTGGATTTTTAATGTTGTGTTTTATTGATTTCTATTGTGTTGTTCCCTTGCCAGGGTTGTTTTAATTCATTTTACATTTTTAACTGTTTAAATATAATAAATTATATTTTAGACATACAGTTTTTAATTCGTGTGCATTCCCTTGGCTGCTCCACTGCTCTGTCCGTTTTGAGGAAGGTTTCCTCCTTTAATAACACTGTGCAAAAATCACCTTCCCTCCGTTACAAATACATATAATATTGGCCATATTATATTTACATTACCACAGTTAGATGGTTTTAGTCTCATGAACAACATTAGCTAATTGTTATTTACTAGCTAATCTTAAAATGACTGTTCAGTACAGAAATGAAGCCCAACAATCATGTTTTACAGTCCTGTGGTCTCAGCCTCAGATACTCAACTAATCAAAGTGATGTCATGACAAAAATGAATGACCAACAAAACATTTCTCCTTCATTTCTGTCAAACAAAGCTGTATGTAACATTTCTCGCGGTTAGTATCATGGTTGCTAGGCAACCTGAGCAGCACGACGGCGGCTAGACCGTCCCATTTCACAAGCCTCTCACTTCCGCACTTCTCGTACTTATAGTACGCGTAGTGCACGTACTTCAAGCGTGCAGACCCTGAATTGGGACACAGCCATTGATTACAACCGTTTGTTTGGCCTGCTAAAATGGCGCCTCGCCGGCCACGCCCCCTCCCTTGACGTCACGCCGCAGTGCATTGTGGGATCGCAGCGCCATGTCAGTAGGCCAGAAAGCAAAACAAGCACACAGTGTTGGTGTATTAGATTCGGGACTGCCAGAACCATGCTCAAAATCAGCGCAAAAGACAAAGGGCTGTATCGCGACCGATTGTGCCCAGACGCCAAGAGACGGTACTTTGAAAAAAAAAAAAATGCGTGCATCTTTGTGGGCGCCAACCACTGTGACCTCGTTGTGTGGACACAGAGAGACCTTGCTGTGAATCGCGTCTTCCCTGCTGTGGATTTCTGGAAACCGCGCTTAAAGCACGCACAAGACTTCTTTCGTAAAGTGTGCCTTCCTGAACTTGTTGGGAAATACTTCTCGAAACAACGTGCTGCTCTAAATAGCCTGTAATGTTTCATGTTGTGGTTAAAGATTGATGACAGCTGTGTGGTGCGATGTAAATAGTTTGCATTTCATTTTTATGTGATTGCTGTGTACATGTGAATAGATCTATAATAAAGAAAAACAAACAAATATACTATTCTTTTTTGTTTTTTAAAAACAACTTCACACAAAGTACAACTATTTACAATGTATTGTACATCCAAAAAAACAGCTTTAAGAATACTCAACAGGAGCAAGTGTCATTTGGCCCTGGTTTGACAACAACACTGGGGCACATATTAACAAAAACACAGCAAACCTTAACGATCTTATCAAGAAGTGTTGTGCCTTCAGCCTCACATGATAAGAGTAATCGGATTGGCATTGTAGTGTGTAACATTTTGAACTTGTTGCGCAAACCACCTATTACTCGCTCAACATGAATTCTCAGGTGGGCAATTGCTCTCGTTTGTTCAACGTCCCTTGCATCAAGTTGACAGTAGCCTTTTGTGAAAGCTGGAATCTTGACCTCGGCACACATCATTCCTACAGCATCTCTGATGTCAAAGCCTCTGTCAGCCAATACTACGTCCCCTGGTAACAGCTTTTGAAGAATGCCACATCTCTTTGTGATGTGCTTATCTGATGCACGACCCCCCCATCCCCTGGAAATGAAAGAAATAGCTCCATGGGGTGTAATCCTGATGAGGTATTTTATGGTGTGTGTACCCTTGTAATGAGTATGTTTGTGCGCGTGCCTTTAAATTAGATGGTCTTTCTGTTCGAATCTCAAAACAGTCAACAATGATGGCTACTCGTTTTCCAAAAGTTTCAGTAAACTGTGGAGGCATTGTCGCCTGCAGACAGTCGGTTTATTTCTGCTCTGCCCTGTTGACGGCACACACAATCCTTCGTCTGCCCTTCAGCTTCCATGACACTGTCACTCCCATCACCACTGTCCACATTTGCAGCTGGTACGTCAACCTCCACTTGTCCAACACAACTGCTGTCCACTGCCTCCATGACATGGTTATTTTGTTGTTGTTCTTCTGTCAGACCTTCATCGAACATCAAGCCTGTAAGATAAAAATAGTACATAGACATAAGGTTAATGTACACCAATGATCCAATGACAGGTGTGTGATTCATCTTTAAGTTATGTGCGGATTAGTGTTCCATAAGAGCAATTTAGTATGTTTTTAGAGGGGGGGGTGTTAACCTGCAATGAGTGCTCTTTTTCGCTTCTGTTGCATACGCCTTGCGTGCCGGTGTTTTGGGAATTTCTCCTACCCCGTAAACCGTCCTACCCGTTGTTCCTGAGCATGTGCGCGCATGCGCACAACACAAAAAGGGAAGCTAAGCGCATCCGGCTGTGATTTCACGCCACTCCGTTGTCATATTTGCAGGAGAATAGGTAAGTAGTAAGTATTAGTACTTTTTATTGACGTTGATACTTGATTTTTTAAGCCTTTGTGATTGTTTGTCAATATTAAAGTGAAGTCGCTATCTGCTTTCTGCACAAAACTGTCGAATTTGCAGATTTGGTGAAGTCTGCTGTCAAGTTACTGGACACGTGGTATTTGCACAACACTTTTGAGTCCGCAGCTTCGGTGTTTTAAGGCTGTTTCGGTAATGTCGTTATTTAATAAGTTAAATTATTTGCATTGTTAACTGCACATATTGAAGCTCATAAGAAAATGTTTACTGACATTCGTAAATATGGAGAAGTGGGAAGAGATTTACGCGTTCATTTCTGCGGGCTCCTACCCTTCAGGATATGACAAGGCTCAGAGGCAAAACCTCAGAAGATATGCCTCAAAATTCAAACAAAAGGGTCAGTAATTTATTGTTAATACTAACAACTCATATATGTGGTTAAATTAATTTCTAAATATATATTGTTTTACTGCAGATGTAGAACTCTTTGTTGGAACCAGAAGAGTAGTAAAAACCATGGATGATGCCAGGAAGATATTTCATGAGTTTCATTCATCTCCAATTGGAGGACACACTGGCACACACAAAACGCTAAATGCAGTGTGTTCCAGATTTTACTGGTTTGGTATGACAGTTGACATTAAAACATGGGTATGTATTAACTGTTTGTACTGTTGTTAAATAGCGTTTAAAATAAGCAAATTTTTTGATATCAGTTAAAAGAGAAACTGTACACTTGCAAAATAAAAATAAATATGGTTAATTAGTGATATTACAGTAATAACCTGTAGGCCTGGCAGAGATTTGAAGACACGCACACAAACTATTGTTGCTAAATAGTTTGTTCGTTAGAGAATATGTCATTAAGTGTTTTTGTTTTTTGTTTTTTACAAATGAGAATGTTGAACATTTACGTGAACTCCATAAATATTTTTACCTTAAAGATTCAGGAATGGGACCAGTGTCAAAAAGTTGGGAAACCACTGACTGCTGTGCTACCGTTGCAGTGTATTCAGGTAAATATTATGCCCCGTTTACCCATCAAACTATGCTTGTAGCTCATATTCATAAAGGCAGGAGGGTTTGCCAACTAATTTTAACCATCAATGTTAATGTGTACATTATACAAATTGTTATTCAAATTATTAATTTGTCCTTGATAGGTGTCTGAAGTGTGGGAACTTATTGGTATAGATCTTACTGGACCTCTTCCTAAAACTTCAAGCGGCTTCCAGTATATACTTACTGCAACTGACTACTTTTCAAAATGGGTTGAAGCTTTCCCATTAAAAACAAAATCTGCATCTGAGGTAGCCCAGCACTTGTGCTCCATTATATATAGACATGGCTGCCCCAAAAGGATTTTGTCAGATCAAGGCAGAGAGTTTGTGAATGAAGTAAGTGTTAAATAATTTTCAGTTACATTTTTTAACTTTACTTCACTGGGGTCAAAGATTTTTTTCTTGTGTGCTTGTATAAGAAGTATAATTCCTTATCTGTTGAAGCTCAACTCTGATCTTTGCAAGTTATTGCAAATTGAAAGAAGTGTCACAGCAGCATACCATCCACAGACCAATGGTCTAGATGAAAAGACCAATGACAACATAAAAAGGTATGCCTAATTTTTATCTAACAGTTTTTAATAACATTACTTATGTTATTCAAACTTAATTGTTACTTAATAATTTATTAATTTCTTTACTTCTAATTAAACTTTCATTACTGTCTTTACATATTTCTATGCCTGCATTTAGAGCCCTCTGAAAACTGGTGAATGACCAGCAGAATAACTGGGATCTGTATCTAGAGCCCACCCTGTTTTCACTTCGGTCAAAAGTACACACCACAACAAAATTCACACCTTTTTTTCTGATGTATGGAAGAGAGGCAGTATTTCCATCAGAAGTGCCTGCTGAAGTGCCGGTGAGTGTTTGTCAAATTCTTTCTATGTTAGAACTAAGAATTGAAACCATTTAAGAAAAAAACCCAGTAATGTCTTTATGAATATGATATCATCTTGTTTTAATCGCTAATATCTACAAAATTTTAGATTTCCAACATCATTCTGCCAGACGACAAAAGGTACAGTGACTATGTACAGTCTGAAAGTGAAGCACAACATGCAGTTAAAGAAAATGCACAAGAAAACATTGCGAAGTCACAAGACAAGCAAAAGGTTGCATACGCCAAGCGGGCCCTGAAAAAGTGCAAAAATGTTGTGTACAATGTAGGGGATCAAATTCTGCTTCTAAATATGAGGAAACGTGGGCGAAAAGGAGGAAGACTTGAACTGGATTTTTCAGGTCCCTGCACAATTGATGACTTCAGTGGAAAATGTGTTAGACTGAAAAACTTAATTTTCTGAAGATGAAAGGAAAGGAAGAGTCCCGAGTGGATTGGAAAATGGAGACTCTGCCACACAACAAGCAGATGGACTCCTTCAGTTGTGCAGTTTTAGTGTTGAAGGTATTTAATAAGCAATTGTATTTAATGTATTTAACTAGAATTAAGTTAATCAATTGCAATTACTGTAACATATTTTACAGTTTGCCGAACACTACCTTCTGAGTGGAGAGGTTACTAGGGTGCTGTCCACTCCAGAAGCCATTGGGCTGCACCGCACTGAAATTGCTTGCGAACTGCTAGAACATCGAAGTAAGTTGAGTCATGTGCTTTTGTATTGCAATAGCACTTTCAGTTTTGTTTAAAACTGTTAGGTTGAACGTCAGTGTGTTTCTAGGTAATGCTGATGACTACTGTGTCGTTTGTTCCATGCTGGAAGCCGATCCTGACTCCAGTATGATTGAAATGGTAAAACAAATAAACCACAAATGCAATATACAGTGGCTTGCAATAGTATTTGGCCCCCTTGAACTTTTCCACATTTTGTCACATTACAGCCACAAACACAAATCAATTTTAATTGGAATTCCACGTGAGAGACCAATACAAAGTGGTGTACACATGAGAAGTGGAACAACAATCATACATGATTCCAAACAATTTTTACAAATGAATAATTGAAAAGTGGGGTGTGCGTAATTATTCAGCCCCCTGAGTCAATACTTTGTAGAACCACCTTTATCTGCAATTACAGCTGCAAGTCTTTTAGGGTTTGTCTCTACCAGCTAGAGACTGGTAGAGACATTGGTCTTTCACGTGGAATTCCAATAAAATTGATTCATGTTTGTGAATGCAATCTGACAAAATGTGGAAAAGTTCACAGGGGCCGAATACTTTTGCAAGCCACTGTAGTAATTATTTTCTCATCAAATTCATAATGTTGGTTAGCACACTTACACCCCCCCCCTTCTCCCTCTTCAGGTGCAGTGCGAGTTTTGTTCCAGATGGGCACATTTTGGATGTGCTCAATATGAGAGCAGCCTGGTCAAGTACCTGTGCGACAAATGTGCATAATTTGTACACAGTTTCTTTTTCAGTTCTTTCTCCCTGTGTTCTGTTGGATCTATAAATGTCAAATATATGTATCTGTAAATATATTCAGTAAATATATACTGTAACTATAATGGAGTGAATTCATTGTCAAAGTTTATATAGTCAGGTGTTCCAATCACTTCAATGGTGACAGCTGTATAACTTAAGCACCTTGGCATGCAGACTGCTTCTACAAACAAGTGCCAAACCATGCTACTGTTGTTATTATAAACTAGAAGCATAATTCTGTTGGCAAGAATTACGTGCCAAAACATGCTACCTTTGTTAATAAGAGCAAGAAATATAATTATTATAGGGAAGAATTACGTGCCAAAACATGCTACCGTTGTTATTATAAACTAGAAGCATAATTCTGACGGGAAGAATTACGTGCCAAAACATGCTACCTTTGTTATTATATATTATTATTGCTTCAGACATTGACCCCCAACACACCTTCCACCTCTCCCCCCTTCACCCTCCCCAATCCAGTCTCAACGACCACCCCCACCCTCCCCAATCCAGACTCAACGACCTCCACCAAACCTCTCACCCCCCTTTCCTCCTCCCTGAAACTCAGAATACACACTGAGGATGTGAGCCGACTATTCCAGAAACAGAAGCCCAGGAAAGCCCCCGGACCAGACGGCGTCTCACCCTCCTGCCTCAAAACCTGTGCTGAACAGCTGGCTCCCATCTTTACTCACATCTTCAACAGATCCCTGGAGCTGTGTGAAGTTCCCTCCTGCTTCAAACACTCCACCATCATCCTTGTTCCCAAGAAACCCACCATCACAGGACTTGAATGACTACAGACCTGTCGCCTTGACGTCTGTGGTCATAAAATCCTTCGAACGACTGGTGTTAGCCCATCTGAAAGACATTACAGGCCACCAGCTGGACCCTCTGCAGTTTGCCTACCGGGCAAACAGGTCGGTGGATGATGCAGTGAACATGGGGCTGCATTACATCCTGCAACACCTTGACCACCCGGGAACTTATGCCAGGGTCCTGTTTGTGGACTTTAGTTCAGCTTTTAACACCATTGTGCCTGAACTTCTTTCCTCCAAACTCTCCCAGCTCAGCGTGTCACCAGCTACCTGTCAGTGGATCACCAGCTTCCTGACAGACAGAAAGCAACAAGTGAGGCTGGGGGAGATCACCTCTGAAACCCGGTCCCTCAGTATTGGTGCCCCTCAAGGATGTGTCCTCTCACCACTACTGTTCTCCCTCTACACTAACGACTGCACCTCCAAGAATTCGGCTGTCAAACTCCTAAAGTTTGCATATGACACCACTGTCATTGGCCTCATTCAAGATGGTGATGAGTCTGCATACCGGCAGGAAGTTGAGCGGCTGGTAATCTGGTGCAGTCAGCACAATCTGGAGCTGAACACTCTTAAGACTGTAGAGATGACAGTGGACTTCAGGAGACATCCCTCAACTCTGCTCCCCCTCACCATATCAGACAGCCCTGTGTCGACTGTGAAGACCTTCAAGTTCCTGGGTACAACCATCTCCCAGGACCTGAAGTGGGAGACCAACATCAACGCCATCCTCAAAAAGACCCAGCAGAGGATGTACTTCCTGAGACAACTGGGGAAGTACAGTCTTCCACAGGAGCTGCTGATCCAGTTCTACACTGCGGTCATTGAGTCTGTCCTGTGCTCCTCCATCACAGTCTAGTATGGAGCAGCCACTAAACAGGACAGGAGCAGACTGCAGCGGACTGTACGGGCAGCAGAAAGGATCATCGGCACCCCCCTGCCCTCCATCCAGGATCTGTACCTCTCAAGAACCAGGAAATGGGCAGGGAAAATCATCACAGACCCCTCACACCCTGGACACAGACTTTTTGATCTGCTGCCCTCTGGCAGACAGTACAGAAGCCTGCAGACCAGGACCACCCGACACAGGAACAGTTTCTTTTCCCTCGCCATCTCCCTTCTTAACAGTTGACCTGTCACACTGCTCCCACTGCCAGACTGCAGCTGCACCTTATGTACATTTTGTAGTATTCATTCCACCTCATTCATTTCTGTATTTTATGTATATAAGTTTAGATCCGTTATTTATAGTTGGTTTACACAGCTTTGTGTATGTATGTGTAATGTGTATATATAGACGTGTGTGTGTGTGTGTGTGTGTGTGTGTGTGTGTGTGTGTGTGTGTGTGTGTGTATGTGTGTGTGTGTGTGTGTGTGAGAGAGTGATTTACATTGCTGTGCTTGAGAGCCACCATCTACCGGAACCAAATTCCCTGTATGTGTCTGCACATATACTTGGCCAATAAACACGATTCTGATTCTGATAACTAGAAGCATACTCTGACAGGAAGAATTGTGTGCCAAAACATGCTACCTTTGTGAATGTGACCTACAAGCACACTTTAGTGGGTAAAAAGAAGTGTCAAACAGTACTGGCTTTATGAATATCAGCTACAAACATACTCTGATGGGCAAAGTTAAGTGGCAAACCGTCATACCTACTTAAATTTTTGCTGGAATTATTGTTTGGCAGCAGAAATGTGCATAAATTACAGCAGCAGCATCACACATTAGCATGTTTTATCTCATTATCTATGACTGCAGCGCATTGGAAAAACAAACAAACACTAAAAGCCTTTTAATCCGGTTGTTCAGTGATGACGCGACGAATCCTACTTCCGGGTCTAAAGTAGTCTGCGTTTAATATGGCTTTTGTGCTGTTAACATGTTTAATGTTATGTATTTTCTTCTATTTGATCTCAAAAAGCTCCTAAAACAGTCAGTGATCCCTGTTGACCTCCCTCGGCTTTTATTACCGCTAATCATTTATTTAAGCTCAGTTTTTAAAACCTTAGGATGTAACTACAGCCCAGCCCATGCAGCAGTATATGAATGACTAACCTCGTATTGTGGATGGATTATCTCAGTTGTTCAGCTGGCTGAAGTTTGGTCCTTTTACAGCATCCTGCCATTCTTATTTCTGTTAATGAAGAGACAATAATGATTTGGGGCATCAAAACCACTCTGGCAGCCTCTAAGTTAGTTGGTTACTATTCATGTTTCAGTGAAAGCTGAGTCACATCTAGGGTTGCCAACTCCCTGAAAAATAAATAAGGGACACCTCGTGGCCAGGGCCGGGCAACCCAGTTGTCTTCACCCTTCCCAGTGTGGTAGCTCTTTTTTTGTGTGTGAAATTATTTTTTAACCATTTGACTTGAACTTGATTTAAGCAGATGCATATTCTTTGTGATATGACCATATGGGAAACAAATGATCATTTAGCCATTTATTTTTAGCTCACAATGACAACATTAACACAGTAAAACAGGTCTCTTTCTTAAACAGAAGCCTGTCATGCTTAACTTTTGAGAATATAAGTAAATCTTTCTTTAAAAGAACTCTGTCCTACTTAACTTAAAATTATATAAATTAATAGAAAGCAATAGAACGAAAAATATTCTTGTAACAGTGCACATTTAGTGCATTTAGTACAGTTGGCTTCAGTTGAGGTATTATTTCAGCTTTTCTAATGCTAATCAGCTGCTCCTGTTTGTAAACCCACTTGTTCCCATGATTACGCATCTTAACTCATCATCATTATTCATCTATGTATTACTTTTATGTATTAGTCATCTATTTGTTGTAATCATCTATCCTTGCAGTTGTTTATTACACAAAATAAATTATATTATTACACTTCTGGCCACATAGCCCTGATATTCACTGCACATGCCCATATTAACCTTAACCAGAGGGTTTAAAAAAAACAAACCAGTGTTTACATACCATATCTGCTTTTGCCGTGGCCTGGCGGACAAAAAATTGGTAAAGGGTTCCCCGAGCTTTCATGCCCCTCATGTTCTTCATGTGCCCACCAATAGAAGCATGCCTATGGAAAAAGTGCGCCAGCACACAGTGCAGTGCGCTTTATAGTGCACTTTTCCAGCCAGGTGTTTTCCTTTTCCCATTCCTCCCTGTACTTTTGCAGCCTTTTTTTTTCTTTCTCTGAGCGAACAAACATTGCTGCTCTAATGCTGGGCTCACACTGTGCGATTTTTGGCCCATTTTGAGCCGATTTTTGAGTCGTGCGACCGATTTGGTGATCAGCCCGATTTTGGCCTTCATCGTGCGTCGTGTAGTATACGTGGGGTAACGAGAAGCGATTAACACCTCACGACCAGCTCCCGATCATCAATCGCTCGTGAGGGTGTCACCGCAGCTGCTCACGCGCAAACACGTAAACGTCGGTGAAAAAGACGTTGCAGCACAGCTGTGCAGCGTGTGATCTGGACACAAGCGATGGAGGCACAACTTGTAGAACTTTGGAAAGCTCATCCGAGCCTTTTCCATGTGGCATCACAAAATTATCAGGACCACAACAACCGTGAAAATAGTTGGATTTACATTGCTGCTCAATCACAGCTGCCTGATCAATGTTTTTCATTAGCAATTTAGCAAAGTTGATGTGGTGGTGTGTCTGTGTGAGTGAAAGACAGAGAGAGCGAGCGACAGATTTTCTGTTATAACCTTCATTTTATGGACGCACAGTGTGCCGTCCGAGACTTGCACCGCAGTGTCGGCGTTTGTTTCCCTGTTGGCCATGCTTGTTGTTGTGGTCATCGGTTGTCTTCCGGTATTTTCTCCGTAAGCGACCTTTCCTCAACCAATGAGATGAGCGGTAATCTGACTTGTCATACTCGAATTGTCATAAGTGTGCTGTCAGCTCATTGGTCACAAAGCAGGAGAGGGGCTGGGAATTATGTTTTCAAACAAAGTGTTAATTCCATTAAAAGTTATAGACTACTTTTGATTCTCACTGTATTACGGGACAAAGTGCGTCCCTTATTAGCTCAATACGGGACGTGTACTTTTGTTTCTAAATACGGGACGATTCCGTTTTTTAAGGGACGGTTGGCAACCCTAGTCACATCCGTCCTGCAAATTCAACTCTGAATTACTTTTTTTTAAAATGTCATCCTGCCATATTTGTTCCTGACCACCGAGAACACTCACGTTAATTTTTATCGAGTGGAAAAAAAGTTAGCTTGTTTATATTATGCTAACATAGCTGTGTCGCTAGCGGTCACATAGCACATCATTATATACCAGCTAGCCCAACTTCAGTAACCCTACAAACGTCACTGCTGTTTAGTTTTCGGTCTTCATTTATGCTGGAAGTGATAGTAGAGCTGTACGTTTTAATTTGTTTCCAAAACCCGCAGTCAGGACATGCTATATTGTATTTAGATAGAAGCTAGCGAGCTAACTCCCTGCTAACGAACCGTAGCTGCAGCTGTATCCTTAGTCTGGCCTACTGTCATGGCGGTGGGGGGCGTGGCCCGCCCCTGTGACATCACGCTCCAAAGCTTACAGGATGATGGCGTCACATATATTTAGAATCTTACAACAAATTTGGTCCTTTGATGCGTTGATGCGTTGATCCGCAAAAGTCTATAAATAGGGGTGAAAAGCAATGAATTTTAGTTCATTAGTTGCAGCATTTATGTTAGCAGAATTGAAACGTTCACCAAAGAAGTATTTTGAAACACCTGGATCCTTTTTGGAGTAGCTGTTTACAGACTCCAACATGTCTCAGAGGAAACAACCCTACAGATTTCGAAGGTAAGTTTTCTTTCTTTTTTCCTGTTTTTAGGTTGTTCACTGACAGAAAAAGAATCACACAAACTCACCTCTAGACAGCTGCCGTCTCCTGTAATCCTGCATGGTTTGAAGCAACGTTTTCTTTCTTATTTCTTTCTTATATTTATAATTATTTATATATTTTCATGTAGGTAATGTCCTCAAGTTCTGTATAACCACTTTTTCCTCTCTCTGTGTTTGTTTCTCGTCTGTTGTTGTGTGTGTTTGTGTGTATTTGTCTCTTTCAAACAGGTGCCGGTCCTCATCTCTGCAGTGCTGCCGTCTCCTGTAGCGCTGCATGGTTGTAAGCTAAGTTTCCTTTCCTTTTTCTGTTCTCTTAGTTTTTGTTCTCAGGTTTGAAGTGTCTGTGTTGTGCAGCTGGTCTGGTCTGTCTCTAGACAGTTCAGGCTGCACCCACCAGCAAATGGTGGAGGCTCACAGCGACATACTCAACACACAAGTTTCTGAAATCTGCATGAGGGTTTTTCCGACGAAGTGAGGGCCGTGAGGCACAGCTCCCCGTCCCCCGGTGACCCTGCTAGGTCCACCTTCTTAGGGAAACCCTCTGCAGAGGAGCTGACAGAGCCAGGAACTTGTGAGTTGTGTTTGTCCACTCAGGCATCATTCATGCTTGTTCTGTAGGCAGTTCCTGTCAGAAGGAGGAGGCACAGCAACGAGCGTCGGGGGGCGGAAGACGGTGCCTCAGTGCCTCTCTCCTTCTGACATTGTTAAACAACAAATTTATAATTATTTCTATATTTACATGTAGGTAATGTCCTCAAGTTCTGTATAACCACTTTTTCCTCTCTCTGTGTTTGTTTCTCGTCTGTTGTTGTGTGTGTTTGTGTGTATTTGTCTCTTTCAAACAGGTGCCGGTCCTCACCTCTGCAGTGCTGCCGTCTCCTGTAGCGCTGCATGGTTGTAAGCTAAGTTTCCTTTATTTTTCTGTTCTCTTAGTTTTTGTTCTCAGGTTTGAAGTGTCTGTGTTGTGCAGCTGGTCTGGTCTGTCTCTAGACAGTTCAGGCTGCACCCACCAGTAAATGGTGGAGGCTCACAGCGACATACTCAACACACAAGTTTCTGAACTCTGCATGAGGGTTTCTCCGACGAAGTGAGGGCCGTGAGGCACAGCTCCCCGTCCCCCGGTGACCCTGCTAGGTCCACCCTCTTAGGGAAACCCTCTGCAGAGGAGCCGACAGGGCCAGGAAGTTGTGAGTTGTCTGTGTTCCTGTCAGAAGGAGGAGGCACAGCAGGAGTGTCGGGGGGCGGAAGACTGTGCCTCAGTGCCTCTCTCCTTCTGACATTGTTAAAGAAAACACAACAGATTTATAATTATTTATATATTTACATGTAGGTAATGTCCTCAAGTTCTGTATAACCACTTTTTCCTCTCTCTGTGTTTGTTTCTCGTCTGTTGTTGTGTGTGTTTGTGTGTATTTGTCTCTTTCAAACAGGTGCCGGTCCTCACCTCTGCAGTGCTGCCGTCTCCTGTAGCGCTGCATGGTTGTAAGCTAAGTTTCCTTTATTTTTCTGTTCTCTTAGTTTTTGTCCTCAGGTTTGAAGTGTCTGTGTTGTGCAGCTGGTCTGGTCTGTCTCTAGACAGTTCAGGCTGCACCCACCAGTAAATGGTGGAGGCTCACAGCGACATACTCAACACACAAGTTTCTGAACTCTGCATGAGGGTTTATCCGACGAAGTGAGGGCCGTGAGGCACAGCTCCCCGTCCCCCGGTGACCCTGCTAGGTCCACCTTCTTAGGGAAACCCTCTGCAGAGGAGCCGACAGAGCCAGGAACTTGTGAGTTGTGTTTGTCCACTCAGGCATCATTCATGCTTGTTCTGTAGGCAGTTCCTGTCAGAAGGAGGAAGCACAGCAGGAGCGTCGGGGGGCGGAAGACGGTGCCTCAGTGCCTCTCTCCTTCTGACATTGTTAAACAACAAATTTATAATTATTTCTATATTTACATGTAGGTAATGTCCTCAAGTTCTGTATAACCACTTTTTCCTCTCTCTGTGTTTGTTTCTCGTCTGTTGTTGTGTGTGTTTGTGTGTATTTGTCTCTTTCAAACAGGTGCCGGTCCTCACCTCTGCAGTGCTGCCGTCTCCTGTAGCGCTGCATGGTTGTAAGCTAAGTTTCCTTTATTTTTCTGTTCTCTTAGTTTTTGTCCTCAGGTTTGAAGTGTCTGTGTTGTGCAGCTGGTCTGGTCTGTCTCTAGACAGTTCAGGCTGCACCCACCAGTAAATGGTGGAGGCTCACAGCGACATACTCAACACACAAGTTTCTGAACTCTGCATGAGGGTTTCTCCAACGAAGTGAGGGCCGTGAAGCACAGCTCCCCGTCCCCCGGTGACCCTGCTAGTTCCACCTTCTTAGGGAAACCCTCTGCAGAGGAGCTGACAGAGCCAGGAACTTGTGAGTTGTGTTTGTCCACTCAGGCATCATTCATGCTTGTTCTTTAGGCAGTTCCTGTCAGAAGGAGGAGGCGCAGCAGGCGCGTCGGGGGGCGGAAGACGGTGCCTCAGTGCCTCTCTCCTTCTGACATTGTTAAAGAAAACACAACAAATTTATAATTATTTATACATTTACATGTAGGTAATGTCCTCAAGTTCTGTATAACCACTTTTTCCTCTCTCTGTGTTTGTTTCTCGTCTGTTGTTGTGTGTGTTTGTGTGTATTTGTCTCTTTCAAACAGGTGCCGGTCCTCACCTCTGCAGTGCTGCCGTCTCCTGTAGCGCTGCATGGTTGTAAGCTAAGTTTCCTTTATTTTTCTGTTCTCTTAGTTTTTGTCCTCAGGTTTGAAGTGTCTGTGTTGTGCAGCTGGTCTGGTCTGTCTCTAGACAGTTCAGGCTGCACCCACCAGCAAATGGTGGAGGCTCACAGCGACATACTCAACACACAAGTTTCTGAACTCTGCATGAGGGTTTTTCCGACGAAGTGAGGGCCGTGAGGCACAGCTCCCCGTCCCCCGGTGACCCTGCTAGGTCCACCTTCTTAGGGAAACCCTCTGCAGAGGAGCCGACAGAGCCAGGAACTTGTGAGTTGTGTTTGTCCACTCAGGCATCATTCATGCTTGTTCTGTAGGCAGTTCCTGTCAGAAGGAGGAGGCACAGCAGGAGCGTCGGGGGGCGGAAGACGATGCCTCAGTGCCTCTCTCCTTCTGACATTGTTAAACAACAAATTTATAATTATTTCTATATTTACATGTAGGTAATGTCCTCAAGTTCTGTATAACCACTTTTTCCGCTCTCTGTGTTTGTTTCTCGTCTGTTGTTGTGTGTGTTTGTGTGTATTTGTCTCTTTCAAACAGGTGCCGGTCCTCATCTCTGCAGTGCTGCCGTCTCCTGTAGCGCTGCATGGTTGTAAGCTAAGTTTCCTTTCCTTTTTCTGTTCTCTTAGTTTTTGTTCTCAGGTTTGAAGTGTCTGTGTTGTGCAGCTGGTCTGGTCTGTCTCTAGACAGTTCAGGCTGCACCCACCAGTAAATGGTGGAGGCTCACAGCGACATACTCAACACACAAGTTTCTGAACTCTGCATGAGGGTTTCTCCGACGAAGTGAGGGCCGTGAGGCACAGCTCCCCGTCCCCCGGTGACCCTGCTAGGTCCACCTTCTTAGGGAAACCCTCTGCAGAGGAGCCGACAGAGCCAGGAACTTGTGAGTTGTGTTTGTCCACTCAGGCATCATTCATGCTTGTTCTGTAGGCAGTTCCTGTCAGAAGGAGGAGGCACAGCAGGAGCGTCGGGGGGCGGAAGACGGTGCCTCAGTGCCTCTCTCCTTCTGACATTGTTAAAGAAAACACAACAGATTTATAATTATTTATACATTTACATGTAGGTAATGTCCTCAAGTTCTGTATAACCACTTTTTCCTCTCTCTATGTTTGTTTCTTGTCTGTTGTTGTGTGTGTTTGTGTGTATTTGTCTCTTTCAAACAGGTGCCGGTCCTCATCTCTGCAGTGCTGCCGTCTCCTGTAGCGCTGCATGGTTGTAAGCTAAGTTTCCTTTCCTTTTTCTGTTCTCTTAGTTTTTGTTCTCAGGTTTGAAGTGTCTGTGTTGTGCAGCTGGTCTGGTCTGTCTCTAGACAGTTCAGGCTGCACCCACCAGCAAATGGTGGAGGCTCACAGCGACATACTCAACACACAAGTTTCTGAACTCTGCATGAGGGTTTTTCCGACGAAGTGAGGGCCGTGAGGCACAGCTCCCCGTCCCCCGGTGACCCTGCTAGGTCCACCTTCTTAGGGAAACCCTCTGCAGAGGAGCCGACAGAGCCAGGAACTTGTGAGTTGTGTTTGTCCACTCACGCATCATTCATGCTTGTTCTGTAGGCAGTTCCTGTCAGAAGGAGGAGGCATAGCAGGAGCGTCGGGGGGCGGAAGACGGTGCCTCAGTGCCTCTCTCCTTCTGACATTGTTAAACAACAAATTTATAATTATTTCTATATTTACATGTAGGTAATGTCCTCAAGTTCTGTATAACCACTTTTTCCTCTCTCTGTGTTTGTTTCTCGTCTGTTGTTGTGTGTGTTTGTGTGTATTTGTCTCTTTCAAACAGGTGCCGGTCCTCACCTCTGCAGTGCTGCCGTCTCCTGTAGCGCTGCATGGTTGTAAGCTAAGTTTCCTTTCCTTTTTCTGTTCTCTTAGTTTTTGTCCTCAGGTTTGAAGTGTCTGTGTTGTGCAGCTGGTCTGGTCTGTCTCTAGACAGTTCAGGCTGCACCCACCAGCAAATGGTGGAGGCTCACAGCGACATACTCAACACACAAGTTTCTGAACTCTGCATGAGGGTTTTTCCGACGAAGTGAGGGCCGTGAGGCACAGCTCCCCGTCCCCTGGTGACCCTGCTAGGTCCACCTTCTTAGGGAAACCCTCTGCAGAGGAGCCGACAGAGCCAGGAACTTGTGAGTTGCGTGTGTCCACTCAGGCATCATTCATGCTTGTTCTGTAGGCAGTTCCTGTCAGAAGGAGGAGGCACAGCAGGAGCGTCGGGGGGCGGAAGACGGTGCCTCAGTGCCTCTCTCCTTCTGACATTGTTAAAGAAAACACAACAGATTTATAATTATTTATACATTTACATGTAGGTAATGTCCTCAAGTTCTGTATAACCACTTTTTCCTCTCTCTGTGTTTGTTTCTCGTCTGTTGTTGTGTGTGTTTGTGTGTATTTGTCTCTTTCAAACAGGTGCCGGTCCTCACCTCTGCAGTGCTGCCGTCTCCTGTAGCGCTGCATGGTTGTAAGCTAAGTTTCCTTTATTTTTCTGTTCTCTTAGTTTTTGTCCTCAGGTTTGAAGTGTCTGTGTTGTGCAGCTGGTCTGGTCTGTCTCTAGACAGTTCAGGCTGCACCCACCAGTAAATGGTGGAGGCTCACAGCGACATACTCAACACACAAGTTTCTGAACTCTGCATGAGGGTTTCTCCGACGAAGTGAGGGCCGTGAGGCACAGCTCCCCGTCCCCCGGTGACCCTGCTAGGTCCACCTTCTTAGGGAAACCCTCTGCAGAGGAGCCGACAGAGCCAGGAACTTGTGAGTTGTGTTTGTCCACTCAGGCATCATTCATACTTGTTCTGTAGGCAGTTCCTGTCAGAAGGAGGAGGCGCAGCAGGAGCGTCGGGGGGCGGAAGACGGTGCCTCAGTGCCTCTCTCCTTCTGACATTGTTAAACAACAAATTTATAATTATTTCTATATTTACATGTAGGTAATGTCCTCAAGTTCTGTATAACCACTTTTTCCTCTCTCTGTGTTTGTTTCTCGTCTGTTGTTGTGTGTGTTTGTGTGTATTTGTCTCTTTCAAACAGGTGCCGGTCCTCACCTCTGCAGTGCTGCCGTCTCCTGTAGCGCTGCATGGTTGTAAGCTAAGTTTCCTTTCCTTTTTCTGTTCTCTTAGTTTTTGTCCTCAGGTTTGAAGTGTCTGTGTTGTGCAGCTGGTCTGGTCTGTCTCTAGACAGTTCAGGCTGCACCCACCAGTAAATGGTGGAGGCTCACAGCGACATACTCAACACACAAGTTTCTGAACTCTGCATGAGGGTTTCTCCGACGAAGTGAGGGCCGTGAGGCACAGCTCCCCGTCCCCCGGTGACCCTGCTAGGTCCACCTTCTTAGGGAAACCCTCTGCAGAGGAGCCGACAGAGCCAGGAACTTGTGAGTTGTGTTTGTCCACTCAGGCATCATTCATGCTTGTTCTGTAGGCAGTTCCTGTCAGAAGGAGGAGGCGCAGCAGGAGCGTCGGGGGGCGGAAGACGGTGCCTCAGTGCCTCTCTCCTTCTGACATTGTTAAAGAAAACACAACAGATTTATAATTATTTATACATTTACATGTAGGTAATGTCCTCAAGTTCTGTATAACCACTTTTTCCTCTCTCTGTGTTTGTTTCTCGTCTGTTGTTGTGTGTGTTTGTGTGTATTTGTCTCTTTCAAACAGGTGCCGGTCCTCACCTCTGCAGTGCTGCCGTCTCCTGTAGCGCTGCATGGTTGTAAGCTAAGTTTCCTTTATTTTTCTGTTCTCTTAGTTTTTGTCCTCAGGTTTGAAGTGTCTGTGTTGTGCAGCTGGTCTGGTCTGTCTCTAGACAGTTCAGGCTGCACCCACCAGTAAATGGTGGAGGCTCACAGCGATATACTCAACACACAAGTTTCTGAACTCTGCATGAGGGTTTTTCCGACGAAGTGAGGGCCGTGAGGCACAGCTCCCCGTCCCCCGGTGACCCTGCTAGGTCCACCTTCTTAGGGAAACCCTCTGCAGAGGAGCCGACAGAGCCAGGAACTTGTGAGTTGTGTTTGTCCACTCAGGCATCATTCATGCTTGTTCTGTAGGCAGTTCCTGTCAGAAGGAGGAGGCACAGCAGGAGCGTCGGGGGGCGGAAGACGGTGCCTCAGTGCCTCTCTCCTTCTGACATTGTTAAAGAAAACACAACAGATTTATAATTATTTATACATTTACATGTAGGTAATGTCCTCAAGTTCTGTATAACCACTTTTTCCTCTCTCTGTGTTTGTTTCTCGTCTGTTGTTGTGTGTGTTTGTGTGTATTTGTCTCTTTCAAACAGGTGCCGGTCCTCACCTCTGCAGTGCTGCCGTCTCCTGTAGCGCTGCATGGTTGTAAGCTAAGTTTCCTTTATTTTTCTGTTCTCTTAGTTTTTGTCCTCAGGTTTGAAGTGTCTGTGTTGTGCAGCTGGTCTGGTCTGTCTCTAGACAGTTCAGGCTGCACCCACCAGCAAATGGTGGAGGCTCACAGCGACATACTCAACACACAAGTTTCTGAACTCTGCATGAGGGTTTCTCCGACAAAGTGAGGGCCGTGAGGCACAGCTCCCCGTCCCCCGGTGACCCTGCTAGGTCCACCTTCTTAGGGAAACCCTCTGCAGAGGAGCCGACAGAGCCAGGAACTTGTGAGTTGTGTTTGTCCACTCAGGCATCATTCATGCTTGTTCTGTAGGCAGTTCCTGTCAGAAGGAGGAGGCACAGCAGGAGCGTCGGGGGGCGGAAGACGGTGCCTCAGTGCCTCTCTCCTTCTGACATTGTTAAAGAAAACACAACAGATTTATAATTATTTATACATTTACATGTAGGTAATGTCCTCAAGTTCTGTATAACCACTTTTTCCTCTCTCTGTGTTTGTTTCTCGTCTGTTGTTGTGTGTGTTTGTGTGTATTTGTCTCTTTCAAACAGGTGCCGGTCCTCACCTCTGCAGTGCTGCCGTCTCCTGTAGCGCTGCATGGTTGTAAGCTAAGTTTCCTTTCCTTTTTCTGTTCTCTTAGTTTTTGTCCTCAGGTTTGAAGTGTCTGTGTTGTGCAGCTGGTCTGGTCTGTCTCTAGACAGTTCAGGCTGCACCCACCAGCAAATGGTGGAGGCTCACAGCGACATACTCATCACACAAGTTTCTGAACTCTGCATGAGGGTTTTTCCGACGAAGTGAGGGCCGTGAGGCACAGCTCCCCGTCCCCCGGTGACCCTGCTAGGTCCACCTTCTTAGGGAAACCCTCTGCAGAGGAGCCGACAGAGCCAGGAACTTGTGAGTTGTGTTTGTCCACTCAGGCATCATTCATGCTTGTTCTGTAGGCAGTTCCTGTCAGAAGGAGGAAGCACAGCAGGAGCGTCGGGGGGCGGAAGACGGTGCCTCAGTGCCTCTCTCCTTCTGACATTGTTAAAGAAAACACAACAGATTTATAATTATTTATATATTTACATGTAGGTAATGTCCTCAAGTTCTGTATAACCACTTTTTCCTCTCTCTGTGTTTGTTTCTCGTCTGTTGTTGTGTGTGTTTGTGTGTATTTGTCTCTTTCAAACAGGTGCCGGTCCTCACCTCTGCAGTGCTGCCGTCTCCTGTAGCGCTGCATGGTTGTAAGCTAAGTTTCCTTTATTTTTCTGTTCTCTTAGTTTTTGTTCTCAGGTTTGAAGTGTCTGTGTTGTGCAGCTGGTCTGGTCTGTCTCTAGACAGTTCAGGCTGCACCCACCAGTAAATGGTGGAGGCTCACAGCGACATACTCAACACACAAGTTTCTGAACTCTGCATGAGGGTTTCTCCGACAAAGTGAGGGCCGTGAGGCACAGCTCCCCGTCCCCCGGTGACCCTGCTAGGTCCACCTTCTTAGGGAAACCCTCTGCAGAGGAGCCGACAGAGCCAGGAACTTGTGAGTTGTGTTTGTCCACTCAGGCATCATTCATGCTTGTTCTGTAGGCAGTTCCTGTCAGAAGGAGGAGGCACAGCAGGAGCGTCGGGGGGCGGAAGACGGTGCCTCAGTGCCTCTCTCCTTCTGACATTGTTAAAGAAAACACAACAGATTTATAATTATTTATACATTTACATGTAGGTAATGTCCTCAAGTTCTGTATAACCACTTTTTCCTCTCTCTGTGTTTGTTTCTCGTCTGTTGTTGTGTGTGTTTGTGTGTATTTGTCTCTTTCAAACAGGTGCCGGTCCTCACCTCTGCAGTGCTGCCGTCTCCTGTAGCGCTGCATGGTTGTAAGCTAAGTTTCCTTTATTTTTCTGTTCTCTTAGTTTTTGTTCTCAGGTTTGAAGTGTCTGTGTTGTGCAGCTGGTCTGGTCTGTCTCTAGACAGTTCAGGCTGCACCCACCAGTAAATGGTGGAGGCTCACAGCGACATACTCAACACACAAGTTTCTGAACTCTGCATGAGGGTTTCTCCGACAAAGTGAGGGCCGTGAGGCACAGCTCCCCGTCCCCGGGTGACCCTGCTAGGTCCACCTTCTTAGGGAAACCCTCTGCAGAGGAGCCGATAGAGCCAGGAACTTGTGAGTTGTGTTTGTCCACTCAGGCATCATTCATGCTTGTTCTGTAGGCAGTTCCTGTCAGAAGGAGGAAGCACAGCAGGAGCGTCGGGGGGCGGAAGACGGTGCCTCAGTGCCTCTCTCCTTCTGACATTGTTAAACAACAAATTTATAATTATTTCTATATTTACATGTAGGTAATGTCCTCAAGTTCTGTATAACCACTTTTTCCTCTCTCTGTGTTTGTTTCTCGTCTGTTGTTGTGTGTGTTTGTGTGTATTTGTCTCTTTCAAACAGGTGCCGGTCCTCACCTCTGCAGTGCTGCCGTCTCCTGTAGCGCTGCATGGTTGTAAGCTAAGTTTCCTTTCCTTTTTCTGTTCTCTTAGTTTTTGTTCTCAGGTTTGAAGTGTCTGTGTTGTGCAGCTGGTCTGGTCTGTCTCTAGACAGTTCAGGCTGCACCCACCAGTAAATGGTGGAGGCTCACAGCGACATACTCAACACACAAGTTTCTGAACTCTGCATGAGGGTTTTTCCGACGAAGTGAGGGCCGTGAGTTACAGCTCCCCGTCCCCCGGTGACCCTGCTAGGTCCACCTTCTTAGGGAAACCCTCTGCAGAGGAGCCGACAGAGCCAGGAACTTGTGAGTTGTGTTTGTCCACTCAGGCATCATTCATACTTGTTCTGTAGGCAGTTCCTGTCAGAAGGAGGAGGCACAGCAGGAGCGTCGGGGGGCGGAAGACGGTGCCTCAGTGCCTCTCTCCTTCTGACATTGTTAAACAACAAATTTATAATTATTTCTATATTTACATGTAGGTAATGTCCTCAAGTTCTGTATAACCACTTTTTCCTCTCTCTGTGTTTGTTTCTCGTCTGTTGTTGTGTGTGTTTGTGTGTATTTGTCTCTTTCAAACAGGTGCCGGTCCTCACCTCTGCAGTGCTGCCGTCTCCTGTAGCGCTGCATGGTTGTAAGCTAAGTTTCCTTTCCTTTTTCTGTTCTCTTAGTTTTTGTTCTCAGGTTTGAAGTGTCTGTGTTGTGCAGCTGGTCTGGTCTGTCTCTAGACAGTTCAGGCTGCACCCACCAGCAAATGGTGGAGGCTCACAGCGACATACTCAACACACAAGTTTCTGAACTCTGCATGAGGGTTTCTCCGACGAAGTGAGGGCCGTGAGGCACAGCTCCCCGTCCCCCGGTGACCCTGCTAGGTCCACCTTCTTAGGGAAACCCTCTGCAGAGGAGCCGACAGAGCCAGGAACTTGTGAGTTGTGTTTGTCCACTCAGGCATCATTCATGCTTGTTCTGTAGGCAGTTCCTGTCAGAAGGAGGAGGCACAGCAGGAGCGTCGGGGGGCGGAAGACGGTGCCTCAGTGCCTCTCTCCTTCTGACATTGTTAAAGAAAACACAACAGATTTATAATTATTTATATATTTACATGTAGGTAATGTCCTCAAGTTCTGTATAACCACTTTTTCCTCTCTCTGTGTTTGTTTCTCGTCTGTTGTTGTGTGTGTTTGTGTGTATTTGTCTCTTTCAAACAGGTGCCGGTCCTCACCTCTGCAGTGCTGCCGTCTCCTGTAGCGCTGCATGGTTGTAAGCTAAGTTTCCTTTATTTTTCTGTTCTCTTAGTTTTTGTCCTCAGGTTTGAAGTGTCTGTGTTGTGCAGCTGGTCTGGTCTGTCTCTAGACAGTTCAGGCTGCACCCACCAGTAAATGGTGGAGGCTCACAGCGACATACTCAACACACAAGTTTCTGAACTCTGCATGAGGGTTTTTCCGACGAAGTGAGGGCCGTGAGGCACAGCTCCCCGTCCCCCGGTGACCCTGCTAGGTCCACCTTCTTAGGGAAACCCTCTGCAGAGGAGCCGACAGAGCCAGGAACTTGTGAGTTGTGTTTGTCCACTCAGGCATCATTCATGCTTGTTCTGTAGGCAGTTCCTGTCAGAAGGAGGAGGCACAGCAGGAGCGTCGGGGGGCGGAAGACGGTGCCTCAGTGCCTCTCTCCTTCTGACATTGTTAAACAACAAATTTATAATTATTTCTATATTTACATGTAGGTAATGTCCTCAAGTTCTGTATAACCACTTTTTCCTCTCTCTCTGTTTGTTTCTCGTCTGTTGTTGTGTGTGTTTGTGTGTATTTGTCTCTTTCAAACAGGTGCCGGTCCTCACCTCTGCAGTGCTGCCGTCTCCTGTAGCGCTGCATGGTTGTAAGCTAAGTTTCCTTTATTTTTCTGTTCTCTTAGTTTTTGTCCTCAGGTTTGAAGTGTCTGTGTTGTGCAGCTGGTCTGGTCTGTCTCTAGACAGTTCAGGCTGCACCCACCAGCAAATGGTGGAGGCTCACAGCAACATACTCAACACACAAGTTTCTGAACTCTGCATGAGGGTTTTTCCGACGAAGTGAGGGCCGTGAGGCACAGCTCCCCGTCCCCCGGTGACCCTGCTAGGTCCACCTTCTTAGGGAAACCCTCTGCAGAGGAGCCGACAGAGCCAGGAACTTGTGAGTTGTGTTTGTCCACTCAGGCATCATTCATGCTTGTTCTGTAGGCAGTTCCTGTCAGAAGGAGGAGGCACAACAGGAGCGTCGGGGGGCGGAAGACGGTGCCTCAGTGCCTCTCTCCTTCTGACATTGTTAAACAACAAATTTATAATTATTTATATATTTACATGTAGGTAATGTCCTCAAGTTCTGTATAACCACTTTTTCCTCTCTCTGTGTTTGTTTCTCGTCTGTTGTTGTGTGTGTTTGTGTGTATTTGTCTCTTTCAAACAGGTGCCGGTCCTCACCTCTGCAGTGCTGCCGTCTCCTGTAGCGCTGCATGGTTGTAAGCTAAGTTTCCTTTATTTTTCTGTTCTCTTAGTTTTTGTCCTCAGGTTTGAAGTGTCTGTGTTGTGCAGCTGGTCTGGTCTGTCTCTAGACAGTTCAGGCTGCACCCACCAGCAAATGGTGGAGGCTCACAGCGACATACTCAACACACAAGTTTCTGAACTCTGCATGAGGGTTCCTCCGACGAAGTGAGGGCCGTGAGGCACAGCTCCCTGTCCCCCGGTGACCCTGCTAGGTCCACCTTCTTAGGGAAACCCTCTGCAGAGGAGCCGACAGAGCCAGGAACTTGTGAGTTGTGTTTGTCCACTCAGGCATCATTCATGCTTGTTCTGTAGGCAGTTCCTGTCAGAAGGAGGAAGCACAGCAGGAGCGTCGGGGGGCGGAAGACGGTGCCTCAGTGCCTCTGTCCTTCTGACATTGTTAAAGAACAAATTTATAATTATTTATACATTTACATGTAGGTAATGTCCTCAAGTTCTGTATAACCACTTTTTCCTCTCTCTGTGTTTGTTTCTCGTCTGTTGTTGTGTGTGTTTGTGTGTATTTGTCTCTTTCAAACAGGTGCCGGTCCTCACCTCTGCAGTGCTGCAGTCTCCTGTAGCGCTGCATGGTTGTAAGCTAAGTTTCCTTTATTTTTCTGTTCTCTTAGTTTTTGTCCTCAGGTTTGAAGTGTCTGTGTTGTGCAGCTGGTCTGGTCTGTCTCTAGACAGTTCAGGCTGCACCCACCAGTAAATGGTGGAGGCTCACAGCGACATACTCAACACACAAGTTTCTGAACTCTGCATGAGGGTTTCTCCGACGAAGTGAGGGCCGTGAGGCACAGCTCCCCGTCCCCCGGTGACCCTGCTAGGTCCACCTTCTTAGGGAAACCCTCTGCAGAGGAGCCGACAGAGCCAGGAACTTGTGAGTTGTGTTTGTCCACTCAGGCATCATTCATGCTTGTTCTGTAGGCAGTTCCTGTCAGAAGGAGGAGGCACAGCAGGAGCGTCGGGGGGCGGAAGACGGTGCCTCGGTGCCTCTCTCCTTCTGACATTGTTAAAGAAAACACAACAGATTTATAATTATTTATACATTTACATGTAGGTAATGTCCTCAAGTTCTGTATAACCACTTTTTCCTCTCTCTGTGTTTGTTTCTCGTCTGTTGTTGTGTGTGTTTGTGTGTATTTGTCTCTTTCAAACAGGTGCCGGTCCTCATCTCTGCAGTGCTGCCGTCTCCTCTAGCGCTGCATGGTTGTAAGCTAAGTTTCCTTTATTTTTCTGTTCTCTTAGTTTTTGTTCTCAGGTTTGAAGTGTCTGTGTTGTGCAGCTGGTCTGGTCTGTCTCTAGACAGTTCAGGCTGCACCCACCAGTAAATGGTGGAGGCTCACAGCGACATACTCAACACACAAGTTTCTGAACTCTGCATGAGGGTTTTTCCGACGAAGTGAGGGCCGTGAGGCACAGCTCCCCGTCCCCCGGTGACCCTGCTAGGTCCACCTTCTTAGGGAAACCCTCTGCAGAGGAGCCGACAGAGCCAGGAACTTGTGAGTTGTGTTTGTCCACTCAGGCATCATTCATGCTTGTTCTGTAGGCAGTTCCTGTCAGAAGGAGGAAGCACAGCAGGAGCGTCGGGGGGCGGAAGACGGTGCCTCAGTGCCTCTGTCCTTCTGACATTGTTAAAGAACAAATTTATAATTATTTATACATTTACATGTAGGTAATGTCCTCAAGTTCTGTATAACCACTTTTTCCTCTCTCTGTGTTTGTTTCTCGTCTGTTGTTGTGTGTGTTTGTGTGTATTTGTCTCTTTCAAACAGGTGCCGGTCCTCACCTCTGCAGTGCTGCCGTCTCCTGTAGCGCTGCATGGTTGTAAGCTAAGTTTCCTTTATTTTTCTGTTCTCTTAGTTTTTGTCCTCAGGTTTGAAGTGTCTGTGTTGTGCAGCTGGTCTGGTCTGTCTCTAGACAGTTCAGGCTGCACCCACCAGTAAATGGTGGAGGCTCACAGCGACATACTCAACACACAAGTTTCTGAACTCTGCATGAGGGTTTCTCCGACGAAGTGAGGGCCGTGAGGCACAGCTCCCCGTCCCCCGGTGACCCTGCTAGGTCCACCTTCTTAGGGAAACCCTCTGCAGAGGAGCCGACAGAGCCAGGAACTTGTGAGTTGTGTTTGTCCACTCAGGCATCATTCATGCTTGTTCTGTAGGCAGTTCCTGTCAGAAGGAGGAGGCACAGCAGGAGCGTCGGGGGGCGGAAGACGGTGCCTCAGTGCCTCTCTCCTTCTGACATTGTTAAACAACAAATTTAGAATTATTTATACATTTACATGTAGGTAATGTCCTCAAGTTCTGTATAACCACTTTTTCCTCTCTCTGTGTTTGTTTCTCGTCTGTTGTTGTGTGTGTTTGTGTGTATTTGTCTCTTTCAAACAGGTGCCGGTCCTCACCTCTGCAGTGCTGCCGTCTCCTGTAGCGCTGCATGGTTGTAATCTAAGTTTCCTTTATTTTTCTGTTCTCTTAGTTTTTGTCCTCAGGTTTGAAGTGTCTGTGTTGTGCAGCTGGTCTGGTCTGTCTCTAGACAGTTCAGGCTGCACCCACCAGTAAATGGTGGAGGCTCACAGCGACATACTCAACACACAAGTTTCTGAACTCTGCATGAGGGTTTCTCCGACGAAGTGAGGGCCGTGAGGCACAGCTCCCCGTCCCCCGGTGACCCTGCTAGGTCCACCTTCTTAGGGAAACCCTCTGCAGAGGAGCCGACAGAGCCAGGAACTTGTGAGTTGTGTTTGTCCACTCAGGCATCATTCATGCTTGTTCTGTAGGCAGTTCCTGTCAGAAGGAGGAGGCACAGCAGGAGCGTCGGGGGGCGGAAGACGGTGCCTCGGTGCCTCTCTCCTTCTGACATTGTTAAAGAAAACACAACAGATTTATAATTATTTATACATTTACATGTAGGTAATGTCCTCAAGTTCTGTATAACCACTTTTTCCTCTCTCTGTGTTTGTTTCTCGTCTGTTGTTGTGTGTGTTTGTGTGTATTTGTCTCTTTCAAACAGGTGCCAGTCCTCACCTCTGCAGTGCTGCCGTCTCCTGTAGCGCTGCATGGTTGTAATCTAAGTTTCCTTTATTTTTCTGTTCTCTTAGTTTTTGTCCTCAGGTTTGAAGTGTCTGTGTTGTGCAGCTGGTCTGGTCTGTCTCTAGACAGTTCAGGCTGCACCCACCAGTAAATGGTGGAGGCTCACAGCGACATACTCAACACACAAGTTTCTGAACTCTGCATGAGGGTTTCTCCGACGAAGTGAGGGCCGTGAGGCACAGCTCCCCGTCCCCCGGTGACCCTGCTAGGTCCACCTTCTTAGGGAAACCCTCTGCAGAGGAGCCGACAGAGCCAGGAACTTGTGAGTTGTGTTTGTCCACTCAGGCATCATTCATGCTTGTTCTGTAGGCAGTTCCTGTCAGAAGGAGGAGGCACAGCAGGAGCGTCGGGGGGCGGAAGACGGTGCCTCGGTGCCTCTCTCCTTCTGACATTGTTAAAGAAAACACAACAGATTTATAATTATTTATACATTTACATGTAGGTAATGTCCTCAAGTTCTGTATAACCACTTTTTCCTCTCTCTGTGTTTGTTTCTCGTCTGTTGTTGTGTGTGTTTGTGTGTATTTGTCTCTTTCAAACAGGTGCCGGTCCTCATCTCTGCAGTGCTGCCGTCTCCTCTAGCGCTGCATGGTTGTAAGCTAAGTTTCCTTTATTTTTCTGTTCTCTTAGTTTTTGTTCTCAGGTTTGAAGTGTCTGTGTTGTGCAGCTGGTCTGGTCTGTCTCTAGACAGTTCAGGCTGCACCCACCAGTAAATGGTGGAGGCTCACAGCGACATACTCAACACACAAGTTTCTGAACTCTGCATGAGGGTTTTTCCGACGAAGTGAGGGCCGTGAGGCACAGCTCCCCGTCCCCCGGTGACCCTGCTAGGTCCACCTTCTTAGGGAAACCCTCTGCAGAGGAGCCGACAGAGCCAGGAACTTGTGAGTTGTGTTTGTCCACTCAGGCATCATTCATACTTGTTCTGTAGGCAGTTCCTGTCAGAAGGAGGAGGCACAGCAGGAGCGTCGGGGGGCGGAAGACGGTGCCTCAGTGCCTCTGTCCTTCTGACATTGTTAAACAACAAATTTATAATTATTTATACATTTACATGTAGGTAATGTCCTCAAGTTCTGTATAACCACTTTTTCCTCTCTCTGTGTTTGTTTCTTGTCTGTTGTTGTGTGTGTTTGTGTGTATTTGTCTCTTTCAAACAGGTGCCGGTCCTCACCTCTGCAGTGCTGCCGTCTCCTGTAGCGCTGCATGGTTTTAAGCTAAGTTTCCTTTATTTTTCTGTTCTCTTAGTTTTTGTCCTCAGGTTTGAAGTGTCTGTGTTGTGCAGCTGGTCTGGTCTGTCTCTAGACAGTTCAGGCTGCACCCACCAGTAAATGGTGGAGGCTCACAGCGACATACTCAACACACAAGTTTCTGAACTCTGCATGAGGGTTTCTCCGACGAAGTGAGGGCCGTGAGGCACAGCTCCCCGTCCCCCGGTGACCCTGCTAGGTCCACCTTCTTAGGGAAACCCTCTGCAGAGGAGCCGACAGAGCCAGGAACTTGTGAGTTGTGTTTGTCCACTCAGGCATCATTCATGCTTGTTCTGTAGGCAGTTCCTGTCAGAAGGAGGAGGCACAGCAAGAGCGTCGGGGGGCGGAAGACGGTGCCTCAGTGCCTCTCTCCTTCTGACATTGTTAAAGAAAACACAACAGATTTATAATTATTTATACATTTACATGTAGGTAATGTCCTCAAGTTCTGTATAACCACTTTTTCCTCTCTCTGTGTTTGTTTCTCGTCTGTTGTTGTGTGTGTTTGTGTGTATTTGTCTCTTTCAAACAGGTGCCGGTCCTCACCTCTGCAGTGCTGCCGTCTCCTGTAGCGCTGCATGGTTGTAAGCTAAGTTTCCTTTATTTTTCTGTTCTCTTAGTTTTTGTCCTCAGGTTTGAAGTGTCTGTGTTGTGCAGCTGGTCTGGTCTGTCTCTAGACAGTTCAGGCTGCACCCACCAGCAAATGGTGGAGGCTCACAGCAACATACTCAACACACAAGTTTCTGAACTCTGCATGAGGGTTTTTCCGACGAAGTGAGGGCCGTGAGGCACAGCTCCCCGTCCCCCGGTGACCCTGCTAGGTCCACCTTCTTAGGGAAACCCTCTGCAGAGGAGCCGACAGAGCCAGGAACTTGTGAGTTGTGTTTGTCCACTCAGGCATCATTCATGCTTGTTCTGTAGGCAGTTCCTGTCAGAAGGAGGAGGCACAACAGGAGCGTCGGGGGGCGGAAGACGGTGCCTCAGTGCCTCTCTCCTTCTGACATTGTTAAACAACAAATTTATAATTATTTATATATTTACATGTAGGTAATGTCCTCAAGTTCTGTATAACCACTTTTTCCTCTCTCTGTGTTTGTTTCTCGTCTGTTGTTGTGTGTGTTTGTGTGTATTTGTCTCTTTCAAACAGGTGCCGGTCCTCACCTCTGCAGTGCTGCCGTCTCCTGTAGCGCTGCATGGTTGTAAGCTAAGTTTCCTTTATTTTTCTGTTCTCTTAGTTTTTGTCCTCAGGTTTGAAGTGTCTGTGTTGTGCAGCTGGTCTGGTCTGTCTCTAGACAGTTCAGGCTGCACCCACCAGCAAATGGTGGAGGCTCACAGCGACATACTCAACACACAAGTTTCTGAACTCTGCATGAGGGTTCCTCCGACGAAGTGAGGGCCGTGAGGCACAGCTCCCTGTCCCCCGGTGACCCTGCTAGGTCCACCTTCTTAGGGAAACCCTCTGCAGAGGAGCCGACAGAGCCAGGAACTTGTGAGTTGTGTTTGTCCACTCAGGCATCATTCATGCTTGTTCTGTAGGCAGTTCCTGTCAGAAGGAGGAAGCACAGCAGGAGCGTCGGGGGGCGGAAGACGGTGCCTCAGTGCCTCTGTCCTTCTGACATTGTTAAAGAACAAATTTATAATTATTTATACATTTACATGTAGGTAATGTCCTCAAGTTCTGTATAACCACTTTTTCCTCTCTCTGTGTTTGTTTCTCGTCTGTTGTTGTGTGTGTTTGTGTGTATTTGTCTCTTTCAAACAGGTGCCGGTCCTCACCTCTGCAGTGCTGCAGTCTCCTGTAGCGCTGCATGGTTGTAAGCTAAGTTTCCTTTATTTTTCTGTTCTCTTAGTTTTTGTCCTCAGGTTTGAAGTGTCTGTGTTGTGCAGCTGGTCTGGTCTGTCTCTAGACAGTTCAGGCTGCACCCACCAGTAAATGGTGGAGGCTCACAGCGACATACTCAACACACAAGTTTCTGAACTCTGCATGAGGGTTTCTCCGACGAAGTGAGGGCCGTGAGGCACAGCTCCCCGTCCCCCGGTGACCCTGCTAGGTCCACCTTCTTAGGGAAACCCTCTGCAGAGGAGCCGACAGAGCCAGGAACTTGTGAGTTGTGTTTGTCCACTCAGGCATCATTCATGCTTGTTCTGTAGGCAGTTCCTGTCAGAAGGAGGAGGCACAGCAGGAGCGTCGGGGGGCGGAAGACGGTGCCTCGGTGCCTCTCTCCTTCTGACATTGTTAAAGAAAACACAACAGATTTATAATTATTTATACATTTACATGTAGGTAATGTCCTCAAGTTCTGTATAACCACTTTTTCCTCTCTCTGTGTTTGTTTCTCGTCTGTTGTTGTGTGTGTTTGTGTGTATTTGTCTCTTTCAAACAGGTGCCGGTCCTCATCTCTGCAGTGCTGCCGTCTCCTCTAGCGCTGCATGGTTGTAAGCTAAGTTTCCTTTATTTTTCTGTTCTCTTAGTTTTTGTTCTCAGGTTTGAAGTGTCTGTGTTGTGCAGCTGGTCTGGTCTGTCTCTAGACAGTTCAGGCTGCACCCACCAGTAAATGGTGGAGGCTCACAGCGACATACTCAACACACAAGTTTCTGAACTCTGCATGAGGGTTTTTCCGACGAAGTGAGGGCCGTGAGGCACAGCTCCCCGTCCCCCGGTGACCCTGCTAGGTCCACCTTCTTAGGGAAACCCTCTGCAGAGGAGCCGACAGAGCCAGGAACTTGTGAGTTGTGTTTGTCCACTCAGGCATCATTCATGCTTGTTCTGTAGGCAGTTCCTGTCAGAAGGAGGAAGCACAGCAGGAGCGTCGGGGGGCGGAAGACGGTGCCTCAGTGCCTCTGTCCTTCTGACATTGTTAAAGAACAAATTTATAATTATTTATACATTTACATGTAGGTAATGTCCTCAAGTTCTGTATAACCACTTTTTCCTCTCTCTGTGTTTGTTTCTCGTCTGTTGTTGTGTGTGTTTGTGTGTATTTGTCTCTTTCAAACAGGTGCCGGTCCTCACCTCTGCAGTGCTGCCGTCTCCTGTAGCGCTGCATGGTTGTAAGCTAAGTTTCCTTTATTTTTCTGTTCTCTTAGTTTTTGTCCTCAGGTTTGAAGTGTCTGTGTTGTGCAGCTGGTCTGGTCTGTCTCTAGACAGTTCAGGCTGCACCCACCAGTAAATGGTGGAGGCTCACAGCGACATACTCAACACACAAGTTTCTGAACTCTGCATGAGGGTTTCTCCGACGAAGTGAGGGCCGTGAGGCACAGCTCCCCGTCCCCCGGTGACCCTGCTAGGTCCACCTTCTTAGGGAAACCCTCTGCAGAGGAGCCGACAGAGCCAGGAACTTGTGAGTTGTGTTTGTCCACTCAGGCATCATTCATGCTTGTTCTGTAGGCAGTTCCTGTCAGAAGGAGGAGGCACAGCAGGAGCGTCGGGGGGCGGAAGACGGTGCCTCGGTGCCTCTCTCCTTCTGACATTGTTAAAGAAAACACAACAGATTTATAATTATTTATACATTTACATGTAGGTAATGTCCTCAAGTTCTGTATAACCACTTTTTCCTCTCTCTGTGTTTGTTTCTCGTCTGTTGTTGTGTGTGTTTGTGTGTATTTGTCTCTTTCAAACAGGTGCCAGTCCTCACCTCTGCAGTGCTGCCGTCTCCTGTAGCGCTGCATGGTTGTAATCTAAGTTTCCTTTATTTTTCTGTTCTCTTAGTTTTTGTCCTCAGGTTTGAAGTGTCTGTGTTGTGCAGCTGGTCTGGTCTGTCTCTAGACAGTTCAGGCTGCACCCACCAGTAAATGGTGGAGGCTCACAGCGACATACTCAACACACAAGTTTCTGAACTCTGCATGAGGGTTTCTCCGACGAAGTGAGGGCCGTGAGGCACAGCTCCCCGTCCCCCGGTGACCCTGCTAGGTCCACCTTCTTAGGGAAACCCTCTGCAGAGGAGCCGACAGAGCCAGGAACTTGTGAGTTGTGTTTGTCCACTCAGGCATCATTCATGCTTGTTCTGTAGGCAGTTCCTGTCAGAAGGAGGAGGCACAGCAGGAGCGTCGGGGGGCGGAAGACGGTGCCTCGGTGCCTCTCTCCTTCTGACATTGTTAAAGAAAACACAACAGATTTATAATTATTTATACATTTACATGTAGGTAATGTCCTCAAGTTCTGTATAACCACTTTTTCCTCTCTCTGTGTTTGTTTCTCGTCTGTTGTTGTGTGTGTTTGTGTGTATTTGTCTCTTTCAAACAGGTGCCGGTCCTCATCTCTGCAGTGCTGCCGTCTCCTCTAGCGCTGCATGGTTGTAAGCTAAGTTTCCTTTATTTTTCTGTTCTCTTAGTTTTTGTTCTCAGGTTTGAAGTGTCTGTGTTGTGCAGCTGGTCTGGTCTGTCTCTAGACAGTTCAGGCTGCACCCACCAGTAAATGGTGGAGGCTCACAGCGACATACTCAACACACAAGTTTCTGAACTCTGCATGAGGGTTTTTCCGACGAAGTGAGGGCCGTGAGGCACAGCTCCCCGTCCCCCGGTGACCCTGCTAGGTCCACCTTCTTAGGGAAACCCTCTGCAGAGGAGCCGACAGAGCCAGGAACTTGTGAGTTGTGTTTGTCCACTCAGGCATCATTCATACTTGTTCTGTAGGCAGTTCCTGTCAGAAGGAGGAGGCACAGCAGGAGCGTCGGGGGGCGGAAGACGGTGCCTCAGTGCCTCTGTCCTTCTGACATTGTTAAACAACAAATTTATAATTATTTATACATTTACATGTAGGTAATGTCCTCAAGTTCTGTATAACCACTTTTTCCTCTCTCTGTGTTTGTTTCTTGTCTGTTGTTGTGTGTGTTTGTGTGTATTTGTCTCTTTCAAACAGGTGCCGGTCCTCACCTCTGCAGTGCTGCCGTCTCCTGTAGCGCTGCATGGTTTTAAGCTAAGTTTCCTTTATTTTTCTGTTCTCTTAGTTTTTGTCCTCAGGTTTGAAGTGTCTGTGTTGTGCAGCTGGTCTGGTCTGTCTCTAGACAGTTCAGGCTGCACCCACCAGTAAATGGTGGAGGCTCACAGCGACATACTCAACACACAAGTTTCTGAACTCTGCATGAGGGTTTCTCCGACGAAGTGAGGGCCGTGAGGCACAGCTCCCCGTCCCCCGGTGACCCTGCTAGGTCCACCTTCTTAGGGAAACCCTCTGCAGAGGAGCCGACAGAGCCAGGAACTTGTGAGTTGTGTTTGTCCACTCAGGCATCATTCATGCTTGTTCTGTAGGCAGTTCCTGTCAGAAGGAGGAGGCACAGCAAGAGCGTCGGGGGGCGGAAGACGGTGCCTCAGTGCCTCTCTCCTTCTGACATTGTTAAAGAAAACACAACAGATTTATAATTATTTATACATTTACATGTAGGTAATGTCCTCAAGTTCTGTATAACCACTTTTTCCTCTCTCTGTGTTTGTTTCTCGTCTGTTGTTGTGTGTGTTTGTGTGTATTTGTCTCTTTCAAACAGGTGCCGGTCCTCATCTCTGCAGTGCTGCCGTCTCCTCTAGCGCTGCATGGTTGTAAGCTAAGTTTCCTTTATTTTTCTGTTCTCTTAGTTTTTGTTCTCAGGTTTGAAGTGTCTGTGTTGTGCAGCTGGTCTGGTCTGTCTCTAGACAGTTCAGGCTGCACCCACCAGTAAATGGTGGAGGCTCACAGCGACATACTCAACACACAAGTTTCTGAACTCTGCATGAGGGTTTTTCCGACGAAGTGAGGGCCGTGAGGCACAGCTCCCCGTCCCCCGGTGACCCTGCTAGGTCCACCTTCTTAGGGAAACCCTCTGCAGAGGAGCCGACAGAGCCAGGAACTTGTGAGTTGTGTTTGTCCACTCAGGCATCATTCATACTTGTTCTGTAGGCAGTTCCTGTCAGAAGGAGGAGGCACAGCAGGAGCGTCGGGGGGCGGAAGACGGTGCCTCAGTGCCTCACTCCTTCTGACATTGTTAAACAACAAATTTATAATTATTTATACATTTACATGTAGGTAATGTCCTCAAGTTCTGTATAACCACTTTTTCCTCTCTCTGTGTTTGTTTCTCGTCTGTTGTTGTGTGTGTTTGTGTGTATTTGTCTCTTTCAAACAGGTGCCGGTCCTCACCTCTGCAGTGCTGCCGTCTCCTCTAGCGCTGCATGGTTGTAAGCTAAGTTTCCTTTATTTTTCTGTTCTCTTAGTTTTTGTTCTCAGGTTTGAAGTGTCTGTGTTGTGCAGCTGGTCTGGTCTGTCTCTAGACAGTTCAGGCTGCACCCACCAGCAAATGGTGGAGGCTCACAGCGACATACTCAACACACAAGTTTCTGAACTCTGCATGAGGGTTTTTCCGACGAAGTGAGGGCCGTGAGGCACAGCTCCCCGTCCCCCGGTGACCCTGCTAGGTCCACCTTCTTAGGGAAACCCTCTGCAGAGGAGCCGACAGAGCCAGGAACTTGTGAGTTGTGTTTGTCCACTCAGGCATCATTCATGCTTGTTCTGTAGGCAGTTCCTGTCAGAAGGAGGAGGCACAGCAGGAGCGTCGGGGGGCGGAAGACGGTGCCTCAGTGCCTCTCTCCTTCTGACATTGTTAAACAACAAATTTAGAATTATTTATACATTTACATGTAGGTAATGTCCTCAAGTTCTGTATAACCACTTTTTCCTCTCTCTGTGTTTGTTTCTCGTCTGTTGTTGTGTGTGTTTGTGTGTATTTGTCTCTTTCAAACAGGTGCCAGTCCTCACCTCTGCAGTGCTGCCGTCTCCTGTAGCGCTGCATGGTTGTAAGCTAAGTTTCCTTTATTTTTCTGTTCTCTTAGTTTTTGTTCTCAGGTTTGAAGTGTCTGTGTTGTGCAGCTGGTCTGGTCTGTCTCTAGACAGTTCAGGCTGCACCCACCAGCAAATGGTGGAGGCTCACAGCGACATACTCAACACACAAGTTTCTGAACTCTGCATGAGGGTTTTTCCGACGAAGTGACGGCCGTGAGGCACAGCTCCCCGTCCCCCGGTGACCCTGCTAGGTCCACCTTCTTAGGGAAACCCTCTGCAGAGGAGCCGACAGAGCCAGGAACTTGTGAGTTGTGTGTGTCCACTCAGGCATCATTCATGCTTGTTCTGTAGGCAGTTTCTGTCAGAAGGAGGAGGCACAGCAGGAGCGTCGGGGGGCGGAAGACGGTGCCTCAGTGCCTCTCTCCTTCTGACATTGTTAAAGAAAACACAACAGATTTATAATTATTTATACATTTACATGTAGGTAATGTCCTCAAGTTCTGTATAACCACTTTTTCCTCTCTCTGTGTTTGTTTCTCGTCTGTTGTTGTGTGTGTTTGTGTGTATTTGTCTCTTTCAAACAGGTGCCGGTCCTCACCTCTGCAGTGCTGCCGTCTCCTCTAGCGCTGCATGGTTGTAAGCTAAGTTTCCTTTATTTTTCTGTTCTCTTAGTTTTTGTTCTCAGGTTTGAAGTGTCTGTGTTGTGCAGCTGGTCTGGTCTGTCTCTAGACAGTTCAGGCTGCACCCACCAGTAAATGGTGGAGGCTCACAGCGACATACTCAACACACAAGTTTCTGAACTCTGCATGAGGGTTTCTCCGACGAAGTGAGGGCCGTGAGGCACAGCTCCCCGTCCCCCGGTGACCCTGCTAGGTCCACCTTCTTAGGGAAACCCTCTGCAGAGGAGCCGACAGAGCCAGGAACTTGTGAGTTGTGTTTGTCCACTCAGGCATCATTCATGCTTGTTCTGTAGGCAGTTCCTGTCAGAAGGAGGAGGCACAGCAAGAGCGTCGGGGGGCGGAAGACGGTGCCTCAGTGCCTCTCTCCTTCTGACATTGTTAAAGAAAACACAACAGATTTATAATTATTTATACATTTACATGTAGGTAATGTCCTCAAGTTCTGTATAACCACTTTTTCCTCTCTCTGTGTTTGTTTCTCGTCTGTTGTTGTGTGTGTTTGTGTGTATTTGTCTCTTTCAAACAGGTGCCGGTCCTCACCTCTGCAGTGCTGCCGTCTCCTGTAGCGCTGCATGGTTTTAAGCTAAGTTTCCTTTATTTTTCTGTTCTCTTAGTTTTTGTTCTCAGGTTTGAAGTGTCTGTGTTGTGCAGCTGGTCTGGTCTGTCTCTAGACAGTTCAGGCTGCACCCACCAGCAAATGGTGGAGGCTCACAGCGACATACTCAACACACAAGTTTCTGAACTCTGCATGAGGGTTTTTCCGACGAAGTGAGGGCCGTGAGGCACAGCTCCCCGTCCCCCGGTGACCCTGCTAGGTCCACCTTCTTAGGGAAACCCTCTGCAGAGGAGCCGACAGAGCCAGGAACTTGTGAGTTGTGTTTGTCCACTCAGGCATCATTCATGCTTGTTCTGTAGGCAGTTCCTGTCAGAAGGAGGAGGCACAGCAGGAGCGTCGGGGGGCGGAAGACGGTGCCTCAGTGCCTCTCTCCTTCTGACATTGTTAAACAACAAATTTAGAATTATTTATACATTTACATGTAGGTAATGTCCTCAAGTTCTGTATAACCACTTTTTCCTCTCTCTGTGTTTGTTTCTCGTCTGTTGTTGTGTGTGTTTGTGTGTATTTGTCTCTTTCAAACAGGTGCCAGTCCTCACCTCTGCAGTGCTGCCGTCTCCTGTAGCGCTGCATGGTTGTAAGCTAAGTTTCCTTTATTTTTCTGTTCTCTTAGTTTTTGTTCTCAGGTTTGAAGTGTCTGTGTTGTGCAGCTGGTCTGGTCTGTCTCTAGACAGTTCAGGCTGCACCCACCAGTAAATGGTGGAGGCTCACAGCGACATACTCAACACACAAGTTTCTGAACTCTGCATGAGGGTTTTTCCGACGAAGTGACGGCCGTGAGGCACAGCTCCCCGTCCCCCGGTGACCCTGCTAGGTCCACCTTCTTAGGGAAACCCTCTGCAGAGGAGCCGACAGAGCCAGGAACTTGTGAGTTGTGTGTGTCCACTCAGGCATCATTCATACTTGTTCTGTAGGCAGTTCCTGTCAGAAGGAGGAGGCACAGCAAGAGCGTCGGGGGGCGGAAGACGGTGCCTCAGTGCCTCTCTCCTTCTGACATTGTTAAAGAAAACACAACAGATTTATAATTATTTATACATTTACATGTAGGTAATGTCCTCAAGTTCTGTATAACCACTTTTTCCTCTCTCTGTGTTTGTTTCTCGTCTGTTGTTGTGTGTGTTTGTGTGTATTTGTCTCTTTCAAACAGGTGCCGGTCCTCATCTCTGCAGTGCTGCCGTCTCCTGTAGCGCTGCATGGTTGTAAGCTAAGTTTCCTTTATTTTTCTGTTCTCTTAGTTTTTGTTCTCAGGTTTGAAGTGTCTGTGTTGTGCAGCTGGTCTGGTCTGTCTCTAGACAGTTCAGGCTGCACCCACCAGTAAATGGTGGAGGCTCACAGCGACATACTCAACACACAAGTTTCTGAACTCTGCATGAGGGTTTTTCCGACGAAGTGAGGGCCGTGAGGCACAGCTCCCCGTCCCCCGGTGACCCTGCTAGGTCCACCTTCTTAGGGAAACCCTCTGCAGAGGAGCCGACAGAGCCAGGAACTTGTGAGTTGTGTTTGTCCACTCAGGCATCATTCATGCTTGTTCTGTAGGCAGTTCCTGTCAGAAGGAGGAGGCACAGCAGGAGCGTCGGGGGGCGGAAGACGGTGCCTCAGTGCCTCTCTCCTTCTGACATTGTTAAAGAACAAATTTATAATTATTTATACATTTACATGTAGGTAATGTCCTCAAGTTCTGTATAACCACTTTTTCCTCTCTCTGTGTTTGTTTCCTGTCTGTTGTTGTGTGTGTTTGTGTGTATTTGTCTCTTTCAAACAGGTGCCGGTCCTCACCTCTGCAGTGCTGCCGTCTCCTGTAGCGTTGCATGGTTGTAAGCTAAGTTTCCTTTATTTTTCTGTTCTCTTAGTTTTTGTCCTCACGTTTGAAGTGTCTGTGTTGTGCAGCTGGTCTGGTCTGTCTCTAGACAGTTCAGGCTGCACCCACCAGTAAATGGTGGAGGCTCACAGCGACATACTCAACACACAAGTTTCTGAACTCTGCATGAGGGTTTCTCCGACGAAGTGAGGGCCGTGAGGCACAGCTCCCCGTCCCCCGGTGACCCTGCTAGGTCCACCTTCTTAGGGAAACCCTCTGCAGAGGAGCCGACAGAGCCAGGAACTTGTGAGTTGTGTTTGTCCACTCAGGCATCATTCATGCTTGTTCTGTAGGCAGTTCCTGTCAGAAGGAGGAGGCACAGCAGGAGCGTCGGGGGGCGGAAGACGGTGCCTCAGTGCCTCTCTCCTTCTGACATTGTTAAACAACAAATTTATAATTATTTCTATATTTACATGTAGGTAATGTCCTCAAGTTCTGTATAACCACTTTTTCCTCTCTCTGTGTTTGTTTCTCGTCTGTTGTTGTGTGTGTTTGTGTGTATTTGTCTCTTTCAAACAGGTGCCGGTCCTCACCTCTGCAGTGCTGCCGTCTCCTGTAGCGCTGCATGGTTGTAAGCTAAGTTTCCTTTATTTTTCTGTTCTCTTAGTTTTTGTCCTCAGGTTTGAAGTGTCTGTGTTGTGCAGCTGGTCTGGTCTGTCTCTAGACAGTTCAGGCTGCACCCACCAGTAAATGGTGGAGGCTCACAGCGACATACTCAACACACAAGTTTCTGAACTCTGCATGAGGGTTTCTCCGACGAAGTGAGGGCCGTGAGGCACAGCTCCCCGTCCCCCGGTGACCCTGCTAGGTCCACCTTCTTAGGGAAACCCTCTGCAGAGGAGCCGACAGAGCCAGGAACTTGTGAGTTGTGTTTGTCCACTCAGGCATCATTCATGCTTGTTCTGTAGGCAGTTCCTGTCAGAAGGAGGAGGCACAGCAGGAGCGTCGGGGGGCGGAAGACGGTGCCTCAGTGCCTCTCTCCTTCTGACATTGTTAAACAACAAATTTATAATTATTTCTATATTTACATGTAGGTAATGTCCTCAAGTTCTGTATAACCACTTTTTCCTCTCTCTGTGTTTGTTTCTCGTCTGTTGTTGTGTGTGTTTGTGTGTATTTGTCTCTTTCAAACAGGTGCCGGTCCTCACCTCTGCAGTGCTGCCGTCTCCTGTAGCGCTGCATGGTTGTAAGCTAAGTTTCCTTTATTTTTCTGTTCTCTTAGTTTTTGTCCTCAGGTTTGAAGTGTCTGTGTTGTGCAGCTGGTCTGGTCTGTCTCTAGACAGTTCAGGCTGCACCCACCAGTAAATGGTGGAGGCTCACAGCGACATACTCAACACACAAGTTTCTGAACTCTGCATGAGGGTTTCTCCGACGAAGTGAGGGCCGTGAGGCACAGCTCCCCGTCCCCCGGTGACCCTGCTAGGTCCACCTTCTTAGGGAAACCCTCTGCAGAGGAGCCGACAGAGCCAGGAACTTGTGAGTTGTGTTTGTCCACTCAGGCATCATTCATGCTTGTTCTGTAGGCAGTTCCTGTCAGAAGGAGGAGGCACAGCAGGAGCGTCGGGGGGCGGAAGACGGTGCCTCGGTGCCTCTCTCCTTCTGACATTGTTAAACAACAAATTTATAATTATTTCTATATTTACATGTAGGTAATGTCCTCAAGTTCTGTATAACCACTTTTTCCTCTCTCTGTGTTTGTTTCTCGTCTGTTGTTGTGTGTGTTTGTGTGTATTTGTCTCTTTCAAACAGGTGCCGGTCCTCACCTCTGCAGTGCTGCCGTCTCCTGTAGCGCTGCATGGTTGTAAGCTAAGTTTCCTTTATTTTTCTGTTCTCTTAGTTTTTGTCCTCAGGTTTGAAGTGTCTGTGTTGTGCAGCTGGTCTGGTCTGTCTCTAGACAGTTCAGGCTGCACCCACCAGTAAATGGTGGAGGCTCACAGCGACATACTCAACACACAAGTTTCTGAACTCTGCATGAGGGTTTCTCCGACGAAGTGAGGGCCGTGAGGCACAGCTCCCCGTCCCCCGGTGACCCTGCTAGGTCCACCTTCTTAGGGAAACCCTCTGCAGAGGAGCCGACAGAGCCAGGAACTTGTGAGTTGTGTTTGTCCACTCAGGCATCATTCATGCTTGTTCTGTAGGCAGTTCCTGTCAGAAGGAGGAGGCACAGCAGGAGCGTCGGGGGGCGGAAGACGGTGCCTCAGTGCCTCTCTCCTTCTGACATTGTTAAACAACAAATTTAGAATTATTTATACATTTACATGTAGGTAATGTCCTCAAGTTCTGTATAACCACTTTTTCCTCTCTCTGTGTTTGTTTCTCGTCTGTTGTTGTGTGTGTTTGTGTGTATTTGTCTCTTTCAAACAGGTGCCGGTCCTCACCTCTGCAGTGCTGCCGTCTCCTGTAGCGCTGCATGGTTGTAAGCTAAGTTTCCTTTATTTTTCTGTTCTCTTAGTTTTTGTTCTCAGGTTTGAAGTGTCTGTGTTGTGCAGCTGGTCTGGTCTGTCTCTAGACAGTTCAGGCTGCACCCACCAGCAAATGGTGGAGGCTCACAGCGACATACTCAACACACAAGTTTCTGAACTCTGCATGAGGGTTTCTCCGACGAAGTGAGGGCCGTGAGGCACAGCTCCCCGTCCCCCGGTGACCTTGCTAGGTCCACCTTCTTAGGGAAACCCTCTGCAGAGGAGCCGACAGGGCCAGGAAGTTGTGAGTTGTCTGTGTTCCTGTCAGAAGGAGGAGGCACAGCAGGAGCGTCGGGGGGCGGAAGACTGTGCCTCAGTGCCTCTCTCCTTCTGACATTGTTAAACAAAACCCAACAAATTTATAATTATTCATATATTTATATGTAGGTAATGTGCTCAAGTTCTTGATAACCACTGTTTCTCTCTCTTAGGGAAATCCTTTGCAGAGGAGTTGTGAGAGCTATGAACCTATTAGTATTTTGGCCTCAACATCATATTTATATAAAACTGATATTTCAGTGAAGATTTGAACCCCACTCGGTCGCGACAGATGGCCACCCCTTTCTGAGCCTGGTTCTGTCGGAGGTTTCTTCCTGTTAAAAGGGAGTTTTTCCTCCCCACTGTCGCCAAGTGCTTGCTCATAGGGGATTTGGGGGCTTTGTTAAAACAACCACTGATAAGTTCAGTGCCATCAGATTTAGTTCTCAGCAAATATGTAAATGGATGATTCGTCATCAAGTGAGGAAACATCCATTTAAAACATATTTACGAGTTGTATTTAGTTTTGTATAAATATGATTTCTGGGATACTAAGGCCAAACACAGACTAATTTGTACAATTGGGGGAAAAATAAATAACAAATCTATAAGAAAAAGATGCGTCATTGTTTCATGTAGAGTTCAAATAACACACCATTTGATGTCAACATATGTTTGTTACATTTTGCAGTGCTGGTGTTATATTCTTATGATTTTGTTCATTTGATGAGTATATCTTTCTCCTTTGCTTCACATATTTACTGCTTCTTGGCTAGCTTTAGTCATGCTAGCATCAACACAGGTAGAAACAGATACACATCAGAGAATCACCATGCATCGGCCTATCTTAATGCAAATGAAAAACGACAAAAATCAAAATATAAATAATTTTCAGATTACTAAAGCTATCAATGGATCCACAGCTCCGACAGTGAAAACACAATCATATCATGTTCAAGTATGTTGTAATCCAATTTTAAAACTATAAAATAGAATAAAGACTATTTTTAGTTTACTTTGTTAATAAAGAAATTTCTTAGAATTTTCAGAAAAACTAACGTTATACATAGCAAAATAAGTAAGTACAAAGTAAGTAAAATTTTATTTGTATAGCACTTTTCAAGATAAAAATTACAGAGAAACTAAAACACACACACAAAAAAATAACCACAAGCAAGTTTTAACAGATGAGTTTTTAGCTGTTTTTTAAAAGAGACCAGTGAGTCCCTAGATCCCAAGCTCAAATGGAGAGAGTTCCAGACTCTGGGGGCCACAGTTTCAAAAGCTCTGTCACCTTTTGTTTTCAGCCTCGTATGATGGACAACCAGCAAGCAAGCCCTGATCACATTATCCTAGGGACCTGTTTGAGATGCATGGATATTAACGATCTCTGATATATGTCGGTGCCTGTTCATGCAGAGCCCCTAATGTCAAAGTCATATTCTTAAAGCGGACTGAATTTAATGGGGAGCCACTGCAGCTGGATCAGCAGGGGTGTGACATGAGAGTACTTGGAAGACTAGGTCAGAAGCCTTGCAGCAGCATTCTGAACACCCTGCAGACGTTCCAACGAGGCATTACATAAACAAGTGAACAAAGAATTACAATAGTCCAAATGAGATGAAACAAATGCATGTATGACAATTTCGAGGTCTGAGCATGACACAGTGGACACAACACTGTTTCTTAAATGATAATAACAGGAGCAAACCAGAGATTTAACATGAGCATCCAAAGTCAACTGAGTCAAAGTTTACTCCAAGATCCCTTATAGAGGATTTGCCAAATGTAGCAAGAGGACCTAAATTTTTCATAATCTTGGGCACAAATTTATCGGGAGCACAAACAAGGACTTTGATTTTCTCCTCATTAAGTTGAAGAAAGTTATCAGCCATCCAACCTCTAGTGTAGTCTAATCTGTAGTTTGGAAACATCTTGGGGCTTAAAGGAGATGTACAACTGAATATCATCTGTACGACACAGCTAAGCGTTTTGCAATTTGGCATGATTTAAAACGTTTAAATTTTTTCTGTATTAAACGGCAGAAATTAAGCTTTCTTGTGGGAGGTCATTTTTGAAAAACAAAACAAAAAAACCTGCAGCTTCAGAGTCTGTGAAATGTTGGCTTTCAGCCCTGGCAGCGTGTCTGGTGTGGAGCCGACAACTCACAGATTTTGAAGTGTCGGGCCGCACTTTGTGTTTACATCTTTGTGTGGAAGAAAGTTTACCTGCTTTCATTTGCTGTTTTAGCTGTTTAGTGGTTGTTGAAATAGCTTTAACCTGAGATTCTGGCGATTCTTACAAAATACACATTTATTCAAAAATCAATTCAGCATTTAATGAATCAGTATCACATTATTCAAGGTATAATCTTATAATTCTTTTTTAAACCCACTCCTATGAAATATTCCCACCAGGCCATCTGACAACAACAGCAATACACATTCCTTCATCTGAGGCTTGGTTTGGTTTCAGCAGGCTTCCTTGAGGATGTTTACATGCCTAAGTGCTTTGAGTTGCTGCTGATGTAAAAGGATAAGATTTGTGGATTACTGCAATGAATAGTGGAACAGATGTACCTAATAAAGTGGTTGCTAATTACATGTAGCATGACTTTGCTGCACTATACATCATGCTTTGTTCTCAGATTGCCTGATTGTATAAAGTTTTCCAAAAAAAATCGACTCTACATTAGGCCTATGTAACCAAGGTAACATCTGACACCACTTCCGGAAAATCCCTTCATTGTGGCGGGAATGAACTCTGTATAAATTCCGGGTCAATCTGCTGCATCTCCCCTGCTACATGTCATCATCCCTGAATGCATTGTGCGAAAAAACATGGCCGCTCCCGCGACTCCAAAATAGTTTTAAACAACAAAGATTTAATGAATAACAATTTTTTTTTTTAGTTATTCTCAAGTATGTTTTTATGTAGTGGAGATAATTTGCAACATATTTAGAGTAACTTGTCATAATAGTTGGGGTTCATTTTAAATAGCTTATCAGGTTCTATTTGCTATCATTTCTACTCAGGGAGAAATGAAATAGGAAATGTATATGTATATGAACTGCAGTAAAAATATCAGTGTGAAGAAAGGTCATTTTATTTTTTAAGTAAGTACAAAAATTATATTTAGCCCTTCAAGCTTTTTAAATATGGTTCAGTTTGCTGTTACCAGTCTGTGGTATCACATTGAATCTAATTTGGAATTATCAGTGGTTTAATGTAATAATTACAAAAATTTATATTATTAATCTGAATTTATTTTTAGTGTTTCCGACCCAATTGTATAGAGCAGAAATGTTTCTTCTTAATGGTCATTAGCATTTAACCATATCTGGTCAGTCTTACCTCTGGAGGGCAACATCTCCTGGGTCCTGTTAGGCTTTTACAATAAGGCATGCAATATACATACCTGCCTATATCTATATAGATCTAGATCTATAGATAGATATACAGATAGATGCACGCACGCACGCACGCACACACACACACACACACACATATTTTTGTACTGTGTGTATATATATATATATATATTTTTTAAATGTTCATCTTTATTTCATGATTTTGTTTTATTTTTAAACAACAATTTCAAGCTTTGCACATAAAAGATTCTGACCACAACAGCCTGTGTTCTGCTTAATATCTTGGCTGCAGGAGGAGCAAAACATCACATATCAGATCCAGCCAATGACTACATATCCCATGACAAGAATCAAAGACATCTGAGAGGAGTTCAACTGGAGATCATGAGACTAAGTGGTGAGAACAGATTTTCTCCATGACCAGAAAGATGTAATCTCTCCTTAGCTAGTTGTGTATCCTTCCCCATCAAAGCCATTTAGCAGTTAGGCCACCCGAGAGAATCAAAATCTAAGATATCAGTGAAATAAAACCTGTGAAAAAACAGTGACACCACAAGAGTGCTCAGTCAAAACCATCAAATTAAGATACAATAATATTGTAAATAATAATGCTAATAATATTTTTTTACAGATTTTTTCCCACAAACAAAAATAGATTCCTTCCTTTGGTCAAGTAAAAAACAAAACAAAAACCCCAAAATGAAAACAATAGTGAAATGTTATTTTCACCAGTCTTATGTTCCTCGTGTTTTTTTTCCTACAGTCATCCAGGTTCTTGAGGCTCTAAGGCTGCAAAGGAGGTGTCAAGGCAATATGGTTATGGTGCCCCTAGCGCTCCATGCTGCAGCATGCTGGGAGTAGGACTAGAAGAGTAGGAGAGGGGCAGAGGCATTGAAAGAAGACCAACGTGTCCTCAGACAGCAGGTGAAGGTGCATCAGGATCAGGCTCATTGCTGTAGTTGTTGCTGTAGTGGTTCCCACTAGGTGGGTGATTAGGCAGGATATCCAGTTCATCCACTTGGGGGCCAGGGTGCATCACCACCAGCTGATCTTGGGGGATGTCAGCTGCTGCTGCTGCTAGGTTGGTGATCGACTTGGACTTTACGCACTGGAAATCAACATGGCGGCTTTTACCCTCCTCCTTTTCCCAGGACATGCGGATGAAGGGCCTCTGGACGTAGTTGTAAATGACCTCTGGACGACCTCCTGGTCTTTTCTTGACTTTCTCTTTATACGTAGGGTAACCTGTCAGAGAGACAACAACACTAGTGGCTAAGTTTATGCTAACTTTTGTTAACACAGAATACAAAAAAGCAAACACCAGAAGCGAGGGGCTCACCCTGAACGTGATGTGACTGACCATTTGTTTAAAAGGAATCAATGCATTACCAAGTGTTGGGCTCTAAATGACCTTATTCTAGTTTGATCGACTTCCCACTTTAGGCGTGTCTTTTCAGTCACAGCATACAAAAACATTCAGGTAGCAGCATGTCTATTGTCTACATCTGGTATGTGAACATAATACTGCACTCCAACTGCATATTAACTTGGGCAGATGTTAAACTGAGTGAACAAAGCAGTTTGGGTACAAAACCATTATATCATTTTATTAAATAAAATATATTTTGTCTCACGCCGACCACAGTTGATTCGTTTGATTCTGACTCTAATAACATCCAGATTGCAAAGAGGCATCTGCTGTTAGCTATTTTATGCATTAATTTGCTTGCTGCCAAACAAATCTGTAATTATAAATCTGCAGTATGCAGTGAGTCGTTATATTCTGTACTGTTCATATAGGTCAGACATCTCTCTCCCACTCATGAGAATGGAAAAAAAAAAAGAAAAAAAGAGAGGACATCAATATTTAATACTGAAAAATTCAGCTCACCTTCAATGCCCAGCCTTATTTTCTTCAGTCCCCGTTCTTTTAAAACTGATTTGGCAACGTCTCGGTTTTCGATATACTTGAAGAATCTGTACAGTTTTGTGCTGTAAATAACTACAAGGAGAAAACAAACAAGGTGGTTTATTGTGCGTCTGTGCTCCGAGATGTGTGCCTACGCTCTGAATTAGTGGGTACTCACTCTGTGAATACTCTTCCCCCATTTGTGGTGGATATTCTTCATCCCAGTCAACCACATCATCATCGGTAAGGACTACAATGTGACATTCCCTCTCTCCGCTCTGGGCGCTGGCCACCATCAGAGGCAGAACCATTTCCTCGAGGTAAAACTCAAATTGACGCCGAGCTCCATCATTGGACAGCTCATGCATCAGGGCACCTGTTAACAAAGAGTGAGACTTTAAATTCAAAATTTCCATCATAAGCATAAACTTTATAAAGTGCACAGAGGTAAGCAAGTAACTCCTGAAACAACTAAAAACAGGCCCTCTGCTCTACTGTCATGCAAGTAGCCTTTATCTTTCACCACAGAGCTATTTCAGAGGTGCCTTCATAAAAACTGAATTCCTAATTAAAATGCTTCGTTCAGATCAGGATACTACTTGTAGTTTTAAATTCAAACAAATAATTTACAGGTAAGCAAACAACCATTTCCTTGCCTCCATTCCAGCAAAGTACCGCTACAAAATCTTCAGTGCTAATGAAGAAAAGGTCTGTCCAGTCTCGCAACCATCAGTTTCAGGCACTATTGTGTTGCAGTGCACCGAAAAGCCTTAAAGAACCCACTCAAGATGACCGTGAATCAAATTTGTAGACATATTTACCCCAAAAAGTTGAGGAGGAAAGGAGACGAAATGTCATAGATGATATGCAACAAGTTGTGGCCCTGAACTCACTTTCACATGAATAAGGACTATATGGATTTGAGAAATTTTGTTTTTCTATTCATTATAGGCTAAAACTCTAAAAGAAAAAACAAACAAGAAAATAGTAATTAACCAGAATTACCTGCTGACTTAAAAAAAAATTATAATAAAACATCCTACGTTTTAGACACACGTACAGGGAAAATTGCTTGTTCTTAAAAGCTGTATTTTTCTTTAAAGCCAAAAATCTGAAATCCTCACAGGTTGGTGATTATGATCAATTAGCTGCAATCTTGTTAAGCCTTGCAAAGTGACGAGGCACTGAGCAGTCTCCCTGATCAATGATACTCAGCGCTGCTACTGTTAATGCAACACTAACAGCTTCAGTGTCCCAGAAGAAATACTCACTGAGGTCTCTGCATTTGATGGTGCTGTAGTCGAAAGAGATGCATAGATAGTCACACGCCTCACGCAACTCTGGGATAGAGATTCCATCAGGACAACGGATTATCCCAGATTTGTAGTAATCCTGCCAATTAGAGAGAAATCACAAAGAGGAAATCATTAAAAACACCATTTATCCATCAACTTAAATCATACAATTACAAACAAAATCAAAACCCTTTTGATAAAAATGAACCCGGTAACAGAATCTCAGTTTGCTTTCTAACAGCAGTTTCAGAGTTACACATGCTAAAGGAGACTTCCATTACTGAGCCTGTTGAACTGTTATGAGGTGGGTTTTTAGTAGGCCAAAGGTAACATGCAGTTTGGCAGGAAATTAGATGCAGCAGATAACACCATGCAAATGTCAAACTGTGAACTAGAAAGTGCATTTTCTGAAGAAACTGCAGTGTGAATGCTTGAATCTGAATGTATGCACTGAAATGAATTAATTGCTGAATTTTGAGTTAAAAATATTGAATGAGATTAAAAAAAAACAAAAAAAAAAACGAATTTAACCTGAAAACAAAGGTGCTGAACTGCTAAAAGCTGAAGGTTACACAGAAGAAGGAGTTGGAAAAAAACTGAAAATGTTTTAAATGTAAATTAGAAAACCCTAAGAAATGAGAAAAGAACATTTAGAGTCAGAAAACATCTGAATGAATATCAAAAGGTCATATTCTTTGAATCACTGAATGACTAAAATGTGATCCCTCCACTTTGATCCACACAGTTTAAAAAATTTAAATGCCTGAGCTTTGAAAGACACTGTGTTGGAAAGAGAACAATAATGGCGACAATTTGAGGGTAAAATGATGGCTGTAACACTGTGGACACAGCAGCAGTTGAAAGAGAAGTGTTTAAGATGAATCTTGGCAGAGTGGCAGGCAGAGCTCGTTAAGCAGGCAGGTGTGAGCCTGGTTGCTATAGTGACCGCACCCAATGGCTCCATACACACGTACACAGACATGCGCCTCACTTTTGCTGCTTAAAATGAACAGAAAAGTCAGGCCGAAACAAATCGCTCCCAAATGAAAAGTAAAAGTCGTATTGACAAAATTCTTTCACCGTGAGCGACAGCAATGTCTAGTCTACCTAATTCTCAGTTTTCATGCCTGTGGAGCTTATTATATGGACGTGGTGACAGTGTAAAGACACCATGCTCTTCTGATTTTCAAACGAACCTTCTGAGCCATTTTAACATTAGAGTCTATGGAAGAGTTGGAGGGAGGAGGCTGTGCATTGGTGACATTTATGAAAGAACCATAACACCTAGTACAATAGTAAACACATTGGATGAAAGAGGACAGCCATGGCTACGTTTTGAGGGTAAAATCATACCTGTAGAGCAAACGCTGCGGACACAGCAGCAGTTTTAAAAAAGATTTTAAGATTAATTTTGTTGCTCCTCTCACTCTAGCAGTTGAGCTGCCTCACTCTAGCCCCAACATTCCGTCCCATACACACCCATTATAAACTCTGAAACGGGTGAAAAAACATCATGAAACTTAAACTGGAACTGAAGAAAAAGTATAATAGATATTGAAAAGATAAATACAAGTTGAATAGTTGAATGTCTTGTCTTCGTTTTAAAGTTTGAATGGTGGCTCTATGTCAATGTATGTGGAAGTAGATACAGTTTAAAGAGGAGGAAGTTGAATGAGAATTTGAAGGGTCTCCCCATTGAAATACATTATAAATTTTTGTTGAAAAAAGTTGAATAAAATTAAAAATATAAATGTTAAAAATGAGAAAAATAGAAGCAATGTTGTCCAAAAGAATAGGAATCTAACGGTGTTTGAATGGTTTTTCTAAGTTGAACGGTTTTGAAGGAGTAGGCTTTCAAAAAACGTACGGAATAGATAATAATAAAATAGAATAATAATAATAAAGATTTGAATAACAATACTGTGAATGCTTTTCAAGCATTCACACTAATTAAAGCTCAGATTCAGATCAGTCAGATTTGCTTTGTCATTCCAGCCTCATATACACTTCAGATACCTGAATGGGCTGTAGCAGGTACGCACTGTGTTATAGTTGCAGCAGTGTTTTCTGCAGGGTTGGTTTCTGGTGCATTTTAGATGAATCAGACAACAAAAATGCAGCCTAATCTAATCGTACGTTTCTTAGAACTCACCAACTGCAGCTTTCTCAGTAAACTGCGTACTACTCACTCACCATATCGCAAAGTAAATTCAATTTTCCAACATATATCTACTTAAGAGTTTCAACATGAGCAATCAGTCGCTAATTAGATGTAATGTAGACAGTACAAAACAGCCCATGCTGAGTAATATTCTACCTGAATTATGGGTATTATATAATGTTTATTTATTTATTTTTTTTAATTTAAAACTAGTTTAAAACTAGTTTTATTTCAGCACCATCTGTATTATGATCTACTGTTTATATTACTGCTTGATAGTAAACCATAGGAACCAGTACACTACTCTAAATTTCAGGCATTATATGCATTTTTCAATAACACTGCTATACCAGTAAATTAAGTAATTTAAACATGACCCCATCCGTAATGGTCATGCGGATGGGGTGGGGGCTGTATTAATTCAACATCCTGATCATACAGCGCAAATAATTGAAAAAATTAAAAATTCACAAGTCAATATCAATGTAGAAAAAACAAAAACAAAAAAAATATTCAACACTAATAACTGCACATTTGTTTTGTGTCATCTCTGGCCGCATTGAACTTTGATAGACTTTCACAGCAGAGGCTCAGACAACTCCTCACACACACGGGGATCCAGGTAAGGAAAATATAGTGTGTCGCTCAAGGCTAACAGGTGTTATATGTCCCACAAAGATTGGAAGAACACATCCCAGTGGGAGTTTTATTCACAATTTCCTTCTACATTCTGCTGTGGAAGCATTAATGAGCAAATGCTGATATATTTAAAAATTGTGACATCAGAGATTGGTGTTACATCTTATACAAAAGCAATAAAGGCAGCCTGTTAAGAACTGACTTTATAGCCCTGTGTAAAATATTTAAGTTTGGTTAAAAGAGCAAGGAAGTAGATTTTTGTTGACTTGATTGTGTTATTTTATTTATTTATGATACATTTTCAGAGCTTTTTAAGCCTCCGTTGTGATTCGACAGTAAAGAGAAGATTAGAAAGACCAGGGGAAGTAGATGGCCTTAGGGCAGATTGTTTGGGTTGCCTACTCTACCCAGTGAGCTAAAATGATCCCACGATAGCTTAATATCTTTTAATAATAATGCGACACAGATAAAAATCATTCAGCATAAGTGTGTATCCAACATTTACCTCACAATTATTTATGCATACAAGGATTATGTAAAAGAGAAACTAACCAGAATTGCTCTGAAAACTGTTGAGCTAATCCCCTCAGCCACTTCGTACTCCCCTTTCTCGTTGGGCCGTGTGAAATTATGTTCTCTTCCAGATCCAAACATTCTGTGCAAAAGAAACTTTGATTTATTCCCCCAACTCACAGATCTATACTTATATGCGTGAATATTTAATTTTTATTTAAGTTTCAGTTGTTACAGCTATGATGACTAAAGACAAGGATAACGAGGATTAAAATATACTTTACCTGCCCAACATGGTATTGGGCTGTGCAGTGAAGATAGAAGGATCCACTACAAAGCGTGTGTTGTCAACAATCAGAGTGACTCTCTCTGAGGTCCGAATGTTTCGGTTTCCAACTGTGCCACCGGCTCCCCCTTCCTTAGGATTCTCATAGACAAAAACCATTTCTCCAGCTGCCAAGCTTTTGAAAGTGCCCTCGGTGCTGGACAAGCTACTGTTGCGACTGCTCACCACCCCACTGCTGCTGGAACCGCTGGGTGAGACTCTCTGAGGCCGCGGACTACTGGGCCTCGATGACGAGCCGCCATCTCGATCACGATCTAGACGGGCGGGCGGAATGAATCACCATGGAGAAATCATCTTTGGTTTTAATGTCCAAATCAAAGATCAAAATCCAGATAGAAAAAAAGTGCCTAGTTTGTAGTAACATTTTAGTTTGCAGCTAAGATTTGTAAAAGAATTTTGTATTTCTTTGCAATATACACATTGTATATATACACAAGGTCCCACTCATAACATTTGACATGTAGGCAGTCAAACTTCTCGGTCTTGGTCTAAACACAGGTGGATAAGCATTGCCTTGATCTGCTCACAGCCAAAAGCAGGAGACCTAAACCATGTCTGAGCTGCAAGTTGATAAATTTGGTCAGCTGTTTAACAGAGCTTGCCAAAAGCTGCAGAACTCCAACATGACACCCATATAAGCCGTCTATTCTTTCCACGCACACTCACCACTGTTGTGCTGGCGGGTGGGTGATGTGACGTTGCGAATGCAAGGGGTAAGCTGGCCTTCTCTCTCATGCGAGGAGTCCCTGGAGCGATCGCTGGAGCGGCGGCGGTCACGTGAGCGGTCACAGCCCCCGCTGGCACCATGTAAGCTCATCTTCCTATGTTCTTCCTTCACTTGAGACGTACGGGCTTGGCTGCTGCTTTTGAAACACAAAAGCATGTGTAATGCACCTCCTCCCTTTCTCAAGGCCAGAGGATATTGGTATTTCATAGTTTTATGACGCACAATGTGGAACACATTTCACTCAACATGGCTGTCACAGCTTTTGGCTTAGGTCATTTGCCCTACAAACAACTGTAGTAGTGCCAACAAGCTTCATAAAGACATTTAAAACTAACCACCAGACCAACCAGACCAACCAGATTCTACTTTAATAAAACAGTAACAAGCCGCACATTGTGTATTGCAGTCAAATATAGATACTATTACCTTTGATATTTAATTTGAAAGAAAATCAAATCAGAGTTTTGACATGCTTATTTTATGTTTATTTAGAAATTTCATTTCTAAATAAACAGTATGAGCAGTTATAAATAAAAGTAGATTAAAATTCAAATGGGAAAAAGACACAATAGAGCTAACCATTAATTTCTCAAAGACCAAATCTTCTTAGTGTTTAAAAAAAACAACAATCAGAGAAAGAATAAAATTCACAATTAGAAGCAGAGCTACAGGGTAAAAAAAAAAAAAAGGAAAGGGAAAAAGGAAAAAAAAAAAAGTTTTGTTTAACCTTTTAGCCATTCACAGATACATCCCAATCCTGGGGCTGAGCATACACTTGCAGAGCTTTCCTGCATACCAAAAATGTTGGCCTTCCAACAATGGAAAATCCCAAGGCCAGTGTTGAAAATGTTTTAAATTACTGTTTAAATATACTCAAGCTTGAGTTTCATTTTGCTCACCAAATTTCCAGAAATAACCAAGAAATTCATAGGCATGTATTAAGCTAGTTAATACCAAGTCACTGTCATAACTATATACCTAAAGTGCTACAGGAAACATGCCTTCAAAAGGTAGGAGACTAAATTATAAAGCAGATAAAGATAAGGCTGGCAGATGAGTTAACAAGAAAGTAAGGAAAGGCTACACAGAGCTCCATGTGGTCATCACGAACACGTTATACTTCAGTAAATATTCACTTAACATCTAGGGCTGCCACGATTTGTCGACTAGTCACGATTACGTTGACTATCAAAATCGTCGACGACTGATTTACTAGTCGACGCGTCGTTTGAAACTTTGTAAGATCACAAAAGACGCAGGAATAAGTGGCAGGATTTAAGAGTCTAATAACGGACTGAAACAGAAGATGGCAGCATTGCATGTACAAGGATGTCAGCTACCGTTAAACCCCGAAGAAGAAGAAGCAGCTGTGTCCCAGAATTCATAGCGCGGCCCAGCGCAGTTTCCAACAATGGCGGCAGCTAGTTAGTTTTAATGTTACTCTTATTATTCTTTCTGGGTCACAAAATAAACGTTTAACATATTTTCAGGCGAGAATGTAGCTGTGTAAACCTCAAATATCTGCTCAGTTTATCAGGACACCACATATTTTCAAAAGCGCTCCGACGTTTTCGGAGACATCTGTTACCCACTAGCTCGTTAGCGAGCTGGGGGCTAGGCTCACTAGCGCCGTGAGAACACCGGACTCCCCGCAAATCGTTTTCAAACCCACCGCCGTCTTTCGCTACTCAGGTTAAATATATATGAGTCACTTAGATAACTTAAAATGTTATTGTTTGGCTTTTTTTTTAGTATTTTATTTGTTCCTGAGTAAATCAGTTTGTCTGAGATTAAAGTTATAGTTTTTACACAGCTGAATAAACGTCAAGCAGACAGCTGATTATCAGAAGTGTGAGATGCTCCAGAATATACTCCAGTGTCCTGTTATATTTTAGATAGCAAGGAGTTTATTAAACTTCACCGAAACAATCTGCAAATTTCATTAAAATTTAATAAACTATCATCTTGTCTTTATTTTTAGTTAGCACAGACCTTAAACACTTAAAGCTGTAAGCTAATGATAGTTATATAAGAGCAGATGCTGCTGGTGCAATAAGCTGTAGTTTTACGTCTAATGGATGATGATCTGATTAGTCGACTAATCGCAAAAATAATCGGTGACTAGTCGACTATCAAAATAATCGTTTGTGGCAGCCCTATTAACATCCATCAATCCATCTTCATCCGGGGCCGGGACAGGGCAGCAGCCTAAGGAGAGAAGCCCAGACCTGGCAGGGAGAGGGAACTCATTCCCGACCCACCCGGAGTGGGCACTCCACCCTTTTCCGGCTGAGAACCATGGCCTCAGATTTGGAGGTGCTGATCCTCATTCCCGGTGCTTCACACTTGGCTGGGAACCGTTCCAGTGCGAGCTGGAGGCCTTCACCCGATGAAGCCAACAGAACCACATCATCCGCGAAAAGCAGAGACGAGATTCTGAGGCCACCGTAGTGAAAGCCCTCCGCCACTTGGCTGCGCCTAGAATTCCTGTCCATAAAAATTATGAACAGAATCGGTGACAAAGGGCAGCCCTGGCGGAGCCCATCACCCACCGGGAACGAGTCCGACTTATTGCCGGCAATGCGAACCAAGCTCTTGCAACGGTTGTATAGGGATCGAATGGCCCGTAGCAACGGGCCAGACACCCCATACTCCCGCAGAACCTCCCACAGGACACGATCGAATGCCTCCTCCAAGTCCACAAAACACATGTAGACTGGTTGGGCAAACTCCCATGCACCCTCAAGTATCCTTGAGAGGATAAAGAGCTGGTCCAGTGTTCCGCGACCAGGACAAAAACCGCATTGTTCCTCCTGTATCAGAGGTTCAACTAGCAGACAAACTCTCCTTTCCAGCACCCTGGCATAGACTTTCCCAGGGAGGCTGAGGAATGTGATCCCACTGTAGTTTGAACACACCCTCCGGTCCCCCTTCTTAAAGATGGGGACCACCACCCCGGTCTGCCAGTCCAGGGGTACTGCCCCTGATCTCCACGCAACATTGTAGAGGCGTGTCAACCAGGACAGCCCTACAACGTCCAGAGCCTTCAGGAATTTGGGGCGGACCTCATCAACGCCAGGGGCTCTGCCACCAAGGAGTTGTTTAACTGCCTCAGTGTCCTCGCCTCCGGAAATTGGCGGGTCATTCCCCTCATCCCCAGACTCTGCTTCCTCCTCGGAAGACGTGTCAGTGGGATTAAGGAGGTCCTCAAAGTATTCCTTCCACCGCCTGACAATTTTCTCAGTCGAAGTCAGCAGCGCTCCGCCAGCACTATACACAGTGCAGGTAGAGCACTAGAATCTCTTCGAGGCAGTCCAAAAGTCTTTTTTCATGGCCTCTCCGAACTCCTCCCACACCCGAGTTTTGCTTCAGCCACTGCCCGAGCCGCATTCCGCTTGGCCTGTCGATACCTGTCGGCTGTCTCCGGAGTCCCACAGGCTTACCAAGAGCGATAGATCTCCTTCTTCAGCCTGGTGGCTCCCCTCACCTCTGGTGTTATTCACTTAACATCACAGATAAATATGTGAAAGATAAGTGAAAAGTAAGTTTGAGCCTTTGGGCAATCTCAAACCCATGGGAAGTCAACTCCATCACATTTCCATATATTGAAAACGTTAAATACTGCCATAAACAGGCAATATTATTTGATTTTCAAAAATTTTCTCAGTGGACTAACACTTCTCTCCAGTATCACGCAATCATTGAGTTACAGGGAAAATGCTAGGCCAAATTTATATTCATAGGGGTTACGCCTATGAGTTAATACAAAGCAGGACGGATGCAAAAGATACACATAAGCAAACCGATACTTTCTCTTGTGATATCCCTAGAACAGGGCGTATGTGACTGTTGCTGTGAACTTTACAACTCCATATATTTTCACCTGGCTCACCTTGAATGCCTGCAGAGTTTGCGCGGTCGGCTCGCTGTTTTTCGTTCCCAGTTTTCTGTATCACTGGAGTTGCTGTCATATGACGGCAGACGAGCTGCCATCACCCGGACAGGGGGTAGCCCGGTCTGGATCTTTCACCGTTCATAATCTGTTCGACAAATGGCGAAATCAACAAGTCAGTTTAATTCCCTGGTCAGCCTCGTGTAAAATCCACAGGTAGCTGCTGTCGGTTAACAAAAAAGCTAGGTTGTGCAGCCAAGCTTGAGTTGAACAAAGATTGATTGTCAGGTTTATCGCTGTTATCAAATTAAACGTTGTCGACGTTGCTGTGAGACGACTTTGCTATTTTAGCATAGCTAGCTAGTTAGCTAACTAGCATTAGCAGTATTACCAGCGGTACGTTACAACAATATCAGAACAAACTTCCGAGACGCAGAATGGCTAGTAAACATGCTCCAAGAGTGTCCATAGACATGATTTGATACCGTGAGATACAGGAAAAAACAGCTACCTAGCTGGCTACGGTTTCCGCTGCAGTATAATCCCACTTGCTCGCCAGCTAACCAGTCATTTCCTTTCAAAACACTCACCCAGCTGACGTACGACGTGACGACCGTTAACGGCTCGACGTGCTGACGCACTTAAAACTACATTTCAAAGTCATTGCTACGCTCGCCGATCAAACGTGTCTCAAAAGTTAAAGAGTTGAAAAATTAAATGTACTACAGGTGACTGACCTGTTTTCAGTAGGTAATAGAAGAAGTTTTTCTTTTTCTTCAAAAAAGTCAAAAGAAAGATGACCGAGTCCCTCAAGTGTCGCGATATGTTGCATGTGCGATTGCTTTTTTTTTTTTAAAGTTTCCTTTATTCATGAAAAAAAATCCAAAATGTGAAGATACTAGTACCGATATTTGTAAGCCTATAAAAGACAAAATGAACCGTGGAGAAAAGGAAAGAAAAAGAAATATGAAATAAGGTACAAAATAAATAAATAAAAGTAAATAAATAAATATATGTTTTCATGTACATGTAACTCAGCTTATGTGGAGAACTGACAGCAGATATTGAAGAATGTAATTGCATTTATAATTAAAACACCCATTAACATGTGCATTAATTTATTATATAATAAATATAGCACTATTTTAGACTCTATAATCAGCAGTTCCCACTGATTAGCACTGAACTGATCTGTCTACTATGGAAGCTTATTTCTTCAACTAATGATTTTTTTCTATCCATAAGTCAAAATTTCAAGTTAGTATCTCGAAATTTTGAATTACATAATACAGAATTTTAACCTCCCCAGACTTGAAATTTTGAGATAATTACTTACTTTCAACTTTGCTCTGCCTGGCAGATTTTGTTTTTAATTATTTTTTATTTATTCAACTTTAGTGGTGGAAAGAAGCTTCCATATTCCATTGTGCACAGTTTGAGGTAAAACTGCAGAATATAACAAAAAAAATGATTAAAGATTAATTAAAACTAGGAGTAAACACAAAGTGTTGATAAATCTAACCAGGTATCAGTTCAGCCTACAGTTATGCTATGGTAACAAACAATGTTAAATAAATAACAAAATTAGGTTAAGTTGTAGGTAGTCTCATATCATAGTGGTGCTTTGTCCAATTAATTTAAAGGCCTCTAACTGGATGTGAAAAAAACACCGCACACTAGCAAATCTTTGCAGAAGACATTTTTATTTTAAAGTATTAATATATAGATAATAGTTATAGTAGTAGCAAAGTTGCTTATTCAAAGTAAATGCAGGGTCATAGCAAGGGTGCTTGTCAATTAGCCAGATCAACTCTTTAGGACATGACTGGAGGACAGAGCAACACAACAGCCGAACAGGATACATATCAGAGCTTATCTATGTCTTATCTATCAATCATAACATCTCTCTGCTTTGCCTTTATTCGACACAAGTCAAACAGCCTGTTATGATTTGCAAACAATATACACACACACACACACACACACACACACACACACACACACACACACACACACACACACAGTATACAAGGCTGGAAAAGTCTGAATATGATGATATGATGCAATGTGTGCAGCCATCAGTCAGTAAAATCACCTTAAAAAAAATTAAAGTGGGACTAGACATCAACTGAATTCTAATCTTTAGGACTGAAAATTGATGATCTTGTCTTATGACTTTTTATCAAGTATTTCTAGAATAATTTTCGTGTATGGCCACTCAAAACATCAATCAATTCTGTAATCTGACAGATATATTACAATTTTTTGCAAATTTTAAAGAACATTACTTAGTGTGAGTTATTCCTGCGCCAAGAATATGTTAAACATTGTGTAATGTATTGTATGTAAAGCCATGTATGTAATCTATGTAAAGTCAAGCTAGCGAACGCAATCCAGAAATTGCTGACACAAAAGGCATGTAGGTTGAGTTGTCGTATAGGTTACATCTCACAAAGTTACCCAGTAAAAGTGATCAATACCTGACAGTAAGAATGAAGTACAGCAGTTCAAAGAGAGATCAGAGAGGTTCTGCAGAGCACTTTAGAGAAATTTGTTGTAGAAAGTTAAAGCAGGGGTAAAAATCACCAGCAGAAAATCTGACTCAGTCCTCAGGAGATCATGTTAGTGACTATAAGAGGACTGACTGAAAAACATACAGTATAACTCCTGAAAGTCATTACATAAAGGCATACATATGATGCGCATGTAAGAAGCACACACAAGAAATGTAAGACTAGCCATCTTATTGGTCCTTTACAATATGCAGTAAACAACATTTGTAAATAGTGATGTGTATGGTGTGGAGAGTAGGAGGACATTTTAAAACCTTTTCTTCCCCAGACGGCCTGAGATATTGACTGTAGTACTTGTAATCCTACTGATATGACATTAAAACAGAATGGAAAAAAAGGGAAAAAAAGAGGGAAAACATTTATCAGACAAGAAAAAAATAAAAAATAAAATAGAATTAAAAATAAAATAAAAAACACAATAAAAGCATAAATAAATCAATAAATAATCTGACAAAATTTTAAAATAAGTTAAGAACAATAAGAAAAAAACATCTAAAATAACTCTTGGAAAAATAGTCAGATTCTTCAGTAATGCATGGGGATTTTGTTTCATAAGATATACTGAACATTAAATCACTTGAATTTGCATATTTTGTATAACTTTTTTAAATTTTTGATCCAAAAACATCATATTGAAAAATATTTTTTATAGTTCTTGCTTTTCCATGTAGTGGTTTAGAGCTGGCCACAATAATTCCCTTCAACTTTTCCTGGAGCCAGTCTTGCCTTTCTCCTACTTGTTTGTGTTCTCGAACATTGTGCATAAGCTGCACCTCACTGACAGTCCTCTTTCTGCACAAACAGAAAACACACACAGTCAACTCAAGGAAGAATTACAGGATCAGTTCATTATTTAAGCTAATTGTGCATTATTAATTTTCATTCCAAAGATGATATTTCACTGTAGAAAGTTTAAGAGTTTACCTCAGTGGTTTAGCCTCTGTGTGGATGCTCCAGAGGAGGATTACCAGAACCAACATTTCCAAGAACCTCAGTGAAAACATGTCGATTAACTGAAGCAAATTAAACTATTAGTTAGACGAGGTATTTTCTACGTATATTTTCAAAAATATATATGTATATTACAGCCATCTATTTAAAGACATATTCATTGGTCGTTCTTACCAGGTCTGGTGTCCTTCTATCCAAGAAATAGTGCGTCAGAGCTGGTAGTTAGAGGACTCTATCCGTCTGGGAAAGAAGTCAAACTTGTTGATCAGTCTTTCGTGTTAGGAAGGCGCTCTCCTTTATATACAGTGTAGCCCTCCCCTGGTCATCAATGAGCCATTTTCACTGTTGATGTTGATGTCACTTTTCCAGTGCATCAATGCGAACAGGCATCTGCATGACACCACCTCCACCACAATTCACTACTAACACATCTTTCAACACCTCTGTAAAGGGGCCTGCTTGTCACACTGGTTTTGAACATGCTCCATTTTCACCCTTCATCCCGAATCATTTTTGTTATGACATACAGGCTATGTGCATACACTTTAGCAAGCAAATCTCTTTATTGGTTAGTATATCTCTAACAGTATATGCCTCATGCAGCAGGACTGCAGTGAAAACATATACTCTCTAAAATGGCAATAACTGTCAAGCTTAATTTATTAGCAGTGCAACTTATTTTATGGTTCATCTCATGCAAGCTCTAAAGTTTGCAGAAAGGTGTAACTGCATCAGGCCGCAGACATAAAGCATTCAGTGTTGCCGATTAATATAATGTTAATATAATCTCTGAGCTCTCTGACGTGACGGATTGACTGAATACCTACAGATCTAGTTCTTCTGTTCTTTCAAGACTTGCTAGTAGCAATAGAACATGTTAAAAGTAGCTTGCATCAGCTAAGGAGATCATATATTTTCATCTTCATCAAGAGTATAGAACCACTGATTTTTTATTTATTTATTTATTTATTTATTTTTTGCATTTTATGTGAGAAACCCCCCCCATATCTGTAAAATTTATTTGTGAGAATTATGAGTTCTCAAAATGTTCTTTAATGAAAGAAATTTGTTGCAGATGCTTGTATAAAGCTGCTGTAGGAGTGTAGATTCTACAGTGGTTGCATATAAAGCTTTACTCATGATATCAAAGTGGACCGGACATTTGAAAAACATACAATTAACATCCTGTTAAATATGTAGCATCACACTTTGTGAGGTATGGGTTATGGATAACCTTGTCATGGTGTCACAAGCTGCATTAGGTAACCGTGAAAGATGTTTTCTAAATGTGGCAAAGGAATGGCAATGTCATGACTGACAGAATAGGTGTTGCAAAAGGACCTATAGCTTTCTGTCATTTAATTTTCCAGCAAAATTTAATCTATACAGGGTGTATTAACCAATCTGAACACTTTTAAATGATATTATTTTCTGGAGTGACAGGCTGCATTTCTTACAATTTAAAGGAATTCCTTTCCTTCAAAAAGCATTAATGATTAATTGACTTGTATAATGTGGCAATAGTGCCACATTCTAAAGCCGAAGGTTGGTTTGGTTGTATTACACTAGAATGATCAGAATTGCAATTGTAGCACATATTACTACAGCCTAATTAATAAAGTGTCAGATGTACTGCAAAGTCTCAAAGACTGACTAGAGACAAAACTGACATATCACAGAAATTAAAAAGTGAATTTACAACAGGCCAGTATACCTGGCTCAAGTACATGTTTTGCCATATACATCTCTGTCAGCTCTCTGCAACATGCTGTAAAACAGCACTAAGAACCACCTGTGCTTTCAACTGGGCTAGATTTTTTGCACACGTGTAGTATACTCAACCAAGCTTCCCCCATTACTTCATGTGGTCACAATGTGAGCCATCTAAGTTATGGTATGCTGCCAGGGTGCAAGAAGACGAGACAGGGATTGATGGGAAGAATTGCATGCAAATCATTAACTTGGGTCACCCCCATGTGACAAAGAAAGCAACATACATAAAATGACTCATCTCTTTGAACTACAGTATATTTAGCCATGTTGGCCGTAAATAGGCCTAACATTTTGGTTCTTAACAAACTTTCATTGAATTTTAAGAGGCTATATTTGTCATACCCTGAGTTCAGGTGGAAGTTGGTGATATTTAAGAAGGAAATACAATTAATTAAAATAACACAAGCCAGTGCACAGGGTATATTGATTTTTGATAGACCTAGCAGAGGGCAGATTCATTTCACTGGCCTCTATATTGTGTGTTTAAAGGTATGGAAGGACACCCAGGCCATATAAGCGCTCCCTGACTTCTATAAATGGACCTACTTTTTTCATGAAATGAGGTCACCTCACTCAACGATATCATGTAACGAAACAGGATATATTTAGATGCTTGACATCATCCCAGCTTTGCTTTTGAAGCCAAACAAATGCATAGAATGCATATTTTATTCATACCGATTGGATAACAATTTATAGCCTATGAAGTGGGCAGAGTCTAATGCTGCAATAAATCTTTCAGATACGTGTCCATCCAAGTCTTTCTGGAGCAGCTCAGCAGTTTATTTGCCAAACCAAATGTTTTTTCCCTTCATGAAGCAGGTTTGCAGGGATACGCCAGTCGTGTCAGTGCCATTTTATGTGGATTCCCCCACTCACATCAATCAATCACAGAGCTTTGCAATGTCCATTTGACTACTCAGCACAGGTGGTGGTGGTGTCAAATTAGTAGTCAGTATCTCCTAACCGACTGAACACACAGTATGGCCTACAAAGAAAGAGCCCACCTGGATCAGGTTGGCAGCAAACTGGTCAGTTTTTTTCCCCTGTTATTATCATTATCATTGATGTTTTTGTCACAGCAAGCAAAGTTATGATAAGTAGAAAATTTCACATTAGCTTATAACAATATATTTTGAAACAGTTTTAGTTGGCTGTACTATTCCATTTAATACAAATACTAAATCCGTGTGTATATGATTATGATAATCCAAACTCTACCTGGAAATGTTTTGGAAAGTCTTTGCGTTCAGCTTGAATTTAAATAAAGTTTAGAAGTTTATGCTTTGTGCACTAAACATCATGACGATTCAGGGTAATACCATGTTAATACCAAATTAAAATAACTGATTAAAAAAGATATTAATCAAAAGAAATTTAGATAGAAAAGGACAAACGACAAGAGGCACAGAAAGCAGAGTCTGATTCTGCTCAGTGATCATTTTTTGTAAGACTTTTATGTATCCAGAGGAAAGCTGATTCTGTTTTGCTTATGCTCTGCTGGTTATTCACACAGTAATACTTTCAAACCTGGGAGGTTTCCAAACAGTAGAACTTTATATAAAGCAGCTTCAGAGGAGTCGACTTCTTAACAATCACAGTACTTTTTTTTTTTTTTTTAAATTTCTGGGTATTATATGTGCAGTTTAACCTAAAGTAAAAAAATATTTAACCATTCAGTATTTTGTCTTGGATTTGTTGTTATTTAATATCAAAGCAGTATGCAAGTCGTGTCATAGTAGCCTCAGTTGCTGCAATGTTATTTTGGTTGTGAAAGTTACTATGAAAACAGTGGTTTCCTCACAGCTGCTCATTATAAGTTTAGATTTCTTCCACAAGAGGTCACTGTGATCCAGCAGTTCAGTCAGGCAGACCAAAATCCACTGTAATCCTCTTTAATTACATTATCAGAAGAGCTTTCTGTAACAGCTTTGATAACCAGTATTATCACCAAGTTTATAGTTTGTAGTTAAGTATGAGATTGAAAAAACAGTTTTTGATGCACAATATTTGAAAGCAGTGAAAGGGGTGATAAAAATATGAAAACAGGAGGGTTCAGTCTGATATTAACAAAGAAAAAAACAACAACAGCACAAATACCACAAAATAAGAAATGGCCCTAATGTAGTCAGCTGCAATTACCTTGTGAAAACACGCCTTACACTTCATTGCTTGTTTTCCAATTATCTAAAGTTTATATTAGTGTGACTTTCTCAACTTTTGGTAAAATACCTGCCCAACCTTCATTGGCATTTTGTGCAGAATTTACATGAAATTAATTTCTCTGAGTTTATTGATAAGCCTGTCTAATAACATGCAAAACCGACAGTTTTGTTTAATCTAACCAATAAAATGCTTTTATCAGCCTTTTCATCTTAAATACACAAACAGGTCCTTCTGGGACATGATGAGGGAAATGAGGCAGGTGAGAAAAACGAGATAAATTTCAGAAGAGACTGTCATGTGGGTTAAGCAGAGTGTGCTGCTGTGTGTACTGTGTATATCAGCAATGTTGTCTGTGGTAAAAAGGTGCAAAGAATTTAAAGCACAAAACATTGTTATTCCCACCCACTATGAGTCCAAAAGAAAGAAGCCTCCTGCTGGGATTACCTGGTTGTTTCCAACAATTTGTTGTCTGAACATTCGTCGGTATGAGACGATTGTGGAAGTGAGAATGTATTAGAAACTCTGTGTAAAGTGCATAAATATATGAGTGATTTCACAGCGCCACAGTGTGTATTTTATTATATGCGCCCTTGTTGGTCTCACTTTGTTTCCCCGTACACACTCCTTTGGGCTTCTTACATTTTGTGCTACATAGTGCTTCCTGTAGCTTTGTTTTCACAGCATACATTGTGGAAACTGCTTGCATTAAAATTTATGTTTGTACCTTAAAATTTATTTTCTTTCCTTAGTAGTTTAGTGGAAAAAGGGACAAATTGCATCATAACAGCAAGATGCACCACTTTTCTTGTTAAGACTATGAAGGTTTCTAGTGTAAATTCAGTATGAACGTGCAATTACATAAAAACGCCTCTTCTGTGAGTTACAGGTGACCAATAACACTAATGCATCTTTTTGTCAGCGAGGCTGTGAATACATGAAGACAGCTCCACTTCCACATAAAAGGAAAAACAATATTTAAGTTACTGAATCATCTACTTTAAAAGATTATACAAATCAATAAAAAAATAACCTTCCATACCAAATAGAAACTGTTGGCTACAGAGCAGGTAAATTCACTTTGGTTTAGATTTAAATATATATTTACTGGTCTGACAGCCCACCACTTCTCCACCAAGCTGATTCATATTTCAGCTTGGAGCCATGCCACCTACATGTGACCTTGATAATGATAATGTATACTGACTCAAACTGAGTCACTGCTGTGCAAGCAAAATGTCAGAGTTGGCTCACTAACCCACTTTCCCTGCTGTGTGAGATAAGGAGGCGTTGGAGCTTCTGAACTCCACTTGGACACTGCTTGGAAAAACTGCCTTTGGAGCAGGTGGCCAGGGGGCCAAAACAGAGCCACCAAAGGGTCAGGAAGACTTTTAAAAGCAGAAATTGCAGAGAACTTCAGTATTATTAAATAAAATGCACTACTATACCTTCATTTCCACAGAGGATGCCAGTGTTACTACACAGGGGGTCTCAGCTTCTCATCTCCACTGTGACGCATACGTTTTAATAGACCTGTAATGACAACTATTGAGTGTGTAAAAAATAGATATTGTTAAAATATGATCACCTGTTTTGTAAGTGAGCGGCTCATTGAATTTGAACATTGCCTTCATCGGTGTGGCTTGCTTGAGATCAAATTTGTCCGTTTGTGGCTCATGAGCTAAAATAAGTTTGACACTCCTGCTGTAGAGCCTGCAGCTATCCACGGGATGAGGTACTGCTTCATGCGTATTATTATTAACCACATACTGTATGCTGGTGTTTATGAATTTCATTTTTATTTTGATCAACTGAGCAGAAGTATGCTGTCAAAGCCACTGAGCTGATCATTAACTGGAACGGTTCAGAATGATTCAGCATTTACTGAATCACCTAGAAGAGTCACTCCTTTCTAGTTTTAAACTGTTTCTAATAAAAAGAAGCTTAATTTTGCTCTATACGACTCTACTGTCCTATCAAACTATTAATAGGCTACTACCTAAGACATAAACTGTGATATTAAGCCATCCCAGGGAAGAAAAAGGCAAAGAAAATGTAGTAATTTTATTTCAATTAGCCTACTCACTCACCCATAGTTATAATCACTGCTGCTGTTATAGTAAGATCATTTATCTGGGGTTAACGCTGACCTCTAATTGAGTTGGAATCTGGGAAACGTCGCCATAGTGTTGCTGATACTAGCTAATATTATTCATCTCTTATTGCAGTCAGTGCTATGCTGCTCTCCACCTGATCTGCAAGCTCTGCCGATGAGCTCTCATTACTTTGAGTGAAGAAACTCTGTGCATCAGTACACACAGGCTAGCCAGGAGGAAGGTTATTATGTAAAAGAGACACATTAGGAGAATTATATGACAACCACAGGGACTGTATATAAAAGATGGATGTTGATTCCAGTTTGAGAAATGGAGGTCGGGGGATCCTCTGGTTCAAAAAAGTATAGAAGTAAATGTGAAACTGGGACCCCACTAAACAGCTGATGAATTTATAAACTCAACTGTTGGTTTCAAGTTATACCAAATTCAACATGATATTCAATTTGTAAATTATGTAAATTATTAATAATTACCCCAATATCTAATGAACACTCTAAACACCTAAATTTTATAAAAAGTCAATTATACATTTTAATTTAACCTCCTAAGACCCGAACTCTCTCATGGCATGCATTTTTAATTTCTCTTTGCTATTTGGGCTGATTGGGACCTGATGAATGTAAAAACAAAGAATTACCTGTTTTTTGGGGGGTGTTTTGTTCCTGATTTTCATTTCTGAGAAAAATGAGATCCACATCAGAGGACATTCTTTTTAAATTTCGATAGAACAGTGGCAGCATAATGTCCTCGTAAGTGGATCTCAAGCCCTTGTAGAGCAAAACTTTGTATTTTGGTCTAGACAACCAATCACTTATTTCATATTAATTTCTTTCTAATTATCCTTTTTGCGTCCTTTTGTTCATTTGGCTCATCCACACTGCTCTCTCCTATCTCACCTCCACCTCATCTGAAGCCTCATCTTCTGAATTGAAGTCAGGATTTTAACATATAAAAACATCCATAAACATGGTTAATTATTACTGATAGTGTCGCACTTGTCCTCTGATAAACAGCTTGATTACATATTTGCTAATTGCTGAAGCCTGACAATGTTAGATCCACTGCAGTAAAAGTTTCATTTACATCTGGCTAACAGTAGCAAAAAAGCAGCTCTTGTTAACACAAAAGTTCACGGTATCCTCAATTATTTACTCAGTGTCATTGTCATTGGAAAATTAAACTATTGTGATTTATTTAATGACACATTTTTTTTAAATTACTTCTGATGTAGACTTTATTATTTCTCCATCCATTTTCTTCTGCTTGTCCAATTCAGGGTTGCAGGCTGGACCTATCCCAGCCACCTTGGGGAGAGAGGCTGGGTGCACCCTGGACAGGTTACCAGTCTGTTGTAGGACTAACAGAGAAAGACAGACAGCCATGCACATTCACATTAACACACTCACATGTTGTTATTATTCAGGCAGTTTAAAATAGTGTGTACAGCCTCTGTCATGGGGAACTACATAACAGCAGGGGTAAAGTTGCAAACAGCAGGGGTTGATTAGAGTCAAAAAAGAGGATAAAGCAGGGTGGGCTTCAGGGTGTCAGCTCCATCCCTCAAGCATTAGTTTCTTTATTATTACCCAGAGGGAGGAAAAAGCAACATATGACTACCTACCAGAGTCTATCTATGCATGCAGTGCTTTGTCAGTCAGATCCTTTTCTCACTTTTCGCATCCAGTTAAAAACAAACAAACAAACAAAAAAATCAAGCAACTAAAACTTATAAACTTAGGTCTTTCTAAAGCCAAGGAGGAAAAATGAAGAGGTTGGGTTGCTGATAGGATTGCTAATAGCGGTTGAGAAATGGCTCAGGTAATGTGCCTAATGTAAACATATACTAATTTCACAATGCCGTGAACTGAAATTAGATCAGAATATATGTTTTCCTTTTTGCACCTGTGTGGTAATTTTTACCACCTCCCATATTTTCATTTTTTTACAAGTATGAAACAAACAGTGGATTTGGACATTTCTGACACTCTTTCTGTGTTAAAACAAATAAAAGGTCTCTCAGGAAAAATCCGAAATGCTTGTTTTTGTCTCCGCTGGTTGCAAAGAAGTTTCGGTGTCTGACTGACAGCAGCTGGCAGGTTGCCAGAGTATTACACACTGAAAAATAAGAGACCAAAATAAACAACAAAGCAAACGAGTAAAAACAAACATGCAAAGTTAACTGTTGTTTGTGGCATTGAACAGAAAGGGGCCACAGCAGCATCTAACATGTGAGTGACATTCACACGCTGTTTAATGCGCTGCAGCTGAGCAGCAAATTAGCTGTCTGGCCTTGAAATGTTGAAGTCTAAAAATATTTTGTTGTTGTTTATTGCCATAAATGTGCGCTATGTAAAATAACAGCTTACCTCCTTCACATTTACAAGTAGCGGTAAAAACACCCACACACCCACACACACACACACACACACACACACACACACACACACACACACACACACACACACACACGCGCGCACGCACATCCTCATCTTCATTTTTTAATTTTTAATCTCCTCCTTGTCATGGTAGAGGCGGTCTGGGGGCCTTTTCTAGGGTTGAGCGGATCGATCCAAATGTGGATAGTATTGATACCAGCGCTGGTATTGGATACTAGTGGACTGGATCTAGAGTGATTGAACTGATATTTTGTTTATCTCATCCTCTAAGCTTACCCCCTCTAAGTTCAGTGCATTGTTCACATTCATCAGAAAGTAGACATGTCTGTGCAAACAAAACTCCTCTCATGCAGGACCACTTTGCTCCGCTCCCTCCTCGGTGCTGTGTTGTGTCTAGTTGACCTGTGATCGAGTGACTCAGCAGCACTGAGTAGTGACATGCTCCAATGAGTCAGAAAGTGTAGCATTGTGTAGAAGTACTCAATAGGTTTAAATGAAGTAACTGCAAACAGTGATGAGTGCTGGAAGGAAATTCTTTGCTGTGGCAAAATCATCGACTTGTATAAAGACATGAAAGAGCGTTGTCCCGGAACAAGCAGGAAATGAAATGAAGAGAGGAGGAAGTGAATCCCTCAGACAGACACACACCCTCAACACAGAGACGGAGGTCACAGTCCTTTCAGAGAGGCAATGAATATCCAGGAAGCTGACATAGTAGTGAAAGTAATGTTTAATAACTGATGTTGGTTCTTCAGCTTTAGTTCATTTGAATGTGTTATTGGTCATCATAGTTGTGGTCGTTGAATACGTTCAGATTTGGAAAACTGATGATGATTCATCTCATAAATCATCTCACACACTATCCCCTACATAAGCTGCCTTTGTAAGTTAAAAGTATTGGTATTGGCAATAGTGGCTCTATATTTTGTTGCTATTGGATTGATACCAAAAACGGCAGTATCACACACTGCTAGCCTTTTCCTTTCTCTCTCTCCTCTCACTCAGGTGGAGTTGTGGGCTGGCTCTTCTCTCTGGGCACACCTGATGGGGGAAGCTCTGTTTTTTCCAGGCTTCAGTCGTCACACTTGTTTCTCATCTCTTCACCAATGAGCAGTACTTAAAGACCGGCTTGTGCCTCCACTTGCTGCCAGATTGGCGTTGCCTCAGCGGGGTGACGCCTCCTGTGAAAGGACAGCTGGAATTTCCTCTTTGCCATTTTTGTGTTGCTGTGGACTTTCCTGAACTCAACTCTTGCCACTCAGACCTTTCCCCACAAACCTGCCACAAAAGGAATTCTCACAGTCCGCTTACCTGCAAACTCTCCCCCGACTCCTCTGCCTTTCAGTGATCCCTCCACAGTGTGTTGATAAAGGTAATCAAGTAAACTTTCAGCTCCACTTTTCTTCAGAAATAAGGAATCATTCTGGTGCACTCACCTTTGGCTGAATCTTACTCTTGTTTCAGTGTTTTTAGTGCATCCCCACTGTTTTCCTGTAACCAAGACACTTACCTGCACAATTATCTGCAGCCTTTCCCAACGTTTTTAACTTCCAAGTTCCTGTAAATAAACCTTTTAAAGCTGGTACAGTCAACGTATTAAATGCACAAAAATAACAACAAAGGAAAAGAAAACTAAGGAAAAATTACTGAGGCTTTGCTTAAAATGAAAAACAATGTTCTAGCATTCATTGCCCAAAAAGAGAAAATGCATATTTTAGTAAGTTAGTATATTTAATGTTTGAAAATAATTTGGGGTGTGATTTTGTATTTCCACATTGAATATGAATTTTGCCTGTAAAAATTCTGTTCAAATTTGCACTCAGACACAATGAGTCAGACACTTACTATGTGTAATACAGCTGATTCCATTTTTTTTTTTTACATGTTTATCGTTGGATAATTCACACACCAACTATCATGTTGAATTGTTTGATTTGTGAGTTCCAATTTTAGCAGTGTTGTCTGACAATGTTTGGTGGGCACGCTCTTCTGTTTACTCTTCTAAACCGAACAAAGCTGAAAACAGATGCACGCTCGTGTGTGATTCAATTGAACGTTTATGAATTTTAAAGTGCACACATTTGATACTCTGAGCGCATTTCCTCTTTAAATAAACAGAGTTTTCCCACAAACGGCGTGTGGAGCACACCTCACTTGTAAATATTTGAGTCAGTGCTTCAGAAAAATTACCCAAATTTGGTATGAACAAAATTTCCCTGTTTGATGTCTTGGGAGGGGGGCAGGGGGGTGAAGTTGCAGAATGAGAACCTGACAGATCTTTTTCAATGGGAGAGGAAAATTCTTCTTTCCAGCCAATGAATATTTAATGCAGAGAAAGGTTTCTTAATAAAATACTGTGCAGGCCAGTCAAAGACATGTTGGGCCAAGAGTGTCTTGGGGGAGCTTCTGTTGCTGTGAAAGGCAAATATCAGCCTGTGAATACTAAAAGGGACAATAACAAAGCAGGGAAAGACAGGGAGAAAAAAGAGTGAGGGGAGACTCTTGTGCATTTTTATGTGTAAAGCCTGAAGTCTAATCAGTTCTGAAAGAGGATAAATTTGCTTATTTTAAGTAAATATTAATTTCTGATGACTCATAATGTATAGCTCAAAAGGTTCTCATTCAGCTGTCGTGTAATACAATATGTGATGAAAAACAAGTATGGCTAGCAGCTTGGGCTGAGCTACAGTTTTAAAGATATGTGAACGGACACTGAAACACACTAAGGGCACTTTACTGGAGATAAATAACAGTCTTAGAGTTCAGCAAAGGTTTGGGAGGCCGAAGTCACACGATCGCTGTGGATATGACACAATGCCACACTACAGATTGGAAAAACAAAACCAACCAACAAACAAAACCAAAATAAAACCCTGGCACTACCCACTGCAACTCAAGATGTAAAAATCATAGTGGTTGTAAAAACCTGAAGACAATTAATATGACTTGTTTTGATTCTGTGTATAAATGTATAATACCCAGTCTTCTGAAAAGCCAAGCACAGTCTTACTGCTTCTATAGGAATTAAGACGGTAAATAGTAGCCAGGTGCTGATAATCAAATGCATTTGATTAATTACTTATCAGAAACAGAAGTTCAGGTAGCTTGCTGGTCTGGAGCTTTCAGATATGTGTAAACAGAATGCCACAATCTTCCCAGGAGTGGATGTATCGGCACACCCAATTCACCCAATGTCAGACCACGAATTGCTTGAGAAACTGTAACCCCCCCCCCCAAAAAAAACCACAACCCAAAAACCAAAAAACAACCCAAGAGCTACATTCCAGACTATGCAGGGCTCAGCACTAGAAAAGGACAGATTATTGTTTGGAAGAATTTCCTGGAGAGACCTTTTCTCCAAAAAAGAAAATTGCTGCACATCTTAGGTTTGCAAAGCTGTATTCGAACAAACCACAAGAGTTCAGGAGCAATGTCTTTTTGACAGAGGAGATGAATGCCTCGTTCGTTGGTGAAAACGAAACACAGCATATGAACACAAACAACTCACAATAACAGTCAACCATGGAGGTCGAGGGGTGATGATTTGGGCTTGTTTTGCAGCCACATCACTTGAGCAGTTTGCAGTTATTGCGAGTCACTGTGAGACATCTATCCAATAACTAAAGCTTTGCCCAAACTGAGTCATGCAACAGAACATTGATCCCAAGCACAGCAGCTATAGAACCTAGGTGGTGCAATAGCCCAGTCAAAGTCCAGATCTCAACCTCAGGAATATGATTTAGTGGGAACTTTAAGAGAGCTGTACATAAAGGTGTGCCTGCAAACTTCAATGAGTTGATACAGAAACTGAATACTCCAAGTTGTGGCTCCTAAAGGTGGCTCCACAAGCTACTCTATCATGGGATGTACTTTGCTTTTCACAGGACTGCATAGAATCCTGTAATAACTTATTTTATTTACTCCAACCCGACTATGTGATTAAAAAAACTAAATGAAGGAAAATCTGATTATCACAGTCACTGGCTTTTCAGCTTTAATGCGTGACTGGTACAGAGAAGCTATGCATGAAAAGCAGATTGCTTAGGAAGTTGAGTGCTTTGTTGTGCAGTGGGTGCCCTAAGTGCTCAGCGGAAGCTGACTGAATAATTTTTATGCTCCATGTTAAAACTGCCTTCAAGCTGTCACAGACAGACAGCAGGTCAAATCAGGGGTAAAAAGGTCATAGACTGCCTGATGTCTGCTGTGCTTTGGCATTATTTATGATAATTTATTTATATTTATAATGTAGCAATGCATGCCTGCGGACTTGTTTTCATACCGTGACTTTCCAGAGTGTGTTGAGGGGTAAATAAACAGGTTCCAATAGACCTGATGATTAGCCTTAAATTGAGATATGTTGAGCGTTAATTAAAGGAGATGCATTTTCCTAATTGAACATACAGAGATGTATTTTCACATGTGACATATAATCAGAGACACCAAACATACACACTATGTCTTGAATTGTGTTACATTAATTTATTTCAGAGTGCTAATGGCATTTGAAGTTCAAGGTTAATGGTGAAACGTGAATGGCTATTCTATCATGTAAGCTTCATTTAATGGCGTGACACTAATGGCTTTCACCTCTCAACAACTTACCAAAGACAAATAAAGAAAGCATTCTTTCCGTGTGCTTTTTTAAAAAGCTTTATCAAAGTTGCCAAGTACAAAACAAAGTTAAACCATTTCACAAAGTAACAAGAGGGCAAAATAGGAGAGAAAGCATAAAAACACAATAAAACAATTAATTTGCTGAGTTTGATTAAAGAATTTGAGACAACAATAGGAGGGGAGGGAGCGTGCAATCAAGAATCAAGGATAAAAAAAAAAAGTAAAACCCCTTAAAATGACAAGATTAAAACTGGTGGTCAAATCCACCTTTAAACTTAGGTGTAGAAGAAAGGCTGTAATTGTCTCTTCTTTGGGTTTGTTTAGTTCTGCTTTAGTCAGAGCAAAGCGAGCTAGCACACACAAGATGAGATGCATGGATATATAACCTTTTAAAGGTCTGTGAAGGGCAGACGAGAGCATGTTTAACCACGGATTTCTGTAAAGCAGAGCATTTTTTCTTTTGCTTTGGCATTTGAAGAAAAATCTGAATCATTTTTGAAGCTGTAAACTATGCACTACATTTAGTGCATACATCTGTTTTTCATCTCCAAACAACTTGTTTCATCCTTGTTTAGCTGACAAATAACAAAGTGAAGCATAGTTTATGGGCTTTCCTTTGAAAAAACAATACATTATGACTGCCAAGTTCACTCAGCAACCTCATAAAAACACCACCATGCAAAAGTCTTTTTTTTTTTTTACCTTATTATGTAAATGTAGGAGATATTTGCTCAGGCATTGTTTATACTACAACAAACCATAGTGGATGAGTGTTGAGAAATGATATTATTACAGATCCTGTCTCGAGTGTATTTGTTTTAAAAAATGAAGGTGTGCATATTTTTTTGTATTAGAAAATACTGAGCTCTTTGAAAAACAAATGTCAGAGAGAAAATTGCACGATTGATTTATAATGTTTTCTAAGTAACTATATGAAAGGTAGCTGGCATTTTCTGAAAACATTTATAATTTTGTGCTGTATTCAAAGGCCCTTGCAATGCTGAATCTTCAGCTCTTCACTTATTAAAAGGTCAAAAATGTATATTCCCTATTTAGTTTTTCTTAGATATTCTTTTTTTTCCCTCGATTCTTCTATTCATGCCAGATTGGACTCTCCATTTGGACAAATAAATGAGAAAAATACAAGTGTCGCTAACTATAAAGTGTCACAAAAAGAAAGCAAAACTACAATATTACAACATATAATTATTTCACATATAGTATGTCACAGTTATCAGTAAGGATGTGCACTAATTCTTTAATCAACTAAACGTGAAAAAAAAATTAGACTAACAGCTTACTCTAGAACTAAGAAACACTCAGATATTAAGTCAAATTTGAGAACCATTTAAAGAAAAAAATGTGAAAAACTGATGACAACGAGTTTTAAACCAGTAATTACGTTCATTAATGATATGTTCATGCCGCTTAACTGTGCAGCACTTGGCATCGTGCATTATCAACATTACACGTCATACTCCAGACAGTGAAGAAGAGAAAACCGATGTTAAATATTTAATTAAATTAAATTTAGTTCAATTCAATTTTTTTATAGAGCACCAAATCACAACAACAGTCACATCAAGGCGTTTTACATTGTAAGGTAGACCCTACAATAATACATATAGAGAAAAACCCAACAATCATATGACCCCCTATGAGCAAGCACTTTGGCGACAGTGGGAAGGAAACCGTGACCGGCAGATGATATCTTGATTTTTGTAACTTGCCACATTGCGCCATGACTGTCACAATTGACGATTGTGCCGGGTTTTACTGCCATTTGATATGATATTGATAACGATAATCTTGCAGAGAAGCTCAGAGACAAACTTGTACACAGAGAGAGATGTTGCAACTGTTTTGAAAACTTAGGTTTATGGAAAGAACTTTGCAAACCAACACTCAGCAAAGTCTTTCCTTCTGGTTTTGACTTCTTCTCCTCCTTATCAGGGTGTATGACGCAAATTGTCCGAGTGGCGAGACCTATTGTTTCAGGGAATGCTGCAGCGGCTTCTTGCACCTTAATGGGGTGTACATATGACTGCATCTGTGTGATAATGGCACGACAGTGAGCGAAGCAACCACTGTGGAGGGTATATTGGCACCTTAAGCACAGAAGCTCAGACTTCCCTCTCTTCACCTCTGCCTTTCCCAGACCAGCCGATAGATGTAATCTCTCCAGTGTGTCCCAGGTCTACGCCAGGGCCTCCTCCTGGACATGCCTGACCAGAACACCTTACCTAAGTGACGACAGCATTAGCCATCTTCTTTTGATGTGAAGAAGTAGCGACTCTACTCTGAAACCCTCCTAAATGATTACACTCCTCAACCTATCGCTAAGGTAGAGCTCATCCACCTTTCGGATAAAGCTATTTTCCACTGCTTGTATCAACAATCTCAATCTAATAGAGTTAACAAAAAGATGAAGCCAAAATGAACAGGTTTTCTCAACAACAACCAGTATTGGGCATAAATTAAAATTTTAACAATTACATAAACGTCTGGTAAGTCCGGTACCGACCAGTGACAACAGCAACTATTAGTCAGCTAGTCACACACATCCCTAGTTATCAGTACTACCATATCATGACACCACAGTTTTGAAGGGTTATGTTTGTGTTTATATTTACACATACTATAAATTATAAATTTATATTGGAATGCTTTTTGAATTCCTTGTAGTGGATCTGCCCAGAATTCTGATTAGATGCTTGAATCACCTCAGTTGGTTCCCTTCAGCATGAAAGAGCAGTGGCTCAACTCCGAGCTCCCTCCAGATGTCCACAGCTGAGCCCAACCACCCCACGAAGGACAGCTTGTATCCTCAATCTCATTTGTTTGTTTTTCACCCAGAGTTTGTGACCATAGGTAAGGGTTGGAACGTAGACAAACTGGTAAATTGAAAGCTTCTTCTTCCAGTTCTGTGCTCTCGTCATGACAGTGACACGCCACACCAATCTGCAGGTCAGTGCTTATCCACGAGAGACTGAAGTGTTTCTCTAAACTGGCAAAAGTGAAGCTGAAATAAGAGTGATCAGGGGTTATTTGATGCTGTTTTTTGAGAGCCTTGCAGAAGAAGAGGCTGGATTTGCTGTACTGCTCTAAAAGGTAGTGATTCCCAACCAGCAGACGTGAGCAGTTGACAGAGATGAGTGCTGCGGCTGAAAGAAATTGCAGACCTGTCAACTAGAATAAACCACAGAGCTTGCTGGCAAACTGTCCCTAACAGTACAAGTAAAGAAGCTGCTCTGTGCATGACAATTACATCATTGGATGGAAATGCAAAATGTCCCTTCTTTTCTGTATGATGCAAAACAATGATTCAGTAATGTGTTTTCTGTGTCTCTTTTCTCCAAAAAATCAAGACTTACACTGTAAGAAATTTTCCTGTTTGTTCACAGGCAAGTGGTGGTGATAGATTTGCCAGGTTTAAACTTCTTTTACAGTCTCAGATTTTCATAACAACACTGTCTATAAAAATGTCACAGTGTTTTTGTTATTCCTAATATACTCCTTTCCCTACTGCTTGGTAAGCTCTTATTCTGTTATTTTAGTGCACTTTGCTCTTTATTCCTGTAAGTTGTTCTAGAATACTTTTGATCGACACTGTTTTGCCAAAAGTATTCACTCACCCACCCAAATCAATGAATTCAGGTGTTCCAGTGACTTCCATGGCCACAGGTGTATGAAATCAGTCACATAGTCATGCAGACTGCTTCTACAGACATTTGAGGAAGAATGGGTCACTCTCAGGAGCTCACTGAATGTCAGCATGATATCATGATAGGATGCCACTAATGCAACAAGCCCATTAGAGAAATTTCCTTGCTGCTAAATATTCCACACTCAGTTGTTAGTGGTTTTATAACAAAGTGGAACCAATTGGGAACAACAGCAACTCAGCCATGAAGTGGTAGGTCACAAAAAATCAGAGTCAAGGGATGCTGAGTAACATAGTGTGCAGAGGTCACCAACGTTCTGCTGAGTCAATTGCTACAGATCTCTAAACTTCATGTGGCCTTCAGATTAACTCAGGAACAATGCATACAGAGCTTCATGGAGTGAGTTTTCATTGCTGAGCAGCTACATCCAAGCTCTACATCACGAAGCACAATACAAAGTGCCAGATACAGTGGTGTAAAGCATCCGCCACTTTACTCTAGAGTAGTGGAGACATAATAGTGGTTGCCAGGAGAACAATACTTGTCTGACTGCAAATTGACACTTGTAAAGTTTGGCGGAGGGGATTATGGTGTAGGGTTGTTTTTCAGGAGTTGGGCTCAGCCTCGTAGTTCCAGTAAAATAAATTCTTAATGTTCAGCCCCAACTTTGTGGGAACAATTTGGGTATGGCCATTTCCTGTTCCAACATGACTACACATCACTACACAAAGCAAGGTCAATAAGAACATGGGTGAGTGAGTTTGGTGTAAAAACTTGACTGACCTGCACAGAGTCCTGACCTCAACCCAACAGAACATGTTGAGTTAGAGCGAAGATTGTGTGCCAGGCCTTCTCATCCAACCTTAGTATCTGACCTCACAAATACACTTCTGGATGAATGGTCAGAAATTTCCCGTAAGCATATGCCTAAAGCTTGTGGAAAGAAGAGCTGAAGCTGTTATAGCTACAAAGGGTGGATCAAAACCCTATGGATTAAGAATGGGACCACTCAAGTCAATGACATCAAGAAACACAATTTATTAATGTTCAATTTATTAATGTCCACTCATGTCACATATGTAACGCCAACCTTAAAATCAATACTGTGGACATTTTGCATGCAGAATGTGCTGCACAAAGGGTTGGAAAGCATTCGCACAAGAAATCAAGGTTGGGCATACAGAGGTTGGAATTTACCATCCTGATGATGCTTCCAGGATTGGACTTGGCAAAATAGCAAGAATAGTCATAAGGATGTTTCACAATCCTACATGCTCTGGTTCTGCTCTGCTGGCACGTAAGTCCTGCAGAATGGGGAGCATAGAGCCAATGGTACGTGCAGCTGAGCTGTCTGAGCTGGTTAAGCCATTGCATCTTCTTTTCCCGCTAGGATGTGTGTGTGTGTGCGCGTGTGTGTGTGTACTAAGTCAGCCTCTTTGATGTGGTCTCTCAGGTATACCTGAAGTTCGTTACCTTCTCCACCAATGTCCTGTTCCTTCTCTGGGGTGTGTACCTTCCCTGCTGCTTCTTGTAAAGTCACAACTATATCTTTGTTTGTTGTTGCCTTTTCCCCCTCCCCTGATGATCAGTGAGAAGTTAAGATCTGTCACACTTTCTGTCTTTTGAAAACATGCACTATCACAGCAGCTTGAGATGAAATGTGGGGTTTAGTAGGGATTCTGGGGAAGAAGGTGGCATGTGTTGTATATTGTGCATATAGTGCATATGTATAGGTTATTTTCTTCATATTGAATTTGTCTGTTTGAGGAAAAATATTATACATGTGACATTAGCATATTGTTGGTATGTAAAGGAAAAATAGTTTATCACTTTATCTAAGCTGAGAGGAAAATAATGTGTTAATGTGTTTAATAATTTTTATGGCCTTTAAGACCTAAACCAACATTTCAAATAATGCTGAAAGGATGGTTTATATTTTGGCTTTCTATTTATTTTCTATTACTCTAACTCCAACAAGGTTTGGACAGCGAAATATAAAAGAGAAAAAAGTGTAATGATTTGCAAACTTCATAAATCCAGATTTTATTCACAATGGAACAAAAAGGTTTAATTTTAAGAAAGACAATTAGGTCATTTGAATGTGATGGGAGCAAAACATTTTTTTAAAATCGAGATGTGTTGCTGTCCATAAACATCTGGGAACTGAGGAGCCCAGATGTTGCTGAATGCTGTCCCATTCTTGTCTGATAAAGGATTTTTGCTGTCCTGGATCTTTTTTGTTTCATTTTTTGTTTCATGCTAAGTGATGTAAATTGGTTAAAGGTCTGGATTGCAGTCAGGTGAGCCTCTGCCCAGCTTTAATTCTAAGAAACTCTGCTTCTCTGAGATGCTCTTTTTATACTCAGTCATGTTACTGATCTTCTACAAATTAACCTAATAAGTTGACAAATGTTCCTCCAGCTAAACTTTTTTAATATTTGCTGCTACCATCAATTCCAAAATAACTTCTTTTCTGTGCATTTTCTCTTTTTAAAAACTGATATGCTTTCTATGTTGTATTGTGAATAAAATATGGGTTCATTAAACACAGAGGGATTTGTGAACAAGGAAAACACTGAACCTCTTACTGTACGAAAATACCATCAAGTTTTATTTAAATGACAGCAACATCAGTGACTAAGTGTTCATTTGTCTTCTGTTACAGTGATGTTTGTTCATGAAGGGGTGCTGTTGGTTGAAACGTAATCATTATTCAATACTTTGGGGGTTAATGAGTCTCTAAATCCTGTCTTTCAGCTACAACAATTACCAACTGACACCAACTCTCTTAAGAGAAATACTTTACTAAAGGAAGAAAATCATGTCATAAGTATATTTAAGTATTGTCTTGTTAAACCTTTGAGCTGAAGAAACTAATGAACTGGTTTATTCATTTTGATGTAGGGCTGAAATGTGAAGTATACTTCTATAGTTAAGAATAGAATCTAACAGTTGGACGAAGGTTAAGCTTGCTGTAGCCGTAACAGACATTCATAATGCCTGTTCCTCAGCAGAGAAATGTCAGACTATTGTGTATAAAACTCAAACACATACCTGTGCAGATTGAAAGTATAGAATTTATTTCTTTTCTCTCTCTCTAAAAGCTGTACAGTAGATAATGGAGGTTAAACCACCGTTATGAGACTGTGACATTTGTTTTCCCTTTTTATATAAAAAATAATATCATTTACAGTTGTTGCTCACTGGTATTCACAAAACATACAGGACTTCACTGTACCTGGAGAGACCTAGTTGAATCACTTAAATTAGATTATTATTCCCAATAAAAGCGATATCAGCACCTGGTTTGGGGTAAAGTTTGCATCTCTGAGTTGATTTCTTTTTAAAAAAAATGATAACATTCGCTTGACATCAATTAGAATTTATGACTCTTTTCGTTGCTGTTTTATTATTAATATTGTTTATCTTTAGATATACCAAGCCATCAGTTAGTCTGGATGCAAGCAGTTTATCCTTTTTGGCTTTATGTGATGGCTGTATCAAATACACCATTAGTGAATGGGAGTTACTGATCACTTTCTTCGTGTTTAATAAATGTAGTACCTGAGCTCAGCATATTGCGTTACTTCCTTTCGATATCTACATTGCATTCAAGTGGTCCCTGCTCTCTTGAAAGGAAACTTGAAATACTGGATGCATTCAGAGGCCTAGACCCAGTATATGCCAAGTGAAAATAACATTTCAACCTTCTGGCACTAATGTAGTCATGCCTTGACCCACTGAGTTCCTTGCTGAGACTCAATTTGTCATAGCCTATGGTTTGACACCTACGCTTTGACTATAAAATGCAATTTAACATGCACACTTTTACAGTTTATTAATCTTTAAAGAGTGTAAGTGAATCATTTTCTTTGAAAAACCTTGGAAAACCTTGGCTTTTGAGATTAGGTTCCCTGCCGCTCTAAACGAATTTTAAGTTTTAGAAACCTGCATCCACTAAGTGACTGTAGCCTCTCACTTCTACACACTTCTGTCTGCAAATACCTTTGTTCTCACAGGTACTGAGCTTAGGCCACAACGTTTCAAAGGCCTGAAGTCAACAAAGATAGGATTAGGGGTTTTCTTCAAAGGTGATGTTTGCAGAGGTGATTTTCTTGAGAAACAGAAAATAACACTAACAGTATGCACAGTCCTTGCATATCATGCTGTGCAGACATATTTACTTCAGCACATATTCAGTGACGCATATACATGCACGTAATCTACAATGGCATATCTTACATGCAGACCAGTGCTTACAGCTCTCAAAATGGACAGCAAGCATGATAGGTGTTGCTGACACCATTTTCACAATCTTACCTTGTGAAAATCATTATTTCTACCTCAGAGCAGAGAAATAATGCATAGCAACGACATATATTGATCTCAAGGTAAGGGATGCAGTTGCACTACAAAAGACTAAAAGGTGCAGGAGAGCACTGCAGTTCTTTAAACTGACTCCAGTGTCCAACATAATGGAAATCTTATTTAACTTCTTGTGCATGATGATACGCTCACAATAAATACAGCCTCGAGTAGCACAGTTTTAATCACTACAGAGTTTAATTGGCCAGTAATTATTAATTATTTTAATAAATATATTTAGACATCACAGTCACTGAAGTTTGACTTTGGTATAGCTTCAACATGACAGGACTTAGTGTGGCCTATCCCACTTGACTTGTCCATCACAGGGTCAGGGAAACACTTATAGAGCATAATTCTTTCAGTGTACCAGTGCAGTCTGTATGTGCTGAGGTAATCAGGAAGTAACTTAAGAAAGCATAAAATCTATTTGAGCTATATATTTAAGATTTATTGTATTTTTTTTTTTTCGTTTTACCTTTTCTGATGCAACAGTGTGCTTCAGCTTGATAATCACTGGGCGCTGCACATCCTGCTGAAAGATGTGATAGAGATGACTTGATTATGACATCACGACAGCACATAAATTTCTTCCACTGCTTAGATGCTCATTTCAGCAGAATTACTGCAGAAACCCTCACGCATGTTATACTTTCTGTACAGCAAAGAGTAGCTCCCTGTGTCATAACAGTGTCATTGCACATAAACATGTACACTTTAGGCCAGGGGTGGGCAACTCCAGGCCTCGAGGGCTGGTGTCCCGGCAGGTTTTAGACGTGTCCTTGAACCAACACAGCTAATTTAAATGGCTAAATTAGCTCCTCAACATGTCCTGAAGTTCTCCAGAGGCCTGGTAACGAACTAATCATGTGATTCAGGTGTGTTGACCCAAGGTGAGATCTAAAACCTGCAGGACACTGGCCCTCGAGGCCTGGAATTACCCACCCCTGCCTTAGGGCTTTGAAATCCCCAAAGGAGTATAATAAAGCAGTACAGATATACTGCTGTAGCATACAATCAGTATGTTATTACTAGTGGTTATGCCGTCGAGCTATAGCAGGTTGCTGCCTCTGCATTAAGCTTTGCTGTTGTTGCAGTGGAGCGACATGGATGCAGCTGTCACTGTAGATGTACCCCCACTAGGATTTAGGTGGCGATGAGGGTTTTTACCATTTTCAGTTCTTGTACTGCAGACCTGAAGAGACAAAGTGGAAATACTGGTTTTGCTGGTTGTCACAAAGAAGTATACAAACAATGGTTACAACAGTATTTGCCACAGTAATAATGTGTTGCATAGAACCGTTAAGCTACAACTAAACACTGATGTTTTTGCTATGCTATATTTGCATGTTATTTTTATATCAAGTGCAAAAGTACCTGAAAAAGAGAAGACAGCTTTGACAGTTATGTGCAGCAACTTTTTTGTTTGGCATTCCATTCCAGTCATTTCAAAAAAGAAAACATAAAAACAGAGATCGGAAGAAATATTGTGATTCACAGCTACTGTAACCACAGTCAGTAGGCAGAACAGTATTGGATAAACATGCTTGACACTATCTAACCCAGAGTTATGAATATTTCTTTAGATTCATTCATGCAAATTACTGTATAAGATCTAGTGACATTCTTTTATCATTCATTTGTATATCTGCCACAAACTTGATAGAAAGGGAATGTTTACCAGTATGACATTAATTGTGCAATATGTCATGATTATATTTATGATCCAGGATTCCCAGAGGGTTATTTAGATGTTCAGTGTCCTAAGACTAGGATGGGCTGACATTTATGAATCCTGTTTTCATCTTAGTCTATCCTGCATGCACTAGTGCATATTACACCTTTAAAATCTGCCGCTTTTTATTATGCTTACCAGTGTTGGTCAAGTTACTTGAAAAGAGTAATCAGTAACTAATTACTGATTACTTCCCCCAAAAAGTAATCCCGTTACTTTACTGATTACTTATTTTCAAAACTAATTAATTAGTTAGTTACTTTTTAAAAACACGATTAGGTGATAAAGTGATATATCTTTCAGCCCAATTCTACTTTTTCTGCATAATCCATCATACAAAATGTAATCAAATGAAAAAGTCTCTTTTTAAAACTTGTTTTATTAGTTTTAATCTTTTAACTTTATGTGTGAAGCAAAAATTTTATTATATGCAACATTCTCTGACTGGAAGAAATTAGTTTAACATTTAAACCTATTTTCTGCACATTCCAGCACATAAAATAAAATATTTTTTGTGTTTACACTCAGTCTTTCAAATAGATGCAAGTAAAACACAGCAGAAAATAAATAAAATCAAAGACTAGCGGTCCTGTTGCTCTATTTTCACCTGTAAACCAGGAGTGGGGTAGGCGGAGGTTTGCCCTGGTGCAGGTGTGCCGCGGTCAGTTGTAGAATGCGCGAGTTTCTCTGTGAGTTTCCCATTATGTGGTAGCGCACTCGGTGCTTGCTTGGAAGTTTAGGGGTTTTTTTTCGCTGTAAAAAGACATTTTATTCCCACGCACAACGGACGCTAATGTTTTTGTCACTTTTTATGAAATCAAACTCAAAGTAAGGTCAGTACTTCCACGCTTTAAACGCTGCACGCTCATACTCTCTCCTGCAATCGATATATTATCCATTGTTGATCAGCACACAGCTGTTGTCACGAACGTCGCACTCCTTTACGTCACTGTCATGAGACATTCTTGCAAAAAAATCACGGTTTTAGTAACACAGTAATGCAGCATTACTCATTACTTGTTACTTGTTTTATTATTTTCTTCAAGCCCTGTTTACAGGAGCTGCATACAAAAAGATATTTTGTGAAAAGGGTTGGCGTAATAAGCAAATGCTTCAGCCAATACCTTTTGATTAGCCTTGTCTCATGCTTTCTTTCTTTATGGTAGATTTTTGTTCTGTTTTCACTGTTTGTTTGTTTTTTCACTGTTTTCACTGAGATTTGAATTTGAATGCTAATCAATAAAATCAAAAATCAAAAAAAAATCAAACTTGAAAAAAGTTGTGGTTAGTCTGTAGAACTTGTGAACTACACAGACTCTACAGCTGGATTAGTCCTTGCTCTGTTTGTTCATTGTTATGTAACTTATAAAACGCTATGATAAACACAAGGTATAATAACAGCTGGCTAAATGTGGAGTCTTGTGCAAAAATCTTTAACCCCCTATATTGTTTATATTAAAAAAAAATATGAGGAATAGGCAGAGCTAACATACATGGAAATACAATACATAAGGCAAAAACTGAGTCTGTACAACAGGCATGATGGTCATTATCTGCTGACAGGCAAGAATTTCAATATTTGATGTGATCATTTTTATGTTTCAGTACAGTCTGAACTTTCATAGCCAAGCTTTGTATCGTATTTTTTTAGTCTTCTGGAATAATTCTCCAGGCTTCTTGAAGGACGTTCAAAGCTCTTCTTTTGATGTTTGCTGCCTTTTCTTCTGTTCTCTGTCAAACTGATCCCACACTCCTGCAATAGTGTTGAGGGTCAGACTATCGCATCATGGATTAAAATCTGATACTGCTTTTCTGCGTTCACAATTCCATCATTTTTGACAAGCCCCAAACCATGACAGAGCCTCCACCGTGTACAGGCACTCACTGTTGTACCTCTCTCCTGACCTCCTCTGTACTTACAACAATTTGAACCAAAGTTTTCAGATCTGGATTTATCACTCATAAGACCCGTTTCCAGTCGGGTTCTTCTGGCATACCTTCAGCCTTTTATCATTGTTTCTATTCTTTAAGAACACCTTCTTCATAGCCATCCTTTCTCTGAGACCATCTCTGATATCTGAGAAAGCTTGAGCGAACAGTAGGTCGACCAACTGAATTCCTAGACGCACCTCTCAGGTTCTCTGTCCTCAGGTCGTTGCTAGAATTTTTTTTTCCTATTTCTTTAGGACCCGAATCCAGAAACTGTTCATCTGCTGAAGATAATTTTTTAGGCCTGCCACTCTTCTTTTCTAGTTCACTTGTCCAGTTTCTTCAAATTATTTAAAGGTACATCGCACGCCATGACAAGATATGCCAAGTTTTCAGCTAATATTGTTTTGGGAATCACCTTATTAATGCAAAAATGCTAAACTGCGTAATCTTTGGCATTTTCCATACATTTAACTGAAGAATGCGAGCAAACTACATGTGTCTAAAGATACAGTTTGGTTGGGTGCTGTTTATATCCTTAAATGATTCATAGGTCAGTGTTATGTACTTCAACACACACGCACGCACACTCACGCACTTGTGAAAATGGTCAGGTACAAGAACTGGACTGGAAATGAAAAGCAGTCAGTGTCCAAGGAAAAACATGAAAATAATTTCAGAAAACCTCAAGAACTGTCACTCAAGAGCACTTGAGATAAGTCTGGTTCCTTGGAAACAAAATGTATAGAAATAAGGGGCGACTCAAGACTTTTGCACAGCACTACAATGATTGGTAATAATTATACTTGGGAATGTTTACAATCCACCATCAATAACTAACAAGCAGTAACTGTCATGTTATCTCATTTCTCAAAACAAAGGTTTGTGTAGTTATATACACCCAAACTAAGGAATGAACATGATACATTTTCAGCACATTTATCGCATCTATTCCAGGAAAACATAATGTCTCATTGTTTAAAAAATATAAAAATTTATATAGCTGGTTCTGATTTAGTTTCTTTTACCCCTCTCATTTCTGCTGAGTGGTTTAAATGGAAGAGGTTCACCTGCTAAATAGGTGCTTGTAAGCTCTTTAACGCCGTGAACATTTTCAGGATCTATTTGTGCCCCCCTTTTTTCATGATAGTGGTGATGATAGCAAAAAAAACAAAACAAAAAACAACAACAAAAAAACGGAGGGCGCTTTTAGAAGCCCCTTTAACATACTTGTTCACTTCACTGAAATTACACAGACATTCAGCTTTTACTGCAAAATGTGAACGAGTTAGGGACCCCTGAAAACTAAAGAGAAGTGTCTTTTATTACAGTTTATTCACTGGTGCCATTATGCAGTGATTGTCTTCTTCACAAATAACATAGTTACAGTAATCATAGCTTCCTCCTCTCTAATTTTTAAAAAAGAATATGCTCTTAATGTTAGGGAGTATGGCCTAGTCTAATAGTCACAGGGTTGCACACCACTGACCACCACTGACAAGTGGAAAACAGTTAACAGAAGAGACACACTGTTACCAGCTTGACGAAAAATAATTAAAATATTTCCTGCCTCTGTCTTTCTTTTAGGTACTCTTAGCTGTAACTGAACCACTTCAGGGTGGACAGCAGTTAAAAAGAAAATCCAGGGTTTCTGTGTGGAGTCTGTGGTGGTGAGCATCTCTTTCTGTTAGCCCTGTGATAGACCAGGGACCTCTCACACCACCCTTCCACTTTGTTATACAACCATTTAACAAAGTAGAAAGGTGGATTAAAGTGAACCTGGATTTCCAGACAGAGTTACACTGTCATTCAGCTTCACTTTAAAATGTTAACATAACTAAAAACTAGAGTTGTGTGTGAAGATGTAAATTACAAGCCATTCTGTTGCTTTAATCAGTTTGTAGTTATTGCAGCTTTGGCAAATGAAGTAATTGTAAGAGCTTGAAAAGATGGCAAAGAAGACATTTCACCTCTCAGCCAAGGGGTGGAGAGTCCCATGACCTGGTTAAATGAGAACCTACAAAGACACGTGAAGTAACTGCATCACTGTTCAGGTGTAATTAAGTTAAACAGACACTAAAGCAAGTGAACAAGTGTAAAAAGTCATCATACCTTTAATTACACTGAAATATTGGGAGTCTCTAACTTCATAAAAAAGACTATAGACATCTTGGCATATTGTCATAAACTACTCCTACTTCTCCTACTTGAAATTAAACCAAATACAAAGTTAGTATTAATTAATGTAATTACACACCTTGGCTTTAGAGATAATGAGGCCATTTTAGGCAGTAAAGCTGACGCACTCCTGTTTGCCATTCATTTTTTCAGCAGATAATTAAAATGTTTGATCCATTCTTCAGTCTTTGGACGTCTGCTTATCTTTTCTTTTGATTTTGAAAGGCTAAAGAAGGACACACGCTCTCCACTGCACACACATTGGAACAAGGAAGAGCACAAAGAGAGAAAGAGAGTAAAAATTCAGTGAATGAAGAGGAACTGCAAGAAAAGTCAAAGCAAGAAACAATCAACATAATTATGGAGCAACATAAAGGAAACATTTTGATTGCTGTCAGTCGGAGAGACGTGCATGCGAGTAAACACTGCATGAGTCCACATTGTATGAATCCAAGAAGAAGACATCGGTAATCTGAGAGACTGAGATTACCGAAAAGCACCACTGAACGACACAGGAAATCATTCCTGCCTGTGGCCATCTCCCTGTACAACGCATCCACTTAACACACTGTTTGCTGCTACAACTACACGTTTCTTTTCCAAATATTTATTTATAAGTGACTTATGTATGTATGTATGTATATATATGTATATATTGTACTATTCTTAGTTAGCGTATTGTCTGTCTTGTCTTAATGTTGGTTTAAAATGGAGCACTGTAACAAAAAATAATTTCCCCCAGGGATCAATAAAGTATTCTGATTCTGATTCTGATTCTGATCAGTGTAGTACAGAACAAAATTGCATACAAGTTCAAATCGCTGAAACAAAAGTAGTGATTGGGCTCTTCATCATGGCTGTTTCTGTAATTGCTGTTCATCTGTGTATTGTTTTAGTTGATGTTCACATCTATCAAGCAAGGACAGAATAAAACAAAACCACGTACAACACAATATAACTCTGGGATAAAGTGAATACTGCTTTGTGAAGCTTTTCTGTCGAGGCTGCTAGAGCTGTTGATTAATGCCTGGGGTTGTAGTTGTGTGCTTTTGTTGCTGAATTTGATTGCATTATGTTCTGCAGGTGTTGATGCCATTCTGTCCACCCCCTGATGTGATGCACCTGAGTGAAAACACGAGTTTAATGTATAAAAATCACATCTAATTGAGCTATTGAGCTTTTTCGTTGGATAATGACCATTGTGTTTGGTGCTTGGGCCTCAAGTTGCTCTGTGTGAAACACTGAGCCGCAGGCTCAAACACACAGGCTTTTATCTTTCCATGCGCCTTGCAGACAGGTTTTCATCTGTCCCTGGGCCTTCTGCTCTGGTTGAAAAAGAAGAGATAGGTGTTTCAAACAGACTCTGCAGGACTCTGCAGCCAGAAGATTTCTCTTGGAAATACAAACTTAATACAGAAACTCATACCATGCGTTTCTGTAAGATAGATTAAGGGTGACAACTTTATGAGCTTGTCCTCGTCCTTCTTTGAAATGTCCAGTCCAACAAAAACTTCCACCTATCATAAAGTGTCTTTAACATTTGCCTTGAATCTTGAATATTATGCGCTGCTTTGCAGTTTTGAGTAATAGAGCAAATCAAGCATCACTAAAATTTAGTTTTCAGTCTGCAGTCACTGGGAATATTAAACATCAGAGCACCTAAAGTGCACAAATGGACTTTTATCTTTTAAACCAACGACTAACGACATATGTAAAACTTTTTATGGGTGCTCATAACTGTGGGGCGGGGATTGTGGTTGTTGGATGATCTTTACTCCATGTACCAACTCCATTCGGATTCCTTGGGAAAAACAATTATCTTTGAGTGTATTTTCAGCAGAAATTACATTTTATAAAGGTCAGTGTAAACTTGTATTTCCAACTGAATGCCCTTATAGAGTTTGTTAGCATTTTGGACTCAGTAACACAGGTCTAAAGATGTTAACCATCTGGAAACCACTATGGAAAATGTGTATTCCCTGACTATTTGGTGTGAAATCGATTGCTAAAGCCACATTCTTTCTGGCCTAAAGGCCAGACAGTGGCTCCCCAGCTACTGCTGGCTGCTAGGAAAAGTGTGTATTCTGCAACCAATTGGTGAGTGTTTCCTGGAGTTTGTTGGCAGTCACGAATCTGAAACAGACCACAAAGAGGTATGTGGAGCGGAACCGAAAACCTTGCAAATGCTTTGGTTGCTAGTAGGTTAAATTGTGAAACTGTGATATATTGTCTTAAATAATTCTGCAAAAACATTTCTGTTCCTCATTTCATCTAAATATTATTCGCATTTTGCAAAACATTCTGTTATATTTCTTTAGTGTCTTGTCTGGAACTGTAATGGTAGCTGTCTAAGATAACCCTGTTGAGGTTTAGTGGGTCATAATGTAAATCTACATCATATTCTAAATGTTGATTCAAAAATGACAATTAGAACCATTTTTATTGTCAACTGATAACTAATCCATTAAAACAAATTTTTATTTTAAACAGATTTTTTACACAGCAAACACCTATTTGACAAACACTCCTGAGATACTCACAGTAAATCAGATTGCTTAGTTGGTGCAGATTCAGGCACATTGTTTCTCTTTTAAATAATGTGCCCGAGGGCATAGATGTAACAACAAGGATGCAATACAAACCAAGAAAACACTGGGGTGAATGCAGGAAAAAGACAAGCATAGCTCCAGAGGAACATTGTTATTTTGTTTTGTAGACGACCCCACAGCAGAGATCTCACACGGGAAACAAGTAAGTGACGCCTCAGGGTGGAGGTGCTGACTGCAAACAATGGCTAGTCACTGGGGAGAGGAATGCCACAGAATATGCTAAAGAAACCATGTAGATGACTGAAAGAGGAAGTTAAGGCAGTGGTTGATGTTCTTATTTACTGGAGGTAAAACCCCATGGGAATGCACCCATCATCAGAGCAGTGGCAGCAGAAAAGTAATTAGACCTTCCCCTGAGAGCATTTGCATTAATTGGAATTATTCGAGGGTGTCATAGGAGGTCAAAGGGAGACTGAAAGAGAGCCAATTAAAAATAAAGTGAAAGACAAACCTTTACAAAGAAAGTCTTTCTGATAAACAAACCCAGGCATCATAGAGATCTTTTTAAAGACCCCCTTTTGTCTTTTATCATGACATTGAATTAATTTTAATGCACTGCAGCTTATTTTGAATCCATTTTTACTTCCAGATTATCAAGATCAGTAATTTAGCCCCAGGCAAGATGGGAGAGCGCATCATTTGCCAAGGCCATTGCCCTTTTTGCAATTTTTAAAGAAAGTGATTTGGATCAGCACCAAAATTTAATGGGTTTTTTCCTCTGCCCGTGCCCCATTTCTTCATCAGGTTTCATTACATTCGGCTGACAGATAATTAGACAGAAAAAATGTGCCATTTACATACCTCACAATGTATGCAAGTCTGAAATATGAAAAAAAGAGCATAAATTATTTTGTGTTTAAGAGTTATATAAAATCTTAGACCACGTTAGTATTTTAAAATGGACTGCATCACTTTTATTTCTATGTTAGAGGGATTTCTTGTACTATCAAAAGTTATTATGGTATCTTCCAAACTCTGCAGTTCCCCTCAGGTCATGTTTCAGCTCACTATTTTAATTGTCTGGTTTGCAATGCTGCTTTTTTTTGGCTCATTCTTTTATATCTCTGCCAAGAAAGTAATGTTCTTACTGGTGTTTGTTCATTCTTCTGTCTCACTGTCAGCAGGGTTATCCAAAAACTATTAGGCCAATTTCCATTAACCTCGTATAGATAGCGCAAGGCTGGCTAGGAAGTGTTTTTTATATTTTTATTTTTTTTAATCTTTTACATTATGAGACAATGGGTTGGACTTGGTGTGCTATCACTGTGCCTTTAGTAAATATATAGATATAGCACAAGACCTAAGAATCAAAATTTTCACAGACCTGTGACAGTGACATCTCACACCTTTTCTGCATGTTTTGAATGACAAAACACCACAAATGCACATAAGGCTCTACCCCCACTTAGCAACCAGGTTGTGTGCCTGTCACCAGCCAGAATGAAGACATCTCTCGCACAAGCATCCTGGACCAAACAACATACCTAGATGCGTGTTGACAGACTGCAGAGATACAGACATCTTCACAAACTCTTCACAAATAGTTACCACTACTATTACACCAGTACTAAAGACAGCATCCCAGTCCTGCTTCAATGAATACCACCCTATTGCACTGACTCCCATCATTATAATGTGTTTTGAAATGCTATGCTATGCTATGTTATCAATGAATATATTAAATCCATCTTCACTCCCTCCCTGGAGTGCAATCAGTTTGTAAATCAATCAAACACCAATTCAATTTCCTTTGCCTTCCACTTAGCTATCAGGACACAACAAACTTTTATGTGATAATGTTCTGCATAGAATTTAGCTCAGCATTCTACACAACCATCTCTCAGCATTTAATACACAAACTGAAACAAACGGCCTGAACAACTTCCTTTGTAATTGGTTGATTGATATACTGCTCTTGACCTGAATGCTGCTCCAACCTCTTCATCAAGTTTGCAGATGACACAACAGTGATGGGCCACAACAATAATGATAATGAGACAAGTTAGAGGAGCAGGGTGAGGCAGCTGACTAGGGATGCAGGGATGATCAATGGTTTTTCTGTGGAAAAACTAAGCATCACCGAATTTCTGGGTTTTCACATCACAGAGGACCTCTCCTGGATGAACAACGCATCACTAGCCACTTACAACAATGCCTTTGCTTGCTCTGCAAACAAGTCCCAGTGCGCATCATGTAACCAGCTGCATCGCTGTGTGGTTTGGAAAATCCATTGCCCCCAACCGCAAAACCCTGCAGTGCCTAGTAAATGAAGCACGAAAGTTCACTGGTGCCTCACTCTCCTTCCTCCTGGAAATTTACAACAACTGCCTAAATCGGCAAAGCCTTCAGCATCGTGGGCAGCTCCACCCACCCCTCACACAGCTTCTTCAGTCTCCTGTCCTTGGGGAGAAGTCAGGGGCGCCTCTGTGGCTCCTCCACCAGACTGCACAACAGCTTCATCCACCAGCTTGTCAGCAAGCCGAACTCTCTCCCCTCTTTACCTCTTCTCCCCTTTGCTCCTAAAAAGGAACTGTAATAAACAGAGAGACACACATCATACACTCACACCCAGCACCAGCCACTCCACAAAAAAGGACTGTTGCTGTTTTAATACATGTCACAGGTATCTTTGTTTTGCTGTTTGGTTTTGCTTTTTTGTACGATAACGTATAAATACTGCCCCAACATATGTAGACTTTAATACTTTTTAAATGCACAAACACACACATATATATTTAAGTCCTTGGTTGCTCCCACAGTGGGTTGGGGGAATAGTATTTCAATCCTGTGTATCTTCTGTACATACAACAGAACTCACAACAAAGCTGACTTTGTTACTGCCACAGGGCTAACACTACGAGTTTCATTATAATGCCAGATTGCTTGTTCATGACCTAAAAAGTTACAAAAAATGTAAACAAACAAGCAAAAATGGCAAGCTGTAACATCTGAAACCTTTTCTCCAGCTGTGGCATGTCTTATGCTCAACTATTTCAGCAAATAGCTGAGCATAAGGCATGAACACCTTTATTGAAATTTCAAGTGAACAAATTTCTACCATGCTGGCTGCTGGGCCTCAGAGCCATAACCGAGTTTCTGTATAAATGCCACTGATTCACTCACTAATAATTTCAAATAACTTATGAGTGCCCTGTGCAAGTTCAAATGGCCTCATTGCTCATTTTTAGTCCCAGACCAGACCTTCCTCTCTTACATCACTTCCATAGTATAGAACCTAATCATAGACAGTCATTTATCCTGCCAAAGGAATATAACTGCCATTACTGGACTGAAAGTGCTGTGTGTGCAGGTACTCCACACACTCATATATAATGCCTATCAAACTACTCATTAATATTGTGAAGCTATTTCCAGCCTTCCTCGCAGGTCTTTATATTTACGTGCACAGCAGATGCCACATGCTTTCTATTGCAAATGGGGATGGAATTGGTAACCTGGGGCAGTTTTGAACCACTCTATCCAGATTATAAAAGCCATACAGTAAATGACAGTGGTGTGGATTAATGTATATAGACTGGATGGAGAGCTAAAGTTTTGATTATCAGATGGAGCTCTCTAAGCACAGAGATATTGCTTTTGTTTGGTGAAAAAAGTGAAGCCTTTAATGTCGGTGAAGGTTCTCAGCCATTAGGGTCATGGTACTCTAAGGAGCTTAAAAAAAAGCAACTGGACTTCTTTAAGTTTCTTGAAGACATTTCACCTTTCATCCAAGAAGCTTCTTCAGTTCTAAGAGCAATTGTTGAGAGTCCCAGATTTTTAAGACCTGATCAATAGTGGGTCAACGACTGTCTTAGGGACAATTTATTTGATAGAGTGTAATTCTGTCAAATAAAACACTAAAAGTTATTAAATAAACTAAAAATGTATCTGAATGTACTTCTTACAACCTTATGTCACCTATTTATGATATTCCACAAGAATACCTTTGATCTGTCAAAAAAAAAGAAAATCAACTGGGATATGAATAATTTTGGGCCTAATTGTGTACTAAGCAATGCAGCAAGACAATTCACACGAAACATGACAGCAACAACAGTGAACAAAAGGAAAGCACATAAATGAGACAAAGGGAACAGAGACAGGAAAATACTGGGGAGACTTGAATAATTATAAAAACAAAACCCGCAGCATGAAACTTAAAATGATTACAAAAAAATGACAAATAAATATGCTATATGTGTTGTTGCTGCCTTTGTCATGTTGATGTTGTCAGTGTCGTCTTTGGAGCCCATTTCCTGGTATGTGTACACATACTTGGTCAATAAAACTCATTCAGATTCCAAACATTCCAACATTTGTTGCATATGTCAATAACGTGAATGCATGAAATGCAAAGACAGAGCTTCTGGCAGCTAGTAGCTGTTCAAATGTGCAATGTTTTTAATTAAAAAATATTATAATAAAATATTTTTTTCAAAGAAAGAAACTGTTAGTATGACTTTTCTTCTAATTCATCATCTGAAAGCTTCTGTATGACACCCACTCTCCACTCTGACCCCATTCACCCTTTTTAAAGGACACAACTCTAAGCTCAAATTGTTGGTGAAATAATCTCCCTGTTTAAAAAGTTTTCCACCACCAGACATAAAGACAGTACTTACATGACATCCTTGAAACTTTCTCACCTGAGGCATAATGCAGTCTTTTAGCGTACAAAACAAATTTCCCACGTGTGGGACTAATAAAGGTTATCTTATCTTATCTTATTATGCTTATCTGGGTAAAGGTCATGGAGGCAGCAGCATGATTAAGGTAGCCTACACCTCTTTGTCAAAAGCCACATGCTAAAATTTTCGGATAAATCCTCAGACATGCCGAGACCAGATGGGATGTATAATCCTTGCAGAGTCTTGCTGCATCTGTCACAGGGTCTTCTTCCAGTTGATCTTTCTGAGAATACTTTTTTTGCAAATAGGCACCGTTCTGATCAGACCTGTCAAGGAATCAGAGCCCATCTCCACAGAAATTGTTCATGATGTTTTTATTATTCAGCTATGCATGTGAGCTCTCTCCTGCTGTAGCCACATGGTTAAGATCCATTGCCACAATATCCAAACTCCAGTTGAGTGCATGGTTGCAACAGATGCTACAATAAAACACGACTGGATACTGAAAATTATACCAGAAAATAAGACAGGCCGATGAGAAGGTAATGAGGTAGAAGGAGACAAGGAAGGAAGGAAGATGGCGCCGGTGAGGTCGGCTGCCGTCACGACTGCTCCGACCACTTTTTCTTTGTCTTTGTTTTTTAAGTTAGTTTTCAGCGTTTCTAAATCGGCAAAATCATCACCATTGGGTACATTAGGTATGACAGTGACACTCTTGTTTCTATTGGTATACAATGTACTCACAATTCGAAGTTTTTAACTCCGGATCCGAGCTGGCCGAGTGAGATCTCGAGGGAGAACAAAGGGAAGCGGCGGCGGCCTAGAGGGAAGCGAGCCGGCGTCAGGAACAGGCTGAGAGCTCGTGCACACCGCACACCTCTGCCTAGCATCCTGCTCGCCAACGTCCAGTCACTGGAGAACAAGCTTGACGACCTCAGGGCCAGGATAAAGTTCCAGAGAGACATTCGGGACTGCAATCTCCTCTGCTTCACCGAGACATGGCTGAACCCAGCGGTGCCGGACCACGCCATCCAGCCGGCCGAGTTCTTCTCGGTTCACCGCATGGACAGGACACGGAACTCGGGGAAGTCAAGGGGAGGCGGCGTGTGTTTAATGGTGAACAACAACTGGTGCAACAGTGCGAACGTTGTTCCTCTCACACGCTCCTGCACACCAAATCTGGAACTACTGTCCATCATGTGTCGTCCTTTTTATCTACCTCGGGAATTTACATCGGTCATTGTAAGTGCCGTTTATATTCCACCACAAGCGGACACGGTCACCGCCTTATGCGAGCTGCATGAGGCACTCACACAGCACCAGACACAACACCGGGACGCTGCGCTTATTGTGACGGGGGACTTTAATAGCGCCAACCTCAAACGCGCAGCGCCGAACTTTTATCAACACATCACCTGCCCCACCAGGGGTGAAAGGACACTGGACCACTGCTACACTACGGTCAAGGACGGCTACAAGCCACAATCCCGCCCCCCGTTTGGCAAATCTGATCACGCCGCCATCTTCCTCATGCCAAAATACAAACAAAGGCTGAAACAGGAAGTTCCGGTTCAGAGGAAGGTCGCGCGCTGGACGGATCAATCGGTGGCCGCGTTACAGGACGCACTCGATGACGCAGACTGGGGCATGTTCAGAAACAGCTCCGACGATGACGTCAACGTGTTTACGGAAGCGGTTGTGGGATTCATCGGGAAACTAGCGGATGATACCGTGGAGACAAAGACTATCACAACGTTTCCCAACCAGAAGCCGTGGGTGGATAAAACCATCCGCGACGCTCTGAGATCCCGCACCGCTGCCTACAACACGGGACTCATGACGGGGGACATGGACCCGTACAAAGCCGCGTCATATAACGTGCGGAGGGCGGTGAAAGAGGCGAAGCAGCGCTACGGGAGGAAACTAGAGTCACAACTCCAACAGAGTGACTCTAGGAGCCTGTGGCGGGGACTAAGGACAATAACGGACTATAAAGCACCAACAACCGGTATGACGAACTCTGGCAGACGAGCTGAACACTTTCTATGCTCGCTTCGAGGCTGCAGCTAAGGTCTCCAACAATGCTAGTGTTAGCGGCGCTAACGGCTGCAGACAGGAAGATACTGCCAGCACCGGAAACGTGCTCGTCATCTCCGAGCATGAAGTAAGGAGAGCCTTCAAGAGAGTGAACACCAGGAAAGCAGCAGGACCAGACGGCATCCCAGGTCGTATCCTAAGAGACTGCGCATACCAGCTAGCTCCTGTGTTCACTGAGATATTCAACATCTCTTTATCTCAGTCGGTGATCCCCACATGCTTCAAAGAGTCCATCATTGTTCCTGTCCCGAAGAAACCCCACCCTGCTTCTCTCAATGACTATCGCCCTGTAGCCCTCACCTCAGTAGTGATGAAGTGCTTTGAACGCCTGGTCAGAGACTTCATCATTTCTTCACTACCAGACACACTGGACCCACTACAGTTCGCTTAACGTCCAAATCGTTCCACAGACGATGCCATCTCTCATCTCCTCCACACATCACTCACTCACTTGGACACTAGAAGGGGGAATTATGTTAAAATGCTCTTCATAGACTACAGCTCTGCATTTAACACCATAATTCCCTCCACACTCACCACCAAGCTGGAGCATGTGGGACTCAGCTCATCTATGTGTCAGTGGATCTCTAACTTCCTAACTGGCAGACCACAGGCAGTAAGGATGGGCGGACATGTCTCAGCCTCCACCACTCTCAGCACTGGAGCCCCCCAGGGGTGTGTTCTGAGCCCCCTGCTGTACTCTTTGTACACATATGACTGTGTGGCCACTACCAGCTCCACCACCATCATCAAGTTTGCTGACGACACCGTCGTGGTGGGCCTGATCTCTGATAACAACGAGACGGCCTACCTGAAGGAGATTAGGAATCTGGAGAACTGGTGCCAGAGGAACAACCTCCTTCTAAACGTCAGTAAGACAAAGGAGCTGATAGTGGACTTCAGCACTAAGCAGGAGAGGAACTACCAGACCCCCGTCATCAACGAGTGCCCAGTGGAGAGAGTGGACAGCTTCAAATACCTCGGAGTTCACATCACGCAGGACCTGTCATGGTCCTGTCACATCAACACCGTGGTGAAAAAGGCCCGACAGCGTCTCTACCACCTCAGACGCTTGAGAGACTTCCAACTGCCCTCCAAGGTGCTCAGGAACTTTTACTCGTGCACCATAGAGAGCATCCTGGCGGGAAACATCTTAACCTGGTTCGGGAACAGCACCATGCAGGACAGACGAGCTCTACAGAGGGTTGTGCGGTCAGCTGAGCGCACCATCCGCTCCGAGCTCCCTGACCTGCACTCAATCTACAGCAGGCGGTGCTGGACCAAGGCCAGGAAGATCGTGAAGGACCTCAGCCATCCCAACAACAGACTGTTCTCTCTGTTGAGGTCAGGAAAGCGATTCCGCTCCCTGAAGACCAACACAGAGAGACTGAGGAGGAGCTTCTTCCCGCAGGCGATACGGTCTCTCAATCACACCACCACACAGTACTGACCCACACATATGGTTCTTACACACACACTGGACTTTCTGGACTTTGGTTTTGCACAACACTGGTCACTATATTCTTCATTTCCGGTTAATACTTGTACAGCTGCTGTTATTGTGTATATATTTATTTATATTTAGATTTCTTCATACATTCTTATATAGTTCTATATTGTGTATTGTGTATTTTGTTGTACAGTTATTTTATTTTCAACTTTAATTTATATATTTATCTTTATCTTATTCTTCCCAGTTAAATTTACCCTTCATTCTAATTTGTGTTGTACAGTTATTTCATTTTTAACCTTAATTTATATTTTATTCCTTCCTAGTTAAATTTACCCTTTTTAATTTTTCATATTTATTTCCTATCTTATTCATAGCCTTTTCCTTTTTTGTTCTCTTTAGGTCACGAGCAGTTGTCCAAGCATTTCACTACATATCGTACTGTGTATGACTGTGTACGTGACAAATAAAATTTGAATTTGAATTTGAATTTGAATTTGACAAGTGCTATCACTGCCACATTAAACCAGCGAAATGCAGCAGGTGCCTAAAAGGGAAGAAAGACAAGTAGACAGCTGAACACACTCTAGCACACTTAGCAGGCCCCACACACTCAGGGAGCCTTGTGTAAGCAACACACACTGTCATACAGACAGCAGACAGCCTGTGACTGTAATGATGCAGCCAAAGATTTGGCTCTCAGCAGTCAGTGGCTGTATTAATGCCGGGTGTAGAAGAAGGAAAGGAAAGAGAGTGAAAGGGAGGAGAATGTCAACTAGAAGCTAGACAGGTTTATGTGACAGTGAAACGGATTGCATTTGAGTTTGAGGTTTGACGTTTTTCAGTTTTGAAGAGTTAGCTAACGGAAGTGGGCTCCAAAGTCATTGAGCTTAGCAGAAAAATACTCCGCTGCCTCTTTATTTTTCTTCTTGATCTTTGAGACAGCAAGAAAAATGCGATCATCTGAGCACACGAACGAAGCAAGAGGTCAGAGAAATTGGATGTTGAGCACTTGCAAAGATTTATACATTACTGAATCAGTTTAAAGCGAAATCTAACTTGATGATGTTTAGTGCCTGCATGACTAATTATTTAAAATGAAGTAATACTCCTGCAGAACTGCTCATTATTCACTGGCTGAATCAATATCTTGCAATAGATCTTTTCCCAAAAGGTGACAGAACATGCTGCTACTTCCTGGTGAAAAGCTTACTGAAAGCCAAAGAAACATTCATGATGTGATAGCTCGGGGGGCTGCTGAGCAATTAACCTGATGAAAAACTTTTTTAATTAAGCAGATTTTGCACAGAACTCTGGCTTTGAACAGAGGGTTCAAAGGTGTTTGCAGAGAGTAGTTGTTTCACCAATCTTTCATCATCAGGTTCCAGCTAGCTTCCAACAACACATTTAAAAAGTTAAACCATGAAAAACTCACTCATTTACAGTAGCATTGCACTCATTGTCATTACAATGGAGACTTTTACTTTTTTTGCTCCACATATTCTTTTTACTTGTCAAAATCTTGAATCTATGTTACACTGTGGTTCAGTCACCAACAGTCCGGTTATATATTTGGTATGGTACGCTCGTGACGGCGAATGTAGCCTCAAGCAGAGATTATGGCAGGGCTACGGAGGTCTGTTGAGCTCACATCTGTCTATCTCCACTCCCCCAGACTGTTTTTCATTTTGAAATCTGTAGTCTTCAGCAACAACCAATGATAAGTGACATCACTTGAGGCAATTCATCAGAGTTCATGGAGCTCACTGGAGTCACGAATGGTTTTATGCAACCTGTATATAAACAGCAGACTAGCTGTACTGCAGGTCTATTTTAGTAATGCTCATTTTCTGATTGATGCAATTGCTGGGCTTATATTACATCATATGTTATAAATCATTACATAATTATTGATGATGAATCACTTAACTGAATATTTTCAATAACAGACCTGAGAAGTGGACAAAACTGTAACTGAATCTTAAAGAATCTGTGGAAAAGTTTCAGTATTTCAGACACAGAATACATTAGATTTTTTTCCAAATTGTACTTTAATACACTTCCTAAATACAAGAAAATTTAAATGCAAGGGATTTTCCCAAATAGCTTTGGCCCATTAACAGTCTGACTCTCCAATCAACAAGCTGTTGGTGAAATATTATTACAGCTTTGGACGTGAAAAAAATATTCTGGTCAAGTGCAGGCACAAACTGAACAACGTTAAGGTTTTCAAAAGCTTTATTATAATCAGAGCGATAAGCAGTGACAAGACAAGAGTACATGGTGAGGAATCTCTGCCATTGAGGCACTGTAACAGTGTAGTTAGAATCTTAGCGTAGGGAAAGCGGTAACTGGTGAGAAGTTTCCTTCTGAATTTGCAGCTTAGTTGCAGGTGGACAGTGTAAGGTTTTGGAGGGGCTAGCTGGCTGAGCATTCGAGTGGTGAATGAACGAATGAAGTTCCAACCTTACTTTTTCCATAGTCCTAACAAGACGGTCGCCAGGAGGACAGTCATGTGAGAGTGGTGAGTTCTTTAGGTTCCAGTGAATGAGTTGCAGAGTGAAGCAGAGGATTGTGTTGTGGGTTAGGGTTAGATTGTCCAGATTGTAGAGCTGCAGGTGAGCTATGTGGTGACTTGATGAGGTCACAGAACGCACAAAGAGATCAAGTTAAGTGGTTACTACCATGAGGTAGCTGACCAAATGGATGACAATGGTGGTCTTAAGTACAATCTGCCTGATTGCTGTCAATGGATAGCAGGTGAGCAGAACAAGAAATCAAGGCTCCGCCCACAAGGCAGACATAGGAAGGCAGTGGAAAGACACCAGATGACACCAAGGGTGAGACTTCTACCAGCAATCCAATGGGTGCAGCCAAAACCATCTTCAAGTTGTGATGCTTCATTATTATTGTTATTTTTTTAATAATACTATTTATTTATTTTAAATAAATATTCATTTAGGTTAGCATGGTGGTTAGCACGGTTGTCTCACAGCAAGAAGGCCCTGAGTTAAATTGCACAAGATGATAACTTTTATACTTTTTGAGATATTCAGCTTTTTGTGCCATTTTTTGGCCCATTTTGCTGACAGGGACCACATTATCAGTGTGATCACCAGTTTTGCTTGCCAGACTGAGCCATGTTTTGGCTCAGTGAGATGAGCAGCCGTTCTCAGGCCAGGAGGCCCGGGTTCGAATCCCGCTTATGGCAACATTTTCTTCAGTTAACACTTCAACTGTTTAAACTCTTTTCCACACAAATTTCAGCTTTTTCACCTCTTTTTAGCAAAATTTTCAGCTTTCACTACTTTTCAGCACAAATTTCAGCTTCTTAAGCTGTTTTTAGCACAATCTTCAGCTTCTTTTCCTCTTTTCAGCAGAAAGTCTGCTGATTCACCTCTTTTCAGTACAATTTTCAACTTTTTCACCTCTTTTCAGCACAATTTTCAGGTTCCTTATCTCTTTTTTGCTGAACATTCAGCATTTTCACCTCTTTTCAGCACAATTTAGCTTCTTCTGCACAGTGCACATTTTTTTCCTCTCATCATATCTTTGTTTGCAACCAGAACTGGTTTGGTGCAGTGGGATGCGCAGCTGCTGTAAGATCTAGTGGCAAGGGTTTGAGTACTACACGGGACAGATGCTGCACATCTTCCCTGCTTGCATGTAATCTGCTTTCTTGACACTCTTCAGTGTAGTCTTTCAAATAAAGCAGAGTTCAGCTTCTACACCTTTTTTCAACAGATAGCTCTCCTTCTTCTGCTGTTTTCAGATTCTACTACACAGCATTCACACGGCATTTTCGCAGGAAATGCAACTTTTTCTAGTTGGTAACTAAATTGCCCATATGTATGAATGGTTGTCTGTCTCTATGTGTTAGCCTGGTGACTTGTCCAGGTTGTACCCTGCCTCTCACCCCCCCATGACCCTGAAAAGGATAAGAGAATGGATGAATTATTTATTACATCTTTTAGCACCATAGAATAGGAGCTGGATAACAGCAATGAGAAGAAGGAAATAAGGGTAATGTAAAACAAACTTCACGTTGTTCAAGTGCTAGTTTACTTGTTTTAAAATAACTTGAAAAACTAAACTTTTATTTGTAATGTAACATAGATGTAAGACTGAATTTGATACATACTTTTAATAAGTTTGAAGCTTCCAGTGGCTAGAGAGCTGTTACCATCTAACATAAGCCAGAATGATGTTGCTCCAGATTTTCACACATAAATATCACAGCAAAACTGCCAAGGAACAACAACCTACCAACTCTATTAATTCCACCACCCACAGAATTTTAAATCTGCACACTCATGCTCCAGCTGCCCCTGTCCATCAGTGAAGAACACCAGGTCACACATTCATTTTATATTTTCACTAATTCAGTAGTTTTTTTGGTACATCTTTATATTATAATTCTTTGACAGTACTGCTTCTGAATCTGGAAACCCTTATTTTATGTTTCTAGTAAGCTCTACTTTTTTCTCCTGTTTAGTTTTAGAGGGCAATTGTAATATTAAACCAGAATTTCACATGCTTTTTGGAGTAGTGTGTATGTTTCTGTGTGTGTTTGTTTCTACGTGACCAGATTCTTCATTCCACCTACGTGGCTGTGATGCTGTCGATATGACCACTTCTGAGTAAGTTAAGTCTTTCTTCTAAGTGAAGTAACACCTTGTTCCCTTGTGCCTAGAGTTCATAACCTCCTTACTTTCAAACAACCAGCCTCACTCAGCTCTGCATTTAATCTGCCTCCAGCAGCTTTGGTTGCCGGTTCTTCAGAATTACATATTGAGTTATACAAGGGCTTCAGTGTAAGTCTGCACCTTTGCCTGATTCAGTATGTGCAAATCTTTGAATCCACAAATTACTTTCCAGCTTCAGCTCCCACTCTTCCTCTGCATCCCACTCACAAGTTCTCCCGCTAGAGAGAGGCACAGCGGTAGTCTGCACTGCAGTAGCTTGTGTTTTCTTAATCAGGAAAGAAAAGCTCAGAGCCTAATTTGTAAATCAGGAGATTTCTGAACACAGACAGGGTGCTGTTATAGCTAGTCAGAGAGAAAGGTCCGGTAAACATAAAAAAAAGCCTGGAGCGACAAACAAAAAGTATATCATCCCAAGTAAACAATAGGAAAGATGAGCACTTACTGGGTAATTTCTACTGCACTAAGAGGTACGAAAATAACTTGAGTAATGTTTTCTTGACTTAACCTGACATTATATATGGTATTTTTCTTTACAGTGAATGTTGTGTGAACGGGCAAGAACGTAGCTATGAAAAGCAAACTATGATTACACAAGAAACAGTTATCTACTGCTGCAAACACCGACTGTAACCATCTGGTAAGGTGCAACATAAAGCTAGTAGAGTGAAGTGATACATTTTGACCCAACTGTAGTTTTCAACAGAGAATAAAGGCAAAGATGAGGCTTTAGGCTTGTAGTATTGCATGATGGTTAAATATATTGGACCACCATCCAATGTAGGCTTTATACCAGCGGTCCCCAACCTTTTTTGCGCCACGGACCGGTTTGTGCCCGACAATATTTTCACAGACCGGTCTTTAAGGTGTCGCAGATAAATACAACAAAATAAAACTAGTACCGGTACCGAAAAAATAAGATTTATTCGTAACACACGTGAAAAGAACCAGGAAAACCGAGTTAACGAAAAAAAAAAAAAACGATAACAAAATAACGCTGAAAACCAATAAAACCCCTGAAAACCATACATTTCACACCTGAGCCTCAACTCTCGCGGCCCGGTACCAAACGACTCACGGACCGGTACCGGTCCCCGGGGGTTGGGGACCGCTGCTTTATACCATAGCTGCCCTAAATTATTATTAGTGGTAGCTACCAAAATATTCTATTTGCAATTTACTAATTCTTAATACACCAATATGTCAAGTTTTTTAATCAAAATAATTTAGTACAAGTATTTTTTTTTACCAATATAACAATATACATTTGTTATGCACTGTAGACTTATCACACTGCTTACTGTACTGGAATTCTTGGTGCTTTTAAAACACTTTGCTGTTGCAGTTGTGGTAATACTAGAAAGATTTGACTGCACCCTTCTTGTTGCCGTTTTGTTTTGATATGTTGGCATATCTCTTTCTTACATTTGAAATTTAAAACCCTGTTTGTGCGAGTGTTGATTTGAGGCTGTTATTTATACACCACAGATCTAAGGTGAAAATTCTCGACTACGAACATGTGCTTGAAATCAAATAATTTCTCATATGGTATAAAAGAAATAGCTTTTAATGTATACTCCCTAATGAAACCCAATCAATCTAGCCAGCACAGGACAAATGGATGCAACAAATGCTCCTCTTTCATGCACTGAAGCACAGATCTATAGAAAGGCAAGAACAATACACATGTTTTATGGAACAAAGAAGCACGGAGTCATCTTACAAAATAATGTTGGTTTTTGTTATATCAGAAAGCAGTTAAAAAGGCAGTGAAACTAGGACACACAAAGAAGTGGATAAGTAACTCTGTCTTTAAAGAAGAACAAATAGTGATCAAAGTGTATTTAAACTAGCATAACAATCTTTAAATGTAAAAAGTAGATGCGGCTGCTGCCAGGCTTCAAAAAGAGAACAGGAGGAAAACTGCATGTGTTAAAAAAAATAGGCTTATCACTGCCAGGTCATTAAAGCTCCATGGGGATTTTTTTCATTAATACAGTATGATGTCTTCACACTGAGGCAGCGGGGGATTTTCAATTCACAAAGTTTGCTTTGCTCCGTGTCCCTCAAAGGCTGAGCTGATGTATTCCTTCAGTCACTCTCAAGACTCCAGTGGAGAAGTATCACACACTTAATATGCAACAATGAAGTTTATTCTGTAAATATACTCAACTAGCATGACTCTTTTTCAATTGTAAAAAGAGAGAGAAAGAAACGTGACATTAAATAATCACCTCCCTTGTTTTGTACGCTCTGATTTTTTTCTTCTTTTTTGCTTCAAAGAGTTCACAGCATTTTAACGATTTGGTTCACACAGCCTAAGCAAGTTAGTTTAGCTTCAAACTATGTCATTGTTACGAGGCAGAAAAGCCACGGATAAGCCTAACTTAACTTTGGTAACACACTAATCCTGCTTTGTGTGACAGATCCTTGAAAACAACATCTTCATGTCACATCTAATCCTGAAAGCCTTTGTACCCAAAGTTCTTCTGAGCTAAGATCCTTCCTGGACCAACTTTCAATGCCATATAAAACTTTTCTTGTATGGATTAAGTAAGTATTCACAAACTCGATGTGATTTTAATATTCAGAATCTGTCACAGATTAGGCAGAGGACTCACTCGCAGGACTCTGAAGTTTAGAGAGAAGGTGAGGGTTTATTTACAGTGTGGCACCAAGTGAGAATATCTACATATATACAGTGAGACAGATAACACCGGGCTCCAGGGGGTGGAGGGGGGTCCGAGGGGAAGGTCCAAGGCGGGGTACATATGCTCCTCTTCAACTTAATCCACAACTCACTCTGAATGTCCACTCCAAAATGCTCACGCTCACTCACACACATCCACAGAAATCCAGACGGCAGGGAAGACGGGCAGGGAATCTAGAAGGCCTGTACACAGAGAAAAACAACGTTAGGAGGAAACTCTAGGTGATCACAAGGAGCACTTCCAAAGGCTAGGCTACACTGACGCTAGGTAATGTGACGATCCAGCGAGGGAACAGCCTCTCTTGCCAACTTAAGTAGTTATCCAGGATTAGTGTGAATGAGCCACAGGTGTGTGTTCAGAGGCGGGGAATCAAGGTCCAGTTCCGCCCTGGTGGGAGAGGCGAAGACAAAAAACACACACACACCACGACCTCTCCAGATCTTGAGAACCATGACAGAAACAACATCCTTCAGACTTGAAATTGAATGCAAGAACAAAAAATGCACGTAGTCATTACACATACATACACATCCTTGGCTTTATAGACCAAATAAAAATGCTAATTAAAATAGAGTTCTTTGTTTGCACATCAAACTTCATAAATAATAAATACAGTTTTCTTCCAGTAATTAGGAAACCACCAATCCAGCTGTTATAATAAACAATAGCACCTAGAGGAACTAAATCACCTCAGACCTCAGACTCAGCTTTTGCTGTGCACAAGAGCGCCTCTGTTTCTTTATCAGACTCATACTCTCCCCTCATTTACATACCAAAATGTCAGACATGTGAGGTGGTGCACCTGGTTTCCTCTAATCTCACAGGTGCAGGTGTTGTAACATGATGCAGAGCTGATTCCTCTGCATCAGGTGCAGTCTTATCTAACACAGGTGCTGCATTCAGTCAGCTCAGTTCAACTCAGGTTCATTTCTGTAGCACTGAATCACAACAACAGTCACCACAAGGCCCTTTATACTGTAAAGACCCTACATTATTCAAGGGAAACCTCCAACATTCAAGCGACCCACTATGAGCAAGCACTTTGTGAAGGTCAGAAGGAAAAACTCATTTTTAAGAGATAGGTATCTACCACATGGATTTACTTGCTCCATAGTAAAAAATTTTACATCATATGGTCATCCTTACACCTTACAGATGTCAAAGTTGCAACCACAACACAAATTGTTTCCTTTGTCTTCATAGGAAATTATACATTTCCTCTATTTACGACAGGGAAAAATGTTAATATCTGACCTTTTCAGAGATTGAGAACGTTCTAAAAAACAGGAGACAGGAGTAAGATTTTTGCAAAGCTAAAAACTGTTCAGGAAGTTGCATTTGATACATTTGAAATGTAAAGTGTTCATGTTCAATATTAGATTACTCAGCAAGTTTTACATTTTATGCTAGCTGTGCAATGTGTACATGCTGGAGATGAGCCACTGATTTAAGTCACTGATGATGGCTGATGCAACACTTGCTTCTATCTAGTTGAATTCAGATGGTTAAATCCATAAAGAGAAGTGACTCTCAGAGCGCCAGTGTCAGGAATAAAATAATTAAACAAAGCTGGTTTTTTTTAATGTTTTTTATACACACATTGCTATGTGCTCATTAAAGAGTTATAAGGGTCAAAAGCTTCGATTCAGCGCTATGACTGAATTGAATTCTCGTGATTGACTTGTAGAGTGCAGAGGATTTTACAAACATGCTTACACATCATAACTGGTTAAAAGTCAGGGTGATATTTTCTGTTTGGGAGTCCAAACAGAATGTCCTGAACTTGGATAATCAGTAGAAAATGACAGGCTTAGAACCAAACTATTTTTGGTTTCACTTTTGACATTTATTCTTACAAATAAGTAATTAGACCCTTTACTGCTGTTGTGATTTATGAACTTCAACTTAAAAAATTAAGGATTTACCCACCGGCAATGTCTGTACTTCTGTGTCTGTAATGTTTTGGGCTAATTAGCAAGTGTTAGTATTCTAACATACTAAACCTAAATATATCAGCAACAGTTTAAGAGATATAGCAATCAAAGTGCAGATTTGCATTTGTTAAAACAAATGTTTGTGATCCAGTAAGAACGCAGAGTATTCTAGTATAACATGCTACAACAGCATCATACTACAGCAGGACCATGGGGGAAATTTTTGGAAGCAGTCCCTGCTCTCTGTCCCAAGCCCACCAGCCCTGTCTCTTATGATGAGCGAGCGATGGTTCTGCCAGAGAAACTGAGGACACCGCAGGCTCATACAATAGCAAGCGTGCCAGTCACTTGTCAGTCATAGCTGGCTGTATGGCTTCTTTTTTTCAGACGTAGGAGGTATAGCCATCATTTATTTAAAGTGCATGGTAGTCACAAAAACTGGGACTAAAACACTACCAGAAAATTTTGACACACAAGATAAGAAGAAAAGTAATGTAATACTTTTGTTCCATTGTCTTGCATAGCATACTAATGTTCTCCTGTTGGCAGTTAGCCTCCCAAGTTCACCAAATTTCCTTCCACCTTGTTTTGTGGTATTGTTGGATGAGCGAGATAAATTCCACACCCACTTTTAGAAATCTCTTGGGTCTGTTTGTGCACAGTGTACTGCCACCCAAACTATTTGCTTAGCCTCTGCTTCTCCTTGAAAATGAATTAATTACTAGCAGGTATTAAAGATGAAACACATATGGGCGATCGTGGCTCAGTTCACCTTGTAATCGGAAGGTTGCCGGTGCGAGCCCCGGCTTGGACAGTCTCGGTCGTCGTGTCCTTTGGCAAGACACTTCACCTGTTTCCTAGTGGTGGTGGTCAGAGGGCCCGGTGGCGCCAGTGTCCGGCAGCCTCGCCTCTGTCAGTGCGCCCCAGGGTGGCTGTGGCTACAATGTAGCTTGCCATCACCAGTGTGTGAATGTGTGTGTGAATGGGTGGATGACTGGTTGTGTAAAGCGCTTTGGGGTCCATAGGGACTAGAAAAGCGCTATACAAATACAGGCCTTTACCATATATAATAGAGGAGAGGATTATGTGATAGAGGATTATGGGATGCCTCCCAGCAGTTTGAGCCAATAGAGGAATAACCGAAGAACTGTAATTCTGTTAGACCAATAAAGTGACAAGCAAAGAAGCTGTAAGTACATAGGGCCCTGAAAGATGGAAATGTGGATGGCTCAGACAGTATAGAAATATATGAGTTTTACATTTAAGTGTTAGCTCACAGTCACATGCTTCAAATACATGAGCCAGCTGGAGCCTTCCTTTGTGGAGTTTTCCCTGTGCTTGCATGGGTTCTCTCCAGGTACTCCGGCTTCCTCCCACAGTGATGACATGCCTGGGGTGTGATTAATTGGTGACTCTAAATTGGCTGTAAGTGTGTATGTATACATGAATAATTGTCTGTCTCCTTGTGTTAGCCCGGTGGTAGCCTGGAGACCTTTCTAGGGTGTGCCCCACCTTTCACCTTGTGTGAGCTGAGAAAGGTTCCAGCATGCCTGTGACCCTGAAATGAACAAGTGGAAGAAAATGGATTGGCGTTTAACCAGGAGGAACATAAAAAGAGTGAAAGTGTACTAACTTTATATAGATATTTTAATTCTAGACTAACACTTCAAAGCAGGATGATGGATTTTTTCTTTCATGTCTCACTGGTGGGATTTGCTGTTTTTTCTGTTCTACTGTGCATCAGTGAGGACTTATACTCAAACCCCTTTGCTCTTATCTCTGCCCTGAGCCCAGGATGAAACAGGACAGGACTTGCTGTCTTAAGTTGGCCCCTTTTAGGCAGTTTGGCTTTTTTCCTATGTTCTGTGCTGACCTGGAAATGAAAAGCACAGAGCGAGGGCTCTGGAGAGATGACAGAGCTGTGTCCCGGTCTTCTTGACAGAGCTGATCTTTAATGCCTCTTTGCCTGTCTTTAGCTGTCAATCTGTTCTCCCTCCAACCGCTAAGTGGCTGCTCTTGGCTTCTCCTAATTGTGTCTCTTAAGCTTAAGTTTGTCATAACATATTGGTGCATGGCATCGTGGCAGTCATGAGCATGGACAGCCTTGACTGCTGTGAGTGCTTGGTGATTGCACAGCTTATACCTCAGATGGCCTGTAGTGAATTGACTTTTTTTCCCCTCAATCCTTGTCCATATTTCAGCAACATATTCTGCACAGCAGTTGACAGGAGAGTCAGACCGCCTACTCCATCATCCTGCAGTGTCAGTGTAGCCCTGCTCAGGTGTACTATTTGAACAGCATGGCAGCACTTCGCCATGGTTCCTGGCATTTAGAAATCTGTTATTCCTGGAGCATTTTCACACTAGAGAGGCTTAATAACACATTTAGTCACAGGAAACGAATGGGTGCAATTAGGGTACACTGAATGAAGCTGGTAATAACTTGCTTATTGGACACAGACAGGTAAGAAAATGGATATTTAACAAGATAATTTGAGAGGAAGTTGTGGCATATGGAAACTTCAGTCACTGGCTAATTTCACACCTCAGTCTCTCATTTGCTTTGAGGGGTTTATGAGTAAATATTGATACTGCTTCTCTCAACCTGCCATAAATTACAAACTCAGAGTGAACTAATTAATTAGAGGAGACAGAATCCATCCTTCTGGTTGCATATAGATTACATTTTAACTGACAGATACGTTCTGAATTATAGGAGGGAAAAACACAGAATAACTTTTAGATTTTAGTATGAGGCTATAAAGAATCACAGAAAATTTCATTATGAAGTAGAAATTAATTATAATGGAATTTAAAGTGACACTGCAAAATATGTATTTTTACAGGAATGCACTACAACTCAAAGACATCTGATCATGAAGAAATACCTCTGCTTATGAAAGAACATCATTTATAATCTAATATTACATTTCTCAGACATCATATATCATCCATGTTTTTTAATTGTCTGTTCACATACAGTAGCTGTGCACATGCTCATGTTTTGTAGTTCATACTCTGAGAGTACTTGACTTTTTAATGTCAAATAGTTACTTGATAATTAGAAAAGCCCTTTTCAGTTCACAAGTGAAAACATTTGTGCCAGATAAAGAAGCGATTTTGGGTCACAAAGGGAAGGGAGAGGCTTTGGAGCGCAACTGAGCAAGAGCACAAGTACATTAAAGTCTCACAAGTTCTCAGCTGGTAACTTCATTGAATGTTATCAGTAATAAAAAAAAATCTGTCTTTGTGTCAACACTGAATGGGTAACTTTCTGGATATGTGATTGACAAATAAATAAAACATGACTGACACTTATAATAGACTGACCTATATAAGTTTGAAGTGTTTGTGTCAAAAAGAAGAGTATTTGTGAGATACAGAACAAATTAAAAATGCTGCGGGAGTGCTTGACACTATCTTACAAACACGGAAGAAAAATGTGATTGTTTCAAGGGGCTTTGGACTTGTTAAAGTGAAAGATTTGTTCAGGATAAAAGGGATCTTTAAAAAGGAAGGCTATCACTGCTCTTCCTAACATCGTGCTACACTGTGGAGGCTGCTTGAGTGGAGCCAATTTTCTCCTATGACAGGCATCAAAGCACATTTCCAAAAACTACAAAGAGAAGAAGCAGACTTTATTCTGTGTAAAAAAGTAGTGACTAATACAGTAGATTTTAAGCTCAATGGTATGGGTATTACTCTATAGTATGGTAAAGTGTCGAAAGTGTCCAATAAAGTTTCTGTTAGTCACTTCACTCATTTGTTACGGCAAAGTGACCATCTGATATTCCACGACTGACAGGGAAATGCATGTATTTGACCGGTTGGTGAGGGGTTGCTCACTGTCCTGCACATTAAAATCTCTTTGTGATCGCTTTAGTTGATAGCAGACTGCCAGGGTCACCTGTAGTTTGCATCAGACATGAAAACCTGGAAAAAGTGCAATGTATTTGTTTCTGATTTGTGTCAGATTTCCCAGTTTCACTACTGCTCAACAAGTAGCGACTTTTTGCAGGTCAGTCAGTGTCTTCCATGCAAACTACAGGTGACTGTAACAAACTGCAACCAACCAAAGAAATTGTAAAGAGGTTTCTCGGTGTGGCACTGCATTCATCTAGAAATTGCCAGTACTTTCCAAAAATTACTCCCATACCTATGGCAGCCAGAGGATCACTGATTGGCCTCTACACCGTTGTGGCTGAAGCTTAAGTAATCAATTTCACAGCAACTGCCATCAACCACGTTTAAGCACCTGCCAACTGGTCGAAGAATACACATATTTCCCTGGAAACTGGTGGTTGCCACAGGGTCTCCAACTAGTCTTTGGGTCTATGTAAGGTTACACATTATAGGATGATGGGATGACCTTCCCCACTGGGTTATTTACATTATAGAAAAACAACTATTTTCTGTATAAAAAGTTTATGCTTTGCATGAATTTTCCAATAGACAAACTGTAACTAAACTAAATTAATTCCTTGGACTGCCAAAAAATAATATCTGTTAAGAATTTACAATATCTACATTTTAATTCCACTGCTTAAGTGACATTCAGTTACACATATAAGCTTATCCATCTTATATTACAATCACCTGACTGTCTGAGATTAATTCTACTTCATGTGAATGACCCCAAATATGCAGCTAGAAAAGTATATTAGGGTACAAGAAGAAAAAAATCCTGCAGAAGATGGCAAGGCTCATGCAGAGAGCTGGTTTTAAGATCACAAAGTAAGTCTGGGATTACATGAAGAGACGGTAAAAAATTAGACAGACTAATTTCACAGACTATCGTGAGTGCTTCAGAAAATCTAGCTTGAAAAGTACCTTGAAAAACATGTATACTCTGAAAAGACACATGCTAATTTGATTCAGGTTTTGGAAAAGAAATAAAGTGAAACTTTCCTTACTTTATTTTAACTGTGGACATGACTGGATTTCTGACCTGTGAGTCTCCTGCCATTCAGCTTGGAAAAAAATAACACAAATGATAACACTTTTTTTCCCGGCCATTTCATTGCCCTGAATATGATCTTGGTAAATGGCCTGTATTTATATAGCGCTTTACTAGTCCCTAAGGACCCCAAAGCGCTTTACATATCCAGTCATCCACCCATTCACACACACATTCACACACTGGTGATGGCAAGCTACATTGTAGCCACAGCCACCCTGGGGCGCACTGACAGAGGCGAGGCTGCCGGACACTGGTGCCACCGGGCTCTCTGACTATCTTGTGTTTAAGACTATAATTTTCTCATAGTTGAAAGTGAGAATTAAAATTTGTCCTGGTTTATATTCTCTCTTGTTGAGTTCCTTCCCAGAATTTGAATACATGCAAACACAAAACTTCTAAATCAAGAAAATGAATCAGTCTCATACTTTGGCTTCGATGCTTTCTGTCCAGCCTACACTGGTCAGATAATACTTTGTATTTCTACCACATATACCAAAAAAAAGGAAGAGTTTCAACAAGAAAATAAATATTTCAGTTACTGAGTAATGATGAAACTATTCATAATTCATGCAATATATCACTTTCATATATTTCTTTTCAATTTAATCTGGTTTTCCTCTTGTGTGGGATAGGGTGGTTTAGTGTGCTCAGCTGTACATAAATGTCATGCAATGAATCTCCAGGGTTCGTCCTTGTCCTAATATTAGTCTCAATACATGCGTTACCCTTGAGGCATATCACACATACAGTGGACAGTATATTGGTTTCTCTTGCTACTATGATGAGGTTCAAGTGGAGAGTGTCACAAAATCAATGTGACTCTCTCCACAGCTAAAATTTAAGGTAGAAAATGACTTGGCTCTTTTACTCCTCCAGTTTGTAGGTTGTGGCACAGTCCTCAGGTCATGGAGATATAACTTATTCTTGCTTTTTTGAAGCCAAAACCTAAACATATCTATTTATTTTTTTGCACTGATGTAACCTTCACCCTAGCACAACTCTCGGGACAAAAATTACCATTTTTAACTGCCTGAGGTCAGAACAATAATTTTCTTTCCAAACATATTTCAACCTTTGCACTCCTGAAGAAAACTGCACTGTGCGGTGATGTGTATACAGCTTGTATTTCACAGACTGCAATATTCAAGTCTCTTTTTTTGTTACACAACAGTACGTAAAGTCAGCAAAAAACTGCTGAACATTTCATCCCATAAATCATAAACAAAAAAATCTTGCTGTGGTCAGTTAATACAAGGTGGGCAGTTCCTATCTACTCAACCAGCAAAACATCCATCTATCTGTCAGGTTTCTATTAAAAATCAAATAAATCAAAAGACACTCTGTCACGGGTAGTAACTTGTGATTTGACTCTGGGATTTTCCAGATAAAGCAAAACCTGTTAGTTCAAGATGTAAACACACACTCAACAAACTGGGTTAATGATGATGAGATGTAAATACTTTATGCCATAATTCAGAGAGTCTTTTACACACCCTCCACAAGTGAGTGATAGAAAAGCTCCATCATTTTCCTTCACACATTCAATTATCTTAGCTTCCTTAAGAAAGTGTTGTGCTGTTCATCCGGTTCAGCCAGGCACTCCTACTCCTCCATCGCATCAACACTCCTGTTTGTGTTGCCAACCTTTTTCTTCTGAAGTCAATCATCATCTCTCTGTGGTGCTTTTCACATCGACAGGCAGATGATTCTTCCCTAACTACATGTGCTCGGGCCTTCTACTGCTCCTACTCATCACTAACATATCCAACCTCTCCACAACGGTTAAACTATTTCTGTAAGTGGCATGACCCAGAGCTGTACTGAAAGTCTGAGGTGACCAAGATGACCAGGGATGGGAACAGCCCTATCCCCTGTGGAGCTCCTGTGGCCCACATCACCAAATCAGACAGCGAACTGTCAGGTAGTCAGTAATCCATGAGATGGTGCGTGTGTTACTGATATCTCATCAGATACACAGCCACCTGTACATCACTCTCAGTGAGATGAAGGAGATGGTGGTTAATTTTAAGAGAAAATCACTGCCCATTGCAGCGAGGTTTGGATGTCGATGGTGAATATGTACAAATTTCTGGGTGATCACTTTAATACTCAACCTCTAAAAAAAGGGCCAAAGTCAGGTCCATCTGCTGTGCAGGCTGAGGTCTTCTTGGGTGTGCAGGACATGACTGAGGAGCTTTTATGATACAGTGATAGCCTCTGCAATCCTTTTTGTGGTTGTCTGCTGGGGGAGGTAGCAGTACATAAAGGGACAGGAAACAGCTTAATAGACTGGTGAAGAGAGCTAACTTTGCCCTGGCCAGTCCCTTAGATTCCATATAGAAGCTGGATGAGATGAGGCCCCTGGATAAGACCGTGGAGGCCCTGAGTAGCTCCTTCAGTAGTAGGCTGTTACAGGCACTGGGTACAATGGAGCGTTATTGCAGGTCCTTCATCCCCATAGCAAACAAACTGTACACTAATAAATATGTAAATTATAAATAATTGCTAAAGAATACAAGTGCATATATTATTAATCTCACTACACTTTAGGTACAAATAAAAACAGTCTCTGTGACATGTCTTCTCTGTATATTCGAGTGTATTTTATTGTATATTGTACACAATACAAATCAATTGTATTGTTTTGTTTGTGCATTTTTACAAATGTTGGCTTTATGAAAAAATTTTTCTCATTTATTTTTATTTCTTTTTAATGCATCTCTAATTCATTTTTTATTCTCTTGTGGTATAGCAAATGAATTTCCCCTGTGCAGGATTAAAAGTCTATCTGTCTGTCTAGCTATGTACACTATATTGCCAAAGGTATTAGTTCGTCTGCCTTCACACGCATATGAACTTGAGTGACATCCCATTCTTAACCTACAGCATTTAGTATGATCTTGGTCCCCCCTTTGCAGCAATAACAGCTTCAGGTCTTCTGGGAAGGTTTCTCACAAGGTTTAGGAGTGTCTTCCCACTAAACATTGGACGTCAGATAAATGTGCAGATCATGTCTATATTGGGTCCATTGGTCCATGACCAGTTCTGGACATCTATACGATGTTCAAACTAAGTCCACAATTTGGACGTCTAACCATGACCCAACTTGGACGTCAATATGATGTTCAACAGTTGAACTTTGGACTGGGTAATTTTTCTGGACATCATGTGGACGTTGACGACAGGTGCAGGAAATGTACATGAATATAATAAATGTAATATTTTTTATTTACAAATATCAACACTGTCGTTACCAACATGATACTTATGAATACAGATTATTTATAAACAAACACAATTTATTATGTGTTAGCCTATTGGTTATTATTCAGTACATGTGTATATTTTTTATTGTTATTATTTTACAATTTCCTGCTTTTCTTTAACTGGTTTATTTATTTCAATTAATTATCTTATTTCTTGAAACCAGGTTAAAAAGGTCACTTATTAAAATATGTTGAAATATTAAAGACGTTGAAATCCATGTTAAAAAAATGATTAAAGTATTTAGAAAAAAACACAAATTCCTTTTAAAAGGAGTACAATGTGTTTAATAGTCTAAGTAGCTCGGAAAGAAAAGCGTCTGGACTTCTTTAAGTTGCTTGAAGACGTTTCACCTCTCGTCCGAGAAGCTTCTTCAGTTCTAGGGTCCAATGGTGGAGAGTCCCAGATTTAAACCCTGTGGAGTTTCCCCCCAAAGAGGGACAAAAGGACCCCTGATGATCCTCTACCTAATCACATGAGCCAAGGCATGAAAACGGGTGTAGGTCACAATCAGCCAGGGTTTCGGGTGAGCTCATTGTGAAACCTAGCCCCACCCTATCATGTGATTTCCTGAGGTCAGATGGCCCAGGATGTGAGTGGATGTTAAGGCATCTGGGAAGAGATCTGGCTGTGACCAAAAAAATGAGTAATTAAGGCCAAAAATACAGCAGGACAGGGTTACAAGGGTCAAGGCAGAAAACTGTTTTCTCTGTAAAAGAGCATCAAATAGCATTTTCTGCCTTGGCTTCATTTTTTAGACCCAGAAGCTATCCAGTAGCTAGGTTAGCATAGGTTAGCACTTTAAGTATTTGCAAACATAACATCATTTCTTAATTAGCCATATTTCACATATATGTTGAAAAAGGCAAAATGCTTAAAACTGCAGAAATACATTAGTCTACAATGGCACTTGAATATTTTACTTAACTATACTGCATATGCAGCCATAGTAAAGGCCATTACACACAGAACTGGTTGCAAAAGAGTGACACAAAATTCCACATTTTTTCTAATAGAAACTTATTGTGTTATGTATAAACTTACCAAAGGGTTGCATTTTGCAGAAAATTTGTCCTCAAAAAACTCACTAAAAAAGATGAAGGTAACATCAAGTGATAAGATGGTCCTGATTTTTCTAAACAAGAAGAGGAAGAAACTGAGATTCTGGGTTCATCTATTTCTCACAGAAGACAGCAGCAGGCAGAATTTCATTGCCTGATCCAGGCACTGAAGCTGTATGAATGCTTTCGTATGTATTTCAGGATGTCAGTGGGGCAGTTTGAGCTCTTGCTGGCTGAGCTGGGACCACATCTGAGGAGGCTGAGAAATAATTTCAGAGAGCCCGTTGACCCAGACCTGTGTGCCTGAGGTATATACTCTTTCCATATCATTGCAAATTCATAACCGGTGTGCTATAGCACCCTTGTTGCCAAATGTAGTGGTGTAATTGGTCAGATCTGTTCCTCTGGATCTATATAAATGCTGCAAATGCATCCAGTGAAATTATACTGTTGGTGGGAACAACTGCATTAAGAAAAACTGAATCTGAAAACTATTTTTAACATATGAAACATTGACATACATTTTACATGTTTGGACTGTAAAGGTACAACGTGTCAGGAGACAACAGTATTCCCATTTCCCCGCATCTTATTTCCAGTTGGCACTTTTGTCTTCTGAGATTTAATTTGCAGTTCAAAAAAGTTATTATTTCTATTTTTTTTTGTTCAAAGTCCAGTCTACTACATGGCTGCTTTGAGACTTTTTATAGTCCTTGTTACAGTCTTCAGAAACATTTTAAAACATGAAGGGAGGGACTTGAACTGTCTCAGACTTTCACTGAGTTCTTTTTCTTTGTGCTTCAAGCTTCACAAGTTCACAGTTCACACACACAACAAACGTTTGTCAATACAGAATCAATAAACAGCAATGAATTGTTTTCCCCTCCAGTCCACTGTGGGCCAGACTTAATTGTACTCTGTATCTTACTGATCAGCAAGACAACATGTGGAAGTGGGCAACTATCTCCTTCTATATGAAACAAACCAATGCAAAACCTACAGAGAATAGCTGTAACATAAGCTTGGCAGAAGAAGAAAGAATATCCCAAATAACCTTTGACCTAGGATGTGCTGTGCTGGATGACAAGCCAACCAGCCCCTTCTGACTAATTTCCATATTAATATTGGATGAAAATGAAGCGACAAATGGGCAACAGAACATTTTATTACCATGAGTAAAGGTCCACAGACCAGATGCCAGCATTGAGATAAATTCTGTTTTAAAGGATTCAAATATTAATTTAACTCTCAGGTTTTTAGTGAATTCCTGCAATAACTGTCCAAATATAAGGAAATTTGACTAAGTTCAGAGCAGGTGTCCATGACATCTGCTTGCGCAAGACTGAAATCAGCGAGAGTCAATTTTAAACATCTTGGCATTAAGAGAAAGGATTCTTACAAGTTTCCATTTGAATCTTCCTCTGCAACAAGCAGCTCAGCTCAGTAGAAGCAGTAAAACCAGCTTCTCTTCTTGAATGATGAACCCAGGTCATAAAAGTTTAAATTGTTTTGCCAGCACTGCAGGTTTAAAATTTTAAGAACCTTCACACAAAACCTTTTCTGTACTTGTCTTATGATAAGTAAGTCATGAATCAGGATTTGATAAACATATTTTTGTGAGTTCCTGCCCAAATCTAGTTGTGCATATGCTATGAATATTTATACAGCATTAAAATATTTTGCCAGGTCTGGAAACATGGAGTTATCTATGCATGTGCTTATTAGAAACAAGGTAATGTGAACTTTTCATTATTCTTTTACCACTTGGGTGCAACTCAAAAAGTTCTAAACACAATATTGACTCGTTATTATCTTTGCCATTTTAAAAATGACAACATTACCTTTTCTCACGCAACATTAGTTAATTTGCAGTTGTGATTCTGGCCATCTATTCACTCTCCATTTAGCTCTTTTTCAGTCACCATTTGCTTCTCTCAGAGAAAAATGTCTGGTACTTTAGATGCTAAATGATCCAGTGTGTTTAGCTTTTTGCTAGATGTGTCTGCGTGCTCTTAGTTGCTGAACAGGTAATGTACATGTAGGACCCACAGTATTGTTTGACAAATTAATGCACATTAATTTTTAATATTTTATTGCTTAAGTTTTTTAAAATTTGTGTTTTATTCACCTGCACCCTCGTGTGCTTATTTGCAATAACAACTGTAACTCTTAGTAAGGTAGTTCTACGATTCTATGATTGTTCTATGATTGAACCCCGCTCTTTGGACAGCTTAGACGTCCTTTGAGTAGGATGCAGGCATGCGTGTTCTTTAGTGCAAAGAGACCTTGAAGAGTTTAGCCAGTTTGTACTGATCTGCTTGTGTTTCTGTATTTCCAAGGTTTTCTGAACCTATGCACACCTGGAAGGATCTTTGTGTCTAAAAGTACAACATACGGTGGGTTAGTTTAGTTTTTTTACCTTGAATCATCTGTTTTCAGTTGCTTAAAACATCCCCATGAGAGCAGCTTAAATAATACATTTCAGGTTTGTAAAATAATAGCTACTAGCTGAAATTTAATGTACTACTCTCTAAAGGAATAGTGGTTATCTATTAAATTCAATTTGGTGCTTTGGGTCTCCTTTTTGACCCCTTCATTTGACTGTTTGCACTCTTGCATCATTTAAATGTTCAGAAAAAGTATTAGTTAAAGTAAATGTTCACAAGACTCAGTGGTATCTAAGTACACCATGTAAAAATCAAAGTACACATCATGATTTGGTATCTTGTAGAAACACAGCAGCAGTAGCTTGACGTAATTGTTTTCTTTATGGCTTCATCAGTCTCTCATATAACTGAAGAGGAATTGTGGCTGTTCTGTACAACATTGCTTGAGTTCGGTTAGGTTTGAAGACACGGCACTGGTTTGATAAACAGTTACAATCACAACTGTTTATCAAACCAGAACTTAATCATTGCAATACATTGAGGTCCATTCTGTTGTGAATTTGCTGCTGGGATCATTGTCCTGGTACAAGACCCAATTTTAGCAGCACTTTTCCTGTTGAACAGATGTTCTCACATCTGACTATAGAATAGATAGATAAAAAGAGGAGTTCATAGAAAGGTGGCAAGGTGCTCAAACAAAACCCAAATCATCACCCTTCCACCACCATGTTTGACAGTGAGGTGTTAGCTGTTTGGTAGGAAATGCCCACTCCTGGGATGATTGTGGCATTGTTAACACACACCTGAATGCTCCAGTCCAGAGTGCCAAAACTGCATTTAGAGAGAAGTGCACATTTGCTGATGATCAGTTAATTTAATACTTTGAGGAGTATAAGTGGCTGATACTTACACTCCTGTGGAAGTAGTAAAGGCATAATAAGTTTTTCACAGGACTGCATACAGTCACAAACATTGCAGTTAAAGTCAGTGTTTGTAATAAACTTTTCATTATTGTGTTGAAATGTATGTGTTTTTCCTTTTATTAGCATTCCATGAGATTGTAACCGTCTACCTGCACAGTGACCCCCCCACACACACACACACACACACACACACACACACACACACACACACACACACACACACACACACACACACACACACAAATTACTACATCACTGCACTCATGCGTGTAATAAATTTGTAATTAGTGATGACCACAAATGCTGGAACAAAATGTTGATACAAATCATCCATTAGTTAATGAGATATTTAATTGTGAACCAAATTTGTGGAGCATGCAAACTCCTTTTGCTGCACTCAGCCAGCTATTACGATTACAATCTGAAGAAGTGACGCTTTAAAGATGACATTGGTAATGTGCAGATCATCACGATTACTAACTGAAATAACAAATTACCGGTTGTGAGGGCTTGTGTGTCCTTGAGTTACATCTGCTCTTGCAGAACTTGGAACTCCTAATTTTAGGGTGCTGAAATATACTGAATCGCTTTAAGTGAGGGAACATTGAATATTGGACATTATATGGATATTGTTAAGCAGACTGACAGTTTTCACAAAGTATTGCAGGGAGCCCAGGAGAGCCATTCACAGATCCCCAGGAAAAAGGCTTTGGCTTGATTATCATACTGTATTATGTAATTCTGCTGCTGGTTATGACTCCATTGAGAGTGAATGCATCCTGCTCTGTGTCTGCTCATGCACAAGTTTGTGCGATGGCATTTAGAAAGAGAACTAATGACGCCTGTTCTGCAGCTCTCTTCCTCTGAATGATTCTGGACAGAGCGGAGCTCTGCAGCTTTGGGATCATATAACTCCCAATGTGATAGCTGCGCTTTACAGCTACATTTGTTCTAAATGCATGCATTAATGACTACATGCATCAATGTACTTGCACAGTGATGGCTGTACTGCCAGGAGTGCTGTGAAGCTACAGTATTACTCCTGTTATTTGTTGAGTTGGTAACTCATCTGTCATAGAAGCACTGCAGCTTTAAAAGGAGGACCTATCCATAGCAGCACAGAGTGAACCACAGCAGAAGGCAAACAATAACTTTATCCACTGGCCTTTTAAAACAAGTAATGACAGTAAATGCAAGATCTGACTTTCCTGGCAGTGTGCTAAAATAAATATATTCCTGATATCCCTGTATCATCATCATAACAATGTTGGTCCAGGATCAGCACTGCAACTGACAAATCATGTTGTCTGAGCAGTCTGTTAGCATTAGCCGATTAGCTAATGCAATTAAAAAAGATCACTAGCAAACCAACATAAATAACCCAAATTTTGCTAACAGGTTTTGAGACCGTAACTTGGAAATATGTTTATTATTTTGTATAAATTAACAAAGATAACATCTGGAATGGGTACATTTGTTCCAGAAGAGTTTTTTTCTTTCGATGTCCTCCACATTCCAAAGCTATTACTTCAGGTAATTGGTTATTATTGATCATTATGATAGCAGCAAATAGACTGGAAAACCTATTGCATGGTAATGCAGTGTTATGTGGTAATAGTAATCCAGAAATAAATTGTACACCATGAGATTTCGGGGGTTCCTCAACACTGGTCAGTAAAAGTACAGCAGCTTTAAATAGAAACTGGCAGTAAAGCATTGATTTTTTTTCAATTATTATTATTATTATTGCACATGATTTAAAGTTTTCTATAATCTTATGTTAAAGGAAAATAGATTTTTTTCTAGATGACTGCAAATCCTGCAAAATTTCCCATTATTTCTTTTCCAGCCATTTGTTTGCCTAAATTAATTAGCTTTATTGAGGTAAATTGCCCAGCCTTAGTCACTGTGTGGTGTCTTTTAAGGAGCCACGGGCGAATGGGAAACAGGAAGGAAATTGGAAGTAAAAGCAGCCAGATAAAAAATGAACAATAGAATCCTTGAATGCAATTAAGCAAAAGAATTAGAAGTCTCTGCAGCGAAGAAGAAATGTACTGCCTCAGTAGATCCTCTCGTTCATGCAGGGAAAAAGAACTTTGGTGTAGAGATAAAGAAAAGCCTTTCATTCCTCAGAGGTGCTCGGAGCTCCTGGTGTCCAAGAAGTGAGGAAAATTTCTGACTTAATTTTCATGCTGTGAGCTCAGTGTGCATGATATTAAGAACACCTTCTTCGCTCAGTGGTGCTATATTTTCCTCTCAAAACAGTAGGTGATCTTTGAAAAGATGGATTTCACAAGATGTTCCGCATGAATGCTACTGAATACTGACCCCTGTGTCTTTCATGTTTTGTTTTTTTTTGCTAAATTTGCTCATGCTGGGTTTCCTTCTATAGACATCACATGAATGTCTTTTGAACTATTCCTGGAAAATGTATTTTTGAGGAATGAGCAATTGTCAAATATGCACATGAATCAGCTCTAATACTGAAATGAGTGAGGATGTTATTATAGTAAGGCATGCACAGCACAGAAAGACACAAAACCTGTCAGCGAACTGTCAGAGCAGGACAATTTTATGTATTGTATTTATCTTGATTGCCCCACAAATTGCCTCTAGAAAATGGAACTGATCACACTTGGATGTGTTTTCAGACAGAAAAAAACTGTCACATTGGTGTGATGGATTGATTTAAGATAAAATGTTCCTAACCAGCACAGAACAGAAGCATATAAGAAAACAATAGCTCTCCAGACTTTTTTATTTTTGATCCTGTCATGTTTTAGCTCCTTTTGTTCTCAGACACAGTCAATACACAGATAAAGGACTAAAAAAGTCCCAGGTGAACTACACAAATAAGAATAAAAACAGACTTCTGGTGGCTTGCCTGCAGTGTGTTTGTACAGGATTGCTGTGCACTGTTTGCTGTATGTGCTCTGTATCTGGAGGCTGCAGCTTTTCTAGGTCTGTGCCAAGGAAATATTTTTAATTCTGTGCTAAGGTTTTTTTTTCTGTTATTTGTTTTGGATACTGTATAGAAAGGATAACAGTTTCCTGAGACTAATCACATGAAAAAAAAAAGTTTTCACAAGACAATCTTGTCAAAAGCCAAGTGGGTAGGTAGCAGCCATGCGCTGCTAATCAAATGCAGTTGATCAACTGATCATCATGAAGTTTTGACAGCGTGCTGCTCTAGAGCATTCAGGTGCAGGTTCCCAGGTGTGGACATACCAGGAAATTCATCAAAAGTCAGACTTTGAAATCTTCAGACCACATCATAATAGCCAAAAACTACATCTCAGACTCTACAGGCTTCAGTTAGCAGATTAAATGTTAAAGGTCATGGCAGTAAAATTAGGAAAAGACTGATCAAAGCTTTTTTTTGGAAGGGTTGCCAGTTAAAGTCTCTTTTCTCTAAAACAGTAACAAAAAATTGCATCAGAGCAAACCAGAAGATTTCTGGAACAATTGGACAGATGAGACTAAAGTGGAGATGTTTGACTGTAAAACACAGCACCATGAGAAAACCAAACACTTCATACCTCTGCAGTGGTGGAAGAGTGATGATTTAGGCTTGCTTTGCAGTCACAGGTTTTGAGTTGGCCCAGCAGCAGTAGCTTGGCCCCAGACCCTGCAGACCTCAATAAACTGAAGCGATGTTGTAAACTATTGCTGCTTGCGTTATTGAATCATACACTTGGTTTTTCACAGCATTGCATGGGGCCCTGTGAAAACTTATTTTTTCACATGAGTATTTATTGTAGCTGATGTAACCATGAACACAGAAAAAAAAGGAACCTACTGTGTAATAAAAAAATGCAAAATAGCGTTTCAGGGCTGCAGAGTAAAAATGAGGTGTTTGGGGAGAAACAGCTTGAAATAATTTAGTTTCTAAATACAGAGCAAACAACAACAAAAGCATAAAAAAGACGGGGCCTGGGGAATGATAGTACTGTAAATAGGAAGAGGATTCACAGCAATCAACCCCTGCTGCAGAGGATGTTATATGTCTGCTGAATAATTAGAAAATGTATAAATTAAATTTAATGTCAAGGTATCCTTTACAAAACGATATGCTTTTTTTCCCCACCAATCATAAACTTGAGACAAATGTTGAGCGCTGAAGGCGGCTGAGAAATAGTCGATCTTATTCATTAAACGAAATCAAGAGAAAGTTGAAGCACAACTTCTAAAGCAAGCTTTACAAAGTTTTGAGGCAAAACCCATCGTGTCAAATTTACATCTTTGGTTTACACAGTTGCGCACCATCATTAATTCATCTTACTTTCTCTCTCACTTAGCAGATGACACATTTCAAGCAGAGAAGCAGATGTACAAGCTGATTGATGTGATTTGTAGAACAGAAGCATGCCATGCGTGGAACATTATAGCCTGCACTTTTGCATAGTTACTCAGTTGGTGTAGGACAGATGTTGTCAGGAAACAGAGGATGACTTGGCTTCTAAATGATCTACTCTTGCCTCGCTTTCTTGGTAATTTAGAAATAACGCAAGTGTAATTTGAAAGTGTGAAACTACTGAGCATGAAAGCACCTTTCAATTAATCTCACACTGCTGGACTGCTGGATTGCATACAGTATGTGTGTAAACAAAACACCACCTTCTTTAATACCCTGTACAAACTCAATAAACAAATAGAAACTGATTGATATGCTTTTGTTAAACACGATATTCTGTATCTGTGTATGGAAGTATAGACTCTTACTCTCCAACAAATCAGCTGGTTGTCTCAGGAGGAAGAGTAATTAAGTCTGTCGAGTGCACACTACTTGCTCAGCTTTTTAGCCTAAATTCTTTAAGAACCAAAATAAAAAAATATATGTTTGTAGAATCTTAAAATCTTTCAGCTTTGTATATGAAATTGAAATCTTAACAACAGACTCTTCAGTGGTTTGCCTGTAGCTGCTGCTGCTGCTGGCATGATAAAGCCTGTAAAGCTGTGGCTAGATTAATAATAATAAAATTATCATATTGACATACTGAAGTATGCCAATTCTGATAATGTTCACACTTTAAGGCAAAAATGTTAAATGCAAAAATTGTACATCCTAAACACAGACAAGTTAGCCGTTTTAGATTATATGCATTGGTGGTGGGTCAGCAGTGACATGCTAAGTTTACTCACTCAGGTTTGGGCCAACCTCAAATAAAAGTTAAACAAATGTAAAAATGGATTATTCTAGAAGTCTTTAATTCCACAATCGCAGAGGTCTAGAGACCAGTTTGCGACTGACTGACAACTTCTGATCACCCTGACATCTGTTTGTCTGTTTGTTGGCTGTCCACAGTTTTTAATATATATTATTTTCACATTTTGTGTAGATACCAATAAGAGCTCGACCTGACTTAAATTTGGTGAAAATCAGGTCAAAGTCACACCAAATGTGAAACACACAACTTTTCATAGATCGTCTTCAAACTTCACAACGCTCTCTGATTGCTGGGCTTGTTTGACATCTACAGAACCTGTGCACCTTGCAATCACTGAGTCAGCCATGAACTCCTCTGTGTACCATCTGCATGATTGTTAAAGCTTGGCTGAAACTGGGTCATATGACAGGACAATAATCCCAAGCACAGCAGCAAATCTGCAATGGGATGGCTTAAAAAGAGAAGAAACGAGGTCAAAGTCCAGACCTCAACCTGATTTAAATGCTCTAGTGGGACCTCAAGAAAGCACTTTCTGCATACTTGAAGCAAGGTTGCAAAGAAGAGTGGGTCAACATTCCTCCTCAATGATGTGCAAGACTGATAAAGTCACACAGAAAATTATTACTTCAAGTTATTGCTGCTAAAGCCATTGAATCATGGAGTGTTTATTTTATTTAATTAACTATACATGTTTCTTTTTTTTTTTTTTTTTTTTTTTTTTTGCCCGTCCCGTTTGGCTCTTTTGCCATCAGAATTGTTGTCTAAAGGCAAAGAAAGATGCCCAACGGATTTACTTTACCAAACTGACCATCCCAGCCTTGCCGTAATGGTCCATTTGATTCACCTTTTATTGTTTATTTTATTTTCACTTACTGAATACGGGACAGACTTGACTGGGGGAAAGAAGGGGAGAAAGAAAGAGGGAAAGAGAAACAGCTGAGAAGAGGGACGGGGGAGAAGGGCAAAAGACAAAAACCAACAGAACGGGCAGAGAAAAAAAATGCATCTATCAATCACCTGGATCACCTGCTGAGAAAGAAAAAAGAAAGCAAGCAGAAGAGAACAAGAGTAATAGAATAAACAACATCACAATGATATATGGGAATATGACAGTAAATACTAAATGTTAAACATTATTGTGCAGCACATAAGATCAACAGAACACAGTGTGCTTTGAGGTAGGAGCCAAAAAGGGTGTAGTTTGTGGGTGTGATCACCCGTGTGTACACCTGTGAGCATGGACGTGCTTGTTTTTTGTTTTTTTTAAAAGGTTCCTTCATGTAATAATCTGCTAGAGGGTGTGGGGGGGCCACAGCCCCGTCCTCCAGGGCGTGAAGCAGGTGTGGAGGAGATCAAAACTCCAGACATCCAGAGGCCCCCAGAACACAAGAGACCAAGGAAGACCAACAGAGGGGCAGCTGCGCCACTGTCCCGGAAAGAGCTGAGGAGACTCCCAGATGAGGGCTCACTCAGCAGCCGCGGAGCAGAAGCCAGGGGGAGTTGCAGTGACGCGCCCGTGAGCTCCGCCGGCAGCCAGCTGCGCCTGAGTGACCGAGCCCCAGGCCGAGAGGCCGGGGGCACCCCACCTCCGAAGTGGCCCGAGCGAGCCCCAGGCCCCAAGCCCCGATAAGCGGCCGCCAAGGAGTGAGCCGGTGTGTACCTGGACGCCCATCCCCGGACACAAAGAACCACCAACGCACCGATGTCTGAGGGGGTCCGCCACTGGCAGGGGAAGTGGTGGTAGGGGGAGATAGGCCTCCAAACCTTGGAGGGCCTGAGATGTCCCCAGAGAGGTGGCGCCTGACACCCAACCTGACATATAGACACAGACATACAGGCACACACAGATACAAACATCCATTCCCACCCTCATGCTCTCATATGCACTTACTCCACACTCAACCAACGTGGAGACAGACATAAAGAGACGTTGTACACACGATCACACTCCCCAAGCGTACTCTACAAACCGGGTCTAGGTGCCCCCGCCCCTGGAGGGGGGAACTGCACCCAGACCCAGGTGGTGTTTCCCTTTTCCCTGCGGTGGGGGGAGGCAGACCGCCCCGACTCCGCAGCAGCAGGAAGGCTCCACACTCCAGACCGCAGTCGGACGGCCAACTCCTCCTCCTAGTCCTAGCCCCCCTGCTCCAGCAGGTCGCAGAGAACGGGGGTGAGAGAAGACTCCAAACCTCCCTCCACCCGCTCATTGTAATGTTGATGCATGTGTGTTCTAAGGTGCATTTAAAACCCAGGAGGGCTTGGAGCTACCTGCCAGAGAGCAGCAGGTAAGCGCATGGTCCCTCCTGCTAGCCCTCAATGTCTACGTGTATTTAAAATTGAGAGGTGGGCAACGATGCCAGGGGTGGGGTGTACACCCTGATGGTACTTTGGACTCCGTGTATCGTGCCCACCCCCAAGATCCTATATGTATGTGTAATGAGAGTGTGAGTAATGTGAATGTCTAAGTTGTGGGATAAAATTGAGGCAGAGGCAGCCAGAAGGGGACAGAGGGGGGGGGGGGGGGTAGCCTCCTCTGCACCCTGGTGACATACCCCTACTCCAAGGCCCTGCATGTGTGGGTGGTTGTGGTGGAGCGGGAAGAGGGAGGCAGCTGGAGATGGGGAGGGAAGGAAGGGAGGGGCAAGTGACCCCTCCCTGGGGCCAGCTCCCCCGCTGACCCCAGTAGGCACCCCCATACTCCGCGACCCGCCAGGGAAAGGGGGCCCAGGCCCATCCAGACCGGGCCCAGTGCAGCAGCGCCGCCCGGCCCCACAGAGCCCGGGACAGTCCACCCAACCCCACCACAGAGAAAACTGCACCCACCCCACCATCCACTCATCTTCCAGACTACATAAGACAATAAACACCCAGGCTGAGATCTTCCTCCACCTCTCCTGTATCTCCCCCTCCTGCAGAGGGAGCTCCTGAGGAGAGGACTATACATGTTTCTGAAATAAAATATGTTCAGTATTTTGATGTGTTACTTCCCACTCACTAACACAGAAAAAATGTGACAGTTTGTGGCTGTGAATAAGAAAAAATACATTATACTGACTGTATTATTCACTGTTTATTTTATGGAGTTGCATATAATGAAGCTAAAGTCTTCATTATTTTCTGAGGCATGGACAGTGTTCAGCACAGAATATTTTTGTGCCATTTAATGCGATGACAAAGTGCTTACCTTTAAAGCTGATGTGGGAGATGCTCAGTGACCTTTATTGGAACAAGGAGGCACATACACTACATACAGAGACTTGTTTTGTAAATCCTTTTCACATGCTGTGAGCAGTATGATTTGTTGATGCTTCAAGGTGAAAAGACCTTGAAATATCTCAACTCAGATGAAAATCTATTGAATATGACAGAAGATGGCAGAGCGGGATGTTATTAACGACAAATGTACTGATGTATAATATGTTTGCAAATAGAGCATAAAAAATGCTATGAGAGGCAACAAAATTAAGACACTCACGATTGTGGTTGTGTAGTGGGGAGGGCTTCAAGAAGGATCTGCCATGGTTCTTAGGAACATCAGACCCCCAGGGGACCTGAGGAGAAAGGAGAGCGAAAAGGGGATGAGGGGGTGGACCACAGAGAACAAGAACAAACGGCAAGGAACACCAGGAAGTACGTCGTTGTAAGAGGAGTGGGTGAGTCTGATCTTGAGCAGCTAAATTATTACTACACACTGATTTGATTAAATGTTTGCTCAACTCACCAGATGCTTTAATTAAGAGTATGCTATATTTATCGTAAATTAATTCTGCAAGTCCAAGCAGACTGAAAACATTTTAAGGCACTGCACTTATCTAATGAAGTATTAAAACTCTTCTCTCTCATTATTGACATAGCTCATTATATGCAGGGTAGCCACTCAGCACTGCAGGCATTATCAAGCAGAGGTACAGCACAGCACTGGGCTTGATCTAGCTAAAAAAAACTAAACAAAACAGTTTTCGTTAAAGAACTGGTTTAGAAAACACTTAAAAATTAAAGAAATTTCTATTAGAAGATGTCCAATAAATAAATAGATGGCTCAAAAAGCCACTGTCTAATATGTCTAGCTGTAAGAGCCATGCATGAGCAGTTTCAATAATGTGAGGTGTATATGCATGGATCTCCCATGTTTCCACCTCTCTCATCTATGCATACACGTGTTGGTTTATTTGTTTGTGTAGTAGTTTGAGCGCCGATAACTGTGCACGACTTCCATTAACCCTTTACATTTTTAAAAATCACATCCTGAGCACATCCATTCAGCACGAAGCTTAAAGGACATCCTTTGTTGAGCTTTAAAACCCTACACTTAGAGGATTAAAGGGTGTCTGTGGGCGGAGGTGCACTCAGGTAAGTGAGACCTGTGGGGTTCATAGAGGCCCACACCTGAACAAAACCCTGCCAGTCAGCCAAAGGGTACTGAGAGGTAAGATACTGCATGCACAGCCCTGGAGGAGTATCAGTGCTCGCTGCAACGTAAGACCCTGAAAGATCTGGTTTGATAGTAAAGTCAGCCCAATTCAAGGACTCAGTTTTTTACTTTGCAGTAGTGTTAACTGCAGAGTATGCTTTAATAACAAAGAAGATGAAACCAATTCAGAAAAATGAGTCAGACACTTAAACAAACCTTCAACTAGCAATGATGTGCTGACTTCTCACATACTCTGGCTAATTTTGCTACTACAAAAACATAAGCCCTGCATTAGCCAGATTTTTTTATTGTCCTGTCCACAATTTTTCTCTTGAAATTTCTGACAAGTTTAGCTGTATAATGTTGTTTTATGGAGTACTTTTAAGAATACATGGGTTTGAAAATGTGAATAAAGTGCCGATCGCAGCTGTGATTGGCGCATTTGGGAAGGAACTACAGCACCCGTCCGAAGGGCAAGATCTGAGCCAGGAACAAGCAGCGTTTTCTACTGATTATCTAAAGACACTTCAACCAGATTCTGTAATGCGTCGTAATAGTGAGTCCCATCATTTGAATGCAGAGAAAGTCACAGAATTGAAGGCTGGGACGGAAATGGAACAAGCCGTTGTGCTTAATGAAGAATCTTCCATGGCTTTCCAAGAAACAAGAATAGAAAAAACTGAGCAATGTGCAGCTCAGAAACAAAAACAGTATCTATTCTTTCAAACTGTTAATCATGCCAAAGTGTTATCAGACTTAAAATCCAAACCCAAAGGTATTCTTGGTGGCTACTTAAATATTCGGAGTGTTATTCCAAAAATAGATCAGATTTATACTCTTCTTTGTGACTCAAATTTGGATTATCTTTGTTTAACTGAAACTTGGCTTCATGTGAATATTCCAGTCAGCTTTTTCTATAAAGGCTTGCCATCTGTGGAACACACTTCCAACCGATATCAAATTGATTACAGACATTAGATCTTTTACATTGAAGGTTAAAGTGTGGTTAAAGGGAAATCAAAGATGTAGTCATTTTAACTAATGATTTTAATTTTATTTAAAATTATTGTCGAGTGACTGTAATTGTATTTATGATGTAATTTGGTTTTATGAAAATGTATGTTTTATTGTAAAATGTATCTATTTAGATTGTAAGCCCAACAAGGGACAATTGTTGAAAATTAGCAGTAGCTATAAACCTATGTGCGGCACATCAGTTTCATGTCTTGCACTTGAACTATGTTAAACTGCACTGTCCCTTTTAAATAAATAAATTCAAATTCAAATATAACAAATGCCTAAATAATATTGCAGGTTAAACATTTACAAAACTGCATCCAAGTGTTTTCCAGATACATTGTTAGCATGTTTGCAAGCCAGTTCAAAATTGCAGGTAATTATAATATACTGCTATATAATTATATAATTATAATAATTATATAATTGCCATATTGGCATTTAAATGCCAATATGGCAATTAATCAATTTAGGCTTTAGAGTAATGAATGGCTTTCACTAAGTAATATATCCTATATGCTGTATGAATGCATGCTGTGCCTGCAATAGCCATTTAAATGAAACAGAAATATCCTCTGCGTACCTTCTTAGCTGCCGCTACATTATAACAAAATCCTTCCCGACTGATGTACATCTTTGTGGGTGGAGGATCTGTTTTATAATTGCTTTTGAGAAACATGTAGGGCTTAGGCTTTATCACTCAGATCTTTTTTATATTTGAATTTAAGTAATACTGTAAATCTCTGTGCAATCACCTCTCAGCAAATTAGGTTGACGAAAGTAGCTGAAAATCCTTCTGCTTAACGGGCTCCTGTGTCCTCTCATCCTCGACAGCGTAATGGTGTTTTGTATCAGCAGTTATACATGAACATAATAGATTGTCTGCTGCCCTCTACATCTGTTGCCATGTGGAGAGTGACAAGTTGATTTATGGGACTTGGAGGAAACAGTAATGAATTAATTAGTTTGATGAGATGCGCCCATCAAGGTCACTGTCCAGTGATTCCCATGCATATCCTCGCTGACTGTAAACCTGGTTAATTAATACTGAATGAGATCAGCAAGTGACCATATAAAGACCTGACAACTGCCAACATCATTATGTGTTATCCTGCTGTTTTAGTTTTATTTACAGCATTTAAAATTGCATGTCGTCTAACCGAGGCCTCAGAGGGTGGGCTTATGCCTCAGTCAACGCTAGATTAAAAAGCAGGAAACCTCCTTGTGACTCGTTAGTTAGTTAGTATTTGTTCTATTTTATTTATTTATTCTTTTTGCTGTTGGCGAGGTTGAATATCCTCAAAAAAAAAAAAAACAGCAACACCAACAACCTTTGAGCAACCAGTTTCAATCACAGGTCAACTGCACAGGTCTTCCTAGTAGGAGGCAATCTGTCTCCAAACGACAGACAGATAAACTTTAATCACTGTCAGGGCAGATTGTAAACATATTTAAATAGGTCTGAGTCAGTCTGCACTGACAAGCACAACTCATCTGCAACATGTGATTTGTAGCAGGGGACTCAGCTCAGTTGGATGCTAACTGGTTGTATTCTGGTTTTGTTTCTATGTAAAAGGAAAGTTGTTGAGCACCTGTTCAAGCAGTTTATGTGAGTTTGAGACTTCTACATCATCAGTGTGATTTTTTTCCCCTGTGAAAAATAAATTGCACAATAGATTCAAAGAAAAACAGCAAAAAAAAAAAAAGAAAAAGGAAAAAAAAGCCAGATGTAGCAAATTTGATACAATTAAAACTTGGGGGATTGTATTAATATTATATTAATTTTAAAAAAATTGTCAGAAGTTTCAGCAACCACTAAATAAATAAACCATACCATACCTTAAAGCTTTAAGCGATCCTGCAGCAACTACCTCACTCTTTTGCAGAGGAATTTCAGATTTGTTTCAGATCTACAACTCTCTGGCTGAACTTTAAATTAATTTCTGTAATTTCTGCAACAGATAAGCACATTTTTTGCCGATTAATGTCAGTTAATCATCATATTATTACAACTAGTTTGCTGATAATTGCCAACCCGATCATGATGGCAAACTGACAGCGGAGAGCCTCTAACTTAGTGCCGTTTTATCACCATCTTAAAACCATCTTGAGTCAAGGAGTCACAGACCTGGTTTCTGTCTTTGATGCGCCGATTTCAAAGGCAACAAATGGCAAGGTCATTGCACTTGGCTGCATAAAAAGAAGAATCCAAATATTAATAAAGCCCCGGAGAGCAGCCATTTGGGGAAGTTGTTTATTTTGGAGTCATACCAACCAAACCCAAGCAGCCTTCCAGACATATTTTGCATCCCTGTTATGTCTCTATGTCATCTATATTTGGTCATGCAGTATAGGATTGAGACTTGATATGATCTTTTGGTTTTGCACTGCACGAATAAAGTGTTGCTTAAGAAGAGTTGAAGGTCATCAAAAAAATGTTACTACATGCACCCAGATGCAGGCCACTTTAGATTTATTAGATTTATACTAAATATATTTAGTGTTTTATAGATTTGTCTTATTTTTATTATTATTATATTACTTAACCAGTTTTAGATCGGAGCACCAGGACTGCCAGCTCTGACTAGTACCTGATCCACAGACCACTGAACAATATGGACCCCATGGGTTAAGGTTCAGCCACCAACTGTACTACCCAGCCTGACTCCAGAGTAGGACCCAATTAACCATGCCCCAGGCGTGGTACGCTGGACCTGTGATTTATTATGCTGCATAGAGGTTCCCTGAATCACTTTGCCGATCAACGCCGACTCTGCATTCACCAACGAGCTGAATCGGTTCTACGCCCGTTTCGAGGTTAGCCAGGCGGCTAATGCTATCTACCGCCTGACTACTGAGGACAGTGACGTCATCAGTGAGAGACCGGTGACCAGCATCGCGGAGCATGACGTCCGAGCCGCACTGAGGAGAGTGAACACAAGGAAAGCGGCGGGGCCAGACGGCATCACCGGCCGTCTGCTGCGCTGCTGTGCTGACCAGCTAGCAGGTGTGTTCACTTACATCTTCAACGAGTCCCTGGCGAAGTCTGTGGTCCCCACATGCTTCAAAAATTCCACCATCATCCCTGTGCCCAAGAACAGCAACCCCTCATCCCTGAACGATTACCGGCCAGTAGCACTGACCTCGGTGGTAATGAAGGTGTTTGAGAGGCTGCTGAAGAACATCATCTCCTCCTCCATCCCAGACACCACAGATCCGCTGCAGTTCGCCTACAGATCCACAGAGGATGCCATCGCTCACGTCCTACACACCACTCTCAGCCACGTGGACAAGAAACAGGGTAACTATGTGCGAATGCTGTTTGTTGATTACAGTTCAGCGTTTAACACAATAGTGCCCTGCAGACTGTTCACAAAGCTCAGGGATCTGGGACTTAACAGCCGTCTGTGTGCATGGGTGTTGGACTTCCTCACTGGCAGAACTCAGGTGGTGAGGGTGGGCAGGTGCTTCTCCAACAGCATCACCATCAACACAGGAGCCCCTCAGGGATGTGTCCTCTCGCCACTGCTCTACTCCCTCTACACTTCAGACTGTGTGGCCACCCATGGCTCCAACACCATTGTGAAGTTTGCTGACGACACAGTGGTGTTGGGTGCCATCTCCAACAACGATGAGGCGGCCTACATGGATGAAGTGAAGAATCTGGCATCGTGGTGCCAGGACAACCACCTCCAGCTGAACGTCAGCAAGACCAAGGAGCTGGTGGTGGACTTCAGAAGGGGTCAGCACAGAGACTACAAGCCCATCATCATCAATGGAGCACCAGTGGAGAGGGTGCAGTCCTTCAAGTATCTTGGTGTCCACATCTCCTCAGACCTGACATGGACTGCCCACATTCAGGTCCAGACCAAAAAGGCTAGGCAGCGCCTGTATCACCTACGACAACTGAGGAAGTTCAGGGTCTCTCCAAAGATCCTCAGGATTTTCTATACAGGTGCTGTGGAGAGCATCCTCACACAGAACATGACATCGTGGTTTGGGAACAGCTGTGTGAAGGACCAAAAAGCTCTCCAGAGAGTGATCCGTACAGCAGAACGCTGCTGCAGGATTGCTCTCCCCCCGCTTCAGGACACCTACACCAGGAGATGCCGGACTAGAGCAGCGCAGATACTGAAGGACCCGTCCCATCCTGGCAACAAACCGTTCCAACTTCTGCAATCTGGTAGAAGGTTCCGCATCTTCCGGGCAAGGACAGAGAGACTCAAGAGGAGCTTCTATCCCCAAGCCATCCGTGCCCTAAACACACACACCCGCCCTCTCACATCATCTATAATTGACTGAGACAGGACTCTTCCAGACACTAAACCAAGGAACAATGTACATTTCAATTCCTTTAATTTTAAATATGTTTATATTGTCTATCCTGTAAAATAGTCAGATGTCTATTCATATTAATGTACAGAATTCACCTGCTTGCTGCTACTACTGCACATTCACCCAGTGCATATACTGCATATACTATATATATATATATATAATGTTCTTCCTCTACACCCCCCCCCCAATTTTGCACATGTCGAGGAGCGTGTCAGGCTACATTTCACTGTGTGTTATACTTGTATAACTATGCATGTGACAAATAAAGAACCTTGAACTTGAACTTGTCTGGCCCCTCACCCAGGATCTACACGGGTGACCCTACCAGGGGCAGATTGCTCCTGACAACTTAGTTCCCAGGATCACTGGAGCGCACAAACACCTCAACCTTCATAAGGTGGCGGTTCGAGATCTGTTGTGATGAAGAGAGAGTTGAGCGGAATTTACCGTCAGTCTATATTCCTACCCTTACCCATGGTCACAAGCTGTGGGTAGTGACCGAAAGAATAAGGTTGTGGATACAAGCAGCAGAAATACGATTCCTTGCTGGGCTCTCCTTTAGAGATCGAGTGAGGAACCCCATCTCTGGGGTGAGGAGCTTGGTCATTCGAGAGGGAGCTTTAATGTTGCTCCTCAACATTAAAAGGAGCTGGTTGGGGTGTTTCGGGCATCTGACTGTGCCCCTTGGATGACTCCCAGGGAATATATTCTGGGAATGTCCTACCAGGAGAAAGCCCCAGGGCAGACCCAGGACCTTGATGAGCTGGAAGACACAATGGCTGCTCATTTAACATTTCTTTGCTGGAAATTGTAACATGTTCTTCACACACCATGATATGATATTAGTTGATATCTAATTGAGAGCTAATTGTAACACATACCAGAAGACAAGGGGAGCATAACACACAGCCTGATGGACGACGCGACACTGACTCAGAGAAACACAGGATTTAAATACACTGGGAAGTAACGAGGGGAATGAGACACAGAAGGAGGGCACAGCTGGGAGAAATCAGGACTGACGAGACAAGCAAAGCAGGACACATTTACATAAGACACGGACCTTCAAAGTAAAACAGGAAGGATCACACAGAGACGAACTTGACACAGTGGAGACAGCAACTAAGAAACACAGAGACATAAACCATAAGGCAGAGGACTCTAAGAACAGAGGGGACACAGAGGGGAACTCAAACATGCAGACACAAACTTACACAGAACAGAGGGGACACGGAGAAACATGAAGGGCAAGGGATCGAAACTAGAAACCATAGAATAAATCACACACATAAGTACAATAATACAAAAACCACAAAGAACTAAAAACGCTGGGTCAGGAGACCCAGGACCGTGACAAAAAGAGCTTGCCTGGTACATATGCTTTTATATTTTCTACCCTGTGGTGCAGAAGCACACGCACACACGTGCTAAATGTGAACAAACCTTTTTTTGTACATTTTTGGAACATGAACAGAGCATTGATGTTCTTTATTAATGTGACCAGAAAGTCATTAAAATGTATTATGTGGTATTTGTATATTATTCACAGTTTTGGAGGCGAGAGACGTGCTGAATGAGAGCCAGGTGTCACAGGCTGGGTCTCTGACCCAGCGCTCTGAGTTCATGTTTGTATTTGTCTCATTTTGTTATGTGATTAGTTTTTGTGTCATTTCCTATCTGTCTTTAGTTTGGGCAGTTATTGTTTATTGTTCCTCTGGTTTTCTATGTTTTGGGTTCTTGTATTATTCATCACGCATTAGGTTTGTTAAGTTTGTGTTGTCATGTCTAGTTTTAGTGTTTCCTGTTTTATTCTGACAGTGTCATGTGTTCTTTGTTCATTGTATTTAGCTTTCCTCTCCTGGCCCTGTCATTAGGTTTATGTCAGTCAGCTGTTCCCCCATGTGTCTCCACTTCCCCTGATCATCTCATGTATCTATTTAAGCCCTTTGTTTTCTGCATGCCATTGTCGGGTTGTCTGTTTATTTTGACCTTAGTCTTAGTCAGTGTTCGTCACCCGCAGTCATAGTTATGGTTTTCGTCTGTCAGTTCTACATTAGTCTTAGTCATAGTCTTTGCCTGTTATTTTCCACCACAGTTATAGTTATAGTTTTTGGTCTTAGTACCTCTTAGTGTTTTGTCTCTTAGTGTTTTGACAGTTTGTTATTGTCTGTTATTGTGTCAAATCCTGTTATTTTGTCAAATCCTGTTATTTTGTCAAATCCTGTTATTTTGTCAAATCCTGTTATTTTGTCAAATCCTGTTATTGCCACTGTGCGATGTGTTCACTGCTACAGATACCATGGCAGTGCCAGGATTGTGAGTGATTGCTGAAAATGTTGAAATGTACTCACTCACTTTTTATTATTGAAAGAAACTCCGTCCCGGGTCTGGTCCGTGGATCGGGTTTCCCCGAGGCGTGGGCGTCTATAAGCAGAGTTTTGTCTTTACCCTATAAGATTCAAAATTATTCTTATGTAACACTCAGCAATATATTCTCAAGTAGCACTCAGATATGCCGTCAGCGGGTTAGTTACGACGTCGGGAGCAGTTAGGAGAACAAAATGATACAGAGACTGTTCAGGTTGCCTTCCCAAAATCAACTCAAAGTTTTATTCTTTTGTGCAGCGGTATTTATAGGCAGAAAGTTCGTGTGTCAACAAGTTTCAAGTTAAAACCATATAAGGAAGGTCCCCCAGCTCTGAAAGAGGCCTTCTACAATCGTATCTCAACATACCTTTGACAGGTCCGTTAAACACTAGACAGTTGGAATCCTTTGTTCTACAATTGCAGTAAGATGCACTCTCAAGGCCTATAAATCTTATACAGAGGTCTCCTACATCCGTGAGTTCTGACACAACCCAGATGGTCTTCACATAAACATCTTCTGCAAGGGAGTGATAAGTAAAAGAGGGATTTGTTGGTGTTTTCCCTCCAACCTTAGTATCTACTTTCACACCATAAAATCTTGAGTTGACAAAGCAAGAGAAAATGAGGTTAACATAAAGAGCCTTGTTGAGTCACAGAATCTTCTGTTCTAATATCATCAAAAAAAGTACCCAGTACATGCTCCCTTAATATAAAACCTGCCCAAAATGTTTTGGTGACACTGGAAGCAGTAGAAAGTGGTGTATCGTAACTGAAAAGCTCTTTGGAAAACAGTTCTTTGTGACACATGTAAAAGGTACAGAGCAGCATTAGCATTCATTAGGAGTCATGTCATCGGCCACCTGGCAACTCTCCTGTTTTTGGTCCAACCCCCGGGGGAAATATCTGGCTCTTCAGCTGCTACATGTTCCTCTGTGCTCATCATCTATTTGTTAACTGTGACTGGTTGCTGTTTAGTGCTCAGCAGTGACCTTTTTTCTCCAAACACCCGCCCGCCACTTGAGCTTGAAGTTGCTGGAAAACCAAAAATCTTAAAGATTCTTCCTTCTGCTCACTTGCTCCATAATAGGCTTTTTAAGTTTTTACAAAAATTCTTTAAGAAAAAAACCCTTTACATATAAATTCTGCCTGGCAGTGTTAAGACTCCCAAACTTGGAGAACAGGAGATGTTTCTTTGATATAAAAATCATCCTCCTTACCCTCTATTCCCAGAGGCTGACCTTCAAATGGTGAATCCCATTTCAGGCTGTCCTCCCCTCTCATACTTCTTCTACCTCGTGCACCTGAAAACCAGATTTAATTTAGTCTCAAAATGAATCTGTCACTTGTAGTCGCTGGCAATTTCTTCAGGTTAACAGAGGCACAAGCGACGGTGCAGCTCCCATTTATTGGTCACAGGAAACTAAGAACTTTCACTTTGCTCAGCAAAACACCTCAGCCTCTTTCCTGTGGAGCCCATCAGCTCTCTGATCAGAGGGAGTTAAGTTGGGCAGACTTTACCAAGGCTGAAGCTGTTAAATGGATCTGGCCTGCAGGTTGCAGATTCCATTCATGATGCTACTGAACACATTCAAGCTTTGTGAGACACCCGTCGTGACCCAGCGGGGAGCTCAGGGGGAGAAACTATTTAGCCAGCTCAGCATGTATACTGAGCAGGCATCATTACATCCCACTGCAACATAGGTAGTGGGATTGGAAGCCATTTTGGGGGGGAGACAATTTAATTTCACTACACAGTATGTCTGTGGGATGAAATAAGTTAGTTTGTCTATACATGAATGCTTTGTGGCATCTCTGCTTTTCTGTTTCATCGCTTCATCTGTTTTATCCCACCATAAAGAGCCAGCGGTATTTCCAGCAATTGCTCTTCTAATGTCGCTGAGAAATGGCAGCATTTTACTAATGCATGTGTGCAATTTCAGAGCTTGTTTCTTCCCTTACATTTGTCTACACAAAAAAGGTTTGTCAGCATTAAATTAAATGTTCATAATCTCTATGATGAAATTAATTTGGTGGCTATAATACATAAACACAACCCCTGCTAGTGTTATATCTGAGGCAATTTGTGGTGCAGTCTGTACATGTACCCTAACAATAACTACACAAAAATGCATTAGCTATAGAAAACTACACCCAAATAAGCAATCGGTGGAATCTGGCTACAAAGGGCGGTTGGGGTATGATCTGATCATTTTTTGGTAAATAGTTCCTATATATTTGTTACACCTTGTGTCCCAAGACTGCAAAGATGTTCTGAGACGAGCATGATGTTGTCTGATTGCCGTTTAATTTATTTATCAAGCATAAAGCCACTGTCACCCTACTGAAAACTACACACTTTATGCTTTTGTTGCATAAACCTTGGTCTCATTTGTCAAGCTCTGCACATTGTTCAGCTTTCACCAGAGGTGGGACCAAGTCATTGTTTTGCAAGTCTCAAGTAAGTCTCAAGTCTTTATCCTCAAGTCTCAAGTCAAGTCTCAAGTAATGTCAGGCAAGTCAGAGTCGAGTCTCAAGTCACTGGTGTAAAAGTCCGAGTCAAGTCACAAGTCTGAAACTTTGAATTTCAAGTCCTTTCGAGTCTTTAAAAAAGAAAAAGAAAAAATAATGTTGCAGTTATATGCTAAATGTAAATATTAGACCATGTAATTTTTAAATCTGTGTTTTTCTCAACACATGACAAAATAGTGAAGTTAGAAAATATACACAAATTGTGAAATTGCACCTCTTTAAAATGCAGCTCAATTAAACCTAGCTCCAAGAATAATTTTCACCGACAGTTCTGAGATAAGCTGCATGTTATTCTTGGATGCGGTTGTAGGACCGGCTTTAAAATCGCATGACAAAAATATCATACATAAATAAATGATATTTTTTTTTAAATATCATTTAAAAAAAAAACCTGCATCACCAACGTAGCCTGGACAACATTTGCTAGTTAGATGAAGTCAGCTATCTCATTGTAGCATATTTATATGCATATTTATAATCATACGGTTCTTGGAGTGAGTGCATACACTCATGAAGTTTAGTAACTTCAGGTCACTGCAACAAGCCCAGGTACAGTTTACCGACGGATGGGTACAGGACCTTGAAATGCACCGTGTAGAAAGTAAAGACCATCGTACGTATCATAAGTTTACCAGTCTCACAAATCGTCTTCATAAATACACATTCGTTAACCGTTTATTAATAGGACCTATGAGCTCAACGGTAATTAATTAGTAGTGGAAATAATTTCTGGTACCCATCACAGAAATGTAGCAGTGACAACAATACTGTATGCTGTAATCGTACTGGACAATTAGTGATACAAAAAACCTGTTTTATCCTGTGAATAAAAGTATGTTTTTGTCAGTGTACCATAATAACAGAAGTGAAACGCAATATTGTGTCAGGACAATTCACTATTTATGCACAATAAACACAATAAACAAAAGAGCATAGCGCGACAATTTCTGTTCAGCGCCAGACTTGCTTGTAACCTATATCACCAATTATGTTAAGAAAAATGACGTATTAACTACTAAAAAACACTGACCTTCGTGTAAATGCTTGGAGCAGACTAACCTGTGAGCTGGAGAGTTCTGGGACGTTATATTTGATCTTTGAATGGCTGCGATCCAGGCCATCCGTCGCCTCTTTGTTACTTCGGAAACTTGGCTTGAACAATTTCTCCTCAACGACGTAATCCGATAACAACCGATCTCTTTACCCGTTGGCTTCCCGTGGCTGTCATGCGACCGGCTATTGCAGTTAATAATACAACGGCTTCTTGACATTTTTGTGTTTCTTTTTATCGCTGTATAACTGATTTCTTTTTCTTTTTTTTTTAAATGACATCAGAAACAGCAGTATGCGACATTACGTGATGGCAGAGCTTCAGTTCATCCTTTGTCATTTTTTTTTTTTTTTTTTTTTTTTTTTAAATAAATAGGACAGGGGGAATGAATGAGAGAAAGAGGGGGAGAGAAAGAAAGAAAACCAAAGGGGAGAAGAGACGGTGAGAAGGGGGGGGAAGAGAGAGAAAAAAAAAAAAGAACTCCTGGGTCACCTGTATGGAGAAAAAAAAAAAAACAAACAAAAAAAACAAACAGAGGAGACAGCAAACAACAAAGAGCAACATAATAATAGAGAAAACAAAGCACCATCACAATAAACTAGCTAGTCATAGATATCAATATTTACTAAATAATAAACAATATTGTGCAGCACGCAAGATAGACAGCGCACAGTGTGCTTTGAGGCAGCAGCCAAGAAAGCTTTAGTCCGCGTCTGTGAATACCCATGTGTGCATACCTGTGTGGATCAGCATGCTTGCATTCCAAAGGTTTCTCCATGTAATGATCTGCTAGGGAGTGTGGGGGGGCCACAGCCCCGTCCTCCAGGGTGTGAAGCGGGTATGGAGGAGATCAAAACTCCAGACATCCAGAGGCCCCCAGAACACAAGAGACCATGGAAGACCAACAGAGGGGCAGCCGCGCCACTGTTCCAGTAAGAGCTGAGGAGAGTCCCAGATGAGGGCTCGCCCAGCAGCCGCGGAGCAGAAGTCAGGGGGAGTTGCAGTGACGCGCCCGTGAGCTCCGCCGGCCCCCAGCTGTGCCTGAGTGACCGAGCCCCAGGCCGAGAGGCCGGGGGCACCCCACCTCCAAAGGGGCCCGAGCGAGCCCCAGGCCCCAGGCCCCGACAAGCGGCCGCCAAGGAGTGAGCCGGTGTGTACCCGGACGCCCACCCCCAGACATGTATAACTGATTTCAATTGAAAGCCTGCGTGCGCTAGTACCGCTTGCCACGAGTTCCCAGAATCCTTTGCGGTTCTACCCGTGAATGACGTCACATTTTCAATCTCTATATAATATGCATGTTAAATTTTATATTTGGGGTAAAATATCAAGTCTTTTCAAGTAAACCGGTTCAAGTCCAATTCAAGTCCCAAGTCATTGGTGTAAAAGTCCAAGTCAAGTCACAAGTCTTAGAACATTTTTTCAAGTCAAGTCTAAAGTCATAAAATTAATGACTCGAGTCTGACTCGAGTCCAAGTCATGTGACTCGAGTCCACACCTCTGGCTTTCACCCTGACTACCTCTATCTTTTGTGCACTACAAAAAAAATGTTAGCATTAGACTAAAAGAAACCTTAATATAATCCTTAACCAGAGGCAGGAATCCGCTACTTGAACTGTGGCTTTGAGTGTAAATCTCACCGTAGTAACACTAAAGATGATTTCACCTCAAAAAATATGCATGTAAGGAAATTATTTATATATTTATTAAATTATTATAGACAAAGTCGTGCATCATCCTGGTGGAGTATTTAACTTGGCTGGTATGGAGGTCTGAGATCAGCGACAGATTTGCAGGTCAATATGCAAATATAATGTTTAAATTTACTGTTCTATGCATATATTAGCGAGAGATAACACTCTGATAATAGAGCAGAAGCCTGTTTTTCCTCTTGTGCTTTGTGACTGATAAAGAAAGGAGGCTGTTTTGACACCGCTGATGTTGCTCCTCCACAAAATAAAGCTGTGACTCATGGGACCTCACAGGTTCAGGCAGCAGCTTTAGATGTCCTTGGAAACAAGATTTTGAAGTTTGCAGCAGCTTTGTTTGCCTGGTTTCACACTATAGAAATATAACACAAGGGCCTTATACAGTTTGAGGGAAAAACTAAAGACCTAAAAAGGTTTTTCTTTTCTTCCGTGTTGTCTTAAACACAGGCTGGCTGCTTTAATTTCCAGCAGCAGGTGAAGTAATGCAAATTCCCATTCATCTGTAAAAAGGAAAAGTTGACTTTGAATGCTGCCTCTCAAAAAAATGCATCTGACCTCATTAAAAGGGATTCACATTAAAGATTTATGTGCATGGGCATATCTGTGTCACAGAGGCGATATGCTGCGCGCAAAACTTTGTGTTGTGAAGCAACTGAAAAGTAGTTTGCATGTGTTTTTTGTCTATTTTCTTTTTTTTTTTTTTTAATTGCAGTGCTAGCACAGTGAATTACACAAACACCTTTCTGGTCGTTTGTGTTGATTTGTATGACAGAGCACAGCTTTACACACTGGCTTCATTATTGTTCAGTTAATCGTTTAGTTTCATTACAGGACCAGGACAAGTTCAGCTGCGGCCGTTTTAGGTACTCCTGTGTCTGTCCTGCTGTGACTTTTGACAATGACTACTGTGAAAAAATCTATTTTATTGAAATGGAATGAATAGATAAGGACATATTACATCCAAACTGAGTAGAGTTCACTCATGGATATAGAAATGTTACGTGTCCCCTTCAAAAGCATTACAAATGTCATGTCAATGACATGAAAACAAAGCTTTGCTGAGATTTAAGAAATTAGGTAACCAGCATCTGTGGAGAACTTTCATCAATCTGGTTACAATAATAACTACTGTACGTGGTTAAAGTCAGTGGATAATAATCATGCTTCACAATAATAAACACTTTTCTGTCTGCTCTTTTTGTCTTTTTTTGGAGAGTATGTTACTTTGAAACAGCATCTAGGAGCAAAGAGTAGTTTCTTTGCTCTTGTCATCATTTTCTTTGGTAAGTAAGGATCCAGAAATAGAAGAAAATTACCTTTACAGTTGTAGGAAAAAAGAAAACCATCTATTCAGTTTAATAGTAAATCATATAACAATAACATCATATTTCTTTCAATTAAATATGCGGAATTGATAAGATGGTTTCCCCTTATTTTTTAAAATTATTATGATTAATCTTGTTGAACCCATATGGCATGCAGTTTTAGAGCCACCTGGCACTCAAGAGTGGTTTTTCTATTGAAAATTGATTTGAGAATTTTATATCATCTGGATATGTAGTGCAAAGACATGGACAGAGAGATGATTACTGTACCTTTTTTAAGCAAGAAATTTGCATCTCCTGGCATTTCCACTAATAGTCTCCTCGTCTCTGACACATTTTACACAAGTGCCTGGATTATTCTAATTAGAAAGGGGGATCATTTCCAACACTGAATTTTTCCTCCTGGATCCAGACATAATGTTAGATGAAACAGGGAAATCTGTTGAAAATTGGTTAAGTAATGACTACGGTTCTGTTACTTGGTGGGTTCAGATCTACAGCCATATAAATGCGTCACTGATTTAAGTGTGATCCTTCTGCCATGCAAACGTGTGAAAACTAACAGTTGGGATGATAGTGAGAACCAGCGGGTACGAACTAGGTGACAAGTGTAAAAGCTCAGATTAAATTAAACTCGTGCATGCTCAAGCAGGTCAGACACCTTTTCTAGAAGACTGTGTTTTTCTCTTATTACACCTCATAATTAAGACAAATGGAGCAAGGTTTGCTATTTAATATTTCTCTTGGGTCATGTAACAATCTCATATTCAAAATTGAACTCTAATTGCAATTAAAGGGGTACTGCAACATAGAAGATAAATTATTTGTTTTACATTAATAGTTACAAGTACTCTATCTTTCCCAGTTTCTTGTGATTATCTCAAGGATGGCTTTGGTGAACAATTGCCTTTTGAGTTTTTCTATCTTATCAATGTAACTTCTGCAGAACAAACATCTGTGTGTGGCTGTATGTTGAACAGTCAAGCAGCATATGGCCCCATATTGTTTGTCAGGGAGGAACAGTTTACTGTAAAATAATGGCTGATGCTGAGTTAGCAGATTAAAGAAAAAAGCCCACATCTGGCTGTAAAGCCTATTCCAAGGTTATAAAGTCTATATAAAATATAGAGTCCATCTGGATACGTGCTATTTTGTGCAGGCTCAAGTGTTTATGAAATCTGACCGCGTGTTGTTTTATAGTTATATACAAATTAATTGATGACAGCTACTTTTAGCAAACTAAAATGAAGTTAGAGACACTTTTGTACACTTAGCAGCACCTCTGTGGATAGTCTGTTGTGCATAGTACTGTGCAAAAGTCTTGAGCCACCTCTGATTAATTTGTATGTTTTTAGGTGCAGCAATTTATTAAATGTACAAACATACATGGAAATACAGTATGTAAGACAAAAATATAGTTTGTCTAATTCTAACAAGATTGAAACTCAATATTTGGTGTGACCACCTTTATTCTTCAACACAGCTTGAACCAACTTAAGCAAGCTGTCTTGCAATGTCTTTCAGTAGTACTCAGGAATAGTTCTCCAAACTTCTTGAAGGACTTCTCTGGATGTTGGCTGCCTTCTGGTCCACTTTTTGTCAAGATGATCCCACACTGCTTCAATAATGTTGAGATTCAGGTGCTAGGAAAGCCAATCCATGACTGAGAGGATTCTGTTGTGTTTGTCTATCCAGGTATGCTTTTACTGCATTGGCAATTTGATTGGGATCATTGTCATGGCTCCTTGACAGCCACGCTTGCAATGAAATGAGGAAACAGTTAAAATAAATATAATCAGAAAGCCTGGAGAACTATTGTTGAAGAAACTCTGGCAGCTTGGAAGCAAACTTTAGAGAAATGATGGGTGACTCAAGACTTGCACAGTAGTGTAGTTATATATAAATTAATTGATGCCTGCTGTTTTTTAACCAATTAAAATAAGGCCAGAGCTAATGTTTGGAACGGCAAGTACCACCTTTGAGCTTAGTCTGTCGTGTTTTACGCTGAAAAAGCAGGCGGTGCACCATCGTCACAGCTGTTTTCAACAAAAAAGGAAGCTAGCAGAGGCAAAGGTTAGTTGCAACAAAGGAACCAAGGGAAAGAAACAGAAGGAACAGCATGATTGAGAAGCCGGAGATCAAGACACTAATCAAAGGCACGCATGGATCTGTAACTCTGCAGCTGGGTGCTCTTTCCTGCTCGCAGACACGCTTTAACCTGCAGTGACCAGAGGGAACAGAGAGTCACACTTTAATTGATTTTACTTTTATGTTCTGTTGCTTAATGGAAATCAAATCAAAACTCAGCCATGGGCCACTCAGCCTTTCTCTTCCTTTTCCTCTCCCCCCACACACCCCTACCCTTCATCCCAATCCTGTGCCGTGCTGCTTTGAAGTGTAAATCAGATTCTAGTGATGTATGAAAATAAAGTGCAGACTGTACACTAGAGATCATTTTGCAGCACTGAGGGCATGCAGGGTGTAACCAGAAGTAACTGTGTCTTTTTTACAATATGTTTAGGTCAATAATGCTTTATACTGTACAGCTCCGTGTATTTGTGTGTGTGTGTGTGTGTGTGTGTGTGTGTGTGTGTGTGTGTGTGTGTGTGTGTGTGTGTGTGTGTGTTTGATGTGTTTGTCATTCATATACCTGCAGTTTGTCCTTTCATCCAGCTTCAACTGTAGAGAAAAACGCAGTGACCACCAGGTGTTCAAGTACTTCTGCTGCTCTTTCTTCATCATACTTTACCCTGATCTTTGTTTTCAGAGCTTTTTGGGGATTTTATAATAAATAGATCTTACTGCTGAGTGAAAATAAGCAGATTCTTTTATAACAGAGCTCTGAGCTACGAATGAAAAAAGCATGCTTGATGTTGAGTTCAGTTCTTTTTATCTTACACCCATGTGACTTTTGCTTCCTTTCATTTAAAATTATTTCCTTGAATTCTCAGCGATTTATTAAAGAAAGACAAAACGCTAATTACTTTCACTTGGCTTGAACTCATCTATGTACTTTATGAAAAGAGCACATTTTTATAGATTCTCACAGTCATTTGGGTAGTTGATGTTCATGTCCTATATTTTTCATTATTGTGTATAAAATTCAGTTTCTGAAATTATACATTACTTTAGCAATCAGCTAAAAAAAAAAAAGAAAAACACTGCTTTTAAAATAAAAAAACCTTAGCAAAATTTTAGCCGTGATAAAATATTTGCAGTAAATAATAATAAAATTGGCCACTTTATAGGCACCAGCAGTGACCCAGACAATGAGTCAATCAGTGCTTGTGACTGAGTTTCAGTTTTACGTCATTTTTATTTATAAAGCATCAAATACTAATGAAAGTCAGCTCAAGACATTTTACATAGTGAGGCAAAGAACCTACATATTTATTTATATATAAAAAAACACAACCCTGTGAACACAGCACAGTGGGAAGAAAAACAAAGTCTCTTTTAAGAGGAAGAAACCTTTGGCAGAACTAGGCTTAGGGAGGGCGGCCATCTGCTACGACCGGTTCGGGTTAGGGGAAAGCAAGAGAGGCAACAAACAGCAAACAAGGGAAGACACAAACTACTAGAGAGATTATACACAATGACATGCAATTCTTAACTATTTGTTTATGATGCTATTTATTTAATAAGTGTAGTCATTAAATTATGTGTTACCACACACACACACACACACACACACACACACACACACACACACACACACACACACACACACACACACACACACACACACACACTTCTGTGGTTCACAAAACATAATTTATGAAGCTACTGTGGTAACAAACAAAGTGAGATTTTTGCAGAGAAACACGTTGATGCATGGTTGGCACCAGCAGGTTTGCACACATTACCCACAAATGACAGAGAGTCAGGGCAGAAAGTACAAGTAATATGTATCCCAGGATGCCCCCATTCATCAAAACCTTTCAGGTGAGACACTTGTTTTTAAACTAAAGAAGTTTAAAATAGTGGAGTAAATAATTCAATAAAATGAATTCAATAAAATAAATCAGGATAGAACTATGGCTTAGACATATAGTGCAACTTTAATTGAACTCAATGATCATCTGCATGTAATTTAATGTGGGGAAAAGGTCCAATTTGATATTCATTTTCACTGGGTCCCCCCTACCTCCTGGGCCCCTGTGGTACTGACCTAGCTGCTTCATTGCCTTTAATGAAAACCCACATTTTCACCTGAATGGCATAAAGACTCTTAATGATGTGACTGAATAAATTTAAGTCATTATTGCCTGTCTTTTGTTCAGCTTTAGCTTTAGCTTGCATCACATTCAGTCAGCCACACAATTTTACAGTTCGAAAGACTTCATATTGACAAGCAACCGGGACATCACAGGTGAGAAATATTTATAAACTATTAATAAACAAATTACAAGAATTAAAGGGGGAAACACAAAACACATAAAGGAAAAACTGAAAAATGAGATGAATATCACATTACAATTGCAAACATAGGAAAAATTAAATAAACGACAGTGTCTTTTTTTTTCTTTCTTTTTTGACTGGGGGATAGGACAGGGAGAAAGAATGAAAGAAAGAGAGGGAGAGAAAGAAAAATAGAGGGGAGAAGAGATGGAGGGAAAGGGGGGAAGAAAAAAAGAAAGAAAAACAAACAAAACACCTCGATCACCTGTATGGAGATAAAAAACCAGAAGAGAAAACAAACAACAAAGAGCAACATAATAAAGACAACACCATCACAATAAACTGGCTAACAGTAGATAACAGTATACTTTTTTAATTTCACCTGTTGAGAATGAAAAAAGAAAACAAGCAGAAGAAAACGAGAGCAATAGAATAAACAACATCACAAGGGTCTATGGGAATGTAACGGTAAATACTAAATATTAAACATTATTGTGCAGCACGTAAGATCGACAGCGCACAGTGTGCTTTGAGGTAGGAGCCAAAAAGGGTGTAGTTTGTGTGTGTGAGCACCCGTGTGTACACCTGTGAGCATGGACGAGCTTGTTTTTAAAAGGTTCCTTCATGTAACGATCTGCTAGAGGGTGTGGGGAGCCACTGCCCCGTCCACCAGGGCATGAAGCAGGTATGGAGGAGATCAAAACTCCAGACATCCAGAGGCCCCCAGAACACAAGAGACCAAGGAAGACCAACGGAGGGGCAGTCGCGCCACTGTCCCAGTAAGAGCTGAGGAGAGTCCCAGATGAGGGTTCACTCAGCAGCCGCGGAGCAGAAGCCAGGGGGGGTTGCAGTGACGTGCCCGTGAGCTCCGCCGGCAGCCAGCTGTGCCAGAGTGACCGAGCCCCAAGCCGAGAGGCCGAGGGCACCTCAACCCTGAAGTGGCCTAAGCGAGCCCCAGGCTCCAGCCCCCGGGGTAGTCACACATCTGTCTGCTTCCCAGGTGTTTGGTGGCAAATTTAAACTTTACATCACTTCCACTTTCCCACACTGTCAAACTCATTGTGATGTCACTGGTCTAGTCCACTCATCTTTCAGCTCAATCATCTGTCATTTTTCCTTGCAGATGCCTTTGTGCAACCCACCTCCTCCCAATCTGCACCTTTCCCCTGTTACACAGGCTCCATCCAAGCCTCCATCTTCATCTCCACCACCATCGTCTAGACTCCTGTGTGGTCCTGCCCTAATTCCTATCACTGCTGGCATTACGTCCTGCAGTGATGGGCCATCGGACTTCCATTGCCAAATGCTTTAAGTGAATTCTGTTCAGTTCCTTCAAATGTTCTCTCCTTATTTAACTGGTGTCAGGTAAAGATAGCTACGGGAAGAATATTCAACATGACAATCCACTTTTCTTTTGAGACGATATGTTTAGGTTTGAGCCCAGACACACCACATGTGTTCGAAAACAAATATTTGTAGAGGATTTTATTGAAATGATGGATGATGGTAGCTGACGTTTATTTCAAGACAGGATAAGGACACATTTTTAAAGTGCTGGCAATCCTGGATTGAGTATGTGCCGATTTTAAACAAGCTAAAAATAACTTATAATAATAATATTAATAATAATAACTTGTACTTCCTCCCCTAGTTGCTAAGCTACTCAAAGTTATGATAGTATTACTGTAGGTTATTTACTTTCTTAATTAGGTTTAGGGGTTTTGATTTTATATCAAACTGGTTGTACAAAAAAAAAGAAGAAAAAAAGAATTTGAAGCCAGTTTGTGGTGTTGTGATATACCATGTGCATCCCAAATAAGAACTTAAAGCAGACAGGTCTGTGTGAAATATATAGCCATGCCTGTATCCAGCCTTAGATAACACTGCCTGGATGAGTGGTTTTGGGCATGTCCCAGTGGCAGGATCCCCCGGGGCAGACCCAGGATATGCTGGGAAGATTATGTCTCTCGGCTGGTTTGGAAACACCTTGGTGTCCCCCTGGCATCTCTGCTTAGACTGCCACCCCTGCAGATCAGTGGCAATGGATGAATGGATGGTTCATGGTTTCAGCTCAGTACACTAGATGATCACCAAAAAATATAACTGAAGATCATCACATACACCACAGGGCCAACTTCAAATTCATTAACATTTCTGGTTAAACAGGCATTGAATTGTAATTGTGACCTCAGAGGTTATTTTGTTCATCCAGGAATAACACGTGCATAGGCATGTTGAGTCATAACCCCTAAAAGCCTTTTTCTGACTCAAAGTGTTGAAGTCATTCCTAAGTCAGTCTCCCACAGCAAAGGGATGTCACCTTTAATATCAGTCAAACTGTGGAAAAGTGAATTTGCGGCATGATTTTCTACTTGTTAGACCTTTACTTTAGTATCTTTAGACAACTCAGGTCCGGTATTACATGTTAAAGCTTGTTAGGAAATGTGAATCATCCGTGGCTTAAAGGCTTATAAACAAAAGGATTTAAGACAGATTATTTTTTTTCTACAAAGCTCATATAATAAGGATTACACATAAACCCCCAAGGTTTATTACAAAATAGAAAAGACACAGACAATTTTTCCAGAGAATAAAATGTTCAGGAAGCGTTACTTTATTCATTCATCGTGCTAATGGAAAATGTTTTTGTGAATTACACTGTTAAAAACAAATCTACAAAGATGTAATAAAATTACAAGGTGATTGGATTTAAGAAAACATCTTAATTGATTGTAAAATATTTCAAGCTCCAATATTGCTACAAAACACTGAAAAGATTCCCTTACCTTCACTCTTGAAAAAGAAAAACCTACCACGGAGGCTTTGGGATTCTCATTCTGGGCAGCATAAATATATGCATGATGTCAAGTACTGCAAGTCTCTCATGCAATCTTTTCATTCTTGCATGAGAGAAAAGAAAAGAAAAGAATCTAAAGCTGAAATGGAAAAAGTAGGGCAAAGAAAGGAGACTTTATGCCGGGTATTAGACTCCCCTATTGTAACGGTCAACGATGATGAGTTTATTTCAGCTCTACAGTTGCCGAATAAAAGGTGGCCAGAGGTTGAAAAGCTTCTCTGAATGAAGGTTAGAAATATTCAAATGCATGAAGCTGCAAACTATCATACACATAATAATACAGCAGATTCTCACTAGATGTATTTTCTGACATGTACAAAATTCTTAGCAGTAACAAATAATTATAAGCCAAAGTAGTAGCTTGATCACAAGAACAAAAAACGAAAAGAACAAAAGAAGAACAAAACAGCATGCACGGCACATTTGCATTTTTTCAGCATAATAATATGATCTGCATTTCTTGGTTTAAAAAACGAGAGCATCTGACAGGAATGCTACAAGACATCAAAGCAACCTGATAACCATCTATCAGCTGTTAAACTTGAGTTAAATTAAACCATTCTGGATGTTTAACACGTTAGAGAGCTGACAACTCCAGTGCACTTTTTACGTCTCTTTTTAAACACCTACAACAAGAAAGCACAATCACTGGGTGCCCTGGTAACTAGCTTCAAAATGGTGCATTCTTTTATTTTATAAACCATACACACCTGCAATTTCTGTCAGTTTCTTTTGAAGTGAAGCTCTGGGACTCTTTGAGGTTGGTATTAGGGCTCTATAAGCCACCGAGCCAAGCAACTGTCACATTCGGTCTTAGCAAATGGGCTTGTCTGCATGTCTGATTAATTGCTGTGTGCGAGAGGTTATCCTCTAATCATCACTGCAAGTTCATACAGACAAAGACACTACCTCTGTAAGTTCTTTAACTGTGGCCACGGTAGCCATTAATTAGCACACACTCAACACATAATTACTAGGCAGTGCCAACCTGGAAATATGAAGCAGATATTTGTGGTATTTTGAACCAACTTTCAAACCTTCCCTTGAAATTATGCACTTCGACTCATTATGAATTGTCCACTTTTACTACATAGTATTTTGATGTGCTATTCAAAGTCTCAAGTGTAAGTTTTTGTACATCCACTCACCGACACCATCATGTGCTTGTCAGAAGGGGAAAAGGAGCGATCAGATATGGAGCAAATGTGATTTTCCTACCCCCTCGAGAGCGTCTGGTGAGGATAACACTCCTCAGATGTCTGGCACGTTTAAAGGCTTGTCTCCACCTCAGTCTGAATACCATGATATATATATATATATATACACATGTACACAAATAGATCACTTACAGCTCCAGTTTCCATCATACTTGTGAAGGTGGACATAGTTTAATAAATGTAAATGTTGGTACATTTATGTTGTGTTGCCTCCAGAAGAATGAGCTGTCTGTTTGAGGTGGCCAGCAAAAGAAAATAAATACCTGGGCTTGGGTGTAGAAGCAACACTACAAAAATTGTATAATTGCTCAAACAGCTGTGGAATATCTAAATCTGCATGTAGTAACATTTTAATAACATTTTTTCATGCTCTCTTTCGTTCAGGTTTTTCCGTATATGCTTAGCATTTATGGACAGAGAATAGCTTCTGTTCTTGAAATGATGATTACACATAAATCATTTACCCAAGAATCAGATAAATATTTGTATTTTTTAATTTTAATTTAAAATATGCTTTCACTTATCCATATCTCTTTTTCTGACCTGCACCTTGTTAAAATACTCTATTTGAGGTGGTGTAACTAGTCTTTGCTGGCAACAGCTGAAGGCCACAAATTCAGAGCAGAGAAGTCTTTTTTTAATTCGCGCTGAAGTGCTCTGAACATTTGTAATTTTAAACAAGCCCCCATATTATTTAAGTGGTTGTGGAGCTATATTTCTTGATGTGGACACAGGGATTGTGAGATGGGAATCACATTAAGTTCAAGCTCATTTGTTCATCACAAGTGTGTCTCAGAGGACTCCAGAGAGAGAAACTGCAAACCTATCCAGATCTCTCTAATCATACTCATGACATGACAAAATGAAGTGCTGTAATACATGATGAAACAACTGAAATGCAAGGCAACAAACAAAGCACAGAACTCAGAATAGACTCATACATCTAATCTACAAGAGGTGGACGAAATATCACAAGTGCAGCATAATTTAATTCAACAGCCCTGCTCTGAATAATAGATTTGTCAAGCTTAAAGTAATAAATTGTTTTTGTTGAGACGAGATGAGAGAAGCCGGCTCTGGAAAATTTTATTCTGTGTGTTTCTATTATTATGTTACACAGTGTTAAGCAGAGCTGGTGTGGACAAAATATAACGTCCACCTTATAATTTAATATATTTGTAGTTAGCGATTGCTGCGGGGCTCCAGAACACGATTTTATGAGGTTGCAGAGATATTGTGTTCACTCCCTGTACGTCCTGAAGTCTAGTCTTGTTTACCTGACACCGTCAACCTTCCCTCGGCACAATCAAAGCTGCATCCATCTAGTGGGATCACATTTGAAGTATAGCATCCTTTCACTACGAATAATTTGAATAGTCTCATCTCTCTGTCAGCTCTCTGAGTGTTATTAACATGCTGTGCTCTGCAGGCTGCCTGTGCAGAAACTCTGCTTTTCAAATAAAACCATCGAAATGAGAAGCCACAGGTCTTGAGGAGGTACATGGCCTTAATGGACCAAAAAGCAAAATATATGTCTTTAATTTTAGCAAGCATTTGCTAATAAAATAGGCTCCGAAAATGGCTGAAAAGGAAAAAACAAGTACAGAGGGTCGCCATTTAAGGATGCACGTTTACTTTACCAGAGGAGGCAAAAACAGTTCTTCAGGTTAAATCTGTGTTTTTAGTGTTTCTTTCTCTCTTTTTTTTTAATGCAGCAAAATGAAGTGATGTATCTGAAAGTGATGGCAGGGGGCTTGAGGAGAATAGATGTTTGGTTTGACAGCATATTGAAGAGAAAAGCTAGGTGAACTCACCAGGGCTTTTTAGAGGAAATAGAGTTTACTAGCTCAGTTTGGTGCCTTGAAAGAGAAGCCAGAGAGCTTTCTCTGTACAGGCAGGAAGGAATCAAGTAAGGTTATTGCAATTTTAGTCTACAGAAGTCAAAAAGAAAAGTAAACAGAAGCACAACTTTCTCTTCACAAGCACTTATCTTCTATTATAGTCAAACACACCAAGGGGAAAGAAAAAAAAGGACTCATTCAAATACTGACATGATTTCCAGGTAGTTTTGATCAGCCTTGAAACACAGAATTGCTGCAGCTATACTGCTTTGGAAATAATCTTTTTGTCTAAGGAAAATTTCAAAAATGGTTTTGACTGAAAGACACATTGTTCTTTGTGCTCCCCTGCAAAACAAGTAACTCAGTGAGATTTCTGAAAGAAAAGACACTAATCTCTCTTCTAGTTTTATGCTGAAGGTCTTCTTGTATCATAAAACATTTCGGTAAATTAAATCATCTAGCATTGATGCTTGCTTACCCTGCCACTATGTTGTAAAGCTCCTTCCTCACAACTAATTGTACTGACTCATTTTATTTATTTTCTGTGTTAACGTTAAGTAAATTAGTGTTCCAGTAGCCTCAAAGTTTGTGTCATTCACAGAATCTGCATGTCACAAAATTGAATTTACTTATGTTTAGTTCAGTCAGTACAGCTGCTTATTAAACGAAAAAAGAAAAGAAATGATTAAAGCTGAAATTCTGTACTTCGGACAAATCTTGATTTGTGTATCAGTTTGGTAAATAAAAAAACAATCTTTTCAATAGGACGTTTAGACATTTAATTCTGAGAAGCATCTAACAGACTGTTTAATCTCAGTGAAAGGTAATGTCTCAAATTCTTATTCAAATGCGACTTCTGTGAATATTTCTGTTCCTAAGTGACCTCAAGTTTAAACTATGAGGAAAAAAACCTAAAACATTACATCAAACACTACCTTAACAAATTTTGAATGAGTTAAACAAAAAGCCATGCCTGCTTTAGGTCTGCTGCAATTACACGGTACAGACATTAGTGCTGGGCCACCAGCACATGTCACCTACAGAAGCTGCTCAGTCATGGAAACTAATGCAATGAAGCTCCCAGTGTACAGTTTTTGTGCTGATGTTAGTGTCAGAGCAGGTTTGTAGCCCTGTGATTAGTGAATCAGCAGCACTCTGTCAACTTTTGTTCAACAAAATACACCTTAGCATTTGGTGACTCGTGTGACTCATATTCATGTGGTCAGCCACAGGGTGGCTGTGTTTCCTCAACATTCAAACTTTGCAAAAACACCACTTACAGTTGATTGTGGAATACTTAGGAGGTAAAAAATGTCAAAAATTGACTCTGACTTGGATCTTACAGCACCCATTTTTAAATTCAGTGAGCTCTTAAGAATGACCCGTTCAATTCAACTCTGTTCAGTTTAATTCAATTGAATGCAATTTTATTTATATAGCATCAAATCACAACAACAGTTGCCTCTAGGTGCTTTATATTGTAAGGTAAAGACCCTGCAATAATACAAACAAAACAGAGAAAAACCCCACCAATCATAGGACCCCATATGAGCAAGCACTTTGGGAACGAAATACTCCCTTTAAACAGGAAGAAACCTCCAGCAGAACCAGGCTCGGGGAGGGGCGGCTATCTGGTGAAGAGAGGACAAAGACACTCTGTGGAAGAGAGCCAGAGATTAATAATAACTAATAATTAAATGCAGAGAGGTGTATAAACACATAGTGACTGAAAAAGATGACTGAAGGAGAAACACTCAGTGCATCATGGGAATCCCCCTGCAGGCTAGACCTGTTGCAGCATAACTAAGAGAGGATTCAGGGTCACTAGATTTGCTTCACCTATATGCTTTAACAAAAATAAAGGTTTTAAGCCTAATCTTAAAAGTAGAGACGGTGTCTGTCTTCCAAATCCAAACTGGATGCTGGTTCCACAGAAGAGGGACCTGAAAGCTGAAGGCGCTGCCTCCCATTCTGCCTTTAAAAACTCTAGCAACAACATGTAAGCCTGCAGTGGGAGAGCAAATTGCTCTGATGGTGTGATGGTACTATAAGGTCATTAGGATAAGATAAGGTCTGATTATTGAAAGCCTTGTATGTAAAGAGCATGATTTTATGAGTCCTAGTTTGAAGTCTGGGTGATGTTCTGTATTTATCATTTTCTTGCCAAAACATATAAAATCATGGAGTTCAGCTGAGAGAGAACTAAAGGAAACAATATGCACAATTGAACTGTCAGTTTTAATGTTCAGCTGAAAAATATACTGATAAAAACGTGAATGTGATTATCAAACGTAAATGAATGTTTTCATTAACTGAGCAATAAAGATTTATAGCCGGTGTCATAATTGTAAATGACATCTTATACACAACATTTTAAACTTTTACCATGGACCTAAATTTACAGTTTAACTTAAAAGGTGCAAAGACTGCAAACAGTGTATTGACTTTCTGGAGAATCTAATGGTTTGGGATAAGTAGAAACAATGGGAAAAGCAAGAAAAATCTTTTTCATCAGATCCTTGTAACTAGAGAATAGGAACACCCTTCACATATTGCAAACTAAAACAAATCTACCTTTTGGCAGTCTGGCAGGTCTGTTAGCTGAGATGAATGGGCAGCATGCTCCTGCATTGATCATCTCACAGCCATAAATGGCTGCTGCTGCTGAGAAGACAGGACAGAGGTGGTGGTGGTCTTTTATAGAGGTGTCAGAAGCTCTGAAACAACGGACAGCGATATTAAATATGTAATAGTAAGAACAATAAACGAAGCAAAGATAACTATGAGCTAACCTATGTTCTGAAAGACGAATCAAGTTAAAGAGCAACTGATTTGCAGCACGGCTGAGCAACTGAATCTAATTGCAACAACTCTTCACTAAGTGACTCTGACAGGGAATAGATATTGCCTAACCAAACCAATAAGATAGGAAAGAACAAGAATAATGAAAATCAACTGCAAAACACACTGTTCAGAAAGTTCATTACTATTATCTTTTTAAATAACAAAATAGGTAGCATTTGTGCATTATCTCCTAAGCTCTTTCTTAAGCAGACTGTCTGGGTACAGTCTAGGGCCCAGATGTAGAAAATTAACACTATTCAGCTGTCTAATCTTTTGTTCCAAAGGCAGGCAATCTGCCGATCGAACAGGAAATCAGTAAAAGAAAAGCATCATTCACAGTTAGTTCTCTATGTTTTTTGAAAAACTACACAATTTTTGTCATTTTGCCTCTGTCCAACAAAACAGTTGATTTTAAATCAGACAATCAAGATGGGAATGAAGTGCAGACTTTCAAGGGTTAATTCAAGGGTTTTAACAAAAGCACTGAATTAACTGTTTAGGAAGTACAGCCATATTTATTCATCGTCCCCCATTTTCAGACGCTCAAAAGTAATTGGACAACTGGCTGTCATATAGTTTCATGGCCAGGTGAGGCCCGGTCCCTCATTATTCCATGACAAATTGAGCAGATGACAGATCTCGATTTGACTGATTCTGATTCCAGTGGAACCGGGTCATTAGTGTTTATTGATGATGTGGCTGCTGATAGAAGAAGCATGATTAATTCTGAAGTGTACATTCTACACCGTCTGCCCAGAAATAACCACATGCTGCAAAACTGATGGACTTGCTCTTCACAGTTCAAATGGATAGTGACCCAAAGCATATGGCAAAAGCAACCCAAGAGTTTCTCATGGGAAAGAAATTTGATATTTTTCAGTGGTAAAGTCATTCATCTGATCTCAACCCAATGCTTTTTAGTTATTAAATAGAAAACGGAAGGCTGAGAGACCCACAAACTAGCACTAATTGAAGGAGGCAGCAACGTATTGCAGCCGGCAGAGCATCTAAAAGCTCTAGAACTCATGGACATCGCCAAATGTCCTTGGGTTCTAGATTCAGGCCGTCTTTGACTGCAAATAATTTTCATCCAATAAAGTCCTTGGATTTCAAATTGTGTTACTTCATCCAGTTACATTTGAGCCTCTGAAAATGCAATATTCCTAAACAGTTAATGTCTGCACTCAATTTTGCACTTCAATCACATCTTGACTGTTCAATTTAAAACCAACTGTGGTGGTGTACGGTGGCAAAATTACAAAAAGCGTCACTGTCCAAAAACTTATGGACCTGACTGTATCTTAGAGAGCAGAACTTCTGTGTTTACAGTTCCAATAAAGAACCACATATGATTCATTTAAGTACTCAAAACTAATAAGCTGAAAATGCAAACTGAAGCACTAGCAGTGTTTAATTCTTTGAAAGCTGTCCTTTAACATTTTATACCAAAGTGTGGGTCAAATTACTGTGAAGCTGAGTGGGAATGACATTACTCAGTGATAATGGCTGCTAGTGTGACCATCACTGATGAAGCACAAATCGGGTAACAGTGGTGATCTTTGACTGTCAAAATAAATTAAAAGCGATTGAATTTAGAATAATACAGCTTTTAGATTTGTTTTTCAAATGGCCGCATATAGTTGTCAGTTTAATTTACCAAATTCCTGGTTTCCCCTCCCAGTCTCTGTAATCATAGCAGCCAAGCACAAAGAAGACATTTCACGTTTTGCTCTGTAAAGTTAGAGAATGGGATAAAACTGCAAACAAAGGAATCTGTCAGCATTTGCTCTGCTTTTCTATCCTGTCTTACTTCACTAACATGCTTCAGTCACTCAGGAAAAAATGTGGAGGAACGAAGTATCACATTTAACGCTGTTTATCCCATTTGAAAAAATATGCCTATATCATATTGATGTAACTTTTATTTTTCATTACTGAATATAATAGCTTCACCCTGACAAGCTGCTGTGCTGTTGCTGTCTGGAAGATTGGATGACAAAGGCTTTTTACTAGCAAATAATCATCTGGTGGAGATGATACTGGAAAATGCTGTCAAAACATAATCAAGAACTGAAGTGGGGGGAGAAAAATGCAGTCAACGACGTCTGACATTCATTCAGACAGTAAAAATATACTGCAGACAAATACTGTGTGCTCTCAATATAAAATAAAAACATTCTGATCTGCTTAAAAAGGAAATGCCATATGCTTTGGATACACCGAAAAGGAAAATCACTAAGTGACAAATCTGCGTAAACCTGAGGCTCTGCTGCAGACATTAGTATTGGTGCACTATACTTGGGAAAAATCTTCTACACAACGGCAACATTTAAAGCTGTTTGTTATCGCTATATGTGTCATTTACTGACTCCTTTAATAAAATGTCAATAAAGAGAGGGTGCAATTAGGCCCAGACACAAAAGTCCATAATTTAAAATTCAGTCATCACCCAATCACTCAAAACGGGAAGGGGGTCTTCAAAGAAGCAACATCAGTTCAGCTTGCCTCGAAGTAGATGTTGATAATTTTAAAAAATGAAGTTCACGATTTAGCCCAGAAAATACATTTTAAACGATTCTCCATCTTCGCTGTATTATCCACCCCCCCTCCCCGCTCCCTCTTCTCTGCATTGATAAGGCGATTCACAGACCTATGACATGACCCCACGCCTCGATTTCACCGTGAAACCCCGTTGTCTCTATCTCGTGGTTTGATCCAGTATTGCAGCAGGTAGGCTGTGGATTTCATAGCTCTTGCATCAAAAGTGTGTTCTACATGCACGGGACAATTAAGAAAAAAGAAAGAAAGAAACCAACGTGTCCGAGGAGAGAAATCAGACACGCATGCTGAAAATATCTCGCTGTCCAAATAAAATAACGCCTGGCTACTTTGTGTCCTTTAATGTGCGAACAGTCTTGACAGATCCACTTTCACAGTGAATCAGTGCGCAGTGTGAGGACGCGTGCAGCGGGCAGACTGTCAGTCCTCTCCACCCTCCCATTGGCTGCAGGATTCTCGGTGTCTCTCCAGTTTCCTTAATTCTCCAAAGCTACTGGAGCTGACGGAGGTTTACGATGGATCGCGAGATGGAGCTTCACCTGTAGATATTTCATATTAACCTGTGATTCAAAATTGAGAGAGGAGGATTAAAAAAACTAACACCTCTTTGGAAGTAAATGGTTTTCTATTGGATTTTGCGTTGCTGAACAGTTGCTGGAAATAACTTCACTATCACAGTTTTGCGGGCGGGCTGTCGCCTCCTGCTCCGGTTTAACGGGATACCGTAAGCTGTATGGAGGGATGTCGGCATGGCTTGCACCAGGAGAACCAAAACTTTGGTGTCCACATGCGTGATACTGAGCGGCATGACCAACATTGTTTGCCTGCTCTATGTCGGATGGGTTACTAACTACATCGCCAACATTTACATCAAGGTCCCGATGCCTTTACCCGAGAGAAAGTTAGAAGGGGACAAGCGAGGTGACACTCTCCGGATCATGGAGAGGCTCGATCGGCTGGAGAATGTGGTCAACCAGCACATTCATGGTAAAACCTGTTATTTTAACACGGTTCTGGATGAACTAATCCTTCTGTTTTACATATAGTGTCCGAGCTATTTGCACTAAACCATGTGAAAGTTTCATTTTTGTCACATAAAGGTGTGTGGCATTTGAAAGTGCGTTGTGCCTGGGGGAATGGATAGAGCAGGAACTTCTTTTGTCTGTTCACGATCAGATTATTTAGAGGGTGTAATAAAGGACAAAGAAAAGCTGCAGGTTTGCAAAGGAGTGCAGCGAGGCTCTAACCTATATGACAGTAATACAGCACACATAAACACCATTTAAAAAGCTGCATATATGAATTTCATTGTAATAAACAGATAGAATACAATAAAGTCTGAACAGCATTTTCTCCTTTTGTTTTACGCACAGAGAGTGAATCTTGTCAAACACGGGATTGTATCTTTCCTTCATTTCTTTAGGTGTTGTTTTTGCTGTACAACGCGGATTGTTAATAAAACGTTTCCTCTTAGAGAGACAAAATTCAATAAAACGTTGAGCGCTGCCAGCGTTAAAATACAACTGCACGACAGGACATTTCACATCTGCATTAAGTCTGATTATGTGTATAAGAAACTTGCAAAGAGAATTTCTGGATCTGCTCTTTCATTCCTCGTCTGAATGAATCGGAGTTATACATTAAACAGCTGAAACAAAAAGTAAGTCTTTTCTCCCCAATCACGTTTGACTTGAACTTGACCTGTTCCTACACTTATAGGAATGCCGGGAATCCTTTTGGTCAGATTCCTTGCTGGCATGCAGTTTCTTTACGCTTGATCACACATGGTTAATTTTCGTCCTCTCCCTCTCTTTAAAAGAGCTATTCTTGTCGTCACAAGGGGGGCTCGTTTTGGGCAGGTCCCAATTTGAAATGGCACAGAGCTGCTGCAGAACTGAAATGCAGGCAGAAATCTACTCATGCTTCTTTGAGCAATAAGGCTCTGTGCTAAGCTTGGGTAAACATTCCTCCTGGAGGCAGGTCTCCATTTCAGCTTGGCACCCATAGGCATCTGCAGGAGCTTTGTTGAGTTGCCCCCAGTGACTTGCCTCCAAAGTACACGTTTCAGCTATTTCTGTTACTCTGACTGGAAAAGATAATATGTGACATTGCCACTGCTGCTGCGATTCTGCTTCTTATTAACCTTATCACCCAACCTATATAAATTATGCTGCTTACACGGAAAAAGACTCGGTCTCTAGAATCACCTGTACTTTATTTTAAGCTGCTTTTTGACAGACCGCACATGCAACATCTCAGTTCTTGGACTTTTTCCAGCTTTAACGCGCAGTTTGGCATATGGGGAAATGTGCTTATTCACTGTATTGCATTCGGTCAGATGAAAAGATCACAAACCCTCCCATCTCGTTTCTGTTTGGTAAATAAGCTAAGCTGCAAGAGTGCCAACAGGGAAAAAGCTCACCTTGCTTTGTCCAAAGATTAAAAAAAAAATATATCTGCCTGCAGCCCCTCTGAGGCTCACTGATTAACTTGTTATATATTGCTGAAATTACTGCACCCAGACCAATTCCCATGCACAACCCTCCATAAACCATAGCTTGTTTTCCTTCACTTTGGCCAAAAGTATCATGGTATTTGGAGGTTGTTCAGTTCTTTTTAACATTTGGACGAAGGCTTGCTGTTCGGATTTCTCTAAGTCAACGTGGCTTCTGGCTGTAACAGAAACAGGGGTATAGCTCCCTAAATGGAAACTCTCTTTAAAAACAGGCTGTGGTTCACGTTTTTCTTACTGTCTTTTTGTGCTACTTTTAAAACTAGGACAATCATCCTGTAATTAGTTTTAAAGAAAACATCATGCATATCAAACATTTTCACTTCTCCATTGTTTCACCAGCTCCTGCACAGTCAGCCAGCATTATTATTGTCTGCTTTGGGATTTTTTTTTTTAAGTTTCTGAACATGTTTCCAGGCCCTTGCCATAAACTGCAGAGACAAGACAGAGATAACTTTAATAGCAACAGTAAGTCTCAGTGATGGTCATTTTTTAAGAGTTCGGGACCACAGTGTTGTTGTTGGAAGCAAAAATCTGTTCGGGCTAATGCAGGGGGAGACTGTTGGAGCTGACTCAGTCAGAGCACATTTGCAACAGTAAAAACTGTAACAGCAAAATGACCCATAATTCTAAGTGCAAGCCATATTGTCTGGATTTCCCCGATAATTGCTTTCAATGGATCTGCAGCAAATGTAGACCCATAATCTGAGTGCATATGTGGCCAACAGCGTCCTCAGAAAAAGAGCCAGAGAGTCATTAGTGCACTTTTGACATCTCTAAAAATACATTTCCTTTCTGTACAATGATTTGAGACAAATGCAGAAATGGTATATTTTCACTCTTACATTCTTCAGTTTTGTGATGTGACTTGAGTCATTGTATACTAGTCACACAGCCACCAACTGTATATGCACTTAGTTTCAGTGCAGCGGAGGCCAACATGAGCCCTCACACCAGAGAGCATTACCGCATCCGAGAATGAAACATTTATTGCAGCTGACAGTCAAGAGAGATGTCTCTGGTGTCAGCTTCGCTCTCAGGGATGAGACAGAAATATTCCACTATGTGATGAAGTTAAGTGGCCTGTTACCAAGATAAAGCATCATGGAAACAGCATGTTAAGCGGCTGAACTCTTTTTTTTATTAAGTAGAGTCACCCGAGGAGAGTTTTTTCGAGTGGCTGGACCGAGCACGTTCACACATGTCCACCATGTGTGAACGTGCACTCTTTCCCTTACGCTACCAAACCCAAAACTCAAGGGCAAATGCTGCAGCTACATGTGTGACAGTTTACAGAGCATATTGTCAAGTCGTGCTACAAAATGTCTGATAAACCTCTGGAATATACAGTTAATGGAGCACTCCACTAGGTGTAATAGTCAAGCTTTTTTTGCTCTGTGTACATTTACATATATTTGTAATTCTTTATTAAAATAGGAGGCATCAGAATTCCACATATTTTTATTTCAAATAGTGCTCATCAACTAATTTTGTCTTATTTTTTGCTGCTTTTTGTTGTTGATCTGGGTGACAAACTGTTGCATTGTTGACACAGCAGGAAAAAATAGCACTGAATAGCACTGCAGCTAAGAATTATATTCTTGAAATCATTTTGGTTCTTTGTTAAACCATTAATGAATTGTTAAAAAAAAAAAAAAAACGAAGAAGAAGAAAAACAATTTCTAAGAATCAATGGGTGACATCTTCCAGTTTCCTGTAATTTGGATTTTGTTGTTTAGTTTAGTTGGTATAAACAAAACAATGAGGCCAATTATCACACCTAAACAAACATAAATGCATGAGTGTATACCATAAAAGCTGTGCTGTTTTAACAAACTGCTGTTTTATTGTGATGGTGATTATGAAAAGATAGCCGGTTTCATTGCTTCGATTTGACCTCTGAGGACGTACATTCGTCTGATTGAACAGTCACGGAGCCTCTGTGAGCGAGGCATTAACACAGTGGTGATTTAGCTGCAAATGATTGTGACAGCTCCCATGATGGCTCCAAGAAAATACTGTACACCCATCAACTCAATTGAGAAGCTCAGTAAAAGAGCATTTCAGTTGATGCTCAGAGGACAGTTATAGCTGGCTGTTTATCTGATGTGATTTTCTCTGGGGAAAGTCGGTGCAGGCTGGAATAAACGAGTGAGGGTGAAAACTGAGAAAGGTGGGTGCATGTTTGTCTGCATGTGTTCAGGTGCTTGTGTGCTTGCTTGTGCAGGCTACGGCATGCAGCTCCGGCAAGAACAAGCTGCACTCACACATACTTGTGGATTCTCAGGACTTAAGGGCCAGTGAAAGAAAGCCGTGTTTCTTACAGAAGTTATGATAAAATATAATGACTGCGTTTGCATCATAAACAACAAGAAAACACAAAATTTCTGTATTACTATAAGAATACACGTGTGTGTGTGTGTGTGTGTGTGTGTGTGTGTGTGTGTGTGTGTGTGTGTGTGTGTGTGTGTGTGTGTGTGAAAACCTCTCTTTCTGGCTCACGTTGCAGAAACCTGTTGATGATTGGTCTGTTTCTCTTTACCATTTAACTTCTTCTGAATCTGACTCACATTCATTTGGCAGCTCTGAGAGCTTGTTACTTCAGCAGAGACTAGTGAGGCAAACTACACAAATAGTGCGGCTGTTATGTTGGTGTGCAAAGCAGCTTATTTTCCTTATGGATATAGCACAATTTGAAACATTTTTATAGGTTGTGATGATTTTTTTTTCCCAACATGTCATATACCAAACGACAGATTAATGCACAAGCACCACTAGTACTACTACTACTATTAGTAGTTCATGTACCTTGACATATTGCAATCTGGCAGATAACTAGAGTTAGTGGGCATAAACTGAGTGGCTAATTAAGGTAATTGAGGGCAGGTGCTGGCAGGTTTAGGACAGCGGGAACAGCTGAAGACTGCTGCTGGGTGGAGAGACTATTCGGCATCTGAAGTGGCAGGACAGGTTCAGACTGGCAGAGAATCATGATGAGCATTAGCATGCAGAACCATTAAGGATGAAGATGATGTAGAACTGTTGCAAACTAATGTGCTATCCATGATGAACAAAAATGTGATTTTATTATAATATTTTTGTAAGAAAATGTCAGTGTCGTTTTACCCATTGTTCTCAAGTGCTGTCTTTGCAATATACTGCAGAAACACTGCTTGTAATTACTGTAGCAGGCTATTAAAGAGATCATATTTTTCTTTCTAATATTGTCTTCTTTTCATTGGCTCCCTGTAAAATCTGGAATTTAATATGAAATCCTTCTCTTTACATGCAAAGTCTTGAATAATCAGACCTATCTTAAAGACCTCATAGTACCTTAATTATCCTGATAGAGCACTTTTCTCATAACCTGCAGGCTTATGTGTGCTTCTTAGTTTCCAGAAGTAGAATGGGAGGCGTTCACTCTCAGGTTTCTCTCTTGTAGAAAGAGCTTCCTCTTGTATTGAATTCAGGAGACCAATATCCTCCTTGGGCTTAAAATTGTACTTTTTGTTCAAGCTTGTAATTTGGGATAGATCAGGTGATTCTGAAACCTCCCCTGGTGTTGCTGCTATAAGATTAGGCTGTTGGGGAATTTCCATGATACATATCATTTCTTTGTGACACTGAAATTTTGGAAGCAAACAATGCAAAACAACTTAGACAAAGCAATGCTTTGAGTGAAACGCTAACACAATAAGAATGCTGGCAGGCTCATGTTTAACAGGTGCAGCACCTACTGTAATTGCCACGTTCGTTTCATAAAGACAAGAACTAACAGACTTAAAAACTCCTTTGTCCCACACGCCATCAGACTGTTTAACTCCTCTCTGGAGGGGAGAGGGAGGGGAAACAGGAGGACAAAGGAGGGAACAACTAAGCTGTAGTGCCTCTTCACCTCACTGTGCAATACCTTTTGTGCAATACTTTTGTAAATAGTCAACGGTGCAATAGACTCAATACTTGAAATGTGCAATTCACTTGTATTTTTATTTTTATTCCTATTTATTCTATTTATCCCCTTCGTATATTTTATTTATATTGTCTCTGTATTTATATATATGTGTGTGTGTATAACTCTGTAACTTCTGTCGGTGCTGTGCTTTTTTGGAAATCGAATTTCCCAGAGGAACCCACCCGAGGGATTAATAAAGTTCTATCTCTTATCTTATAAGACAAAGGAATATATTTTCTAATGGTCTCCTTGAGGAAATTGGTCTATTTCATTTAGCCCAGTGTAGGTATTCTGATAGAAAATCCGGTTCAAACCCAGGACCATTTTGTTGTGCACTGACTGTGGAAACTACAGAGCCACCATGCTGCCTTAGCATGCCAAAAATCACTAATTAGTACTATAGTACCCTGCAGCTAAGGCTGAATGTCATTAATTTTTCAGGTATTTGTATCATGAACCACAGTAAATTAACTCAAAGGGATGGGAGTGAATAAATGTGACTGTACGTCCATAATAACTGGTTAAGATTCAGACTCTTTGAATTTCTATATTTCCAATACATAGAATTCAGCTGGGAAATAAACATGCCAGTGCGTTCAGTTAAGTAATCTGCAGTATGTTCGATACTGCTTCAAAAATACTGCAAATGTATCTCAGGTGTGGAATGTGTGTGTGGCATTTACATGTTTTCCCTGTGCTTGTGTGCGTTCTCTCGGGTACTGCGGTTCCCTGCCACAGCAGCCCTGCACTGCATGTTAGGTTAATTGGTGGCCGTAGGTGAGAATGTGAGCGCGAATGGTTGTTTGTCTCTTTGTGTTGGACCGGAGACCTTGCTAAGGTGCACCCCTCCTCTTGCCCAATGACAGATGGGATAGGCTCCAGCCCCCACCCATGACCCTGAATTGGATAAGCAGTTAAGAAAATGGATGGATGGTGTCTCGGGTGTTTCTGTAGTTAGTTATACCTTTTGTGCAAAGTCAATAGATCTGTGACGAGCTAATATTGGTCTGGCGCTGCTGTAAAGATTTTGTGATTAAAAAGAATATTTGTTTAGGGAATAATGCAGTCTTGGTAGGCTGGCAACATTTCATGTATTTTTAAGTAAGCAGCCAGGTAAGACACTCTGCACATTTAGAGAGACATGAAAATGCAAGTGCTTATAAAAGCTCCAGCCCTTTCAATATGTTTTTTTTTCTTTTTATGAATAGATCATGAAGCAGAGATGGTGCTTCTCAGACTTCACCATCTGTTAAAATATAGCAAAGAGGATTTTACTGCATGACTTTATCTTAATGCACAGAGCTTAACAGTGCTTCATATTGTACTGTAATGTAACTGTGGCTCTAAACATTCTGCTGTAGATTTATTACAAGTCTGATTCATCTGTCAGCTGTTCGCAGCCTGTAGGCAGGGCTGCAGACAGTGTGTGAGAGCGAGATGTGTGAGGAGTGGGAATATAAAACAGGAGAATATTCTGGGTGGTAATTTCAATAAATCAAGACGCTATTGAAACACAGGGATATTAATCCACTGGAGAGTCTTTGGTAATGAAAACAATTAATTATTTTGAATCCAGAGGGCTAATATGTTAAAGTAAGTAAAGCCCTCTTACAAAAAAGGTCATCCCTTGACAATTTATCCTGAATTGATCAGTTCACTTTTGCAAATGTTCTCAGTGTTGTTTTCCCCCTGCTGAATTTGAAGTTGCAGCTAAATATGAAAACAATCCTTGTAAGTCAGATGGAAATCTGATTTAGCTCTGACTGCATGGGATTTACGTTACAGCCCCAGCTGACAGTGAGCAGTTTATCTTTACATATTGATCTACAATGATTTATTGATAAGAACCTCCTTCCCTGGAGCTGGTTAGGTAAACATAATAAATATTCTCACAGGATAAACATAAAGATGCATTGTGTGATTTTTAGACCGATGTGCGACGAAAGTCTTTTCTCTGGGACACATTTCTGATAACCAGATGTTGTCATCCTACAGTCAGTGGAGTAGTTATTTGCTGTCAGCAGAATGAAGCCCCATATTAGTACACTAGATGTGATCCTCAAAGTTGTCAACACCACATTTATAAGAATTTAATTAGCAAAAATAAACACAGGGTGTTTTGTGAGAACATGCATGGACATAACAGATATGTATCTGTGTTAAAACATCTGCAGAATGCTCAGCGCAAAAGACGATGAGTGCATCAGCAAAGCATTCGAAGTCAATCCATGGACTGGAAAGCGTCAGCTGTTTCATGGTTATGTTAAGCCAACCCAGACCTCTTATATAAATCTGGGCCCTAATTTTGGTTTAGTGTTTTATATCAATTATAATTAATGTAAGGGGTTATAATACCAACAGAGTCTCATTGAGGTGAGACTCTTTATTTTGCAGAATAATCATAAACCAGTATTTGTTTGAAAAGAAAATGGCAAAAGAATGCACCATCTGGGTTTCTCCTCAAAGTATCTTCTAATCCACTGTAAATGCTTCAGACCTCCGTGCTTCACATTCAGCGTATATCAGCAAAGGCAGCAACAGCGGAGAACAAATTGAAGTGTTTTGTTGCACTATGCATTCAAGATTTGTCAGCAGTCGTTTCTTTTTCTCACTCCTCTGCACTTTTTCATAATTAATGGCACTAAGTGAGGAAGTATGCGTTTCCAACACAGCTATGCCATTATGTTTTCATCTGCTATATAAACAAGATCTGTCATTTTCTCATGTAGTGTCTCTTCGACTCCTTTTTATTAGATTTAATCTGAAAGCATATATCTTAAGATATCTGAAATTATCCAGATCTGTGCTTTTATGTTTGCCTAGCTTTGGTATGAGACTGCTGACATTCAGATTATACTTTTGGGTCTATATTAAAGTCAAAATAGAAACGCTTTCATCAGAGCTAAAACAGACAATCAAATATTTAAATCTCTGTCTGTTTTAGCTCTCGTCCCTTTAAACCAAATTTCTTTTGACAGACAAAGTTCTGTGAAAAAGTATTTGCCTCCTATCTGATTTTTTTTATTTATCTTTACTACACATAAATGTTCAAGATTCAATCAATTTCAATAGTAGTGAAACATAACACATAAGTAAATACAAAATGCGGTTTTTAAATGAAATCATTTATTAAGGGGGGGGGGGGGGGGATTTGTAAAATAAATAAATAAATAAATAATTGAACTTTATGTTTGTGTCCCGCTACATCTGGCATAAAACAGCATTTCATATAAAGTCATACCAAGAACACAGTGGTAAAATATTAAATATTAGTTAATAATTATAATAATAATTTCATCTCTGCACACAGTCGTACAAAAGAAGGGCAGATTGTGAGGAAAATTGGTCTGAGCTGCTGGTGCTGCTGGTGCATACAGCATCTGGCTCATGTTCACCCACCAACACCCATCTGTCAGCTGCCTGGATTTGCTTTTATGAACCATGTGGACCTGCATGCAGTGTGTGGCCTCCATGGCAAATCTATAATATGCTGGCCATGTGTGCACTCAGTACACAAAGCCAATCTGCTCACACCTCGACTGAAACTTCAATTGAAGTTTCGTTAGCCAAATTTAAATAATGTTACATATTTTTCACGTCTTATGAATATGCATTTTTCTCCACTCAGCACGTCTTTGCCCTACATGATAGTTGACTGTATCTGTCAGTATTTGATTTCTCTTTATTGGGTCAGCTGATGTTGCTGATGTGAGACAATGATGGGGACGGTGTAGATGGATTATAGGGTGAGACTCGAGAAGATAGAAGTGAATTACTGTGGCCTCAGAAAGAGATTCATCATCGGCTCACTATAATTGAGATCCTCTATCAGAATACATTTTCCCAGGCTTCACTCACCATTAATCCATCACTGATACAGACACAATTTGAGCTGTAGTTGTCCACCCCACAGTGCCACATTGATGGAACAAATAGTTCTCTAAATATCAAATGGACATGATAATTTTTTTCTTAAAATGTTCCATTTTTTGTTCCAAAATACATCCTTTAAAACTCCAGCAAAGTACTGAACAAAAAAAGACTCTTTCCTGCTATTTCTAATAATCATTCAAAATAATCATTGCAAATCTTTTGTAATCTCAAACTGTCAAGGCTTGATGATTCTAAAATGGCATTCAGCTGTATTACCAATGACACTTGAGTCCATCTACAGTTTTTATGGCTCTAATAATTCATGCACCACTCTAAATTCCAAACAGAAAATGTGGAAATTGATGTAGAAAGCTTAATCTAAATGTGTTTGTTTCCACTATTAATTTGGAGAACATTGAGCATCCTTATCATTCCACCCAGATCTGATATTTTCTGTCTCAGTTCATTTGTTATACACATTCATACCCCTACACTAACTTCTGCTCACCTCTATTGATCACTTGATTCCCCTCACGTAAACTCTCATCACATCTCTCCATCTCTTCATTCACTCCCTGGTGTAAATATATTTTGTCCACTTCCAATTGCCCTCTGCCAAATTGCCTGTGATGCTTTTCAAGTTGTAGCTTTCATGCCTTTTTTGTCTTTGGCATCCTGACAGTCTTTTGGACTCTGCCTTTTACCCATTAATGCTTTTGGTCTCTTGATATTTTAGCCTGCCTGCTGACTTTGCCCCTTGCCCCTTGTCCCCATATCCTGCTTGTGCGTGCATTACTTTTCACAAAGGTGAAGCAGCTGAACTTTTGGAGTCCCTTGTTCTCTGAGCTGTCAGTTTTTTGGGGGGTTTTCCCTTTCTATCATAAATTTCATCTCCTCAATAGATTTAGAAGTCCCATCGCTTCATGTGGGCTTATAGCATGGGATTTCTGCTGAGTCACTTCCATCATATTGTATTCTATTTTTCAATCTCTGCCAAGAGGCAATGTTGAGTTTGTTCATTAAATTGACAGCATTTGTAAATGCAGTGATGGCTGTCATCTTCACAGTCTTTCTAAAAATGACATTGTGACAAAATCATAATTCACATAAAATAATAACAGAAAAGACAGAGAAGATACTTAGTAAAATCCAGTCATTAATCACATGAGATCCACCTTAGTGATTGGAGTTTGAGTTGACCTTAAGGTAGATATATTGTGTCAGTTTTAATTAGACGGATCCTAACACCAGTAGCATCACACTGGCCTTTCCCACTTCCACTTAAAACATACGATCCGGTTTAAAACATGACTTAAAGAAATACCAATATTTCAAAATATCATTAATAAAAGTTTTGATTTGAAAAATAGAAAGGGCTGTAGTTTTATATTTCCAGTTGTTGCTCTGAAAACTGGGCATGAATTGCAGAGAGATATAAATTAGTGTGCAGCTGTGTATAAGAAAATTGAGAGAAAATATCCCATTTGTGAAGATATTAAGTAATATTTTTCTGCTGTGATATCTCTGCTACCTGTGCCTTTGCTGTTGTCTTGCAGTATGTCTTGACATAGTTGTTACACTGTTAACATCTGAAGTGAGAACCACCTCCTGTTCTGAAGCTTTTATGTCTCTGTTGAGGCTTAAATCACTGACAGAAACTTCACATTATGCCCCACAGAGATGAAGAGGTTGTAAATGTGCTTTACGTCAACATTTTTCATGCCACTCACCTTTTTCACATATCAGTTCAGCCATTTTCTTAACTTCTTATTCAGTTCAGGGTTGTGGGGTTGCTGGAGTCAAAGTCCCAGCTGACACTGGGTGAGAGAAAGTTTACACTCTGACCAGGTCATCGGTCTGTCATGAGGCTAACATAGAGACAGATAGTTATTCACTCTGTTATCTATTCTTACTTTAGTCCATGAGAGGAAGCCAAAGCACCCAGAGAAAACACAAGCATGCACAGGGAGAACATCCAAACACAGAAACGCCTCAGATGACCAGCATGTTCTTCTTATTTAAGTGAAAATTACTGCAAAAAATGGAAACATATTTGTCCCATGTAAGATTGAAACTATAATATCTTAACACTATAAATCCCAGAAAATTAAAATAATTGCCAAAAAAATGTTTTCTTATTAAGCTAGAGTGTACAGAATCTTTTGACAATTAAAATAATAACAATAAATTCAATATTATTTTGGATATGTAAGTTTTAATTTGTATCATCTTCATTGACGGTCATGAATCAAATCGAAGTATAAATTTGTTTAAAGTACTTTAGTTAATGTTGTGATACTCTTTTGGTGAAAATGAGACAAAATGCAGAAATTGTGAAAATGACTTAATCGTGTTGGTTATTTTTGATCAATCTTGCTTTATTCATAATGCATTAAATGACAACAAGAGTCGCAAAGTAAAGACTACTGTAAGGTAAAAAGGGCTGCAACAGGTTGTGGGATGAGATGAGATGACATCATATGGCACTTACATGAATTTCCTTGGATTTTGAGCTGTTTTTTCCAAAAGGGTTTTAAATGGATCATTCTTAGCGCTACCTCTTATTTCTTGCATTTAAATTCAATTAATTTATTCAAATACATACTTAAGTGCTTAGTTTAATCTTAAGCATAATGTAAGTGAATAATAAATTAGTTTTTCCATTAGTCTTAAGAAAAGAAAATTACTTAAGCAATTGCATTCACTAACATTCAATATGTCTGCATGGTGTGTATAGACAGCATGTATAGGAACAGTTTTACCTACATATACACAAAAGACTCCAAAAGTAAACAAAAGATTGTTTACTCCCCTTCTGTATAAAGCTTTAAACAGGATAAACAGTGAAGACACACACACACTAACTAATTCCCCCTCTGAAATAAACAATACAGAAGCAGATTTGGTCACGTTATGAGGCAATTGAAGGCCTGAAGCTCTGCACCAGCTTCCCTTGCCTGTCTGAGTCTCTTCCTGGTGCAAGTGCAAGCTATCAAATGCACACAAATGCCTTGTGAATGCTAATGCTTTGCATAAAAGTAGAACTGATGCCTTTCAAGGTGGTAAATATCATTTTTATTTAACACCTTTAAATATGTATGGAAATGAAGTCATTAGAATGAGAATCAGAGTCATCTTTATTTGGCCAAGTTTGTGCACACAAACAAGAAATTTGACTCATCAGGTTCGCTTTGCATTTCTTTCTTTCTTTTTTGCATACAAAAAAAGGAATGTTTTTAAAAAGGCAATATACTGTATACACAAGGAGAACACAAATATGAGGAGAAGATAAAAAGTAAGAAAAGTCTTAAGAGAAACTACACAACTTTTTGGAACATTTTGTTATTTGTTTGTTTTTTTACAGGATGTCCCAGCTGCACTGTAGCCTGAGAAGATTTAAAGTTACTTGCATAACAAATCTGGGACTACTTCTCTATAGGACCTTCAGTTATGGGTGGCAGTGGTTAGCACTGTTGCCTTAAAAGAAGAAGGACCTGGGTTTGAACCTCACAAATGACTGCGGTCTTTCTGTGGAGTTTGCTTGCCCTCCCTGTGCCCACACAGGTTTTCTCTGGTGGCTCTGGTTTGTCCCACAGTCACGAGACATGCTCTTTAGACTAAACTGTGATTTTAAATTGACTGTGGATGCGAGACCTGTTGTCTGTCTGTATGATGTCCTTGTCCAAGGTGTATCCACCTTTCACCCTACAACAGCCCATCCACCTGAAAATGGGTGCATGGGCCATCAGTATCATCATCACTTTCTGTATGCTCATCTAATGTGGAAGGTATGGAGAACATATGGTCACAGAAAAAGAAAATGTCTTCATTTATTAGTCACGTTTTCTAGGAAGAGCACTGAAAGCCATGTTAAAAAAACAAAAAAAAAGCTATCTTGCCTTGCTGGGTGTAAATGCTGATAAAACTAACTCTGCTTTTTTTTGTCCCACTTCTTTTACAATCGTTCTTGGGAAGCTTTTAGATCTTCTGACACAACATGACAGGGCATTCAGCTGTCAGGCAGGGTACAGAGGCCAGCAGCTGCCATCAACAACAAACCAGCATCCCGTCTGTCTGGCCTGAGGTGCAAACCAGCACGTTGCAAAAAAACCCCCAAAAACTGTCATGTGCTTTTGTGTGGCATCTGCTCTGTGGTGATAAGGACTGAAGTCAGTTGTTTCACTTTTTGCTTCAAAGCACATAGTTTTAGAGCTAATTATATCTCTCATTGTATTGTTGCTGGAATTAATGTTTAACCTATATGTTCTGCAGAAGAGTTATGACTCTTGATAGTGTGAGTGCGAGGCAGAATGTAAGGCTTTATTCAAAGTGATGTGTGAAATGCAGGAGCACATCTGCTCCCCTGTGATTACAGAATTGAAATACAAAGCACCTGTGTTCTTTTCTTTCTTTTTTTTTTTTAACGAGAGCTGACTTTGGCAGTTCTGCTGTATCTGCAGCCTCAGGTTAAACATATGGACTTGCTGGACTTCTCAGTGATCGCTGTCATTTTGCAGGCTGAAACCCTGGCTTTGTGGCTCCTGGGAAGAACATTTAGGCCACTACAGTTAGTTGGCTGGTGGGCTTAACAGAAGCAGCTACATCTGTCCATTGCCTGAAGTTGCAAACAGCCAAAATATTTTGCTAACCCAAACCCAAGCATAGTGTATTTTTGGTGCATTGTGAAGCATTGTGTGCACATTTTCTTTTATGCATTTACATACTTGCTGAAAACTTCCACATGTTGTGTGGGGATATAACATGCATTACTAGTAATGCCAGCACTCAATGTCTGAAACTGTTTTATTTCCTTTCAATGTTTTAATTTATGCATTATATTAACTTACAGTATCTCAATTTATAGCATTACTTAGATTAGATTAGATGTATTTTTCCCTCTAATAACACCCAACATATTCATAGTCCATGAGATATTGTTGCAGTTTTACTCATTTTTCACTAGCAGCCTTTTCCACTAAAGGTTTGATAAACCTCATTACTGGCCTTCACCTTGTTTCTTCACCCTTAACGAGAGATATGAAAGGTGCAACTCGTAAAGTCAGCTGGTTCGGCAAAAAGACAGCCTGAGGCCATTTTTCTCTATTTCTTACAGATAATAAGCATGCCAGTTCATACTTGCGTCTGGACAGTAACGCTTTATGTGAGGTTAATGATTCTTATGATTATGCATGCATTACACTGGGTGCCAAATCTGACTCCATTTTCCCTTTTGACCTATGTTTTGCTCCTTCTGGGCATTTTAAAGGTGGAATATATACTACAAGCAACTCAGGACAAGAAAATTTTTTGTATTTTAACATCAATAACATGAATGCAGCAAAGCTGAATCCCTGTAGCAATCATTTTGTCCTCTCTATTTTTCATTTTCCAGCCTCCATGTCACCTATCTTCAATAACAAATTAGCAGTTGATTGCTGTACAGATATTGTCATATTCATCAATACGGGAGCATTGTTGTAAAGTTGTTATCAACCAAGTATGATAAAGGCCCGACAGCGCTGAGATGGGTTTTTTTTTTTTTTTTGCCAATCACTGCACCATCTGATTTATTGACCTCAGTCACAAAACATAACAAGCAACTGTCTATTGTTCAGCTTTGACAAAAAACACTTCATTTCACACTTTGTGTTCTGCCCCTGCCACCATTAAAATATTTAAACACACTATGCTGTTGTCATTTTAAAAAAAAGGTAAATTCTTAATTTCCAATGATTTTTGTGTTTCTGAACCATCAGTCCATGTTTTTGTCTTGAATTTTGTTGAAGGATTCCATTTTTATTATAAGCCGTAGCTCTAAAATTGAGGCGTGGGGAGAAATTAAGAAATATATATACAGAGATATGAGATAAGAAAGAAACCTCATGGGGATCTTTAAATATTCTCTTCAATAAAGGCAAGGGTAAACAACAAATAAGGGCACTGAGTGAAGTGAAAACCAAGGGTGGGAGAAATCGACAAGGAGAAACATGTTTGATTCAGTCTCTATAAAACTGCAAAATAATATAAAATTAAAGTATATCAAAGCTGAAGTGCTTTTATGTTTCACTTCACATAAAAATGGTTAGAAATAAGTGACCATTTGAAAGTTCTTTAAGATAAACATCTGGGTCTTCATGTTGTTTGTGTCTGACTGGTGAAAAGTATCTAAGGCACAAAGCAAAGAAATTCATTTAAAAAGCCTAAATAGTGGTGGAATAAAAACTTGGCTGTATTTAGCTTTCAGTTAAAACAGTCCAGCGGGGAGTTTAATGATCAGTTTCTCCATCATCAAAGAATAGATTTTAGTAATCCATCAACAGTGTAATTTAGAAACACAGTCTTATACTACAGTTACAGTAGGGAAAACAGTGGTTGGAGAGCATGGTGCAACCAAAGTTTATGCAACCTTGTGAACTTACAATCTTGTTTATTTTGAAGTGGTTGCTTCAAAGACGGGGATCAGTTCTGGGACTACTTGCAGTCAGTGAAGTTGTTTCCGCATTTGCATGGAGAGTGACAGGTCTTTGTTTCCAGCTGCAGACACAAATCCACTTTTGGGCATCAAGCTGGCAACTGCATGCAATCTGTTTGTGATAATCTGATGATTAGCTGTGATAGATTGCAAAATTAAAAATCTGTTGCTGTCTATGTAGTTTCAAGGTCACTTAAAACAGAAATTCAAATAAACTTCTTAGATTTAGAATCCAGCAGAAACTCATAGATATGAAACTGAAATTCCTCCACAAATAGTGACATTGTTGCTGCAGGATAGCAATTGAACCACAACCAGTAACCTTGCTTTTATATAAGAATATAATCACAATTACAACCATCTGGTAACGAGCTGAGTCAAGTCTCATATTTGAAAGAGACATGTCACAAGTGAGTTTCACTTGTTTCACAAGCAATTGGTTGCTTGTTGGCACTCTGTTGGTGTTTGTCCAGCAAGTCCATTTGTTCAACATGAGGCGGCAGATACAGCAGAACTGCTAATGTATGTGTGTCTGAGGGGAATTATTTGAAAACCTCTGATAATCTGTCTGAGAGTGCAGTTAGTCCTAATCAGACAGTGATTGCTTGGCGATAGTTTGCCTCTCACCACGCAACCTGTGCAATCGCCTTATGATCAAAACTGGGCACTGCAACTACCTGCAATCTGTGACTGAATGCAAAAAACCTCAATGCAACAACTGATTTCTCCCAATCATAAGCAGGTTGGTTTTCAATCTTGTTTGACACGAGCCAATTATTTAACCAAATTATTCAATGAGGAAATCAGAAATGAGTAACAAAATTAATTTTGTAGCTTTCCGGTGACATTTTGGGGCTCCTGGGTTTGATAACATTATTTCAGTCTGTTTTTATCCCTCATCTGCAGGTAGCTCCTGCAGTTTGACCTCAGGTCTTTTTTCCTTTTCCAAAAAGAAATGGAGAAAGCCTTGACTGATCGTTTTCCAATCTTTCAGCTTGCTTGCAGAAGCTGATAATGGATAATTAGTTATCAAAGCTTTGGAGCTTTAGCCAGTCTAACCCAGGAGCACATTTTCTTTTGATATTTGTCTCAATACAACATTGCTTCACATTCATATACAGGAATGTCCTTCTCCAGCTTTCACTTCCCAGAGATGCACTTTATCCACTCTGCATGTAAAGATGCACAACAGTGAAGATGCAAGGAGCAGAGATAGTGGAGCTGGATGAGTTTAAATCCCTGGGGTCAACCATCTAAAGCCTCGGACAGTGCACAAGAGAGGTGAAGAAGAGAGGGCAAGCAGGGTGGAGTGGGTGAAGGTGAGTGTCAAGGGTGATTTGTGACAGAAGGATAGCAGCAAGAGTGAAAGGAAAGATTTACAAGATGGCAGTGAGGCCTGCTATGATGTATGGTTTAGAGACAGTTGCATTAACAAAAAGACAGGAGGATGAGCTGGATGTGGTAGAGCTGAAGATGATAAAATTTTCATTGGGAGTGAGTAGAATGTGCAAGAGTGGAAATGAGTATGTCAGAGGGATGGCTCAGGCTGAGCAGTTTTGAAAGAAAGTTAGAGAGGCAAGGCTGAGATGGTATTGGACGTGCAGAGGAGAGATAGTGGATATATTGGACAAAGAATGTTAACAATGGAGCTGCAGAGCTCAGAGGAGGTTCGTGGATGTTGTGAAGGACACGCAGAGGGTTGTTGTGACAAAGGAGGATGCAGAATGAGGGATATCATCAACATGTGGAAAATGGGGAGTGATGATTAATTGTCCTTGCTGGTGTGTTGGAAGCTGAAGCAGTGACACAGAGCAGCAGAAGCACTAACATATCAGAGGGAGAGAAGGGTGATTTGCAACTTAAATAGAAAACTAAATTAGAATAGTGTATTTGGTTTCTGTGATGAGGAGTGTGAGGCATGTTGAAGCAGTGTGACTTCAGTTGTCTGCCTGAACTAAAATCGGCTTCCCTTGATTTCACAAACTGCGATAAGTTTGGAATTTTTAAGTCCTAATATGTGAGGAGGCAAATAAGACATTTCTCTGAATATTTTTTACTCTTAGCCCAATCACTTGTGCAGGCTCTGATGTGCACATTTTGAATGCAATGTTCAGTTGGTAGGGTGATGTATCTGTAATGCTCAAATAATCTCAAACTGTTTTCTTGAATATAACAACGAGTTCACTGTCCTCAAAATGACCTCCACAGTCACCAGATCTCAATCCAATAGAGCACCGTTGGGATGTGGTGAAATTGGAGAGCCTCATCATGGATTTGCAGCCGATAAATCTGCAGCAACTGTTTGATGTTATCGTATCAATATGGACCAAAATCTCTTAGGAATGTTTTAGCACCTTGTTGAATCTATGCCAAAAAGAATTAAGGCAGGTCCAAAGGCCTAAAGTAGTCTAACCTGGTTTCAGAAAGGTGTACCTTATAAAGATTCTAGTGAGTTTGTATCTGGCAGAGAGCTATCTTTACAGACACTAGGTTTCAAAAATCAGATTACAATAGAAGGCTGGATATAATCTTTTAAATCTTTTTTATGTAAACACTTGGCACTAGAGCAGCTCAGTATTTTTTCCCAGACTAAAGTACATAAACAAATGCAACAATAGAAACTCGAGCAGATGTTTTCTTGTTCAGTTCCTGATCGTGGAGGTGTGAAGAGTGTGAATAGTATGCTTTTGTGTGCCATCATTTCATTCAAGTATAATCAGAAATAAAAACTCAAAACAAACCTCAGGAGATGAACAGCTTTTTCAATAGTGACTTGCTTCAATAGCTCCAGCTGTTAGGTGACCTGTTCCATATTCCCATCAAAATTCCCCAAGTGAAAAATCAAGGAGCTCTCTACCTGAATAATTGATAAATACCCCTCACCAGTCGTCAACATAGGGCATGATCAAAAAATAAAACATGAATCAACGATGTCTGTATCTGCTGTCTAAATCCATGTAGACTTCACTGAATATAGAGCAGATATTTCTGTTTCTACGTGCGGTCATTAAGAAAAACCTCTGTACTCTCAGTACAGTATTTTAAATATTCTGTTACTAGTGTGTCAAAATCCTTCACATTTCCCAAGATCTTTCTGCATTCATTAAAAGAAAGTTTTTCACTGATTTGTGCTGGTGTAGTTGAACATTTTTGTACAGCTCTGCTGGAATTAGTTTTATTGCTTATAAGATATTGAATAGTAAAATACTAAAAAGAAGAAATTCTCTGAGAGTCACTGACACACTGATGATTTATTGCTCAGCTATGTCAGTCCTTTGAGAAATAACGTAATGAAAAAACAAAAAGGTACGTAATAAAATTATTGTTGGTTGGTAGATAGATTTTTTTGGTTTTTGACAAATAAAAAATACACACTTTTTGGTTTTTAGCCACACTTATAGCACTGCTGCCAATGTCAGTCAATGATTTGACTTTTTTTGTCTGCACACTTAAAAAGTTAAACAACTGTTGGATAGATTGCTCTGAAATACGTGCTAGATGAATTGTACTTAGTTGGATTGCCAACTGGCTTTTCCTCTTTTGAGCCTTTTGAGTGAGAGGTATTAGTGTAAGGACCAATTTTCCTGTAGAACTTGAATTTGGTTGAAAGCATACCCCAAGAGTTTCTGTGGTTCTAGCAGAGTGTTGGAAAAAAACAGTGTTGGAATATTTCAGTGCATTGTGTTACTTTAAAGAGTCAAATTTCCAGTTAAGGATCAATTTATATCATAAATGAAGCAACTTCAAAATTAAAAAGTAAAACAGTAGTTTAAAAATAAAATCAGACAGGAGTACACAACATTAAAGAACAACGACACGTCTCCCCAACTAACCCTCATATTTAACATTTATTTTAACACTTATTTTAAATTAAGTAATTCATATAATTTCAGAATAACCAGAACATTTCATTGCAATTTTTAAATCTGGTAAAATTACATGAATTTTCAGGTTGGGAAGAGACCGCTTGACACTAGCCAAGAGAAAGTGTTTCAATTACTATTCTGAATGATGCTGCAGTTTACGCCATGCATTTGAGCTCATTCTCAGTTCTTTTTATATGTTGCAGGTTTATATGTTCTTATGTTCATACTTTCCATATATATTGTTGCTTTATTCAAAGCATCCTTTCAGGGGTTAGTGTTTGAAACAGGAACATTTCCTGATTTTTCCTTTTTTTTTAAAAACAACAACAAAAAAACCCACCTTGTAGAGGGGGTTTCTTTTTTTTACATGGGGATGTTTTCTTTTGTTTGTTTTATGAGTTATGAATCATTTTCCAAGATCATTTGTCTTCATAGGGAGATCTTTAGTTATGTAAATGAGCTAGCAAATCTCTATTATTTGATTCTCTGATGTCACATTTGTAGATTTACTGGCTTGATCTATTAGTAAAATGGCTATTTGTATAGCGCTTTTCTAGCCCCTAAGGACCCCAAAGCGCTTTACACAACCAATCATTCACACACTGGTGATGGCAAGCTACATTGTAGCCACAGCCACCCTGATAGAGGCGAGGCTGCCGGACACTGGCGCCACCGGGCCCCTCTGACCACCACCAGTAGGCAACAGGTGAAGTGTCTTGCCCAAGGACACAATGACCAAGACTGTCCAAGCCGGGGCTCGAACCGGCAGCCTTACGATCACAAGGCAAACTCCCAACTCTTGAGCCACGATCGCCCCAGTACTGGTCAAACAAATTAGGGGTGCAGACAACTAACACATCATAGAGCATAAATACATAGCTTATCTCGGGGAACTCATAATATATGCTAAGTGGGGGGACTTTTAATGGCTTGCAGAAGAAAAACACTTCTAGTAGTAAGGAACGTAGCAACAACAATTATTTGCTGTTCTTTCTGTTGCCTCTAAGAGCAGACTTGTCTCTACATTAGTGTTGTAGCAAATTGGGTTAATGGTAAATTATTAGAAAATTAGGTCTTAAAGAAAAAAAAGTGTTTTGTTATACTTTCAAACTTCATTACCAGTGAATAGTTGGTATTGGCTTAAAAAGACAGATGTGCTTTTTTTTTTTTTTTTTTTTTTTTTTTTTTTTAAATGACATCAGAAACAGCAGTATGCGACATTACGTGATGGCAGAGCTTCAGTTCATCCTTTGTCATTTTTTTTTTTTTTTTTTTTTTTTTAATAAATAGGACAGGGGGAATGAATGAGAGAGAGAGGGGGAGAGAAAGAAAGAAAACCCAAGGGGAGAAGAGACGGTGAGAAGGGGGGGGAAGAGAGACAAAAAAAAAAAACTCCTGGGTCACCTGTATGGAGAAAAAACAAACAAACAAACAAACAAACAAACAGAGGAGACAGCAAACAACAAAGAGCAACATAATAATAGAGAAAACAAAGCACCATCACAATAAACTAGCTAGTCATAGATATCAGTATTTACTAAGTAATAAACGATATTGTGCAGCACGCAAGATAGACAGCGCACAGTGTGCTTTGAGGCAGCAGCCAAGAAAGCTTTAGTCCGCGTCTGTGAATACCCATGTGTGCATACCTGTGTGGATCAGCATGCTTGCATTCCAAAGGTTTCTCCATGTAATGATCTGCTAGGGAGTGTGGGGGGGCCACAGCCCCATCCTCCAGGGTGTGAAGCGGGTATGGAGGAGATCAAAACTCCAGACATCCAGAGGCCCCCAGAACACAAGAGACCATGGAAGACCAACAGAGGGGCAGCCGCGCCACTGTTCCAGTAAGAGCTGAGGAGAGTCCCAGATGAGGGCTCACTCAGCAGCCGCGGAGCAGAAGCCAGGGGGGGTTGCAGTGACGCGCCCGTGAGCTCCGCCGGCCCCCAGCTGCGCCTGAGTGACCGAGCCCTAGGCCGAGAGGCCGGGGGCACCCCACCTCCAAAGGGGCCCGAGCGAGCCCCAGGCCCCGACAAGCGGCCGCCAAGGAGTGAGCCGGTGTGTACCCGGACGCCCACCCCCAGACACAAAGAACCACCAACACACCGACACCTGAGGGAGTCCGCCACCGGCAGGGGAAGTGGTGGTGGGTGGAGATAGGCCTCCAAACCTTGGAGGGCCTGAGGTGTCCCCAGAGAGGTGGCGTCTGATACCCAACCTGACATATAGACACAGACATACAGGCACACACAGACACAAACATCCATTCCCACCCTCATGCTCTCATATGCACTCACTCCACACTCAACCAACGTGGAGACAGACATAAAGAGACGCTGTACACACAATCACACTCCCCAAGCGTACTCTACAAACCGGGTCTAGGTACCCTTGCCCCTGGAGGGGGGAATTGCACCCAGACCCAGGTGGTGTTACCCTTTTCCCTGCGGTGGGGAGAGGCAGACCACCCCGACTCCGCAGCAGCAGGGAGGCCCCACACCCCAGACCGCAGTCGGACGGCCAACTCCTCCTACTAGCCCCCCCGCTCCAGCAGGCCGCAGAGAATGGGGGTGGGAGAAGACTCCAAACCTCCCTCCACCCGCTCATTGTAGTGTTGATGCATATGTGTTCTAAGGTGCAATTAAAACCCAGGAGGGCATGGAGCTACCTGCCAAGGAGCAGCAGGTAAGCGCATGGTCCCTCCTGCTAGCCCTCAATGACTAAGTGTATTTAAAATTGAGAGGTGGGCAACGACGTCAGGGGTGAGGTATACACCCTGATGGTGATTTGGACTCCGTGATTGTGCCCACCCCCAAGATCCTATATGTATGTGTAATGAGAGTGTGAATAATGTGAATGTCTAAGTTGTGGGATAAAATTGAGGCAGAGGCAGCCAGAAGGGGACAGGGGGGGGGGGTAGCCTCCTCTGCACCCTGGTGACATACCCCCACTCCAAGGCCCTGCATGTGTGGGTGGTTGTGGAGGAGCGGGAAGAGGGAGGCAGCTGGAGATGGGGAGGGAAGGAAGGGAGGGGCAGGTAACCCCTCCCTGGGGCCAGCTCCCCCGCTGACCCCAGTAGGCACTCCCACCCTCCGCGACCCGCCAGGGAAGGGGGGCCCAGGCCCATCAGACCGGGGCCCAGTGCAGTAGCGCCCCCCGGCTCCACAGAGCCCTGGACAGTCCACCCAACCCCACCACAGAGAAAACTGCACCCACCCCACCAACCACACATCTTCCAGACTACATAAGACGGTAAACGCCCAGGCTGAGATCTTCCTCCACCTCTCCTGTATCTCCCCCTCCTGCAGAGAGTTCCTGAGAGAAGAAAGCTCCTGCCGGATGTGACCATCCCCCCCACCAGTTGAAGAGCCCCCCAGGCGGCTCGATGCACCGGCGGCACCCTGCTCCAGGGCCGGGCCCCCATGCACCCACCCGCCCACAACCCCGGCAACACACCAACCAGGACCCGAGCCCCCGAGGCCCGGCCCGGGCCCCCGCCCAGAGACGGAGCACCCCCAGAACCTCACGCCCATCCCGGACCCACCCAGGGGCAGCCAGGTTGCCAGGTCAGTAACCCACGTCCGTCAGCACAGACCCTCCCCTAGCCCCGCTGCACGCAGCCGCGAGGAAACAGTCACCTGAGAGCCAACAGAGCCCTCAACCGGACGTGACCGCTACCCCGGGTTGAGCCCCCCAAGGAAGATGCCTCCGGGGAACCCCCCGACGCCCTAAGCCTGTCCCTACCCCCTCACCAATCACAACAGTGAAGGCGGGACCAAACTATGACCCCCCACCCCCACTAGGTGATGGAGCTGATAAAAGGGGCCCAGAGCAATTGATCTGATGTGGTGGCAGAGGCTGTGTCAAGACTAATGTAATCTAATAGATAATTTCTATATTGGTTAGAATTAAGATTATTTTTATTTTTCCAGTTCATGAGGACTGTTTTCTTGGCTATGCATAGGGCAGTGAAGATCATATGGGCTATATTCTTTTCTGAAGTGACATTATCTAAGCTGCCCAACAAACACACTAAGGGGGAAGTTGGAATGTTACATTTCAGACATTTTGATAAGTCTTCACATATCTCGCGCCAAAACTTTTGCACTGGTGGACAGAACCAAAGAGCGTGGATGTAATTGTCTGGTGTATTGCCTTGACAGTGTGAGCAGTTGTTGGAAGATGTAAAGCCCATCTTAAACATCCGATGACCTGTATAGTGCACTCTATGAAGTATTTTGTATTGTATTAATTGCAGACTGGGATTTTTAATTAATTTAAAAGTTTTTAAGCAAATCTGAGACCAGAAGTTTTGGTCTAGGTTGACTGATAAATCTGCTTCCCACTTTGCAGTAGGAAGGGATATTGATTCATCTAATTTAGAAAGTGTTCTGTATATTTTAGATAATAATTTGGGGGATTTAAGAGTAAGAAAATGTGCCGCACTTAGTGGTGTTTGTAATTCAACTTGACTGAGGTTAAATTTCTTTTTTACTATGGATTTAATTTGTTGATATTCTAAAAACCTTGTCTTGTTGATCCCATATTGTTCAACTAGTCTGTCAAATGGAATAAATTCTGTTCCCTCTAATATATGTTCTAAGTATTTAATTCCTTTACAACTCCATTCTGGGAAATTAATCATATTATTGTTTTGTAATATGTCAGGGTTATTCCAGATAGGTGTACGTTTGCATGGGATTAATGAAGACTCCGTTATTTTTAGAAACTCCCACCATGCTGTTAGAGAAAAGCTGATGTTGATACTTTTAAAGCATTCATGTCTTTTGATGTTTGAGCTAATAAATGGTAGGTCTGAAATCTCTAGATCCTTGCATAGTGCCTGTTCAACATCTAGCCAGGGCTCAACTAAGAAGGTATGTTTTAACCATTCTGAGATGAACTGAAGCCTGTTGGCTAAGAAGTATTGGTGAAAATTAGGCAGATCTAATCCTCCTCTATCCTTGGTTCTTTGTAGCGTTTTTAAGCTAATACGCGGGGGTTTATCTTTCCAAAGGAATTTGGAAATATATGAATCCAGAGATCTGAACCAATCTTGTGATGGTTTGTTAGGGATCATCAAAAATAAGTAATTTATTTTTGGCAAGATCATCATTTTTATAGTGGCGACCCTTCCCATGAGTGATATGGGTAAAGATTTCCATCTAGTCAGATCGCCTTCTACTTTCTTTAGAAGTGGGATGTGGTTTAGTTTAGTTAAGTCTGAAAGCTTAGGAGAGACATTAATACCTAAATATTTAATATTTCCGGATTGCAGTGGGGCAGAGGAAGAATTATGGAAGGAGCAGTTAATGGGGAGAACTGTAGATTTTGGCCAGTTAATTGAATAATCTGAAACTCTTGAAAACCAGTTTATTAAAGTAATTACCTCAGAGAGGTTGGTTTGTGTGTTTTGCAGAAAAAGCAACACATCATCCGCATAGAGACTGATTTTATGTTCTATGTTCTTACATTTTATGCCCTTAATTGTTGTAGCCTGTCTAAATGCTGCTGCTAGAGGTTCGATAAAAATTGCAAAAAGTGAAGGGGAGAGTGGGCATCCCTGTCTGGTGCCCCTCAGGAGATAGAAGCTGGAGGATGTCTGGTCATTTGTTCTGATACGAGCCGTTGGGGAATTGTATAATATTCTTATCCAGTTTATGAAAGAGTTTCCAAAACCAAATTTGTGTAAAGTTGCGAATAAAAATTTCCAATTAACTCTGTCAAATGCTTTTTCTGCATCTAGAGATAATATTATGGCTTCGATGTTTTTATCGTATGAGTAGTCTATTAAATTAAGTAATCTACGAGTGTTTGTTGAGGAGTGCCGACCCTTTATGAAACCAGTTTGGTCAGGATGAATTAAGAGGGGGGTCATTTTCTCTAATCTCTTTGAGAGAGCTTTGCAGATTATTTTAAGGTCTACATTTAAAAGAGAAATTGGACGATAGCTTGAGGGAAATAAAGGGTCTTTGCCTGGTTTTAGCAGGAGACTAATGTTGGCAGAATTCATATTTGGTGGTAGTCTGCCATTTTCCTCGATTTCCTGCAACATGCTGTGGAATACTGGTGCCAAAATTGTCCAGAATTCTTTGTAGAATTCTGCAGGGAAGCCGTCTGGACCTGGAGCCTTATTATTGGGCATACTTATCAGGGCTTCCTGGAGTTCACTTGGCGTCAGTGGCGAATCCAATTCCATTGCTTGACTGTCTAGTAATTTTGGAAGAGTTACGTTGTCAAGAAACAGATCAATTTCATTTTTAGATGGGTTTATTTGTGGTGAGTATAAAGTTTCATAGAAATCCCTAAAAATGTTGTTTATTCTTCCAGGATCATATATTGTGTTCCCCGATAAATCTTTAGCAGCACATATAGTTGTTTTTTCTTTATTTATTTTTAGCTGGTTAGCTAGAAATCGACCTGATTTGTTACTGTGTTCAAAATTCTGCAAGCGAAGTCTTTGTATAAGGAATTGTGTTTTTTTATTAATAATTTCATTTAATTCTAGTTTTGTTTTGCATATTTTGTTCAATGTTTCCTGATCTTGGTCGCACGCGTAGGCTTCTTCTAGTGATTTGATGTTTTTTTCTAATTCCTGAATATTTTTGTTTTCTTCTTTCTTTTTGTGTGATGAGAAAGAAATTATTTTACCTCTCATCACAGCTTTCCCTGCTTCCCATAGAACAGAAGCAGATATTCCGGGAGTGTCATTAAAGTCTAAATATGAAGTCCATTCCTTTTTAAAGTATTTAATAAAGTCTTCATCTTTAAGTAGTGATATATTAAATCTCCAGTTTTTACTTGGCGTAGTATTATTCTTGTGCATTAGTGTTAAAGATACAGGAGCATGATCGCTGACAGCTATAGGATGAATCTCAGTGTCTGAAATGTCACACAGCAGTGAGCTGCTGACCAAAAAATAATCCAGACGAGAGTAAGAGTGATGAACATGCGAGAAAAAAGTATATTCCTTACTGGTGGGGTGAAGAGAGCGCCATGCATCGCAAAGACCAAAGTCGTTCATATACTGTTTGATTATATTTGTGGACTGCCAATTACGCTGAGTTCCTGTTGTGTTGAGCCTATCCATTTCTTCATTTAGTCCAAGGTTGAGGTCACCGCCAAGAATGAGTGTGCAATCAAGGTGTTCAGAGAGTGCACTAAAAAAACCGTGGAAGAATGAGGGTTCATCAACATTTGGACCATATATACTAACAATACATAGTTTTTTGTTCAATATTGATAGTTTAATAATTAGAAATCTACCCTCTGGATCTATAACTGTATCGAGTACTGTAAAATTAACATTTTTATGTATTAAAATTGCTACTCCCCGTTGTCTAGAATTATAACCGGCTGCAAACGCGTTAGGAAACTCAGGTGTTTTAAGTTCGTTTAAACCTGTGACAGGTTTGTGAGTTTCTTGTAATAAAACAACATCTGCCTGTAGTTTTTTAAGCTGGTTAAATATTTTTAACCTCTTTCCTCTGGTGCCAGCTCCATTTACATTCCATGTGACAAACCTCAGCATGCCCTTAATTGTGCGTGTATGTTTAATGATGTATGCTGGGTGTTTCGTTTAGACAGGTGGAGAGAATATGGAAACATCCCTTGTTTGTAAATAGAAAGAGAAAAAGAAGTGTGGTGAGAGACTCCATAAGTCTGACTATGTGTGTGAATATTCACTAATATGAACAAGCGTGGCTTGCTTATGTGTCCTGCAAGTCTGTGCGTGCTGTGAGGCTGTTGTGAATGTGCTGCCGTTGAGCTGATGTGTTTGCGTGATCGTGTTGTGAAAATATGGAGAAATAGAGGGTGTTGTTTGTAGGTGAGTGGGGAAGTAGGTGATCACAGCAGTGAAAGACAAGAGAAAGAAAGAAACCACATGAACTGTGAGCGACAACAAAAAAAAGGAAACGAAACGGAAACATTCCAATTAAAGCAATGACGGAGGGTGACGGTATTATATCTGCTATGACATCCTACTGATATTACTAGGTTAAACACATTTTAAAGGAGAAAGTGTGAATGAATAAGAAAAGAGTGTAGCGGGTTCTTATCTGGAGTGCAGTCAGTATAACCACGGTGTGGTGCCGGGGTCGCGGTACAGCTGTCCGTCCACGTAGAGCCGGTCCACAGCGATGACAGCACGGGAGCCTTTCTGGATAAAGCTACGTCGAACTGGGAACAGGACCTTGCGTCGTTCCAGGATCTCTTTGGGGAACTGGTCGTTCACGCTGAAGTCCGTTCCTTTCAGCTCTCTGCCGCGACTCTTCACCTGTTCCTTTTGTTTGAATTGGCTGAATTTGGCCACAATAGGCCGTGGTCTCCCGGTCCGCGACCTCACGCCCCCCAAGCGATGTACTCTATCGAAGTCGATGTTCTTTACGGTGTCCTCCGGCAGCTTCAGGTGGATTTTAATGAAGCTTTTCACCGTTGCCTCTGCGTCCTCTCCGGCAGTTTCTGGAATACCAGAAAACACAAGATTATCTCTCATGCTACGGGCTTGTAAATCGATAACGGACTCTTTTATTTTTTTATTTTCAATGTTTAGCTGGGTCACGTTATCGGTGAGAGATTTAACCGACTCCCGTAGCGTGGCATTTTCAGCGGCAAGCGTTTCCACCTGCCGCTGGCTGAATTCCAGGGATTCTCTCAGAGATTTAAATTCCCGGTGTAAGATCTCCACCAGGGACAGCCTCGCATCGAAACTGGACAATCGCTTGTCGATGGACTCCAGGATTTCTGCGATGTCTTTGCCGGCAGGCGATGTTGTACCGGGGGAGTCTGCCTGGCGACTTCTCTTCGATGACGGCGTCTCGATTTTGGCCGGGGAAGATGTACTCTGGGCCTTATGCATTACTAAATCTTGAAAACAGCGGTCGATGTAATCTTGGAGAGCGTCTAAACTCTCCCCGTTGTCCTCCAGGGTGTTAGAGATGATAAAACAGATGTTGTTAGTTATATGACAATTGATTAGTATATTTGGAAAATATTTGGAAATACTGAAGCTTGGAAAACCTTTGTTAAACTCTATGCTACCATTTGCTTTTTCTCCGCCAAAATCTCCGGCGTCTGACGTCACCTACAACATCACTTCCGTCACTTACCTCTCCTTCCGTCACTTACCCTCTCCTCTTTGTGCTTTCTGATAGATAAATGGGATACTTCACCCTATATTTTTCCATGCCTTGGGCTACATCAGTTTATTTTTCTGCTCCCAATGCGCTGAAATATTTTCAGATTTATATCCTACAACGATGAGTGCTTTTCTGAGAAGAGTCTACAGCCGAGACTCAGGGAAAACAACCCCTCCCCATAAAGGACGAATGGTGTTAAATGCAGGGCACAGATAAAGATTGCAAGATAGAAAATGAAAAGATACTGTGAAGAAGTTTTTTTTTTTCTCCACACGCTCATTGCTGAGGAAGTCAAATCTGATACGAGGTTATAGAAAAGGCATCTCAGATGACTGAATTTAATGGAATGGCAAATCCAGCTTTTCAAGTTGAGCAGTGAGAATGAGAAATGTAGCTGAGAAGCAAAATGTCCAGAGCTTGACATCAAATAACGCCGGCAGTGTCTCATGATATCTGCTGTTCTTCAAAAGAAGGAAAATATTAGGAGTTACTTTGCTCTGATGTTTTTGGTGTTAATGACATTGAATTTTTACAGGAGACTTCTTCTTCTAAAGGATGAAAAAGCAAAAACAAAGCATCTGTGGCCCTCTGAAGGGCATGGGTGATTTCAGGGCTTTAATGAGGAGAAATGAACAAAAGGAGTAGAGATGACAAAGGCCGCTGCAAGTAAACATGACCCTCCTAAATTCTGTCCCTGCATATCCCCTCTTGGGAGTAAACAATGAAAAAGCTGCTCACCCCTCTCCTCTTTCAAGAGGAAAATGTCAGTGTGACATGCAGCTACTGATGCGTCCTAATGAGAGACTCCCACCGCCACTACCACCCTCCCCCCAAGTCAGAGATGCCTATACAGCATCTATACAGTGGCCAACTTAGCCTTTCTGCCAGTAAGTAGACTAATTGGTTATTAACTGTATTTATTGCCAGAAGAGGGGTGAGTTGTGTGAGGAAGGAGTGACAATAAAAGCTGTAACTGGTCTATAAACATGAAAAACTGATCACACTCAACGTGTTTTGCCATAGCATGCATCTTCTTTAGGGTGAGCTTACATAACTGCGCAGGTTGTATCACTTCATTTTACAAGTAATTCACATAGTTCTGAGGATGTTTTCGCACCCATCGTTTGTTTTCTCTGGTCCATATCAGTTGATAAGTAAGTAAACTTTCCCCTGGTTTGAGTTCTTTTCAAACAGAGAAGAATCCAAGTGGACTCCAAAGAAACTAAGATTTGCCATTACAAACCACAGGAGAATTTTCAGTCCACTTATTGGTTAGATGTGTCGGGGGACCCTCAATGAACTGAAGCAACATTGTGGGCCAAAATTCATCCCCAACAATTTAAGACAGTGATGAACGATTTCTCATTTCTGCTAACGGTGGTTCTATAAGCCACTGAATCACAGGGTGTAGTTAGTTTTTCACAGGACTTTATTCCTCTTTAACTCAGGCAAACTGCAGAGTCAGGTTATTATTCTATGGAAGTTTGTGATTATAAGTCACAGCTTTTATGTGACGATATTCTTCAGAGATGGTGTAAACAGACAGAAGTTGATTAGTACAGCTTTAAACTCATGCAACATAATTTACAGTTAAATAAATGATGTCATAAAGATGGTGTTACTTTGTAAAGCAGAATTGAATTAATACTGCTAAGGCCAGTTAGCATTGATCACCCTGCAAAAGAGAACAAGTGTTTTAGTTAGCATTTCTTTTGTAAATGCAGACATTCTCCATGTCCTTTTGACAAAACCAATTTAGTTGTTTGTATCGACTAATCCTGCATTCATAATTTGACATTTAAAGCACAAACTGCTACACCAGTGCTGATTTCAGGTAGATCATTGAATCTCGTCTCTGTCTTCCTGCTCATATTTTTTTGCTCACACCCTGTTAACATACGAATTAAAGATAGTGTAACAATAACATAATTGCTACATATATTGATTAACAGCAGCTGCATGAATTCCACATTTAGTCTCAATTCTGGATGAGTCATGAGGTAATTTACAGAAGATCTAAGACTCTTGTGGCCTGGCTCTTTGGGTAGGAGGGGCAGGGCTGTGAAATGGTTTTGAAACAGGCGATGCCAGAATCAATTAAATCTTTGAACTTCTTCTAAACCTGGGAGAGAAACAGAGAAAAGGCGATAAAACTGGATTAATATGTCATTTAGCTTCTGTTAAGCGTCTACCAGCAATGTTTCCTGCTACCTGCAGCTAAAATGGCAAGGGAAGGAAGAGAAAAAAGGTGATTTATAATGAAATCAAAGCATCAGTGACCTTCTTCACATCACTGTCACGGTGGTGACAAGGTGGTTAGCATCACTGCCTCACAGCGAGATAGTAATGGGTTTGAAGCTGCTGACCGGCTGGAGCCTTTCTCCGTGGAGTTTGAAAATTCTCCTTGTGCCTGCTATGGTTCTTCCATGTACTCTAGCTTCCTCCCATAGTTCAAAGACATGAATCTTAGGTTAATTAGTTAATAGCTGGTCTGAGTATGAGCATAATTAGTTGTGCCCGTGTTAGCTCCATGACTGGTGACGTGGCCTGGGTGTACCCTCCTCTCACCCTATGACAACTGGGATAGGCTCCATCGCCACCTGCTATCGTGAACTGGATAAGTGGTTAAGAATAGATGGATGGACTCGGTGTATGAAGAGACATGGATATACAGTAGAAATCTACTTCAAAGGCATCAAAGGTTTTTTGTCAGTACATATGAAATTAGTTAGTTTTTTGACTTTTTTTTATCTATTAGTTGTCTGGCATGTTTTTACTGGATCGGATGATGTGTTGTCTTTCATTTGGGTTTATGGTTCCAGCTTATTTTACAATCCTGGCTCAGACTCAGATTTTTTGCTTTATAGCTAAAAAAGGAAAACGTTTGGAGAATAGACCAAAGAGTGGACTACAATTCCTCCACAGGGGTGTGAAGGACTTATTGCTGCCAAGGGTGACACAACCAGTTATTATGTTAAAGGAGTAGTTACTTTTTCACATGGGGGCAAGCTGGTTTGGATCAGTTTTTATATTAATACATTGTCCAATATGGAAAATATTTCAGATCATCAAACCAGTTAAGTGTGACAAATATAGTATAAAACTAGGAAAGCAGGAGGGACGCAAATACTTTTTAACAGCATGTGTGTTTAGAGTTGGGCAATATAGATCAATACCACAATATCCAAGAGTACTTTTACCTATAATCAGTGTGTGTGTGTGTGTGTGTGTGTGTGTGTGTGTGTGTGTGTGTGTGTGTGTGTGTGTGTTCAACTGCAATGTAATATACAGGGTGGGCCATTTACAGTGGGGCAAAAAAGTATTTAGTCAGCCACCGATTGTGCAAGTTCCCCCACCTAAAATGATGACAGAGGTCAGTAATTTGCACCAGAGGTACACTTCAACTGTGAGAGACAGAATGTGAAAAAAAAATCCATGAATCCACATGGTAGGATTTGTAAAGAATTTATTCGTAAATCAGGGTGGAAAATAAGTATTTGGTCAATAACAAAAATACAACTCAATACTTTTTAACATAACCTTTGTTGGCAATAACAGAGGTCAAACGTTTACTATAGGTCTTTACCAGGTTTGCACACACAGTAGCTGGTATTTTGGCCCATTCCTCCATGCAGATCTTCTCGAGAGCAGTGATGTTTTGGGGCTGTCGCCGAGCAACACGGACTTTCAACTCCCGCCACAGATTTTCTATGGGGTTGAGGTCTGGAGACTGGCTAGGCCACTCCAGGACTTTCAAATGCTTCTTACGGAGCCACTCCTTTGTTGCCCGGGCGGTGTGTTTTGGATCATTGTCATGTTGGAAGACCCAGCCTCGTTTCATCTTCAAAGTTCTCACTGATGGAAGGAGGTTTTGGCTCAAAATCTCACGATACATGGCCCCATTCATTCTGTCCTTAACACGGATCAGTCGTCCTGTCCCCTTGGCAGAAAAACAGCCCCATAGCATGATGTTTCCACCCCCATGCTTCACAGTAGGTATGGTGTTCTTGGGATGCAACTCAGTATTCTTCTTCCTCCAAACACGACGAGTTGAGTTTATACCAAAAAGTTCTACTTTGGTTTCATCTGACCACATGACATTCTCCCAATCCTCTGCTGTATCATCCATGTGCTCTCTGGCAAACTTCAGACGGGCCTGGACATGCACTGGCTTCAGCAGCGGAACACGTCTGGCACTGCGGGATTTGATTCCCTGCCGTTGTAGTGTGTTACTGATGGTGACCTTTGTTACTTTGGTCCCAGCTCTCTGCAGGTCATTCACCAGGTCCCCCCGTGTGGTTCTGGGATCTTTGCTCACCGTTCTCATGATCATTTTGACCCCACGGGATGAGATCTTGCGTGGAGCCCCAGATCGAGGGAGATTATCAGTGGTCTTGTATGTCTTCCATTTTCTGATGATTGCTCCCACAGTTGATTTTTTCACACCAAGCTGCTTGCCTATTGTAGATTCACTCTTCCCAGTCTGGTGCAGGTCTACAATACTTTTCCTGGTGTCCTTCGAAAGCTCTTTGGTCTTGGCCATGGCGGAGTTTGGAGTCTGACTGTTTGAGGCTGTGGACAGGTGTCTTTTATACAGATGATGAGTTCAAACAGGTGCCATTCATACAGGTAACGAGTGGGGGACAGAAAAGCTTCTTACAGAAGACGTTACAGGTCTGTGAGAGCCAGAGATTTTCCTTGTTTGAGGTGACCAAATACTTATTTTCCACCCTGATTTACGAATAAATTCTTTACAAATCCTACCATGTGAATTCATGGATTTTTTTTTCACATTCTGTCTCTCACAGTTGAAGTGTACCTCTGGTGCAAATTACTGACCTCTGTCATCATTTTAAGTGGGGGAACTTGCACAATCGGTGGCTGACTAAATACTTTTTTGCCCCACTGTATATGGATACACCGTAATAACATGGGAATGGTTGGTGATATTAAAGTCCTGTTTGTGGCACATTAGTATATGTGAGGGGGCAAACTCCTCAAGATGGGTGGTGACCACGGTGGCCACTTAGAAGTCGGCCATCTTGGATACAACTTTTGTTTTTTCAATAGGAAGAGGGCCATGTGACACGTCAAACTTATTGGTAATGTCACAAGACAGGACTTTAAAATCACCATCCATTCCCATTTTATTACGCTGCATCCATATAAATGGCCCACCCTGTATATCACAAAGCTTTTTAAATGCATAAAACAAGTCCTCTGTTCTTCATCTTTAGCAATTTATGAATTTGATTTTCTACATAAGCAGAACAAGATTCTTAAAATCAAAATGCAATATTTAGGCTAATAAACTTTTTTAATGATTTTAATGAAAGCAGCTAGCAAACGTTATTGAATCAGCATTCACTTAATTTAGAATAGTTTAAATGTGTGTGTGTGTGTGTGTGTGTGTGTGTGTGTGTGTGTGTGTGTGTGTGTGTGTGTGTGTGTGTGTGTGTGTGTCATCATTCCCTACTATTGTCAAATTGACCTTGAACAGTAAATTTTTTAAAATAAATATTCAGTCTCTTTTAGCAGGCAGCTTATCTAGTTTTATAGAAACCGTGTGCCTGAAATCTTCATCTGCCTTTTTCATAAGACTGTAATCGATGTTGTAATCGAAGGTCCTCTCCCTGCTCACGGTCCGAATGAATATACAATGAATATATTGATTGTGTAACGGTGTTTGATGTCTTGGCTTCATACTCCACTCTCATTACGTTGGATGTTAAAATGACAGGATAGGATAAATTGCAGACTCTCTGTTTTAATTGGACGGTATTTTCTAGACAGTGAAATTACAAGAATAGACACAAGACCTTTTGAAAGGCTTGTCTCATGTCTCGGTCAAACAGGGATCACTGATTAAAGCAAAATGTGCACATCAATTTTAGTTTGTAGCAAAACACATTTGAGTTCCTCAGTACCTGCATTAAGAGTTTTGAAGCTTAGATCTCAGTGAGAGTTACATAAATTAGTTTCGAAATAACAGAACTAAAACCCAGAAGTTCATAAATCTGATTTTCATCTTGTTTTTCCCAAAACATTCTACTTAGACCATTAGATTAAAATAATAGACTGAAACTGAAGCACTAACAATATATCCTGAGTAATAAGCTGTAAAAATATGATGACTATAAAGTAGGTTCTTAATATCAGCCATCTTTTTGCTATTTTCTGACTGGACCTGTGGAGGTGGTAAAAAATGTGGTAAAACAGTATATCTTACAAGACTACCAAACTACTATACTATCCCTCGAGACTGCTTGGCAAGCATGTGGCAACCATTGGTCACTAGGGAAAAATTAGTATTGTCCAACTAGTTTCTAGCAGACTGTATGGCAGTTGCTGATTTGTCACTCACTAACTGCTTGCCATGAGGTCATGAAACTGTGAAAATTGCTGTGCAAACCATTGTTTTTCTTCGAGGAAAAAGTGGTATGTAAGAGTAGAATGGAATCGAATAAAATGGAATAGCCTTTTATTGTCATTGTACATGCAAATGATGACTGTCGTAATCTACTTGCAATGAAAGCAAGCAACTTTCGGCAACAATTCACCAACTTAGACATTCACATTACTCACACTCTCATTACACATACATATAGGATCTTGGGGGTGGGCACGATACACGGAGTCCAAAGTACCATCAGGGTGTACACCCCACCCCTGGCATCGTTGCCCACCTCTCAATTTTAAATACACGTAGACATTGAGGGCTAGCAGGAGGGACTATGCGCTTACCTGCTGCTCTCTGGCAGGTAGCTCCAAGCCCTCCTGGGTTTTAAATGCACCTTAAAACACACATGCATCAACACTACAATGAGCGGGTGGAGGGAGGTTTGGAGTCTTCTCTCACCCCCGTTCTCTGCGAACTGCTGGAGCGGGGGGGCTAGGACTAGGAGGAGGAGTTGGCCGTCCGACTGCGGTCTGGAGTGTGGAGCCTTCCTGCTGCTGCGGAGTCGGGGCGGTCTGCCTCCCCCCACTGCAGGGAAAAGGGAAACACCACCTGGGTCTGGGTGCAGTTCCCCCCTCCAGGGGCGGGGGCACCTAGACCTGGTTTGTAGAGTACGCTTGGGGAGTGTGATCGTGTGTACAACGTCTCTTTATGTCTGTCTCCACGTTGGTTGAGTGTGGAGTAAGTGCATATGAGAGCATGAGGGTGGGAATGGATGTTTGTATCTGTGTGTGCCTGTATGTCTGTGTCTATATGTCAGGTTGGGTATCAGACGCCACCTCTCTGGGGACATCTCAGGCCCTCCAAGGTTTGGAGGCCTATCTCCCCCTACCACCACTTCCCCTGCCAGTGGCGGACCCCCTCAGACATCGGTGCGTTGGTGGTTCTTTGTGTCCGGGGATGGGCGTCCAGGTACACACCGGCTCACTCCTTGGCGGCCGCTTATCGGGGCTTGGGGCCTGGGGCTCGCTCGGGCCACTTCGGAGGTGGGGTGCCCCCGGCCTCTCGGCCTGGGGCTCGGTCACTCATGCGCAGCTGGCTGCCGGCGGAGCTCACGGGCGCGTCACTGCAACTCCCCCTGGCTTCTGCTCCGCGGCTGCTGAGTGAGCCCTCATCTGGGACTCTCCTCAGCTCTTTCCGGGACAGTGGCGCGGCTGCCCCTCTGTTGGTCTTCCTTGGTCTCTTGTGTTCTGGGGGCCTCTGGATGTCTGGAGTTTTGATCTCCTCCACACCTGCTTCACGCCCTGGAGGACGGGGCTGTGCCCCCCCACACCCTCTAGCAGATTATTACATGAAGGAACCTTTTAAAAAAACAAAAAACAAGCGCGTCCATGCTCACAGGTGTACACACGGGTGATCACACCCACAAACTACACCCTTTTTGGCTCCTACCTCAAAGCACACTGTGTTCTGTTGATCTTATGTGCTGCACAATAATGTTTAACATTTAGTATTTACTGTCATATTCCCATATATCATTGTGATGTTGTTTATTCTATTACTCTTGTTCTCTTCTGCTTGCTTTCTTTTTTCTTTCTCAGCAGGTGATCCAGGTGATTGATATATGCATTTTTTTTCTCTGCCCGTTCTGTTGGTTTTTGTCTTTTGCCCTTCTCCCCCGTCCCTCTTCTCAGCTGTTTCTCTTTCCCTCTTTCTTTCTCCCCTTCTTTCCCCCAGTCAAGTCTGTCCCGTATTCATTAAGTGAAAATAAAATAAACAATAAAAGGTGAATCAAATGGACCATTACGGCAAGGCTGGGATGGTCAGTTTGGTAAAGTAAATCCGTTGGGCATCTTTCTTTGCCTTTAGACAACAATTCTGATGGCAAAAGAGCCAAACGGGACAGGCCAAAAAAACCCCAAAAACAAAACAAAACAAAAAAAAAAACAATTCACCAACCATTCAGGGAAATACTGGTGCTGTTTAGTTGTTGTTGTTGTTGTTTGAGGCTTAGCAACCATTTACGCAGCAACCTCCACCAGCCACTTGCTGGTTGGGGAACTGGTTCAATAACGTTTTCTAATCGCTTCACTGAAATCATTTCAATGAAATCATAAGGACATTGTGGTGTGGCTTTTTAAACTTCTGTTCTGCTCATTAATTATTAATGATGATTTAGATTTTAAAATCAAAATCATAAACTGATAAAGATGACAGAAGATTTTGCTAACAATCTCGAGCAACCACTCATACAGGCAGGGAATACACATTTTTCCCTAGCGGCCAGAGGTTGCCAGGGTGTCACCAATGGATCGCTAGGCCTATGTGACTGAGGCCCAATATATGACCTCTGCCTCTCATATCGATAACACATCTGTTGGACCTCGTCTGAATAGAGTGTCTATAAGGAAGCTCTTCCCCCTCACTAAACCATAATTACTGTCAGAAATACAAACAGGGATAGCATCCTTTGGGGAAGCTCTTGGACGACTATTTATGAATATGGTGATGATTATCTGTCCCAATTTAAGCCTACTGTCACGTATTAAATAAAGAAAGGATCGAGGATAACCAGTGATGTGATCTCTGAAGATAGTAACCATTATTATCATTACTATAAGAGCTGAAAAAACAAGATTAATTTGATCATTTTTATATATATAATAAATGATATAAGTAATTAGTTTGCTCTGACTTGAGTTGTCTTGACTGGTGTCACACCTAGCATGAGTTTGGTGTTGGCCAGTCTGCTACTTAAAGTGAACAAAAAAGGTCTCTAAAACCCTGAGAAATATACACCATGTATTCATCACAAAACAAAGCTTTTCATCAGTTAAGTTATTTTAGGACTATATAAGGTTAATGAGAATATTCTCCATCCATCCACTCTTGTCCATTTGACAGTTTGCAGGGTCTTAGATATACTAAGTATTTCTTAAAGGACATTTTGTCATCGTATTGATTTGCATTAAATAGTTTCAACAGCCTCGCATTTCTTACCAAGTGTACTGTGTACCTTAGGGTTTGAAGGCGCAGGTAAAAAGCTCCCAGTGTCTGCAAGAGCTTTATCAGAGGTCTACATCTGTACCACTGTGAGTTAGCATTGCACAGAAGGGATTTCTATAAAATGATAATGCTTTGTGTTTGACATTCAAAACATTTTCCCTTCACAAGCATGGGGGCATGAGTAAATATAATTTGATAAAATCTTTGTGCATTGCGGGGTGGTTTCATCACTTTGAACTATCTTTAATGGGATCAAATTGAATAATTTAACACGTACTGCTTTTCCTCCCAAAAATTAGACCATGCAGGACCTGGAGGTTTGTTGTTCTCTTTCAGTGACGTCTTTGTTAACTGTTATCTGTTCCCTAACAACTTTTTTTCTTCTGTTAATGATGAGTGTGTTTTGGTTGTATGTGCATATCTTTTTTCCTCGTCTCTCCTCTGTGACTACGGGAGACGGCCGTAACTCAGTTGCCTTGCTGTGCACGCATTGAAAGCACACTTAGTGTTGCACTCCACACAGGGCTGGAGTGCTTCTGGGAAGCTTAGGGAATACTTTCCCAGTCTACACGCACTATGCACATGCCCTACTCTTTGCCTCAGGTGTTTGGCTGTGCTTTACTTGAATTAGCAGCAGTGTTTGTTGTGCTCAAGAGGAAACCACTCTCCAAACACAAGGTTAAAGTGAGTCACGTGATCTGCTTAATAGAAGAGTCATGTGACACACTTTTAATTGCTTTGGTCTTCGTTTGAACCACTGCAGTAATTGTATTGTGCTATCCTATTTGTCAGATGTGATTATGTAGACGTACTAAAAAACACCAAGTTGCCAAACTCACTCTGTCTAAACAACACCAACCTGCCCTAACAGCTACTTCTGGGATTCACCGCAGAGGAAATCATCTCTGTAGGCTTAATTAATCACCACCACAAGCAGTCAGATGAATGGGCCTTCAGGCATGCTTGCCCAGATTGAAAGACTTGGAGAAGTTTTACGCAGGCCTTAGCCTAACCACAGTGTTCTCTTATCGAGAGCTGAGACACTTCCTCTGTGCTTCACAGCAGTGAAACAACTGTGGGTTGTATGTAAGTTTCACTGCCTCGGGCTTGTATCGTTTTCTGTCTTCTCTCAGCTTGGATGTTGGCTGGCTTTTTGATTTGTAAATGTTTCTCTGAGCATTTTTATAAAATACAGCTACGCCACTGTGATGTATCAAAAATAAATAACTTTGTGTACAATACTGCACCACATTTGATAAATGCAGGAGACATGCAGTCAGCTGGTAGCTTTCTGTGCAGCAAGACAAATACATTCAATCATCAGCTCGTGCTTCAGTGCAATCTATTCCTTGTTACTGCGCACAGTATTTAAAGCATTTAAAGCTCACAGTAGTTGGTACATGTGGACATCACATTTTGGGTTGTCTAGACCAAAATATTAAATTTTGCTTTAGAAAGGGCCTGATATCCACTTACGGGGACATTATACTGCCACTGTTCTATTGAAATTTTAAACAAATATCCTCATATGTGCATCTCATTTTCGTCAGGAACAAAAGTCAGGTAAAAAAAAAAAAATTCTGGAAATTCTTTATTTTTACATTCATCGGGTCCCAATCAGCCCAAATAGCAAAGAGAAATTAAAAATGCATGCCGTGGAAGAGTTCGGGTCTTACGAGGTTAAAATAGAATAAATATTAAAATGACCTACAGGTTAGATTAGTTACAGGTAATTCCATCTGGACTCAATGCCTCATTTACATTTATAATTTGCATGTTAGGATTTTTAACCTAAAAGTGAAATTTCCTCCATATTTCTCTGCAATATTTTTGCACAGAGTAATTTTCAGAACAAGATTGACTGCATAACGCAAGACTGCATTATCACATTTACATGCATTTGTTAGCAAACAGTACATTTACACACCAGGAATTACACAAAACAAGATAATTCATTTGGAATTGTATTTCTTGCCCAGTGATGAATATATGAGTGTAATGTTTGCTTTGTTCATCTCTAATTCTGCCTCTATCCTCCAAATTCTCCAATGTTTACTAGCTTGTCAGCTTTGTCTGTACTGCCTGCTGTTTATTGTTGGGCTAACACACCATGTGCTTGTGGAGTTTTAAAATTTCTTATTTGTAAAAAGAGATATTAAGCTGAAACAGAAATATTCTAAGATGCCCAGAGGCTATTTAAAGAAATTTTTAAGAGACCATTTTAAGGTCAGACTCAGGGTCGAGGTACAAAACTATGATTATGTCCTCATGATAAGCAAATATGTACAGGATAGAAACTGTGTTTTAATTTAACGGAGTATAAACTTTGTAGGTTTTTTTTCCTTTCAAAGCACAGTAGTATTATCTCCTGCCTTTTCAGAAGAAGTTTTTCGTTCTGTTCATAATGTAATCCTGTTACACCTGCTTCCCCTTCATATTGTTGTATTTAATCTGCTCATGAATATTATTGTCTGTAACCTGTCTTTTGTATGCAGTCTCAGTGAGGAGTCACCCCTCACTTCTCTTTGGGTATTTGAGAGTTCTTAGTTTATTTTGCTCACGTTTTATTGGTAAAAAAAATAATAATAGTCTTCAGTTAATAGAATACTGTAGCTGTATTAAAACAGCTTAAAATGAATAAATCTGAACTTTGAAAATGTAATTAAATGACGAAATTATTTTTGTCACTCTTCTACTAAACAGCTTTTTTTTTAATAACCATACATAAATGTTTACGTATGGTAGGATGTGAATTATCCCTGATAGCTGCAGTATTTCAGCAGGGAGCTGAAATACTGAAGGTTTATAATGGAAATTGTCTCTTTTTTATTGTTCTATAGTTTCGCTATGCTGCAGGGCACTGATGCCTTCTCTTAATGAAATTATTAACACATGATACGCCAGAACCTCTTTTCATTAGATTTCATTTCCTGCTGATGAGGCCATTTTAATTTACAATATGTTATTATTAACCATGACACAGAGGTAATTTTTTATAACGTTAATTATTTTCTGACTATTTTTTCCCGCCTCTAGAGTCCCTCTGTTTGCAATCACGTTTTCTTAATATTACTAACAGCCTCAGTTTTCAGACCTGTTGCACACTATTCACTGAAATGAAAAAAGTGTTTTAATAAGTGTATTAATAAGCATCACAGAAAATATTTTGGGATTAGATATTGCAAGTATAATTGTAAGTGTTGTAAGTATTGCAAGTATTGAAAACTTTTATTGTGTCTCTTTTGAGATTACATCACTTCATTTTAAATTTTTTATGCGCTTTATTTGCTGTATTTTTGGTGATCGACCCTCTTATGGATAAATCACACTCACACTGTTAAACACACTCAAAAGTTTACCTCTTAAGTTCATTAATGTCTCTTGGAAGCTTTTACAAAAGGTTTAAATGATGCTACCATTGCTTTATGGAGTCTGGTCATGAAGTGAGTCTATCAACACGGACCGAAAGCTGTAATGTCGCATTCGTCAAAACTTAAATGTCTCTAAGCTCTCAGTGCAGTCACCGTGTTGAATTTTTCTGCTGTCAGCCTTTTAAACACAGTCCTTTTACAGTCTCATGTAGTGTAAGAACACAGTAGGATCATATTTTCCAAGAAGGATCACACAATACCAAGTGATTAACTATTAAAGAAAGGTAAAAAGTGTACTGGGCACAACTAACAAGGTGCCGACTCCCTCCAGCAGCAAAGGAACGTAATCCATTAAACGACACCGCCCTGAAGACTCACCACAGCCAGCTTCTCCACAGTACAGCAACATTGTTGACATTTTGGCGTCCACTGTTTAAAAAAGCTGTCCAGCTTACGCCTGGCCCTCCTGGAAATCCTGCATAAAGATTTTCAGGCACTGTGCGAGTCGGTGGAGTTCAGCCAGCAGCAGGTGGAAACACTGGCTGCTGAAAATGCCACCCTCAAAGAGTTGGTGAATTCCTAATTGAAAGAATGACCCAACTCTCAGAAGAAAAGAAAAAAAATCAAGGAAACTGTCATCAGGTTCCAGGCCGGCAACATGAGGGACAACTTGGTGTTTTCAGGAATACCAGAGAAGGCAGAAGAAGACCCGGAAACAACAGTGAGTCATTTCTTCCACTCACCAGAAACCTGGAGGATGTAGTTAAAAACATCAGCTTCCCTCGTGTCCATTGTTTGGGAAATCGATGAGCTGATCGTTCTTGGCCAAATTTGAACACTTAAAAAAATACGAACTGGTGAAGAGCCACAGCCAGGAGCTAAGAGGAACAGACTTCAACAACCAGTTTTCCAAAGACATCCTGGAATGACACAAGGTTCTGTTAGAGATCTGAAAGAAATTCATCCAAGAATGCTCTTGAGCTTTCATCACTGATAAACTGTGTGTCAACAGCCAGCTTTATTGCGATCATAACACCACGCCAGGTGACCTGGATCTACACAAACGTCACTTTCTGCTTTTCCCTTCTCACTTTCCTTTCCCACTAACAGACATGTCTACGTAGAACAAATATTGCTGGTTTAATCATCTTAGCCTGTAATTTTTCTTTTTTTGTCATTTTTTTCTTTTTTTTTGTCATTATGTGTTAGCCCTGCGACAGACCATCCATCCATCCATGGGGATGGTTAGTTGATTTAGGTTACTCAAAATGGTTCTTGGGTGGCTGCATTAACTTATTTCCCTTGTCACCATTCATATCTTTTCTCTTCTCCCTCAGCACTCAGCATTATGTATGCTTTGCCTGAATGCTGGAATTTACCACATAAACGTAAACATCACAACAACAAATAAATAAATATTTTAAAGACTTCATCACAGATTAATCCTTCTGAATTTCTGCTATATCAGAATATAAAATAAATATTTAAAAAATATATAAATAAATATTTTAAAATATAAAAAAAATATTTGTATTTTTATTGAGCCAGTAGTGGTAGCAATCTGACAAAATATAGCTATCAAACCAGTTCAAATTGAAAATACAGACCATAAGATAAGCCTGCATGCCGATGATATATTACTTTTCCTTAGGAACTCACAAACCTCTCTCAGAAAGACGATCACACTTATAGATAAGTTCTTATCCATATCATACTATTCCATCAGCAGTTTTGCCTCTGAATTGCAATTTGAAAAACACCACCACCCCAATACAGTCAGGTAATATTAGATATCTAGGTATATATGTTTCTGCCAGGCGCCTCTCAGTTGCCACCATGAAAATTATGATTTTGCCAAAAATAAACTATTTTTTCTCAGTTATCCCTAATAAATCCCTTGGTTTACTTGGTTTAAATCACTAGACTCCGTGGAAAAGTAAAAATCTCTAATTTGCCTTTCATAAGCTCCAGTATTAAGCATCAAAACTGCTTTAAAAGCCTTAACATAAAAATCTTTCTGACAGCCTGGTGGGACATCTTAAAAATAACTAAATGTTCATTTTTCCCATGTAAACTAACACACATTTGGAACAATCCAGATATCTGTCAGGAAAAGAAAATACTAAAGTTTACATCGTGGCATGAGAAAGGGATAAAAAATCTTGAACATGTTATATGGAAAATCTTATGGGCCTTAAACACTCAAACATATGCACCCACTGCAAAGAGAACTCTGCTGAGAACTGTATGCATGATATATGGTCCTACACACCTGTCCAGAGGTTCTGGCAGAGGCAGGAAAGCTCGCCTCTTCTGGGTGGGTCCAGGTGCACGACCTGGGGCCCTGGGATTGTAGGTAGCAGACAGTAGGTGCTGCAAGCCATCCCCTCTTTTCAAGGATAATCGTTCACAGTGGACACAATGGGTGACGCTGTGGAGCCCATGGCACATCCTTGTTTTTTGTCTGTAGAAACCCTCACTGTATTTAAAATATGTGGTGGTAAGGCAGTGCTCTAACAGTGGGCAAATCTGATCAGGGCCAAAGCTGGTTCTGTCTTCTAAGGAGCTGTCTTGCTTTAGTCATTTTCTGACAGTCTCCACTGCCTCAGTTGTATATCTGCAAGTAACGAGTGAAACCACATCAAAGGACACTATGGTTTCTTCTGGATCCAGTATAACCCACATAGCAAGCAGGTCTGGCCCGGATCTGGTACCAAGCCGGCACTGCTGGCTGACTTCTGGCATGATAAGACGTATGTCATCCACATATGGGCCAGGCCTGGCATAGATGGTACTGCCTATGTGATGGCATGCCATATCTGGCTCGATTGCGGTTTGGTTTATGTGGCCCAGGCCTATAGAAAACAGGTCTGGCCCGGATCTGGCATCAAGCGTCATATAACGTGCGGAGGGCGGTGAAAGAGGCGAAGCAGCGCTACGGGAGGAAACTAGAGTCACAACTCCAACAGAGTGACTCTAGGAGCCTGTGGCGGGGACTAAGGACAATAACGGACTATAAAGCACCAACAACCAGTATGACGAACGCGGCCGTGACTCTGGCAGACGAGCTGAACACTTTCTATGCTCGCTTCGAGGCTGCAGCTAAGGTCTCCAACAATGCTAGTGTTAGCGGCGCTAACGGCTGCAGACAGGAAGATACTGCCAGCACCGGAAACGTGCTCGTCATCTCCGAGCATGAAGTAAGGAGAGCCTTCAAGAGAGTGAACACCAGGAAAGCAGCAGGACCAGACGGCATCCCAGGTCGTATCCTAAGAGACTGCGCATACCAGCTAGCTCCTGTGTTCACTGAGATATTCAACATCTCTCTATCTCAGTCGGTGATCCCCACATGCTTCAAAGAGTCCATCATTGTTCCTGTCCCGAAGAAACCCCACCCTGCTTCTCTCAATGACTATCGCCCTGTAGCCCTCACCTCAGTAGTGATGAAGTGCTTTGAACGCCTGGTCAGAGACTTCATCATTTCTTCACTACCAGACACACTGGACCCACTACAGTTCGCTTACCGTCCAAATCGTTCCACAGACGATGCCATCTCTCATCTCCTCCACACATCACTCACTCACTTGGACACTAGAAGGGGGAATTATGTTAAAATGCTCTTCATAGACTACAGCTCTGCATTTAACACCATAATTCCCTCCACACTCACCACCAAGCTGGAGCATCTGGGCCTCAGCTCATCTATGTGTCAGTGGATCTCCAACTTCCTAACTGGCAGACCACAGGCAGTAAGGATGGGCGGACATGTCTCAGCCTCCACCACTCTCAGCACTGGAGCCCCCCAGGGGTGTGTTCTGAGCCCCCTGCTGTACTCTTTGTACACATATGACTGTGTGGCCACTACCAGCTCCACCACCATCATCAAGTTTGCTGACGACACCGTCGTGGTGGGCCTGATCTCTGATAACAACGAGACGGCCTACGTGAAGGAGATTAGGAATCTGGAGAACTGGTGCCAGAGGAACAACCTCCTTCTAAACGTCAGTAAAACAAAGGAGCTGATAGTGGACTTCAGCACTAAGCAGGAGAGGAACTACCAGACCCCCGTCATCAACGAGTGCCCAGTGGAGAGAGTGGACAGCTTCAAATACCTCGGAGTTCACATCACGCAGGACCTGTCATGGTCCTGTCACATCAACACCGTGGTGAAAAAGGCCCGACAGCGTCTCTACCACCTCAGACGCTTGAGAGACTTCCAACTGCCCTCCAAGGTGCTCAGGAACTTTTACTCGTGCACCATAGAGAGCATCCTGGCGGGAAACATCTTAACCTGGTTCGGGAACAGCACCATGCAGGACAGACGAGCTCTACAGAGGGTTGTGCGGTCAGCTGAGCGCACCATCCGCTCCGAGCTCCCTGACCTGCACTCAATCTACAGCAGGCGGTGCTGGACCAAGGCCAGGAAGATCGTGAAGGACCTCAGCCATCCCAACAACAGACTGTTCTCTCTGTTGAGGTCAGGAAAGCGATTCCGCTCCCTGAAGACCAACACAGAGAGACTGAGGAGGAGCTTCTTCCCGCAGGCGATACGGTCTCTCAATCACACCACCACACAGTACTGACCCACACATATGGTTCTTACACACACACTGGACTTTCTGGACTTTGTTTTTGCACAACACTGGTCACTATATTCTTCATTTCCGGTTAATACTTGTACAGCTGCTGTTATTGTGTATATATTTATTTAGATTTAGATTTCTTCATACATTCTTATATAGTTCTATATTGTGTATTGTGTATTTTGTTGTACAGTTATTTTATTTTCAACTTTAATTTATATATTTTATCTTATTCTTCCCAGTTAAATTTACCCTTCATTCTAATTTGTGTTGTACAGTTATTTCATTTTTAACCTTAATTTATATTTTATTCCTTCCTAGTTAAATTTACCCTTTTTAATTTTTCATATTTATTTCCTATCTTATTCATAGCCTTTCCTTTTTTGTTTTCTTTAGGTCACGAGCAGTTGTCCAAGCATTTCACTACATATCGTACTGTGTATGACTGTGTATGTGACAAATAAAATTTGAATTTGAATTTGAATTTGAAGCTGGCACTTCTGACTGACCGGTGTCATGGCAGAGTGTATGTCAACCAGATGTGGGCCAGGTCTGGCAATGATGGCACTATTTATGTTCCTGTTTTCCTATTTTAGTTAGAAGACCCAAATGCCATGTTGCAATACTATACTGCTATGGTAGCCAACATTTCAAATGCAGGTTTGACAGGTTTGTGAGTGTACACTTTATCCAAAACCTAGTGATGGTTTACTCATCTTTGCCAGTGGGTGGCTGTAGCTCAAGAGGTAGAGCAGGTCACCTACTGATCAGAAGGTTAGTGGTTCAATCCTTGGCTCCTCCAGTCTGCATGTCAAGAGTGTGAATGTAGTTAGGAAGCACTGAGTTTGGAGAAATTGTGTAAATGTGGCATGTCGTATAAAGTACTTTGGGTAATCTGGGACACTAGAAAAGCGCTATATAATAATCAGATCATTCACTGTCTGAATAGAGCTTCGTCATGTTACGTTTGCACTGTTTTGCATGTTCTGACACATGTTGTTATTACATGGCTTGATAAGGCACACATTAGGCTGACATCTGGGGCCAACTTACAACTTACACATGGCCCACATACCGCAAAGAATGACGGGCCTTTGGTGGCCCAGATCAGGTTTGCCAGAGGTAGTTCACACATGGGCCAGCAGCAGACACACTGATGGTCCTGTGCTGGCCCATGTATGGGCCAGATCCGGGCCATACAATTTTGCTATGTGGGAAGTTTCTGGACCTTGTTGGTGAAGTCAGTGGAGTTTTTGATGTGATGGGGTGCGTTCCCCAGAAGGGGAGCTAGGATGTTGGCGAGGTTCTTGGAAATGTTGTAGGCAGCTGAATTTATACTGCTAACTGTTTATACTGTCTGAGTGGGACTCCATCTTGGCGGATCTTCGGAGGTCCCACCCACACACCTAACACCCACTCACATCTTGTGTAATTTGATCTCAATAAGTCACATGATGGCAAGGTCTCACAGTAGTTTCGCCCGAAACCTTCTGCTGATAATGACCCACACAATTTTTTAACCCATATGATGATGCACATGATAAATAGTGGGTCAGTGAACCTCTTAAGGGACAACTCCCACTAAGGCTTAAATACCTGGGACTTTCCACCATTTGGTCTTAGAACTGAGAGGTGAAACGTCTTCAAGAAACTTAAAGAAGTCCAGTCAATTTTCTTTGCAAGCTCTTTAGATTACTGTGACCTGGATGACTTAGAGCCTACACATACATTGTTGCTTTATGTACCTGTGCATTTTCGAATGTTTGCATTCCAGGTGTTGTATGTTTTTTGTTTTTTTTACAGGTGCAGCAGCTGGCAATACATTGTGCATTTCTAGTTGATCTTCATCCTTTCATTATGTCTTCCCCAACCCCTCCTCTTTTTTTTTGCCTGTCCTGCCTTAAACATTGTCATACTGTATACCACATATAATGTAATAACTGAAATAACAGAAATAGAAATAAAGAAATAAACAGATAAACCATGAACAAGAGGAGCCTATAGAGAATTTATAGAGCTGGTCTTGGAAAAGCAAAATGTGTTTGGCACAGCAGTGCATATAATTCTGATTGATAAAACTGCCAGACAGGACAGGATTTAAAAGGAAAGGGAGAAAAAACTATGAAAGAAAGGTTGTGTCTGTTGCTGTAGGCAAATTGGTTTCACTTTGTCCTGTCTGTGTAGGTCAAACAGCAAAGTCAGCTACAGCGCAGCTCAGCAACTGCTGGGACAAACTGAATCTTTTTCTCGTGTTCAAGGACATGACAGAGCTTCTCATCAGCAGCATGAACTCTAGCATTTCTGTTGAAGGACACTCAGCCAGTCTTTTTAAATAACAGTTCACCCCCATCTGCAAACATACATTACAACACAAGGAAAACAACATTAATCATAGGGATTATATTAGCTTATCGTTTTTTCACTGTTCCTTAAATATCCAGTTATGCAAACCTCACAGGTAGGTTGACAAGTTGGAGTGGAGTAGACAAATATTTATGTTATTTGTCTTTCTATCCCTCATAGAGACTCCAGGGAAGGACGACGATGGTCAGCCGGATACATCATTCTCTGACTCGTCACTGTTTGCTCACTGGGGTCAAGAGCTCAGTCCAGACAACCGGCGAGTGGCTCTGAAGCAGTTCCAGTACTATGGATATAATGCCTACCTCAGTGATCGTCTCTCTTTAGACAGGCCAATAGCAGACCTCAGGCCTGATGGGTAAGACTGGTACAAGACTGGTTTCCTTCCCACTGTTGCCAAAGTGCTTGCTCATAGGGGGTCATATGATTGTTGGGTTTTTCTCTGTATCTATGACTTGTGTTGTGATTTGGCGCTATATAAATAAAATTGAATTGAATTGAATTGAATTACAAAAATGTTCAAACACTGCAATGAGATGCATTGAATTAGATGTAGCATGCAATAACATATTTAAAAAAATATGTATGCATGTATGTATGATACACATTTTACATGTATCAACGATGAAGGCAACTTATCACATTAATGAGTATGGGTGCAAACTAATGGGGCACACAATGTAGATCCTGGGGGCTTCTTTATTTATACAAAGGGAAACACAAAATCCAGGTGACAGGTTCTTGAGACAGGTACATTTATCCTAAAATGTAACACAATGAGTTTTTCTACTAATTCTTTGCAACTTTTCACATGTAACAATTATGATACGTGTGATACATACACAGTTATGATGTCTATTTACCGGTCACTTTAGTAGGTACACCTTGCTAATACTGGGTTGGACCATCTTTTGCCATAAGAACTGGCTTAATTCTTTATGGCATTCCAGCACATTCCACACATTACAGTGAACTCGCTTTCATGTTCAAGAAACTAATTTGAATTCACTTTGAACACGGTTGGCTTTCCTGCTGTGAGCAGCCATCAGAAAACTGTACTGTGGTCACACTGCAGTCATAAAGAGATAGATGTGGTCAGCAACAATACTCAGGCTGTGGAGTTTAAATCATTCTCAGTTAATGCTAAGGGGCCCTAAGTGTGCCAAGAAAATATCTTCCACATTATTACACCACCAAAATCAGCCTGAAGGCAGAATGGATCTATGCCTTCATGTTTTTATGCCAAATTCTGACTCTATTGTGCAAATGTCATACCAGTCAGCCTTTTTCTGTTGTCCAGTTGTAGTGAGCTTGGGTATATTGTAGCCTCACTTTCCTGTTTTTAGCTGACAAGAGTGGCTCTCTTTCTGGTCTCTGCTGCTGTAGAACATCTGCTTCAAGGTTAGACATGTGCATTCAGAGATGCTCTTCTGCATATCTTGGTTTTAAATTAATGTTTTTTTGAGTTATTGTTGTGTTCTCTTTTTTAGCTACTGATACAGGGTTTAATTAAGCTATTTGCAAAAAAATAGACTCCAATGAGTCATCATAGCAGAACAGAATCCTAGCAGTGATAGAAATTCAGACAGGACTAGGCTTGGTGGCATCGAAGGTCAGGGTAAGAGACAGAGACGGGGAGGAGTCTGAATAGTAGAATGACAAAAGAGCAGTAAGAAAGCAGAATAGAGGCTGATTGGCAGTGATGTGGATGATTTGGTTAATTAACCAAACAAAAGATATGTTTACATGTGTGCATTATGTCTATAAATTTGTACATGCATTTATTTGAATATATTGGCCCTTGAAATGTAATAGCTTAGAGTTATTTGTGAGAGATTACTGCTCATATGTAAAACTTCCGGCACATTCAAAACAGTTCCCACATACAGGAATCCCTTTTGTGGGATAAATTTTAGGAATTCTATTTTAGCTTTCTTATTAAAACTGAATGAAAACAAGAAGTACGGGCAATGTCATCTTAAAATTTATTTAAAAACTACAAAAAAATACTTCCTAATTAAAGAAACACAAACACAAAACATAAGTGCTCACAACTTGCATATTGACCGGTTATCTGGTAATTGTAGTGCAGCTTAATGAAGAGATTAATAAAATACTAGAATTTCACTCATTAAAACTGGAGCGCAGATGTATTGGACAGGTTGTACCACAGAGTAGATACAACACCACAAACACAGAGGTCAAATTCACCCATCAGTCAAAGCGGTCAGAATAACCACACCCCTATCTTGAAGCCTTAATATTAATACTACTTAATCGCTTAATATTAATATAACTTTTGATATTAAGTGAACTAAAATGTTCCCTTTCATACTTTCATAGTTGTTATGAAAGTATGAAGGGGAAAATTAAAGGCCCATTTTCTTCAGGCAGTTATTTTTACTTTGAAGTTGGGGGTTTTGATATTGGAGTTTTTGGGGATTGATTCATATTTGGAAGCTTTGAAGGAGCTTAAATTAGCACTTTGTCTTTAGCTTCCTTTATAAGCCCTGGAGGTTGCAGCTTGGCAGTGAAAAGTAAATGGAGTCATCCTGTGGGGACCATGAACATCTGTTCTAAATTTATGGGCCACAGCAATTGACCAAACAAAAAAATAAAAATCCTGAACTGGCAAATATTGTTCTTAAATTTTTTATTTTCTATTTTCTATTTGGAAAACTGCATTTCTGTAATTCACCCACTAAACTATAAAACATCACAAAACTATGCAATGTTAAAAAATCTATAACAGAATCAAATCTTTGTTATTTGTGTTAAAAAAAACATTAAACATTTTTAAAATCTAATACTGATGATAAACTGATGATTAACTAAGAATTACCTGATGGTTTTTGTCTCTAATCTCACTGTAAACATCCATGTACTGGCTAAAGAAATCTACACTGGCATTGTGTTCTGATTTTTAGCTCTAATGAAAAATCACTTTGAAGTGACAAAGAATTTACAAGGTCACATGGAAAAACACTGCCTCAGTAATTGAAACCCAATGAAGAGTTTACTTTTGCCTAAAGCATGCAACACCACTCACTACCTACTAATGAGTGAATTATGTTATAGATGCAAGAAAAATGCAGTTTTAACTGGGGTTGTCAAAGAGCAATTCTTACTCTACAAATATCTGTTACAAATCGCCCATTTACAGGTGCTGGGGCAGCTGTAATACATATTTATCCCAACAGTCAAAGGTAAAGACTACTATTCTGGAGAAAACCCCAACAATCAAGAAATTCCCCTGTGAGCAAGCACTTAAATGGACACAACACAAGAATCATTCACATCACCAAACGTGATTGTGCACCTTCTTAGCGATGACAATTTAATGAAGGCCACTCCACAGTCCAAAAAATGTGATCACACAAGTTATTCCAAACAAAAATCAGGGAAAAAATTACATCACATCATCACGTTTGGGACCAGACATATGTAGATGGCTCCATGGTGGAGAATAAATGGCGATATAGTGCAAAGGTTTACACAGCTTAAAGAACTTTTGGACATTTTCTTCTCCGAACTCAATTCAGAACATTCATTCTTACTGACACTGGCTCTGCACACTCATTGAGACAGTTCCAGGGGAGACATTAATCACGCATGTTTTGTGTCTCTGTTTCACATTTCCCAAACATTATGCCTGAGCCATGGCTTTCTGCAGATACAAAAAGAGTGGTGTAGAAGCAAATAAAATAACACAGTCCTAACCCAATTCTCTTCTTTTTAATTAAATTAAATGTTCATTTCTAGAGGATATTATGGGGAGGTTTTAACTAATTTTGCTACTGTTGTTATTGAGGTAGTTGTCTGTGAACACAGGAGCCATAGAACCACACAGATAAACACCTGGGTCATTTAAAAATACCTCTGTTCAGACTGAAAGCTATGTTTCCCGGACTTTTATTGGCATTTTGTGCAGCTTCCTCTTTCTGCAAATCTTGGAAACAGACATTTAGTTTCCTTTCAGGAGAAGAAGCTGGACTCATTATTCACAATGCAAATGTCAACATGTGGTGACAGAAAACAGTGTTTTGAAAGAGAAAGAGAGGAGCGGGAGATTGATGACAGACCTTACCACTTTTCTTTTCCCTCTGCCTTGCAGAGCACCAGCAGTGCACTAGCACCTGTATTTGTTAGATTAACCATAAACCAGTGACAACATTTATGCGTTGATAATCGGATATAAGGTTCTGATAGTCTGCCAAGAAGACACTTTGGCAAGAAACCTGACAATATCTCACTCTCAAGCGGGATAGTGTCAAACGTGTCTGTTAATCATTTAGACAAGCTGAAGGCCTAAACGTTGCCTCTTATTTGTTATTTGTCCTCCACAGGTGCAGAAACATTACTTATCCCTTGAACCTCCCTCAAGTGAGCATTGTGTTCATTTTTGTGAATGAAGCCTTGTCTGTCATTCTGCGGTCTATTCACTCTGCCGTCAACAGGACACCTTCCCACCTGCTCAAAGAGATAATCCTGGTGGACGACAACAGCAATAATAGTAAGTACCCACATTTTATGTAACAGAAATTGACTGTTTGTCTAGCTGTAGCTCAGCAGCCGCAAAGAGGCAATAGATGCCTTTCCAGCTAGATTGAAGTAATAGGCATGGATTTGCAATTAGGGTGACACTTTGTCTACTATGCATTTCTAAGAGTTTTATGTGGTTTGATCACAAGCGCAAAAGTGAGTAAGCAGTGTGTTGATCTACCTTTCCCTAAGCTTCCATCTGATAATTGTCTTGTCACATCCAATTACTCCCAAGGTAATGGAGAACACCATCAGATAAAGATATTGTTTTGTTGGGTTACAGGTTGTGTAAAAACCGGGTGGAAGCCCATCCTGGATGCTATCAGAATAATCCTTCAGCATCTCTCTCTCCTTCTCTGCCTTTGTTGGTTTTGGGGGAGAGCTGAGCAATTCCAGCCAAAGTTGTTCAAAATTACCTTCAACAAAATATATACACTCAACAAAAATATAAACGCAACACCTTTGTTACTGCTCCCATTCCCCATGGGATGGACGTAGAGACCTAAAATTCATTCCAGATACACAATATAACCATCCCTCCCAAACAGTGGTCACAAATCAGTCCAAATGTGTGGTAGTGGGCACATCTGCTATATTGAGATAATCCATCCCACCTCACAGGTGTGCCACATCAGGATGCTGATCTGACATCATGAGTAGTGCACAGGTGTACCTCAGACTGCCCACAACAAAAGGCCACCCTGGAATGTGCAGTTTTTTGCGCTATTGGGGGTCTGGGGACCCAGAACCGGTCAGTATCTGGTGTGACCACCATTTGCCTCATGCAGTGCAACACATCGTCGCATGGAGTCTATCAGATTGTCAATTGTGGCCTGTGGAATGTTGGTCCACTCCACTTCAATGGCTATGCGAGGTTGTTGGATATTCGTGGGAACTGGTACACGCTGTCGTATACGCCGGTCAAGCACATCCCGAACATGCTCAATGGGTGACATGTCCGGTGAGTATGCTGGCCATGCAAGAACTGGGACATTCTCAGCTGCCATCTGCCCTGAACAATGTGAACCATGATTCATCCGTGAAGCGCACACCTCTCCAACATGCCAGACGCCATCGAATGTGAGCATTTGCCCACACAAGTCTGTTACGGCGACGAGCTGGAGTCAGGTCAAGACCCCGATGAGGACGACGAGCATGCAGTTGAGGGTCCCTGAGACGGTTTCTGACAGTTTGTGCAGAAATTGTTTGGTTGTGCAAACCAATTGTTCCAGCAGCTGTCTGGGTGGCTGGTCTCAGACGATCTTGGAGGTGAACCTGCTGGATGTGGAGGTCCTGGGCTGGTGTGGTTACACGAGGTCTGCGGTTGTGAGGCCGGTTGGATGTGCTGCCATATTCTCGGAAACGCCTGTGGAGACGGCTTATGGTTGAGAAATGAACATTCAATGCACGGGCGACAGATCTGGTTGACATTCCTGCTGTCAGCATGCCAATTGCACGCTCCCTCATTGCTTGTGGCATCTGTGGTATTTTGCTGTGAGACAAAACTGCACATTCCAGGGTGGCCTTTTGTTGTGGGCAGTCTGAGGTACACCTGTGCACTACTCATGATGTCAGATCAGCATCCTGATGTGGCACACCTGAGGTGGGATGGATTATCTCAATATAGCAGATGTGCCCACTACCACACATTTGGACTGATTTGTGACCACTGTTTGGGAGGGATGGTTATATTGTGTATCTGGAATGAATTTTAGGTCTCTACGTCCATCCCATGGGGAATGGGAGCAAAAACAAAAGTGTTGCGTTTATATTTTTGTTGAGTGTATATATAGTTTAAATATCGGTGTTTGCTTGCAGTCAGTATCTGTATTGCTGCTCCTCTGAGGGCCTTCAAACTCCTTTAATGTTAATTAGGAGCTGTGTACACTGGGTTTAACTGATGGATGAATAACACTAATTAGCTGCAAAGCCAGGAAATTTGCCCCAAGGCAGATAACAATCCAGCAAGGTGATGAAGTGTTTGTACATATCTTGTCTGCATTTGCAAACCTAATTCTTACATCTGCATGCATTGGATGTTGAGTAAACACTGTCAGGTCAAAAAGACATTTAATATATGCGTGTAACTACTGAGCTCTGTTCCTTCTGCTCTGCTATCACTGACATGACTGATGTGTGAGATCACTGACAGGTGACTTTAGTCTGCTTTGCAGAGCACAAGATATAGACTTGAAGTCACCTGTGAAAGTGGACCTGATAATTTACAGCAGAAGACTTTAACTACATCACAAAGGCAGAAAGCAGGCTATAAAAAGGTAATGATACTGTGCCAAGGTCATTTATAGGCTTTTCACTTTTAAATAGGCTCTGCACCTTGTAACAGGAACTGAGACAACCATTACGGGCCAATCAACAGGGGAAATTCTGGCACTGGGAGGAATATGTTTACCAGAGTCAATAATGCACAACATGGAGCATTGCCTGTAGCCTGCTGGAGCAAAACATAGATCACTGTGGTATGTCTTGATAACTTACCTCAACTCGACTGAATAAGAATTATCTCTCTCCTTCTGGCTGTTACTGGCCATAAAGTTGGATTTATCCAAATGTATCATATAAAAAAAAAAGTAAAACCCAGAAGTCTCGTCCCAAATTACAACTAATATTCATTCATATTTCATCAGGTAATTGAGAGCTGGAGAGCAGTTGCCTTCAGCGCCTTCAGAGACCCAAGTCATGCGTTGACATTTTGCTGATGGCATTTCGCCCTGTTTGCTTGAGCACTCCGTCACACTGCATATGATAGGCCTGGTGTTATCATTATCACCATGACTGTGAATCTTATCTGTGCTAAATGTCGTTAGCCTGTTGACCTGTGATGCTGCTGATAGTGCTGAAAGGGTCATCATCCAGAGCTTACCTCTGAGGCACCCACGGCCTTGCATTAGTCATCGGCCGCTGTCACAGCTCACCTCCGAGACATTAGCATGCAGGAGAACGTGTAGCCATCAAGGTAGAGAAGGGCAAATTGACCTAGCTGATTCCTCCTTAATTGGATAATGTCCCAAGCTGTGGGCCGCGAAAGACTTGTCCGTGTAAAAGTAGGGTTTTGCAAGGGTATCGCTTATTAGACAGGCTCAGAGGACTTGTGATCCATTCTTTACCCTAAAATGTAATATGTTAGGGTGTAGAGTTCTATGATGAGACACTAACCTGAAAGAAAACGGACAGCAGAAAGAAAAAATCATGCTTATAGTAATGTAAAATTGTTGAAGAAGACTGTCTCTGCATCATCCATCTAGACATTCAAAGGCTAGCCTGCTGATTAGCCTCTGTAGGCAACATGCAATCTTTTGCCAAGGTTTCCTGTTCACTCATTTAAGTAAGGAGATAGAGATAATAAAAAGCTTACATTTCATTAGAAGATAGTTTTAAGATTACATTTTAGCAAATATAATGTTCTGCCACACAGACTATTTATGCAAACTTTTCTCAAAAGGGATTAAAAAACGTGAAAATAATTTAAGCATGCTTAAGCATTCAGAAATTTCCTCCCTTGCCTTCATGTAAAAATAGTCATAGGCAGAGATTACTATGGCTTTTAACAGTTGTCAAAAACTGCCTGAGTTTTCTGATATATGATAGAGTCTAATATGCTTGTTGGCTAATTAATCCTTTAGTCACAAAAGTTAAATGTAAAGTTCTCAGAAACTAGTGAACTAACCATAATAGTCTCCGCTCCTTTAAAAACAGAAATAGATTCAGTTTGCTAAAGAACTTTCTGGCATGTTTTATGGCAATTTGTTACTGACCAGTAACCACTGACTTAGTGTGGAATGGTTCAGCCCCTCATGTGTGCAAAAAGGTTCCAGCATCTGTTGGAAACCACTGAGATATCCATCAAGCAGTTACTACAGGTCCAGCCAGTGAAAGCTGGAGGCTACGCAAAAGTTATGATATGATCAGAAACAAAAGATTGTATTAGTGTTCAAATTGTTGTTAATATGTACTGCCAAGAATGTGTCCAGATATTTTCCTGTTCTTTGACAATGCTTACTGAAACGTCCGTACCAGAAAAGTCTTCATCAACGTCTAGAGAATGATAAACAGGCAGTGCCAATTTGTGATAGAACTGTTAGCAATGTACTCTATGTTCACCATGTTTTGTTTTTTTAGCTTTTTTATTTATTTATTTTTTTTTAAACAAACTGCCTTTGGACTTTTTGGCTTGATTGTGGAGGAAGAGCAGTTCTCAGTTGGATATTTTAAACACTGATTTTCACTACCACTGAGTTGTGCAGTGAGAAATTGCCAAGTGATGCTGTGCAAACTACTCATCAACTGCGAGACCTGTATCCATGACGATTTGCCATCTGCTGTGCAAGCAGTAACTCCTGCTTGCTGATAAATGGTGTTTAGTTTGAACATGCATGAAAGAAACATAATATTCAAGGCATAGTCAGATTGGCTCAGTTCATAGAAACATTTATGTAAGTTATGATGAAAGATAGATGAGGAAGGAAACAATGACTAAAATCCCATTCATCAAATATCCTTTGCCTGGTTGTGCATGCAATGATATATGACACAGTCACAGCTAATTCCCTGTGCAGCTAGGAGAAAATCTGAACAAGAGGATTTTAAGCCCTGTAGCCATATGGAAAGCTTTCAAGGTTTGTTCAGGAAAAATTGTTCATTCAGGAAATCCTTTTCTATAACTGTGTTACATCTGACTGAGAATAGGCTTGAGGTGAGCTAAATGGCAGGTTCTTCTAGTTTGCCACTCACCATTAGATTTGCTATTCATCCTCTGAATGAGAAAAACCTTGACTTTTCTTTGATACTTGTAAATTATGTACTGGAATTAGTGCACGGCTGCACAGTGATGTTATAGCCTGTTTTGCTTGTTGTTCGAGTCCAACTCTATCCCAAAGCCCATTGCTTTCCAGCAGAGCCTCAGCCGGATATTGGTCCTGAAAGATTGATGAGCGTTGGCTATCAGCTATTCCTGGTGTAATGAAGTGTGTTTTATTAGGATTTGTTATGAGGAATAAGAGCATCATTCTTATTTTCAGTGCACACACACATTAGTATGTTTTAATTATTGATGGATTAAAACTTATAGATCTGTTGCAGCTGCTTTATTGGCTTTAGCCAAAGTAAATGGAATTATATAGCTAATCTCTCTACTAAATGCCTTTAAACTTGAATTAGTACAAAAATTACTCTGCTTTGAGTTTGAGAAATCTCATTAGGGGCAAATTCACATTTCAGTTGTTAGCTGATTGCAGTTAATAAGGAGGTATAGAAACCAACTGTTACTGACTCCTCTTCCTACTGTAATACTCAACATACAGGACATGTAAAATACCACAGTTTCATGTGGCATGTAGTGCATGTTCATTACTATGAGAATTAATGTGCTTTTGAATTATTTATTACCTGGCAGGAAATGGCAGCCGTCCACTGGAATAAATTAAACACACTCTGACTCTTTTCTGTTGAAGCACTCCTGTTTCCACATGTGGTCTGCTTGTAGTCCAGTTTTGGTTGCATGCAGATAAACAGTGTGAATGGAGAGCAAAAGATAGATGGCATTTCCTAAATGCAATCTCGAAACCAACAGATTGCTTTACAAGAGCTTCTTAAAATGTATCTTTATTCGTAAACAATGATTAGTGTGAGAAACAACTGTACCCATCATCCAAAAGTTGGATGTTGCCTCCAAAGCATAAGTCAACAAACTAGTGATTTATTCCAGAATACGTAAATCTTTTTGTTTTTTACTTTTGTTGCTCGATGACATTTTGTGTCTGGAAAGTGTGAGTGTGCACAAACTGAAATAAGTGGCATCTCCTGCGCTCACATTTATAGGTGGGATATCTTATCTATATTATCACTCTTCATAGAGTTTGTTGACATTATATAATTCAGACTCAAGGGTGAAGGCAGGATAGCGGACATTTTATAGAACAGCTTCACGTACCTGTGTATCCCACAGGCCAACTGGAACTATGATCAAGATGCAAGAAGGTCAACCGTAGCCAAATACATCCAGAAAGTAAGACAGGTGCTCAGAAGCCAGCTGAATGGTAGGAATAGGATCTGAGCCATCAATAAATAAGCCCTATGAGTCATCAGATACTCACCTGGAATACTAAGCTGGCCACAGGAGACATAGATGCCACTGATGTCAAGACGCAAAAACTCCTCACAATTCATTGAGGTTTTAACCCAGAGTCCAGCACTCTGAGGCTCTACGAGCACCAGAAAGAGAGAGGGTGAAGATTTATTAGCGTCATAACCTAAATCCTTGAAAAAACACAGAGCATCTATGAATACATCTGGAAGATAGTCCCCTGAGATGAGTGCCTCAGGCACTCAGACAGTCAATGATGAGGAACAGAAGGAGGAACTGTGCCATCAGATAGAGGAAGGGGCTGACAAGACATCCTACCAGTGGCTAGAAAAGGCCAGCATAAAGGACAGCACAGACACAGAGTGTATGAGGAGTCTACCACAGTCAGAAGGACCCAAGCTGCAGAATGTCCAAACTTACCCCAGAGACTATCCATCACAAAGGAAGAGGAAAAAAGATGCAGAGGAGGCAGAACCAAGTAGCTGGGATAGTGTATGGGATCATCTATGTTTATTATAGACTCGAAGTCTCCAACTCCTGATAGGAGACACCAACAAAGGTGGATGTAGTGATGGATCTGGCAATCCCAGTAGACAACATCAGAAAGAATGATTGTTAATAAATAGCAAAGGACCAGGGGCTGAAGGAACAGCTGCAGCAGATGTGGAAGGTAAAGGTCAAAGTGCTCCCAGTGGTAATAGGAGCATAAGAAGCTTTAAAGCTCAACATCAGAGGTCTCTGCCCAGAAAAGTGCAGTCCTAGGAACAGCTAAATAATCCGCCGAACCGTCAAACTCCCAAGTGTCTTGTAGAGGACCCGAGCTTGAGGAACACATGCACCACCACCCCAAGTTCAGCAAGAGGGAGATTTATTTTTTATAAAACAAGACCCCTTATTAACTTCACCTTGGGTGGCAATGTAGTATGCTAGGAATTATGTGATGTCAGCAGACTAGTGTGTCCGCATGTGTGTGTATAAGAACCTGTGCAATTCTTTGGCTTTGGCAATCATGTTGCTTTACTGTGAATATCAATGTAAAGAAAGACATAATAAAATTGTCATACTCCACATATGGAGGAGATGAAGATAATTACTGCTTTTGCAACCCTTGAAAGGATTCCAAAAGAAAACATGAGCTCTTAGCACTCATTTCTGCTCTTTCTATAGGAATTCAATGCTGTGGATTCACTGGATCATATGGTATGAGACTTGTTTACTAACAGTTGTCAAAATTAACTATTAAGTCAGAAGCCAGCAGAAAATAAGGCTGAAAAATATTTCATTTAAAGACCACATATTGGTTTGCTGAATGCATTGTTGGACTGTGGGGAGTCTTTACATTCCAAGAAAATATGCTGCCTTTATTATCTTTGTAGAGTTGATGAGGACTGGACCGTACAACTTTTGAATAACAGAAACTTTCTTTAACAGAACTTTTTGCTAGCATTATTCGTTTAGAAAATCAAACTTATTTTTTTTCTAAAGCACCTCACACTGCCTCTAATAAAGCTAGCACAGCATAATTTCACGGTAGCCACTTTTTGTCTTCTCGCAGCTGCTTCTCACTCTCTTCAAACTGAAAAGATGGTTAAAACAGTGGGAACACAGCCTCGGGTGATTTATGTAAGGAATGATAAAACACAGTACTGATAAAACTTTTATTTTTCCCCCCAGCTTTATCTGGTTGATAGTACAGTACAGAGCTATGATGTAATTTTGCCTTATCACACTGGTCTATGCTGATATTTTACAGCAGACTCAGAAGCTTGGCCTTTTTGAAAGAATTCGTTTCCGTCTCAGTCTGTTTCACTATCCTTGGCATTTTTCTAGTCGAAGCACAAGGTGAACCTGTAAATGTGCTGTTGTAATTTATTGCATTTTTGAGAAAATTACCAAAAATGTGGCTCTCTCAAAACCTTGAAGTAAAATACATATTTATTTGTCATGTAAGCAGCAATGAGTCATATTCTCCATGGCGTGATTCATCACACAGTATACAGCTCAGGTAATAATGGAGGTAAACTTTGAATCCAAACATCAAACCACAGACATTTCATCTCCTCCTTCCATGTTTTGAAAAGCATTGCAGGCTGAGTTCTCAATATTGCAATATCCCGTTATGACTGGTAAGCCCCATGGAGGTCTGCAGTGCTGGCTCAAGCTGCTGCCTGTTTGGTCCAGTGATCAAAGCAGTGAAGCAGAAGTGCTGCTGGCCTCCGACCAGTGAAATACTGCCCACTGGAGGAGGACATGATGTGTTCTTGTGGGTGGAAGTTTACTTCTAAGTAGCTCTCACTTTTCTTACCCTTTTCAAATGATATCTTCAGACACTGATATGCATTCGTTTGTTTCTTGCAGATGAGCTAAAGGAGAAACTTCATGATTTTGTGTCTGAGACTAACAGCCAACGTCCAGGATTCATAAAGATGGTGCGGCACGACAAGCAGGAGGGTTTGATCCGGTCCCGAGTGAGTGGGTGGAGGGTTGCTACCGCCCCAGTCGTTGCCCTCTTTGATGCCCACGTTGAGTTCAGTGTCGGATGGTGAGTAACTCACAAGTGCAGCATGTGAAAAGCTCAGCTTAGCAGCACAAGAGCGCCGCTTCTTGAGCCATATTGCTCTGTGAGGGTTGATTGTTTCTTTTTTTCAATCGAACCATCAAACTTCCTTTATATAAATAGCAGGTTAGCGCAGGTTCCAAAAGAGTACGAACAGATTCAGCTGAAAAAAATTAAATCATATTTAAAGCTAGATAAAATAAATTAACAAGACATACTGTAAAATAAAAATATAATGTACACATACACAATGTGCATTACAAGCAAGTGGATAAAAATTAAGTTACACTACTGTAGATTAAATAAAATTGAGAGACAAAAAATTGTAACAAAACTGCAAATTCACTTAAATCTAATTTTAGAAATGTATTGTGTATATATTACTTTAAAAGAAAGAAATTTGCTATGTCTTTATAATGAACTAAGTAAATAAAAAATACAGTACATGATATTCATACATCAAAAAGCCAAGCTGAGTAGTTTTATGTTTACGACTGAATAAACAGCACTTCGGGCTCTTCTCAGGACTCACTCACTCGCACTAAGAGTGGGCCAGAGCATAAAAAAGCTGCATCCCTGCCCAAAGATTTTTGTTCTGCACTTTGAAACATCTGACTTGTGCTAGAGAATGTGAAGAGCCTCAGTGATTCACACAATATATACATTTACATGTACGCCAAGCAAGACAATAAACTTTTGTTCTGCCGGCAACAGTAATTTGTATCTTTGTATGACAAGATCACTGAAACACATCAACTAACAGTTAAAAATACAGAGTCCGATATTAAATGTGAATTCAAAGGTGCAGGGGTTCTTTGTCACTTTTCAAACCGGCATGTAAGACCCACTCGTGTATTTAGATGAGAAGCATAAAGACCTCACTCCCTTTGGTCAAAATCACATCAAAATTAAAGAATATGATTTTTTTAAGGGGAAAAAGTGGATTTTAGGTGCCTTAATAAAAATAAAATAACAGTTATATTCAAATTTTCCACAGTATTTGAAGGGCACACACATGCATAGATGGGAATTTAGATGTATACTGATTGTATAAGTGCAGTTTATTGTAATTATTTATTATAGCAGATCCAACCTCTGTTATAGCTCATAATATAATTTTAAATTTTTCTGTGTGTGTGTGTGTGTGTGTGTGTGTGTGTGTGTGTGTGTGTGTGTGTGTGTGTGTGTGTGTGTGTGTTCCTGTTATTGTGTATTGTGTTAGTTTTTCCATGAATTGTATTTTTTGAAAAACTGTTTGGAAAAGAAAAAATGTGTAATTGTGTGTAAACAAATCTTATCTCTTCCTATTTTGATTAAAAAATATAATTTCCATAAAGCTTTGAGATGAGCAATGAACTGAATAAAATTGTTTACTGAACAAATACCCTAACCTGACAAGTGTGGTCATAGAGTCGATGGAGAAAGCACGCAACAACACATACTGACACTGAAATATCTTTCTCTCTCCATATTTACAGGGCTGAACCTATTCTGCAGAGAATTAAAGAAGACAGAACCCGGATAATCTCCCCATCCTTTGATAACATCAAATATGACACTTTTGAGATTGAAGAGTATCCGCTGTCTGCACAGGGCTTTGATTGGGAGCTGTGGTGTCGCTACCTCAACCCACCCAAGTCCTGGTGGCACAAGGGCAACAAGACTGCACCAATTCAGTAAGAGAACTACATAATTGTTTTTAGCCTAAATAAAATAAAGTGATTAAAGTATTCAAAAACACATGTAAATCCTGCTAAAAATGGATTTTATGCACTTCCCTGAACGTTTTACAAATGTTCTTGGGTCACACATCTTTTCCTGCCTTCTGTTACTATAGCAACTGTGTCACGCTAACATTATATGTGCAGAGAATAGCAAAAAAAGCTCATCTTCATCCCCTTAAATCCTTCAGGAGCCCAGCTCTGATTGGCTGCTTTGTGGTGGATAGGCTGTACTTTGAGGAGATTGGTCTGCTCGATGAAGGGATGGAGGTGTATGGGGGTGAAAACGTGGAGCTGGGCATCAGGGTGAGTAATGATGTTACTCCTCTAGCTATGGGCCATTGTTCATCCAGGTAATGTGTGGAAAATTAACTATGATAATGAAACTTAATGGTTGTTAGGAGCAAGGTCGCCGAGGTCTTCACTCACTGGTTCATATGTAAAATGCTAAACTCATAAGCCTTACCTTGGAAAGTGTAATTTGGCTTCAAGCAATGGTCTCTGTGCATTTAAAAATTGTGTGGGGGAAAGAAATATGAAGCAGCCTTTGGGGTTATGTAGAATATCCATTATACAAACTGTCAACACTGTATTTTTGCTGAATGCTACTGTTTTTAATCTCAAAACTAGAGAACTGTAAAATAAGGCTGGCACTTCAAATTACTGCTGATCAAAACATTCTTTGGAAAGTTCTTAGAAATATATAACTCACAAAACAATCTCCCTTCATGGCACACATAGTAGTAGTAGTAGTATCACACTGCCCAATAAGTACAGCAAGTGATACTGAGTGTTAAAAACAATGAAAGGTGTCCACTGCAGGCAAGGTCTTTATTTTAATTTAATTTTTTTGATCTTTCATCATTTTTTGGGCTTCTGCTTCTGGTGAACTCCACTGTCACTCCTTTTACTGTTGCAGGACACTTGTCAACTCTATCCACGTCCACAGACGTGCAATCGGGATTTTGGAGAACTGCACAGGAGTGTCCCATAAAAACCAACCATAAAAATGTATTCTGATGGACACATTTGCGGGACCATAAAAATATGTTTTTCTCCTGTTGGTAGGTGTTCAGTTGGCCATGTAACCTACTGTACATCTATCTCTGAATGCACTGACTCTAACTCATGACAGTCTAACGCAGACTGTCTCAGGACTATATGTATTACTATCCTTATAAGAGAAGGATAGAAAGTGAAACCAAGTATATTTTTGAAGAATATGTTTTGTTTTGTTTTTAAGGAACAGGGAAATTTGGGAAAATATTAATATTGGCATATTGCTTATTTGGAAAATTAAACTGCAAAACTAACATTTGACTTCTCCCATTACAATAAAAAAAAAAAAGTGAATACTGGCCTAGACTTAGCATAGCTTGGCTCGAATTAGCTGCTTTGTTTTTTATTGTTACCTTATCAAGGCACAGAGATCATTTCTCTTCCTTTTTTACATAAATTTACAACAAGAAAAATAGTAGAAAAACAGGGAGGCCATGCATTGCAAATGGTGAGATGATTTGACTGGAACAAGTGACTCGAGCAGAGGGAATTATCCCTTTTTTCCTACTGTACCTGGAATACACTGTGACATATTCCCTCATGTAGATTTAGCTAGAACAAATGATCACTACTAATGAATTCTGAAGTCTGAATGATCACCTTCATGCCCCGGCGATCCCTCTGAAGCACATGTGAGACTCTGATAGCAACCGTGTGTGAACAGAATGCTGACATTGTTTAGAGCAGAGAGATGCACCGTGTCTGCCGTTGAGTTGCGTCCTTCTAACAGTGCTTTAATTAATTTGTACACCCTCATCAGCTTTGTCTGGGAGCTGAAAATCGCTTTTGTGTGCATTCACTTCAGCAGAAACAAAAGCAGATGGGCCAGAGCTATAAGTACCCTCTAGCAGATGATAGCACACATGTACTATACCAAGATCATTAATGCAGCTATCAGCAGGTTTATTAAAAGCAAGAAACGAGGGACAGCTCCTCCTCAACTGCACTTTCCCTGGATTTTTTTTTTTTTTGTGAGCAGAAAATGGAGACAAGTTTTTGACAGGATGCTGAATGTAGAAATAACCATTCTCACTAATGACAGAGATGCAATCATCAGTAAAGAAGGGTGATTAGTCCTGCAAGTCATTACATGCTTTTAGAATTCCCGAGTCTGATAATAGCCCCAGTGCCTGATTCATAGCTGAACACATTGATGATTTTATCACATATATTATAACCCATCGCTTTGCCTTCTTGCTTTATTATCTTAGCTTTGAGTTCAGTCTTTGTCCACCATGTTGTTTACTTCCATGGTTATAATTGACTGAAGGAACTTGCCCTTGCTGGGAGTTAAATGCAGTTTATAGTTCTGCAGCATTTTTGAAACAGAGGGTGAGACAATGAGCTTAGAGCTACAAGTCTGAAGGACCCTGGCTTGGCCCCAGATTAACAGTCCCATAGAGCCCCAACAGGGTCTGTTTGTCTGTCTGTAGCGTATTGGTCATGCCTCCAGACCACCTGCCAGCATGCAAACTGGCTGCTGACGAATCTTCAGAGACACAGTCAAGCCAGGCCAAAAACTGCAGGCTTTGGCTGGGGTTTTAAAGGGCTTGTGCTCTGTAGAGTGAGGTTTGAATGAACTGCTGCTCTATGATCACATTTGGTCACAATGCAGAAGAATAATATTTGACTATCTGGATGTGTTGTTTTCATAAATGGCATCTTATGTGTATAACTGAAGGGGGATGCATCTCATCGTGCCTATGAACAGGGGATTATACATTTCTGCCATATGTGAAAAAATCCAGCATCATGTGCTTCATATAAGGTTTTTATTTTATGCTATTTAACATAAGAGCTAGATTCTTTTGTTCTGGTACACATTAGAATAAAAAAAACTGTTTGATTAAATCCAGTACCAGTCAAATGTTGGGACACACCTGAGAACATTTCTCTTTATCTGACAAGTTTATAAACGTGATGCATAGTGCATATAAAAGAGTATTTGACTATTATACACAGTTAGCAGTCAGTGCGCTAAATCCATCGTAACTGTATTTTGTCAAATGTAAATTTAATGCAGTTTGTTCTGAATATGTAAAATTCATAACATAGAATATCAGGGATGTTTAGAAGTAAGACATTTTACAGGGAAATCTCTAAATAACCCAGATCATTTTTTGGTTCAAGATGAATCTCTGGTTTAGTTTTCCTCTCTCCTGGCTGTTGATGATTTACCCCAAATAATTATTTACCAAAGTAAGCTAGGAACAAAATATACACATCTTTAGTAGAATGTACAATTGTCTGTTATGAATCAGTTATTTAAAGCAGTTTAAAGTCAATGTTTTGCAGAAGCTCCAACAAAACAAAAAGGTAATCCAGATTCAGAAGTCAAACAGAGCAGGAGAACAGATAATCTTATTTATACTAAATATCTTCATATATCTTTACCAAATCCCCAGTAAAAACTTGAATTCACATTTTGAGTGCCCACCAAAGACTGAACGGAGACCACTTTTACAAATTCACATTTTCATTACATTATATATGTATTTATAACCAGTATCATATAATGCATTGCAATTTCTAATTGCCATCTACTGCTGCCTGTAGGACGCTAATGCTAGTGCTTTATCTTTCTTTTTAAGCGGTCTTTACAGATACAAAAACTATTGACTGCAAAATAGCTACTGAGTTACACGTGATAAAAGCAGTGTTGGTCAAGTTACTTGAAAAAAGTAATCAGTAACTTATTACTGACTAGTTACTACTCAGTAACTAATTACTGATTACTTCCTCAGAAAAGTAATCCTGTTACTTTACTGATTACTTATTTTCAAAAGTAATTAGTTACTTAGTTACATAGTTACTTAAAAAAAAAAAGATTTACAACCTGAATAGGTAATAAAGCAATAGATCTTTAAGCCCAATCCAATTTTTTCTGCATAATCCATCATATAAAATGTAATCAAATGAAAAAGTCTCTTTTTGAAACTAGTTTTATTAGTTTTAATCTTTTAATTTTACGCATGAAGCAAACATTAAATTATATTCAACATTCTCTGACTGGAAGAAATTTGTTTAACATTTAAACTTATTTTCTGCACATTCCAGCACATAAAATAAAATAGGTTTTTGTGTTTACACTCAGTCTTTCAGATAAATGCAAGTAAAACACAGCAGAAAATAAATAAAATCGAAGACTCAGCGGTCCTGTTGCTCTATTTTCACCTATATAGCAGGAGTGGGGCAGGCGGAGTTTTGCCCTGGTGCAGGTGTGTCCAGTGTTGTCAACTTAGTGACTTTGTCGCTATATTTAGCAAGTTTTCAGACCCCCTTAGCGACTTTTTTTCTAAAAAGCGACTAGCGACAAATCTGGCGACTTTTTCTGGTGTTATTGGTCTTATTTACGATGACTTTTTGACATCAAAGCGGGTATCGCTTTTACTCTCAACAAGCAGCGGGTGCTGCCGTGGGTACCACGCCTGTTCCAAAGCACTCACGAGCGGAGGATAGTCCTCCCCCAGCTGCTATCAAGGCAGAAGACGTTTACACCTGTGTGTCCAAACTGCAAATGAATCGCGCATGAGCGAAGCCGCTGGTCCCGCACTGTCTGTAACGCAATCAGTTCTTCTTTTACTGTTATGCTGTTTTGTGGATCACGAGGTTTAAAACTACTTATACACACACAGTAACTCCACCAGAGTGCCTATTTCGGGTCACTTTTGCCGGTCCAAGCCCGGATAAAGGAGCAGGGTTGGAATTGTGACATTAAAAAAAAAACAATAATTGCTAAAATAAATGTCATTTATTTAGGTCGCCGGTTCGATCCCAGGGCTCTCTGTCCTGGTCGTTGTGTCCCTGGGCAAGACACTTTACCCCACTTGCCTACTGGTCTTGGCCAGAGGGGCCGATGGCGCGATATGGCAGCCTCGCTTCTGTCAGTCTGCCCCAGGGCAGCTGTGGCTACAACTGTAGCTTGCCTCCACCAGTGTATGAATGTGAGAGTGAATGAATAGTGGTATTGTAAAGCGCTTTGGGTGCCTTGAAAAGCGCTATATAAATCCAATCCATTATTATTATTATTATTATTAATTTGTAGTTCTAAATTAACTCTAAATGCATTTAAGACGTTTTTACTCACTTCATGTCTCTTCCACTATGTTATTTCTCTCTCCAACAACATAGGTTACAATTATATTAGCATGACCAATCATGCAAATTAGCCGATGACGTCATTTAGCGACTTCTAGCAACTTTTAGGACAGCCAATAGCGATTTTCCTTACTGAAGAGTTGGCAACACTGGGTGTGTTGTAGCGGTCAGTGGAAGGATCTGGGAGTTTCACATTCCCGTGGCAGTGTACTGTCGGTGCTTGCTCGGAAGTTTAGGGGGTTTTTTTGCTGTAAAAAGAAGTTTTCTTCCCAGTGAACAGAGGACGCTAATGTTTTTGTCACTTTTTACAGAATCAAACTCAAAATAACGCTTTAAACACTGCACGGTCATACTCTCTCCCGCACTCTATGTTAGCCATTGTTGATCTGCACACAGCTGTTGCCACGAATGTCGCACTCGCTTACATCATTGTCATGAGACACTCTCCCAAAAAAAATCACAGTTTTAGTAACGCAGCAACGCTACATGCTTACGGGAAAGTAACAGTAATCTAATTACCTTTTTTGCAATAGTAATCCCTTACTTTACTCGTTACTTGAAAAAAGTAATCGGATTGCAGTAACTTGTAATGCGTTACTGCCCATCTCTGGATAGAAGGGCCAATGACAGTCTCTGGAAATTCAGGAAATGTATCTGTATGTGTTGGAGATGAATCCAGTGAATTAGAATCAAAAGTCCTTCTGAATGTGATCTATCTATGTTGTCTATTGCATTAAAATGCTGAAGGATTGTCTTAGGGAGTCTGAGTCATGTCCACAATAAAACACAAAGCATCGTTAGATCCGTAACACAAATCTGACCTGTTTCTAACAGGGCTGGTTCTCTGTTTGAGCTTCAAGGAACACTGGGATGATTTGTTTTTTGAAAACTGAAGGTGGATGCATTAAAAAAACATATATATCATTTATTTTTTTGAGGTTATCCTTCAAGTCAGACTGTACGGTGGAATGCACAGCAAATTGCCACAGGACCATGAAACAAAATTATAATACAAATGATTTCCCCAAACACCTGTGAATACTGGGTATCACGCCAGTGAAGTCAGCCTAGGACAATGCATCATAAGAATACCAAAGCAGACATCATCACTCTAACAGTGCCAGGATGGTTGTGTTGAGAAATGAGAATCATTGAGGGCTATGAAAAACAATTATGCAGCAGCCTTTGTGCACAGTATTTATGGAAGTGGCAATAAAGCATCATTACTGTCATCATAATGATTTACACAGTAGATTTCAGCCAAATAGTCACCAAGCAATTTAATTTGCTATAAAAAAAAAGTGTAATCTGTTTGAGCTTTAAAAAAACAAAACAATGTAAAACACATAAATAGGACTTCGAATCAATCAAACAAAAAAAAAAAAATATTAAGGCCAGTTATCAAACTGAACTATTTTCTGTGATAATTTTTAAAATGATAGTTGTCATTTAATCAAACTTGCAGTTTGATCAGTTACCAAGCATCAGGATTTTTTATGTATCTGTTGAAGAAATACTTTATGTGCTGCACATGTAATAGACAACACATATAGTAAGTTTAAGTATTCCAATACAGCAAATTAGTTATTTCGATTCAGCATATACAAAATCAAACAGCAATGTCACGCAATGTATATTTAAATTTAAATATATTCTCATCACCCATATGGAAAAGAAATAAAAGACTTGCATAAGATTTGGCTTACTTCATATGGTGAATCATATAAGGCTTATATGATTTACTCATGAAAGTGGCCACTTTCTCATTACTTTCATATATTGTTTTAGTAAGTATCCAAAACATACAAGTTTCATTTATATAATTTTTCAAGGGATCTTATATCTGTTTTCATTCTTGTATGCTTCTCATACACGTTTCACACAAGACAGATGCAAACTTTATAAGATTTATATATATCTTTTCCATGTGTGCAGCCACATTATTAGGCACACCCACGGGTGGTCCTGGCATGTTTGGTGCCCTGGGAGAACTCTCCTGCAATCCCCAAAATGCGCTGTCATGATGTCGGGGCACCATGGGTGCGAGCAACTTTTTTTGCCCATGCCATGATGCCGCCACGGGCAACCGCCCATGTGGCTACTGGGCACACCTGTAGATATGCTCAAGATTATCTGCTGAATAGGAGAGAAAGATTTAAGATGTGCTGTGGTTGTGGGTACCAGATGATGGTTTGACTATTTCACAAAGTACTGATCCTGACCCAGCGCTACGGTTTGCAGAGAATGGTCAGAAAAGGAAAATATCCAGGGAGTGGCAACAGTAATTCAAATAAGCACTTGTTAGAACAAAGGTATGCAGAAGAGCATCTCTGAATGAACAAAATGTTGAACGCTGAAGGACATGGGCTTCAGCTGCAGAAGATAACACATGCAACTGAAATCTGCAGCAAATGTGTGATGCTATCATGTCAATATGGAATGATTCCAGCAATAAGAATTAGGGCAGTTCTGGAGGCAAAAGAAGGTCTAACCCAGAACTAGCAGGGTGTATCTAATAATGTGTATGAATATACAAGCTTTGTGTCTTGTAAAACACATTCACATTCACAAAATGTTTCCCACGTGTCATTATTTTAGTCTTAATCTCAATATTTTGGGTATCAATTGCAGGTGAGTGAATCTGAAACAAAAGCCACATTCACATTAGCAGTACCTGTGAATAAATTACCAGCTCAATTTTGTGTTCAGTATTCACACTGCATAATGCTGTTTTGAAGTTCTCCACCATATAAAATTTTAAAAAGATTTAGCTCTCTGTAATCATACATGAACGAATAACAAAACATTGTAACATAATGACCGAGTCTGTAATTGTAAGACAGCGCTGATTGAGTTCCATGACCCCTGTTCTGCTGAAAATCTATTGAACCCCGCTGCGTAATCTCAGACCAACAGGACAATCAATGAGCAAGTCTTTTTTCTAACAGGGGTAATGGGAACAGCATCGCAGCCGTCTTGTATAAAAATGAGAAATGTTGCAGTTTCATGGATACGATGATCCTTGTTATACGGTAATGCTATATGAGCCAGAGTTAAATCCCATAAATGGCAGTGGTTTGCAGTAAGCAGCTGGACACTTGTAACAGTAAAATAGTTTTATAGTGTACTGAGACAAATGCAGAAACGCTGTTTTAAGCGGAGCCATATTAACAGAATTAACTTCAATGACTCCCAACAAATACCAGTCTGTTCACATAACTCAGACCGGCTTCTCTACTTTGGCCTGCCCATTCAAAGTCATTTCAGTAGGAGTAACATTATAAGACCATACTACTCTCACTGGGTTTTAATTTTTATACTGAAATTGTTATTAGTGTTTCACATCATTCATAAGCCATCTTTCCACTTACCAAAAAACATTGCTGGTTTCCTTTTTCCTAAGAAAAATATTAGATGTAAGTATAACCACTCTTAGCTACGTTTGCTCTAGGAGCTTCACTTTGTTCTTGGCTTTTGGCATTACAACAGCTATATCACTGTGAAGATAAATGTGGTTGATTATTATGTTAAAACCTTCACCCAGTGCACCAAAATGTCTGTGTAAAATTTTGAGTGAGAAGAAAACTACTTGGATTTAAAGAAAAAAAGACTAGAAGGATTCGGTATCGACTCTATACAGAAGAACTGTGCTCATCAGGGTTCAGACTGCAGGCTTTTATTTTGTAAAAGCACCTCTGAGTGGTGGGAATTTCCCAGTGCAAACACACCAGGAGATACTCATAATACAGACTGTTGAATTAAATTCTTTCTAGTGTTGTTTCTGGAGGTAAAATAAGTCTACAGCAACATTTTAAAGAAAAACACTGTTTTCTTCTGTGAGGACTTAGACAAAGAGATTTAAAGTACTGTGAAAAAGTCTTGAGTCATCCCTTATTCCTCTCAGTTTTGCTTCCAAGGACCTTTTAAGGTAATTTTTATAGAGTGGTCTTGAGCAATAGTTCGTCAAGCTTTCTGAAGGTCTTTCGGGGATTTTTCTTTTTAGACATTGGCCTTGGTTTTCCCTCATTTTCCACCCAGTCCTTCTACTTTTTTAGAGTAATGCTGTATTCGTGTTTGATTCTTTCCGTATTTTTGGTTTGTTTGGTTGGTCATGAAGCCACTAAACAATGACTATGATTTAATTAAGAATTTAAAGAAGACACTTGATTTAACAGATGAACCAGTGTAGTGTCTACCTATATAATTTTTAATCGCATCCTTAGGCACTTGTTACCATCAGCCTGTTGCAAAATATCCTAATATTTTCCCATTTCTTTAGGTTGCCAATGCCAAATAAAGCAGTCTGACAGGAATAAAATAGTATTTTTGCACCAGCAACATGATTGCTCTAAACTGAAAACTTGGTATATCTCAGAATTGTGTGGCGTATGTCCTTAAAGACCAAAGAACATGTTTCCTAAAAATAAAACCTGCAGCAGTTGAATAGTATCTGAAGGTTCTGAACCTAAGAACTAGAAAAAAATCCAGCAAGAAAACAGACAAGACCCGACTAATACATCTGACCCTTTGGTTGATCTACTGCTCATCAGAAATGTTCTCAGTGGTGGCTCTCAATAAGCCATTCTTAAGTAAAGGAAACATCCGTCCATCCATCCATTTTCTGCCGCTTATCCGGGGCCGGGTCGTGGGGGCAGCAGCCCAAGCAGAGAAGCCCAGACCTCCCTCTCCCCAGCCACCTCCTCCACCTTGTCCGTGGGAAAATCAAGGCGTTCCAAGGCCAACCGAGAGATATAATCTCTTCAGCGTGTCCCGGGTCTGCCCCGGGGCCTCTTCCCTCTGGGACATGCCTAGAAAATCTCACCCAGGAGGCATCCTTGTCAGATGCCCGAGCCACCTCAACTGACTCCTTTCGATGTGGAGGAGCAGCTGCTCTACTCTGAGCCCCTCCCGAATGGCCAAACTTCTCACCCTATCTCTAAGGGAGAGGCCAGCCACCCTTCGGAGGAGGCCCATTTTCGCAGCTTGTATTAGCGATCTCATTCTTTCGATCACTACCTACAGCTCGTGACCATAGGTGACGGTAGGGGCGTAGATCGACCGGTAAATCGAGAGCTTCACTTTTACACTCAGCTATCTCTTCACCACAACAGACAGCATCCGCATCACTGTGGCCACAGCACCAATCCGTCTGTTAATCTCCCTTCTGTAACATAAAACAGGATTTTTCATTAATAATTCAAGGCTAAGAATCTTCACATGCTGCCTGTATGAATTACTTCATCCCTGTCTCCTAAGAAGTTGCATTTATATGCATTTATTCCTTATTAGCTTTTTGAGGGGGTTTTTTCAAGAGTAACATTCAGACCTGAGTTAGGGTCAAAAAAAGAAAAAAAAATCCTGAGTAGACAACATGATGGATGCACATTTAAAGTTGGCATGTTTGTAGTCTGCAAATGAAAAAATAAAAAATGTAGGTTTACCTTTAAAATATCACTATTTCTCTTAGGTAGACTTGTGCAAAGTTTTTCCAATGTGCTTGGCAATAAGTTGTTCTGAGCATCTTGGGGATCTTGCCACAGTTCTCCAGTGGATTTAGACTGTCTCCATGTCTTTGGTCTCTTAGTGTAATCCCAGAAGGACCCGTACCGTCTGCTGCAGGACAGTTCTTTATATTTCCCACTGTGCTTAAAACATCTATAGAGCAGTGTAGATAATATTATTTTTCTAGCCATTGTCAAGTCAATAACATGTTTAATAAGTCGATCAGATGTCCTTAAAAATGTCAGAAAACATTTTAGAAATATTACAGTATAACAATGAAAGTAAGATTTGCTTGTTTGGCATAATAAAAACTAAAATATTTAGGTTCTACGCTTTCTAGAATATATCAAACAGTGCTCTTATGAAGTGCAGGATTCTAGGTCTCTATAAGACACTAAAAATTTAATAAAAAGTCTATTTCTCCAGCTTTAGCTAACTGACAATATTCAGGCATGGGATTCATGCAGGCATGAGTGCATGTGTATTTTGTATATTAGCCATTCTGTACTAAATATGCAAATCTCAAAGAACACTTGCTGAAGCACTAGTTCTCATAGTTTAACAATATTTTGCACGCAGTGTGCGACAGGGACTGATAGCACTGAGAATAAATCATGTGAAAGTGAAGAGTTCTCCCCACACGCTGTATGAGTGGGTTTTAAAACTTATGTTGTATTTGACTGACTGTTTATCTCTGAGCTTTAATTAATGACCACAGTGAGCAAGAGGGACCTTCACACCCTCTTCTCACTACACTAATCAAGGCTGGAAGATCCCCTAATAATTTTCTCTTCAGTGTCACCATTTATTAGGTAGAATATAGAATTTAGTTGCTCGTTTTATCGCCTACACTCTGACGGCATTAGCATATCCACGTCCATTAGTAAGTTTGCTGTAGGAGATATTCCGGGAATGGAAAAAGGTGCTGATTAATTTTACAGTTATTCAAAGGATAGCTTAATGCGACACCACCTTGTGAGGTTTTGCAGTTCTCACGACTGAGAACAGGCAGTGAAATCATTGAAGATGTACTTGTTTTGGCTACATTCTGCCTTTCTCACATAAATTAAACACCTGTTAGACTGTACAGAGTTTAAAACTCCTGAGAAACATTTATATGCATCACTACAGCTGAATGTGGATTTTGACTTTTTAATTCAACGAGCAGTGAAACTTCAGTCTAAGGTAAAATGATGGAGATGCTTCTCTTCTGAGTGATCCAAGTTAAACTCCACTGAAATTTTGGGTCAAGCCCAAATTAAAGTCTAATTTGCTTCAGATATGAGTTTTACATAATATTTAACATTTAAGCAAACCATTATTATGATTGTTTTTGAGTTTTATGCCTGTGACCTTTATTCAAATTCAAAATCAACATGAGAAACACATTAACATAATGAAGTGAGTGTCTGAACCTGGCTTAAATTAACATAATCTTTTTTTATTGTGCCATACACAAACACATAATAAGACTGATTTGGTCAATTAGAAATACTTTGCCTGGTGTGTTTAGGATTGTCTGCAAATGGTTCAGCATTTCTGCGGTAAGGACGGGGAAATGTGTTTTGCCTTTCAAACAACAAAGAGTGCAAGCTGATACACGCTCAGTGGAAACTCTACACCAATTGTCTGCACTGCTTTAACTCTGCGCTCTGGGCAAGAAAAGAGGAAGTCAAGCTTTACCTTTAAAGTAAGTCTGCGCTTTGATGTGAAGGGTTTTATTATCACAAAATACTGAGGAAATGTGAAATGAATGCAGTGGGAAATATTAGGGAGTTTATTTAAAAGCCAGTTAAGGTTTCTGGAGGGACAGGAGAGGTTGTACAGGGAGATGAAAGCAGTGAAAAAAATAGAATTCCTAAAGTAGCATATATAAAATCACAGGACTTTATGGTGCTTCAGAAGCATCATTTCAGTCATAAGCAAGCTGTCACATCAAGGTGTTCGTGTCAGAATTACATCAGCTGTGTCCTTGTATAGGACAATTCACTCATTTGCATAAGCAAGAGTCCAATGTACACACAATTTTCCATTCACTTGCCGTTTTCTTTTAAGTGCAAATGGCTAAAATTAGCTCTAGAACTTTCCCTGCGGTATCCTGCTGAAAATCTATTCACAGATAGATATATATCATAGTTTTACATCTATTGGCATTTAAATGCATGCCAGCTTTTATTAAAGGGCATGGTATTTAATACAAAAATGCACCCTATTTCATTTGCACACCTCCAGGATGCAGCTATAGCAAGACTGATACATGAACTTGTGAACTCCAAGTCTTCCCAGCTAGAAACAAGGTATTCATAGATTGATTGATTTATAGTGTGTGTGTGATTTAAGAGCAGATTTCAGATTTATTTATTTTTTAATTATGCATAACATTAACGTAAAATGTGTTTATCTTTCAGTTAAACATGGAGTAACAAAGACTAACTATTCTGATATCCTGAGTATACTTGGAAGCAGAGAAATACTTCATGCCAAAAAAGTGCTTTGAGGTGTTTCATGTGCATCTTCATCTTTTTGCCTGTGAAAATGCTGAAATCAGTTGTTACGAACACAACTTCAAGTAGCTGCTGTTCTCAGTGAAGAAGAAAAACACAAACATTTTACATGTTGCCTTTTAAGCCTGCAGGAAGTGAATATTTGACACTCTAAAGCTGCAAACTATGTACAAACCAGAAGTTAACAAAAGTTCATGAAATGATTAAGTAGATAAGCCTGCATATATGTAATCTGATTAGGACTTTGGCTGCACCATAAAGCTTTTTGCCGGTATGCTTCATATCCTCAAAGATTTTTGCAAAGTAACCTTGTGGCTACTCTCATCAAAATCCACTTTAAACCACTGCACAATCTGTTTGGTAAGTGGCACCACTACACAGAAAAATGAATGAAGCACTTCCACTCACATTACATTTACATTAAAGGTATTTAGCTCTTGCTCTTATCCAAAGCAAATTATGATGAGGGCAGCAGTAAAATTAGCTTAGGCTCAGACTGATGGTGCCCTGGTAATAGATCTAAGCAAACACAGCTGTAATGTGAGACAGGCTCTCTGGCTGAAAAGTTCTACAAAAAGAAATTAAGAGGAAGAGCACTTAGATGGTGAGGAAGAGGATATTTAAACATGAGTATATTTGCAAGAGGATCTGGAAGGAAGGGGTTTGAGCGGGTGACGTGAGTTATTTCTTGAGGAGGTTTTAAGCTTACAAGAAAAGGCAGAGGTTGTGCAGCTCTGCCTGAGATCGTTCTATCATCAGGAGTCAGGGAGACTTGGAAGAGTGAGGACCTGACTCTTAATAACACAAAGTAGGCTCATGGACTGTAAATGGTGAAGCAGTGATTTATTTGTATCACCGTGTGGGTGAACAGTCCCGCCACCCGTAATGACAAGGCCCAATTAAGTGTCGCAATTAGGTTTATAAAACTCCTGTTTGACAGCATGGAGACTGAGAGCAGTTTCTCATCCAACATTGTGCCAACTCCTCGGAGTAAAGTGTGGTGTAAGTGTTTGCTGCAGTAGCTGCATAGCTGTGCTTTTTGCTTTGGCGACACACTGGAAAACAGAGTGTATGAATGAACATGCAAATTAGGTGGTGGGTTTGATCATTCAAGGGGAAGGGTAACCGTGTAAGGCTTTGTATTTTGAAAAGAATAACAATATAGGCATCCATAATAATGGTAGGCTCAGACTTCTGTCCTGACAGTAATGGCCTGTTTCTTGAAATGAATTTAGAAACAGGCTGCTGGAAATTAGTGGTTAACTGCACGGCTTTAACAAAAGCAAAAATTATTTATTTATTTTTTTTCATTGTCAGAAAAGAAAGTTGACACTAAACAATGGAGAAAGCTGCTGCATAGAAGCCCTAACTGATTATGTTTTATATAAAGTCCTAGCAGAGTTGTTTAAGCTGTAAAATTGGTGCAATATTGAAACTGCCACCAAAGTAATATGTTATCCAGTGATATCTTAACTTTTACCAGCCGACCAGTCCACAATTTGAGCTCAGGCCAAAGTAACTAACAACTGTTTGTTGAATTTCAATTAATTGTATTAAAGATATCTCCACAGATATCACTGAGCTCCATATCATGACATTCAAACATTCATAACAATAATGGTAAACACTTCAGTTTGTTGTTTATTTGTAAACAAATATATCCAAAAACAAATATTAGTATAGTCAGACTCTGCTGACCTTTGGGTTACAGCCTAATTTGGAAACGTTAACATGCTGGCCTGCTAAGATTGTTAATGATTTTCAGCATTTTTATCATCGTTGGCATTTGCTTGGTCACAGATGCAAACTGTGCGTTTACTGCCTTTTGTTGTTGTAGATAGATAAACTCTACAAATATATCACTTTTGTAAGTCGTTGCTATCCAATATAATATTTAACGCTAGTTTATTAATTCTATAACTTGGTTATTTTAGCTGTTATTAAGTATATCTGACACATTAGAGCTTTCAGGGACCTAAAATCCACCTATTTGCTCAGCTCAAGACATAATAAACACACAAATTAAAACAGCAAAATACAAAGGATTTAAAATTCTGGTCAGTTTCTTTTTTTGTTTGTTTGTTTGTTTGTTTTTGTATTAGTGTGCTAATCTGTTTGCATATGTGCACTTGACTGAATTTTAAGCTTTGAAAGAAAAAGTTATGCCACTGATCTGCTTTTGGAAACTGCATGAATGAGAATATTAGTCTTTAATCTGGTGTTTTAGTTTTCTTCTGGGACACAGAAGAATTGAGCAACAGCTACTACAACTGAGCAGTTTCTTTTCAGGCGTTAACAACCACATGAACCAGTGACTTGGTATTACTTGTGGAAATCTGCTAAACCTGATCTGCACCTTAAAATACACAATAAATAAACTAAGGTGATCCTCAGGGGGTTTTGTGGCCTGAACTTTTAAATAGGTGTGTGATCAGCTGCTTTCCAGCTGCTTTCACCAAGGAACCATTAAATTCATTATCATGTACATAATCGTCACCTCATTACCAACCATGAATTTGAATTCCTTGTTTTGAATTTGATTTCTTTTTTAAGAGAAAATAAAGAACAACACTGACAAGTAAATGCATGACCAGATTTGCTTGACGATTTAACTCATCTGCAGAAATTGTGTCAATTTTACCCCAATTGTATCCAGAGTGTATGCCACAGCTTATGTTTGTTCTCTGTGCTGGATGATGCTTATTTGCAGCAAATGCTTTTTGTGTTTTCTTCGGGTTGATGAAAATGATGAAAATAACAGGAAGGATGTCAGCTGTGCTATTTGGTCCTCACATAAGAGCACAGTGTGATCATTTAAAGCTTATTCACACTGAAGCATTGGGTGTTCTGAGATAATGCTGAGTTCAACACATTTAAGTGATTTCTTAGCATCCTCCACAGGCTCTGTTAATGACATCTCCTGTGACAAACCCACACAAATGTGAGCATGTACGCAGAAGAACACATCTTCATTGCTTTGTTGAAGTCTTTGGATGATTTGAGAGGCCATTCACATTCTTCAGATAGCAATCAGCAGAACTGTACAGCCCAATTTATTTTCTAATTCATATCCTTCCAAGATTGAAGTCTCATTTCATTCCACTCAAAGTTTCTTTTTTCTTACTCTGAAATTCATAATCTTTTTGATGTACTAATGCACTAATTAAATAAAAATTGAAATTGTTCATATTTCTGATTGGGTTGTTGAAGAATATGGGGAAATTGTAAATGTTAATATAAATCAAGTGTGTTTTATAATAACCGCAGTCACCAAACCAACCATTTTACGTGTCATTTCATGTCGATTAAAAAGTTTTTCCCAAAACAGAAATCCATTAAGAAGTGTTTGTCATTATACAAATGTATTGTATTTAGCAAAACTTCCCTTCAGTCAGCATTCTGAGTTCATTAACGGTCTCCATTTTCTTGGATGGGATTATTACAGTTGGGAAAAGTTTTTAGAAAGTCCTGCAACAGGGCATTGAGTCTCCCAGAGGTCTTCATTATATGAGGACTTAGTGCCACTAGCTTTTAGAGTCAAAGAGTCAAGCTTTTCCTCCTGGGCACTAGGACTATCCACATTCTCCACCACGGGCACTCCCTCTTCACAGTCAAGGATACAGTAGGCAGCAGAAATAATGAAGGCCCTGTGCTTGTTAGCCACTACGTGCTTTATGCAGTCTCGATGTCATCATGGCCCGCTGCACTGACTGTGAAGTTTCCAAAACTGTTCTTGCACTTGAGTAACAGTCTGACTTTTCAGGTATGATGTAAACATCAGAAGAGAGCTAAGAAGGAAATTCCCTTTTCTTTGTAAAACAGAGTCAGCAATGTGCTCAAAATGTTCCTCAGAGATTCTTGACATGATAGCATCAAACAGTTGCTGGATGGGTGGAACAATGCTCAGTTGGTACCGAGGGGCTCAAAGTGTACCAAGAAAGCATCCACCACGCCGTGAAACCACCAGCAGTCATAACTACTGATACAAAGCAGGATGGATCCATAATTTCTTGTTGCTCAGAACAAATTCTGACTCTGCCATCATCATGTCGCATCAGAAATTGAGATTCATCACCCGAAACAACGTTAATCTAGTCTGTATGAAATGGCCTGTATGGCCTGTGTTTTTGTATAGTGCTTTCCTAGTCCCTAAGGACCCCAAAGCGCTTTACACAACATTCAGTCATCCACCCATTCACACACACATTCACACACTGGTGATGGCAAGCTACATTGTAGCCACAGCTGCCCTGGGGCGCACTGACAGAGGCGAGGCTGCCCAACACTGGCGCCACCGGGCCCTCTGACCACCACCAGTAGGCAAAGGGTGAAGTGTCTTGCCCTAGGGCATTGAGTCTCCCAGAGGTCTTCATTATATGAGGACACAACGACCGAGACTGTCGGAGCCGGGGCTCAAACCGGCAACCTTCCGATTACAAGACGAACTGCCAACTCTTGAGCCACGATCGCCCCTGGTGAACTGGTGTGGTCTTCTGCAGCAGACATGATTTTCTGCCTAATGAGTTTTTGTTAGAGTTATTGTTGGCTTCCTACCAGCTTAAAGCAGTGTGGCCATTCTCCTCGAATCTCTGGCATCAGCAAGGCATCTGCACTCAGAGAACTGCTGCTTTCTGTAATTTTCTCTAAAAATTAAAATTTCTCACACACGACCATCTCTAGGGTTCACCTAGAGATGGTCGTGTGTGAGAAATTTTAATGGATCAACAGTTTCTGAAATACTCAGTCCAGCGTATCTGGCTCCAACAACGATGCCATGTTCAAAGTTCCTCAAATTAACTTTCTTCCCCATTCTGATGCCCACTTTGAACTTCAGCAGATTGTGTCGACCATGTCTACATGCCTAAATACATTAAGCTGCTGGGTTGTCATTGGCTGATTATACTGGCCAGTTCTGGCAGCACAGTACAGCTTATTGAAACTCGTCCCTTTCTAAAGTATCCTTTAGACACTTTCAGTGCTCCATAGAGGGCCTGCTTGCTAGCATGAGCATCAGGTACAAGGCCCTAGAGTGTGTAACAGCAACATCTGTGCAGCCTGTGGTGCAGCTGTGTTTTCTTAAAGTCTTCTGGGGTATCTGTCTGTTTTGTGACTTAATTGAATATTTCAAGATAAACTTTTAAACAGCACAACAATAGCTTGGGTTGTTATTGTGAAAAAACTAACAGAACTTTCTTTTCTTTGTATTTGGAATACTTAAATCCAGGTGTGGCAGTGTGGAGGCAGCATCGAAGTCCTGCCTTGTGCTCGCATCGCCCACATAGAGCGTGCTCATAAACCCTACACTGAGGACCTGACATCGCACGTACGTCGAAACGCCCTCAGAGTTGCAGAAGTTTGGATGGATGAGTTTAAAAGCCACGTCTACATGGCCTGGAATATTCCACTGGAGGTCAGTGACCATGTTAATGACAACAAGCACAAGTCACACATGGATTTGAGGGTGGGGAATGTCAGCTTACACCTTGTCAGTAGTGCAATGTGCAATGAAAAAAGTTAATCCCTTGGAAATTGTTGTGATTTTTTTTACACGATTGGACTGCTGATACTTTAGATGTGTGCAGACAAGGAAAATAAACAGCTCTTCTTTAGTGGCATTCATTCACTATTCAGAAAGAGTCTTCAAAGAATGATGGTTCCTTTCCAAAACCCTAAAAATAACATCAAAACAAGAACTTCATAATTTCTCACAGCATGATTGACTGTTTTCCTTTTGTGACATAATCCAAAGGGAGTATTTATAAAGTCAGATGTGCAAACCCACAAATAAGCGATCATATCAGAGAAAAGCACCATAAATTTCAGGATGATCAGGCTGAGTCGAGTCTTCAGCTACCTAATCTAAATGTTGAGGGTTGAGTGTCATCTGTTATCAGCTGCTCTCCTCCCATCACAGATGCTTAGTTGAACGAGGCCCCTGACACCTCCTGAAGGCTCAAATGAAATGATTTTCTTGTGACTTACAGACTGGCCTGAATTAAATACGTGCCACTGAATAAATAAATGCTTAATATGATTCAAGAAAATGGTTTAAATGAGGACATTAGCATTTAGAAAATCCATTGTAAAGGCTGACAATAATAATTTAAAAGATTAATTAAAGAAAGTAACTGGATTATAGTGTGACTTGGGAGTGAAATAATGAATAATACAGAAAGAACAAAATTAAATGCAAAGACAGGCGCTGTACGTCATTTATTCAATATGTTGGAGCAGAAATGCCGCTGATTTACTCTTTTCAGTCTTTTCATTTGAGGCATTTGAGGCTATACTCACATATACTTACGTAATATTTTCAGCGTGTTTTCACAGTTGTATTAGTGTCAAATTTCAAGGATTTCATAAAAAAAAAAGATTTTTATTTGATCTTGGATTTGGTCAATCAAAATAAATATGCACGCTGTGTCATCTTATGTTAAATGTAGCATCCCTCAAAGGCAAAGTCAAATGTTTGTTCACTGAATCTTTTTTCTTGTCCTGAATAATCTGTTTGAATATGTAAATCCATGTTATGAATAGATGAACATCTGCAGGCAATTCATTCAGTCAATAATGAGGCGTTTAACAGAGCCTGTACTCAAGAAGCATGAAATTTTGCCCCAGCTTTAGCCCCATGAATTAACCACACAGTGAAATCATCAGTGTTAATTTACCTCTGAGAGCCTCAAAATGAGCATAGTGCTCATCCGAAGTTTGCATCCATCTGAGTTCACTTTTGGGGGAATTATGTTAAAATGCTCTTCATAGACTACAGCTCTGCATTTAATACCATAATTCCCTCCACACTCACCACCAAGCTGGAGCATCTGGGACTCAGCTCATCTATGTGTCAGTGGATCTCCAACTTCCTAACTGGCAGACCACAGGCAGTAAGGATGGGCGGACATGTCTCAGCCTCCACCACTCTCACCACTGGAGCCCCCCAGGGGTGTGTTCTGAGCCCCCTGCTGTACTCTTTGTACACATATGACTGTGGCCACTACCAGCTCCACCACCATCATCAAGTTTGCTGACGACACCGTCGTGGTGGGCCTGATCTCTGATAACAACGAGACGGCCTACCTGAAGGAGATTAGGAATCTGGAGAACTGGTGCCAGAGGAACAACCTCCTTCTAAACGTCAGTAAGACAAAGGAGCTGATAGTGGACTTCAGCACTAAGCAGGAGAGGAACTACCAGACCCCCGTCATCAACGAGTGCCCAGTGGAGAGAGTGGACAGCTTCAAATACCTCGGAGTTCACATCACGCAGGACCTGTCATGGTCCTGTCACATCAACACCGTGGTGAAAAAGGCCCGACAGCGTCTCTACCACCTCAGACGCTTGAGAGACTTCCAACTGCCCTCCAAGGTGCTCAGGAACCTTTACTCGTGCACCATAGAGAGCATCCTGGCGGGAAACATCTTAACCTGGTTCGGGAACAGCACCATGCAGGACAGACGAGCTCTACAGAGGGTTGTGCGGTCAGCTGAGCGCACCATCCGCTCCGAGCTCCCTGACCTGCACTCAATCTACAGCAGGCAGTGCTGGACCAAGGCCAGGAAGATCGTGAAGGACCTCAGCCATCCCAACAACAGACTGTTCTCTCTGTTGAGGTCAGGAAAGCGATTCCGCTCCCTGAAGACCAACACAGAGAGACTGAGGAGGAGCTTCTTCCCGCAGGCGATACGGTCTCTCAATCACACCACCACACAGTACTGACCCACACATATGGTTCTTACACACACACTGGACTTTCTGGACTTTGGTTTTGCACAACACTGGTCACTATATTCTTCATTTCCGGTTAATACTTGTACAGCTGCTGTTATTGTGTATATATTTATTTATATTTAGATTTCTTCATACATTCTTATATAGTTCTATATTGTGTATTGTGTATTTTGTTGTACAGTTATTTTATTTTCAACTTTAATTTATATATTTATCTTTATCTTATTCTTCCCAGTTAAATTTACCCTTCATTCTAATTTGTGTTGTACAGTTATTTCATTTTTAACCTTAATTTATATTTTATTCCTTTCTAGTTAAATTTACCCTTTTTAATTTTTCATATTTATTTCCTATCTTATTCATAGCCTTTTCCTTTTTTGTTTTCTTTAGGTCACGAGCAGTTGTCCAAGCATTTCACTACATATCGTACTGTGTATGACTGTGTACGTGACAAATAAAATTTGAATTTGAATTTGATTTGATTTGAATTTGAATTTTGTGGATGTTTTTGAACCACGGAGAGCCACATCAGCAATATTTGCATCCTCTTCATCTTAATTGAGAGAGGCGTTGGTGGTGCTAGAGGCAATGCATAGGACAACATGCAGCAGATGGTAACTGTGAGTGGTGGAAGAAGTTTCCAAACCCTGGACTTAAGTAAACTAGAAGTGACACATAAAAAAAACAACTCAATCTTAAATCCAAGAAATTCACTTAAACAACTGAAATGAAAGCTGTACTTTTAAATATACACTTAATCTAATGTTATTTTTCACCACTAGTAATATAAGGCAAGCTCTGGGTATTGAAATTTGAGGTGGCAGCTGACTAGTAAAGATGGATTTTAAGTCAAAACAGAAAAAACATTAAAACTTTATAGGGGCTGTTCAAATGCACAACAAACGGCTGCACAATGCACCTCAATGACACATTATTTGAGTCATCTTTTTACAATCTACAGGTAATCAATTCTGTACTCTGCGTGAGCATCTCTGAGTTGTCCTGTGTGTTGCTGTTTCCTTAATGCAGGACTCAGGGATTGATATTGGCGATGTGTCTGAGAGGAAGGCTCTGAGGAAGAGGCTGCAGTGTAAAACTTTCCGCTGGTACCTGGTCAACATCTACCCAGATATGAGGATGTACAGTGAAACCATCGCATACGGAGTAGTAAGCTGCCAACTCTCTCTTCATCCTAAATTCAGTTCGGTGTCTGCAAATGCCAACGCAGGGCTAAACCGTGCCTGAGCAAATCATTTTAATCACTTGTGCTGGGATATGGATGGCTGCAGTCAGGAACACAAACAGTTCATATAGACCAGGTTGCTTCAGCAACTCTGACACTTGCCTACACTACACAGCTGAAGTATTTATTATTTTTTTGATTCTTATGATTTTTCTTATAAACTGCAGTAAGGTTAATTAAAAGATACCTGTAGCATAGTCTTCTAGAGAGCGTTTTCAGTCAGAAATGCCAGAAAACATAACACCCAATTGGCATGCTGGCAATGCTTCTATTTGCCCATTCCTAGGTGTTCTCAAACAGCTGCATTTCCACGGTCCTCCCACGCCACATCACTACGATCCACCCTAATCCACAGTGACACACAGGCCACACTATTATCACACTCATTTTTATCTTTTTTTCCCCCCCACATTAACTGACAGTAGATAGTGGATGGATACAGACAAGGGAATAGATGAGTCTCATTACATTAATTTCCCAGAATTAGTTGACCTAATTACCCCGTATTTGTGCCATGCATTCACGGGTTACTCAGTTGTGGTGTCATGTGGGTTCATTACGTGCAACAGATTGTCAACCTTGTCTAATGAAAACAACAAAATACAAAGGCAAGGCGGCAGTGTCAAACTAATTTTTCAGTATTATTTATGCTAAAGATAGGTGTTTATCTCTGTGTGTGTGTGTGTGTGTGTGTGTGTGTGTGTGTGTGTGTGTGTGTGTGTGTGTGTGTGTGTGTGTATACAATCAAATGTGATTTAAGTTGATTAGTTAACCCAGCCCAGCAGATTTAATTTGATTTGAGTCTCCCCAAGGTATACACTCTTCCACATGCATAACAAATACACTACTGAGAGATAAAGAAAGCTGATATTTCATGTGACATTGCCATGCCATATGCCATGCACTAACATAAGAAATTACACTTTACAGCTAGCTTATGAATTATAGCTAATGGTGTGTATTTGGATCTTTACCTATAAAGTTGCCAAGGAACTGCCAGTGCCTCTACTTTTACTTCTAGTAATGCAGCTAACTGAGTAGCCCCATTCATCATGCATAATTACCAGCCACATCCATTAAAAGTAACTCTCTCCTTAATGATCTGTGCACTTCTAAGTTTTTACTTTACTGGCCACAAAAATAGGCCCCATGGATCTGTTATTTTTATAGACTAGTATAGACCGTAAGTACACAAGATATTGCCTTTATTGTAATATGAACAATCTAAAAGATGATGGCCACAGTTTAGCCTTCATCACCAAATTGATTATTTATTCAAGCAATTGGAGGGGGGCAAAGTATACAGTTCAGTCAGATGACAGAACACATCATAAAATCCAGTTTGTATAACCTATTCCTACCCAAAGGTCTTTCTGAGCTTCCTACTCGAAAATGACATGGCCAAAATGAATGGAGTATTTCTCTGCAATTACAAACTCTCTGTAAACAATCTTGGTATCAAAATAAAGCTAATACACCTTTAAAAAGAGCCCATGAGGTTGCCATCCCCCTGGTGGAATGAGCTCTCACTCCCTGGGGCAAAGCAAGGCCCTTAGTGCTGTACGCCAGTGAGATAGCTTCTATAATCCAGTGCACGCACTGGACAAAGACAATGCATCCTCCTCTGCTCTTCAGCTGCAAAAGAAGGGGAGCAACTCAAGCTCCATTGAGTTATAAGATGCAGGCATGATCTTGGGAAAATATGCAGCATTCGGACGCAATATGACCTTGCAGCCGACAGCAGAGAACTGTGTGCGGAAGGGATGCACAGGGAGAGCATGAAGGTCACCCATTCGCTTTGCCGAAGCCAAAGCGAGAAACAATGCAGTCTTATATGAGAGAAATTATATATCCACAAACCCAATGGTTTCAAAAGGGGAGCCACAAAGGGGCTCCAGCACCAAAGACAAGTCACGCGAATCCCATTTAAAAAAACATATGGCGAGGGGATGTGCACCTGGTGCCACCCTGTAAAAAAAAAAAAAATATGACAAGCAGATAGCTGCTAAATAAACCTTAATTGTAGAAAATGAAAGGCCCTTATCCAGCAGCTCCTGCAGGAATGTCAAAACATCCACAATAGAGCACTAGAATGGGAGAGTGTGGCGGTCCTGGCACCATTGCTTGAAGCCTCTATTGGATGAGACCCTAACGCTCTGAATTGTCGCCACCACACTAGGTGGCAGGCCCCTATTAACCAAGTTTGACCTTTCAGCAGGTAAGCATATAGGCGCCACAGATCTGGACTCGGATGAACCACTTCTCCTCCTGTCTGGAAGAGGAGATCCCTGCGGAGAAGAAGCTGCCAAGGACTTGCTGCTAGCAGACTGATTATCTCTGCACACCACGACCTTGTGGGCCACCAAGGGGCCACTAGAATCAGAGAGACTGCCAACGCACTCTCTCTAGAACCAGAGGGGAAATGCATACAGGAGCATATCTGGCCATTGGTGCGCCAGCCCGTCCATGCCCAAGGGTGCATCGTGGTCGATTTTGGACAAGAACAGTGGGCAGTGAGCGATGAAACAAGGCCACTCTGTGCTGCAACAAACGTGCATGTCTGGAAAGCCAGTATATTTCCAGGAATGAAATCTGCTGACTTGGGATTGGCGAGCTCTTTTGAAAGTTCACAAAGAAACCGAGTGTCTGAATGTGTGACAGAACCAGTGACAGCTGTGTCGCCGCTTGCTGTCTGGAGCAAGCTACGAGCCCAGTTGTCTAGATAGGCTAAGATGCAGGTTCCTCTCTCTCTGAAGAGTCTGAGTGCTGCCTCCGCACATTTTGTAAAGATGCGAGGAGCAGGCAACAACCTGAACAGCAGACCCAGGTATTCATAGGCTATGCCCTCAAATGCAAACCTCAGGAACTGCCTGTGGTTCAGGTGTAAAGCCACTTGAAAATAGGCATCCGTTAGATCGATTGTTGCAAACCAATCACCTGGGCCGGCTTAATTCAAAAGCTGTCTGAGTGTTAGCATCTTGAACTTGTACGTTCATAGATACTTAAGGTCGAGGATGGGACAAAGCCCTCCCCCTTTTTTCGGAACAACAAAATAACATTTTCTGTCTCCGAAGCAGGGACCACTCATATTGCTTTTTTCTGCAATAGCGCATTTATTTCTTCCCTCAGTATCACTGCTGCCTCGTTGCCAACAGTAGTGTTGATGACTCTGCGGAAACGAGAATCATCAACGGAATTGCAACCTGTAACCCATAGCTGCGGTTCGCAACACCCACGGGGAGGTGGTGCAAGCATGCCATTGAGGGAGCCAGCTAGATGACCTGCAGCACTGCTGGTGTGACGTTGTCAATTGTAACATGGTAACATGTACATTAACACATTTTGTTGGAGGCACCTTTCCTGGGGCACAACAATGAAAAACAGCGGGAATACTTGATGTGGTCACCTGAACATTTAACACACCCGAACCAGGAGTTACAACCTGAGACATTTTGTGTGCCAGGGGTTTTTGCTTGGGAGACGGTGTTAGGAAAGTGCAGCGCCTTCTGGGGCTGACAACCTGAACAGAACTTAAGTGGTGCCTCTTGGGCGGCAACAGAGGGGGAAAAGCAGTGTCTCCACTTTCTCCACTCAATTCCACAGCTCAGAGGGTTAACCTATTGTGATGGAAATTTATGTATTGGTCCCACGTTTTAGTAATATCGCTTTTGGGTGATTTAATCCGTCTTCGGATTCGGATGAAGCCGGGGCCCCAGAGTTGGAGAGGAGAGTGTCATGCCTTGCAACAGCCGTCCATCCCAGGACTTTCTCCACAAACGTCACCCATCTTTCCAGGGTTGAGCACCAGAGCTGGTGACAAAATGTAGAGGCTTCCGGCTCTGTCAATGCTCTCCTAGCATGGACAATCCCCAGGCAGACAGGGCAGGCATCGTGCTGGTCTTTGTTGTGAAAACAGAAACCGCACCACTGAGGACAGGGGTGGACAAAAGATTTCTGCTTTACTTGCTTAGGTTTGGAGTCCATTCCAAAGCGCAAAGCAAAACGATGCACAAGAAAAGTCGAAGTTAGTGCTCCAACTGCGTCAAGTCGGCAGACAACGGAGCTAACTAGCAACAGCTAGCTAGCCCAAATCAGCAGAGGTATTCTCAGTGAGGTGAAGAGCGTAAAATCTGAGGGATGACTGTGATGACAGGGGGTATATGTGCAGGCGGGGCTGTGCGTATGTCATCACAGGTCATCCACCTTAAAGGCGTGAATAAAGGTTTCTTCAGCCATGACACGCGAGGATATGATATCCCACACTTATGTGTTGTACTGAGTGAATTGACTTAAAGGAAACTTGAAGTCATTGTGGGTTGCATACCTCTTGAGCATTGGGGCTCAAGAAGATATATCAGTTCAAAAATCATTAGACTAATCATAAGATCATAAGAGCTCATGGGTTGTTTGGGTTATTCCTACTGACTGTAGGAGAGAAAAGGACAGAGCATTGCTGTGCCGTATTTACTGTTTTTTATTTTTGTCTTTATATTAAAATCTCACTGACTTTCTGTTTACAACATCATTACACTTCTTATAATCAGATTCACTACAGAATGCTTACTTTTAATAATTTTATTACATCTGTTCATTTTACATACTATTTCAAGAGCAAGAGTTGAGGCTCAGGTGTGAAATTTATGGTTTTCAGGGTTTTTATCAATTTTTATCGTTATTTTTTGATCGTTTTTATCGTTAACTCAGTTTCCCTGTGTCTTTTCCCATCTATTATGAATACATCTTTTTTTTGGTACCGGTACAGATTTTATTTTGTTGTATTACCTTAAAGCCCGGTCTGTGAAAATATTGTAGGACTGTTACCGCGCCAGATCCGCGACCCCGAACCGTAGTAAGGAAACCTCTGGCAGTTACTTGAAGGTTCCGTGACTTGCTCGTAGCCGGCAACTAGCTTACTGTACAGGTCAACTCCGCTAGTAAAAAGATCAAAGGAGGCGTAGGAAAACTGCTTCACCGAACTTTATTTCTTCTCCAACGCACAAACACACCGTGTACAGTGGGCTGAAACAGTTTACTCACAGCGAGCATCGCCGACACAACTCTGGCTGCCAAGGGAGTTATTATATTCCTTTTACTAATTTTCTTTCCGTCTCTTCTGTTGTTAACCGTTACTTTTTCCCCTTCTCGTCTCTCTCTCCACACAACTACACCAGGGCAGTCCCGCTACACACATCCCAAATACATTTCCCATCAGGCTTCACCCTTAAAGGGCCATGCTTGTAATAGGACATAAACCGGTCCGTGGCACAAAAAAGGTTGGGGACCGCTGCTTTATTTGGTGTATGAAGCTGTGGGAATCACAAACTTTTTAACAATAAATAAAACTGCAAATTCTGCTGTTTATTAGGTGTAATGTTTATCACATTCACTATGTTAGCCTAGCTAATGTTAGCCTAATGTTCGCTAATCTGCCCTAGCACAAAGTCAAAAGTGCAATGAATGAAAATTTGTTTAGTTTTCACAGGTATTTGGTCATAAAAGAAAAGACTGGATAAACTGATGATCTGATGAATTACCTCTGGCTGGATAACCCAGTATCAGGCCAAAATGGGTAATATGCGCACAAGCCCACCATGTCCATTTCCATGCAGAAGTCACAATAAGTTGCAGAAGGCTGCAGTACCAGCAGAGGGAGACATTTTATTTTTAGCCAACATGAAAATAATCACAGGAAAGAATTTAAACAGACATTATTAACACATTAGCATCTAAATACATAGGGCTGTTCGATATAACGATATATATCGGTAGAGAAAGAAACCAGACTCATTGATCGCAATCCTCATTCAATGTTCTTAACGGCAGTAGAAGAAAAGGAAATCATTGATATTGTTGGGAAATTACAAACAAAAAACTCCACAGACTCTGATGACATAGATATGGAAATAGTCAAGAAAGTGATAGAGGGCATTTCCAAACCCTTAACACATATCTGCAATTTGTCCATACAAACTGGTACATTCCCGACACAAATGAAAATAGCTAAAGTAACACCATTGTTCAAAAATGGTGATAAACACCAATTCACAAATTATAGGCCTGTCTCTCTACTTTCTCAATTTTCAAAAATACTGGAAAAGGTTTTTATTAATAGACTTGACAAATTTATAGACAAACATAAAATAATAACGGATAGTCAGTATGGTTTCAGATCAAATAGATCAACATCATTGGCATTAATAGAATTGATTGAAAATATCACTAACAATATAGATAAAAGACAATGTATAGCTAGTATATTCATCGACCTAAAAAAAGCTTTTGATACAATTAATCATGAAATATTACTCGATAAATTGGAGTATTATGGCATTAGAGGAGTGGTGTTAGAGTGGGTAAAGAGTTATTTGAGAGACAGGAAACAATTTGTGAAAATTGGGGAACATCAATCAGAGTGTATGGACATTGTTTGTGGAGTTCCGCAGGGGTCAGTATTGGGACCAAAGCTGTTTATCCTCTATATCAACGATATATGTAGAACATCAGATATATTACAGTTTATTCTGTTTGCAGATGATACAAATATTTTTTGTGCTGGAGAGAACTTACAGCAGCTTTTGGAAATTGTCACACAAGAAATGATTAAACTGAAAACATGGTTTGATAGAAATAAGTTATCATTAAATTTGGAAAAAACGACATTTATGTTATTTGGAAATTATAAAAAAGATGCCGAAGCAAAGTTATTAGTAAATAATGTCGAATTAGAGCAAGTTTCGGATACAAAATTTCTGGGTGTGATAATAGATAACAAAATCTGCTGGAAACCTCATATAAAGTATGTACAAGCTAAACTGTCAAGAAGTGTCTCCATACTGAGTAAAGTTAAATATTTTTTGCCTTCCAAATCACTCCGGGTACTTTACTGTTCACTTATATTGCCATATTTGGAATACTGTGCGGAAATTTGGGGAAACACATATAAAACTTCACTTCAACCAATATGTAAAATTCAAAAAAAAGCAATCAGGATAATTAGTAAAGCTGGATATAGAGACCATACTAACGCCATGTTTTTGAAATTAAAAATATTGAAGTTTATGGATCTTATAAAATACAAAACGGCAAAAATTATGTAGATACAATATGTTACCAAGAAATATACAGAGGATGTTCTATGACAGAGAAGGAGACTATGAACTAAGGGGTAAATTGAATCTGAAGATTCTTAAAGCACGGTCAAATGTTAAAACCTTTTGCGTAACTATTTATGGAGTAAAACTGTGGAATAGCTTTACTGCAGAATTACAGCAATGCTCAGGAATTGGCAAGTTCATAAAGACACTTCGAAAATTACTCTTGGAAGGATATGATATTGAAAAAGACAATCACCCATTGTATGTATAAATATGTCAACTCGTATTTAAATTATAAATATCGTGCCAGCCTTGTTGATATAAGTTTTCTTGTGTATTGTGTGGAATATGTGATGAGGAGAATTAGGTAAATATGTGGGATTAATAAGATGTTGAGCAGGGGTAGGAGTTAATAAGTATGTGCATACTTCTTCCTACTCCTTTTCAGACCAAACAACTGTTATCTCATGTTAGACGAATGTGTTTTATTTTATTATATTTTTCTTGTTTGTCTGTACAAATACGTGTGTGTGTGTATATCTACACATATATTCATATTCGTAAATGAAAATACATGTAGACGAGTATATATTGGTTTTTTTGTTTGTTTTATTATGTCTGAAATAAATAAAGATACAAATACAAATACAAATACGATATAAAAACTTCTATCGTTTCCTAATACGCTATCGTTTGTTTCGTGGTGTCGTAAAATAAACTGTTTACAGCAATATTTTTTCATCATTTTGATGGTCATTGTAGTGGCTATATTAATTTCTTAAAGTTCTCTCTTTCTCTTATATTTAATATAACCACACGGACAAGTGCCTGTTTTTACATGTTGTTGTTAGCAACAATGATGGTAAAACCATCGCGTGGCTCCGCTGTCCGCTTGTTTGTTTTCTACTAAACCTTTCACAATAAAGCTCAAGATCCTGTTGAGACTTTTCAAATAAAACTGAATCACGTGAAAGAGTATGCAGAGAGTTTACGGATGAGAAGAAAAAAAAGAAAAAAGAAAAAGAACTGTTAGGTGCTAAAAAATAAACCTTAGACTCAAACTTTGAAAGAAAATGTATAGTTTCATGCATCGGTTAAAACACTCGAATCCAGATAAAGGACGCCCAGCTGGAAAAACTTCACGCAAGTCGAGTTGCCCGAGCGTCACAGAATTTACAGAAAATATTACATTTTTGTGATTTATATTGTTGTCAGGACGATAAACGTCTTATGATATGAGATTTTTGTCATATCGCACAGCCCTATAAATACATATTAGCCGCCTATCTTAATTGTTTGCAGTGATTAAGGACCCTGGAATGTATTTCATACCTTCCTTGCTCATTAGTGACTTCTTGGCTTTAAATATATTATCTCCGCCTGCTGTTATGGAAACTTCTGCATGCGTGTCCATTTCACACTTTGAAGAAGCAAAGCATAAAATGGAAACGGTGGCCCGGTGTTTCTGTTACACGCTTTGCAGTGATATCGGGTTGGGTTGTAGGCTATTTTTTTAATTGTTGTCATGTTGCGGCATTAATTAACAGAAACAAGATGTTGCTCAATCATAAAACACATCTGTAGTGTTTTAAACCTCTGAGCATGGGTTCATAGTCTTGACCAAAGTGGTAAGCTGATCATTTTTATTTCGACAGCCAAAAATGTCCTCACATTTTCAATTCACGTGTTTCAGGTCTATTTATTTCTCCCTCATCTTGTCCTCTACAGCTTTGTATCTAATTCCTGTTCCTATCCAGCTTTGTATTTGCTGTGCACACATTAGAGCAGTCCAATCAAATCTGAAGGATTTCATTTTTAAATCTCTCTTGTAACAATACTCCACCCACATATTTTCTGAAACATGTTTCATGCATCATCTTTCAAAAGCTAAAGGTCCTGATGGTTCAACGTGACTGTTTTCCCATAGGTGTCGCTTACTGTTACATATTTATTGTTTTTATAGCTTTAGAATAGTTTAGACCTGTACTGTTGATGTGGCCATGTGCTGCCTGTGGATCTACTGATTATCAGATACGAGTAGACATCCCCGGAGCAACTGTGTTCTTCTGATCTCACATCTTTGCCTAATTCACTCCTTGCTCAAACCACTATCCCTGAGCTCCCTGCGGTGCACTTTGTATCTTGCAATCTTGCCAACCTTTGTCATGACGCACATGAATAACCCTCTGGGCCTCAAAATCTGAGTCATGTTCATGAAGCGTAACAGTTCTGATTTACATTTTTATAGAGTAAAAATTAGTTTAAGAGGATTCAGAACATGATTCATGTTTAGATCTTTCGACCCACTCACGTCCATTTTCCTCTGTATTTCCTGTAATTATGCTTTAAACCTCATATTCTGTGAGTTACAGTGAAGATGTATGATTGATGTTGGTATTAGATGGTTTCTGTGGGATGTAAACCTCTCTGGCCTCTTAATTAGTTACATCTTGCTTGTACTGGGTTGGATCACCTTTTGCCTTCAGAACTGCATTAATTATATGTGGCATAGATTCAAAAAGGTGCTGGAAACATTCCTCAGATGTACACTTGGTACTAAGGAGCCTGAATTTTGCCAAGAAATTTCCCACACACTATCAAACCAGCCTGAATCATTGATACGAGGCAGGTTGGATCCATGCTTGCGTGTTGTTCAGAACAAATTCTGACTGATCAAATGCTGACTGATCCAGCACAAATTGAGATTCATCAGACCAGGCAGTGTTTTTCCAACCTTCAATTGTTCAATTTTGGTTATATTCAAGTTATACAATCATGTTTCATGTTTTTAGCTTCCTGTTAACAGGTATAACCAATAAAGTGGCGAGTGTAATTCTTATTTGTCTTTCTGGGTTTTTAGCTCCAAACTTACACAGTTTTGTAGAAGTATTTTCGAAGCAAAAACAAGCACTGCATCAGGAAGTACTAACTGTCTCGGTAATAATTTCCTCCCCTATGGAAGAAGAAATAATGCAGTGCAGAGTTGAACAGAGCTTCCTCGCTCTGTTCGTGGACTGTTTTTGGCTTATTGATCAAACATGTAGTACTCTGACATGTCCATCTGCATCTAAAGGACAATGGTCACTCTTTCGAGGATGCCAATGTTCACATTTTGGAAAGAGAAGCCAGATAGTTTGAAAGAAGAGTGAAAGAAGCCATCTATGTCCACTGTGAACGACCATGTTTGAACAGAGGCGGTGGCTTGCAACACCAACTGTCTGCCATCTACAATCCAGTTTTGAGATCCCTTCCCAGACACCTTAACGCCCACTCACATCCTGGACCATTTGACCTCAGGAAATCACATGATAGGGTGGGGCCAGGTTTCACAATGAGCTCACCCGAAACCTTGGCTGATTGTGACCTACACCCGTTTTCACACCTTGGCTCGTGTGATTAGGTAAAGGATCATTAGGGGATCCTTTTGTCCCTCTCAGGGGGACACTCCCACAGGGTTTAAATCTGGGACTCTCCACCATTTGACCTTAGAACTGAAGAAGCTTCTCAGATGAGAGGTGAAACGTCTTCAAGCAACTTAAAGAAGTCCAGATGCTTTTCTTTCCAAGCTCCTTAGACTCTGACATGTAGTACTTTGGATTACAAAAGCATCATAATCAGTACATACTCCAGCATAATAAATAAAACTGACCATGCATACAAAACAGCACAGAAAATATCATTGTCTTGTAGCAGTGTCCTCCGTACACCATCGATTTTTCACACATTTGGAGTAACAAATTGAAGAACTAACAGGACTTCTCTCAGACAAAGAAAAGACACTTGCTGCAGCAAGCATTATAAAATGGTACCAGGATCAATCGACGGAGTAATAAAGTGACATGTAATTTACCACCTTAAATAATTGCCTTTTTTTGCTCAGTTAGTTAAACTCTTAAGGGTGGTCAAGAATTCTCCCTTTGAGTACAATTGTAATTCTGCAGGACAGCAAAAATCTTTTTTTTCTCGCATGTTTCTTTTCAGTTTTCTTTGTAGCTACTTCAATAAATTAAAGGAGGTGAATAAATCAAGCTGTACTAGAAAAGAGCGCATCGAGTTGTCTTTTAATTATGACAGGCTTGAATGGAAGCTCGGCACTTCGCTGCGTGAACCTTGTAGAAATTAGATACTACTGTTGATGGAAGCACATATTTCTAAAGGATGTAAAGGTAACATAACAAACTTCATTTAGTTTATAGTGTTACCTGCTTGTGCCACATGTAAACACAGTCATAGTACTGACTTTAAAAACTAAATTTTGTTTCTTTGTGCATTTCCCCAGTTGAAAAATTCTCTGAAGACTGATCTGTGTCTGGACCAGGGGCCTGACAATGACAACATGCCCATCCTGTATCTCTGCCACGGGATGACACCACAGGTTAGTGCTCTCCTAAACATCCTCTCTGTCTCCGCTTCACTTCAGCATGGAGCAAATACTAAAACTGAATATAATACCTATATATCTTGGGTTGTCTTACCCAAACTTGTTTTATCTTATCAAGATAACCTTAGCAACAGTCCCGGGTGTTTTTAAATACATATTAAACTTGTCTCTAATCGCAATACACCTCAATTTAGCTGTGAACCTTCCTGAAGGAATTCAGCTCGGAATAAAATTCCACATTATCAACAAAACAAGTTGCAAAGACCATGTTTTTGATTACAATATTTTGTACCTTGATCTTTTTCTCTAGCTTTCTGTTTACACTCTGTCTTTTTGTTTTTAATCAGTTTTTATTTGCTGTTTGTCTGAACTGCTTATTCAGGATATATGTCAGCTCAAATAGGAGGGAGTTTGTGTCTTCAAATGTTAGTACAGCGTGATTATCATTTGCTTTCTCCAGTCTCTCCCAGCATATCGATTCCATTACATCTGAGCAGGTTGTTTTCAAACTGTTTAACCTTGCTGTGATGGTTGTAAACTTGTCTCATAGAGTGTGGTTTGATCTGACATTATCCCTCTCTATTTAAATGAAACTACTGGATGTGCTTCAGACTCAGTGTGGCCTGTGTTGATGTTTACACCACTGTACAATTTAAAACTCATCCCAGAGAAATCTTCGGTGATATATCTGTAAGCTTTAGGAATGTTAATAATTATTATTTCCTTATTCTGCTTAAACAGCTCTTTTTTCAGGCCTAGATAACTAAAAACTTGTTAATTATAAATCTGTTTTGAGCTATAAATCCAGGCATATCAAACAAAGGATTGGAGTAGCACCAGCATTTCTAATGAGATTAGGGATCTCTGCTGCAAGACAAATCTGGTCTGCTCTATTTTTATGTTTCAGTGTTACATCATCGGGAGGAATTAGTCCCTGGATTGCTTTTATATTGGTACAGATACAATGACTGTTGCAAATGCATGCTCTAGTCGGTCAGAATGAGTCATTTTAAGCGTCAGCTACTTTCTGCAGATGTTGCTTTTATAGGCTTTGTGTCCAAAGTGCTGTGGTAAAAGCAGTACATAAATGTGCTAAAAGAAACCTGCCAAGGTACACATGAAAGAAAGAGTAATACAAAGCTTACACTCCCACAGTAGAACATGTTGTCAGCAAACATACAGCCCTCCAGCTAGCTCGAGCAGTAATAAAACATACCGACTTAAGCACAGCAACAACAGAAGCCACTGCCACAAAGGCCTGGCAGCTTGCACATTTCCAAACGTGAGCAGCACTGATTTTTTTTTTTTTTTTAATCACTCTTATCAGATTTGTTTAATGCCTGGTGCAAAAGAGGCAGGAAGTAATTTGGGAATTAAGAGACAAATATGATTAGAGTAAAAGTAATACAATCTAACTCTGTGTTTTTAATAAAACTTTAATAAAAGAAAGTATTTTGAGTATCTTTGACTGATAATAGAGGGGATGATGTGGGTAATCTGTACCCCAGATCCACATAGTTCCTGTGTAATTGTCTGCTTCAAGCTCAGTTTAACTCTGGAACTCTGGTGATTTCACTACTCCGTTGATGTTTGCACCTCTTTAACATTTAAATTCTGCTACACAATTAACGTGTTCACCTTTGAGCTTTGTTTTTATCCCTTTGTTTTAAGCTTCCAATATACATACCGGATCCTTTACTTTTGTAAGTCTACTAGTAAACAATGTGAAAATACTAGAGTCACAGTTCTGCTCATGTAAAACCACAGCGTTGACAGCACAACGTGTAAAGCTGTACTCGCTCTGCATACAAAGGGGTCTAGTCAGACACTTGATACTGATCCATTGATGTGTAAGTAGCATTTTATTCTTTTTTTATGGCTGGTCAAGGTGGAGGCGTGGAGCTAATTTTAACTGTTTTCTGGACTACACAGTTAGATACTGTGGCAGCCAATGTGGGTGTTGTGCCCCTCCACTGGGTCACTAGATAAATCTGGTGAGTTGATTAGCGGGAGAAGGGAAAAAACAAAGCGACATTAATTTCTTTTTATTGCTTTAGGCGTCCAGCTGCATTTTCTTTTTTGTTAAAGGTCATATAGTTTTATCTTTTTGAAATATCTCTGGTAAAAAAAAAATGAGTGCTAACATAACATGTTTTTAGTTTTTTAAAAATGTAATTAATTAATCAAAGAGTTTCGAGTTTACTTATTTACCTTCCACCCCTGCACGATTGAGCACATTCAAATCATCGGTACACAGCATAGCACATTATGTTTGTTCAAGACGTCGTGTTTTTCACTCTGTGCTCTTCACCAAACCAAAGCAAGTTTTGTGTCAGTGAATACATAACTCGTTCCTTTGCTTCATTCTTGCAAATGATTTACAGCTTTGTCAGCTTAATATGAGCAAATATTTGCCCTTGGAAAAAAGCTGTTGGGAAGGTTTCCATCAGAGAAAGCACAATTATTTCTCTCCCCCCCCCCCCAATTCCTGAATTAACAATGAGCTTCTTTTGTTGCCTCGCCTCGTCTATCTTTTAGCCTGTGTTCAGTCAGGAAAGCAGTATAAATATGCATCTTTAATGCATGTAAATCAGCCTCACAGATCTCTCTTTCATACTGAAAGAAAACCCAAGAGCAAGCCTCATTTGCTGCATAGTTTAACACCTGTATAGCATATACAGCTGGAGAAGGGCCAACCACGCCAGTCTGAACATGCACAGTAAAGGAGCATGCAGTTTGCTTATAGCTGGGTTTTGTGTTTATTTCAGAATGTTTACTACACCAGTACTCAGCGGCTCCACATCGGGCTCCTCAGTCCCACCATTGATGACGATGACAACAAGTGCCTGGTGGATGTGAATAGCAGACCCCGCCTCATTGAGTGCAGCTATGCTGCAGAAAAGCGTATGAAACTCCACTGGCTCTTCACTCAGGTAAAAAAGAAACCCACAGCACAGATCTTCAGAAAAAGCCTTAAATAGCTCTTCCAAACACTTCCTGGAAAACTCATTATCACATTATTACCATCCATCATTTTAGCACCAAATTTTCACTGAAAGTATAAATTGTGGCTGTTGTTCATTCATTTTGCAACACATAGCAGTGACAATTGTTCTGTGGTAAACACAGATACACGCAGATATTAAAATGTGTATGTGTATGAACATAAGAGGAAAAGAGGTTTCAGTAAATCCCCTCAAACAATAGAAAGTGCCTGAGAAGAAAGTCAAAGAAACTGTACTAAAAAAAAAAAAAAAAAAAACAGGAAAAAAAACCCAGAATCAATGAAGCTTAATCTCACCTTCCTTGTTGGTCAGGCCATCAGACTTTATTCACATCCATGGGATGTTTTTCTCGAGCCTGTGAAAGAAAGTTGTGTTTATAGTTTTGTAAAAATGGTGTCATAGCAGAAAAAGGGCATTCACACACTTAGTTTAGTTTAAGTGTTAATGGTGTCCTGGTTCCAGGGCCGTGCGCTATCTCTGAGTGCTGAATCATTCGTCTATATATGTAAGTTTGGGTTTTCTATATTGTAGTATTTAAAGTTTTGACTCATCCGTTTTGGGGTTTGAATTCTTGTAATGGTTTTATTTTGAAATCCCTGTCTTGGTTTTATTATTGCTGTATTGCTTTTCAGTTTTGGGATATTATTACCTTTTTTCTCAACGTTTTCTTTGTTCAGTGTTATTTTTCTTGTCTAAGTATTTAGTTGGGTCTTTTTGTTATTTCCCATTTTGTTTTCGTAGTTTGTGGTGTTAAAATTGAGGTTTTTTCTTCCTACTGTCACCAAGTAGCTGGCTCACATGGTATGATCTGATTGTTGGGGTTTTCTCTGTATTATTGTAGGGTGTTTACCTTACAACATAAATCACCTTAAGGCGGCTGCCGTTGTGATTTGGCGCTATATAAATAAAACTGAATTGAAAAATAATTAAGGGAGCACTTAAAATCTGACATTCCATTTAAAGTACATAGACCTGTCTTCCCCTTGTCCTTTGTCATGTCATTTTCTAAGTCCAGTGTGTGTTCCTGTTTTGTGTCTGTGCTTGGATTGCTTTTCTCTTTGTGTTTTTTGGATGTGGTTCTCACTATAAAATGCTCGCTTCTCTGTCTCCTGCGTTATGCATCTTGGATCCCCTAAAATCTACAGTCCACACAGTCAACTGTTTGGTTTTAGACTTCAAGCATCAGTTTAAGTATTCAGGAAAATATTATAATCATGTAGGTGGCTAAGTTACAATTTAAGTTCTCTTCAGCTAATTTGGACACAAAGACTCACTGAAAATTAATGACTGTCTCACTCCATTAGTAGCTCAGTGGTATTTCAATAGAACTGGGGGGATTTTGATTTACTTTGTGCTTTCATTTGGCTCCACATATCCTCTGCTTTGCTGTCAGAGTACAATCAGATTCATTTTTATGTATAAAATCCCAAAATAGTGCTTTTAAAGAGGCTTGCTGTAACAAGGACAGCACAGTTTTCACTCCAGTGCCTCTAGACCTGTGTCTGTTTGGTTTGGCATAACAGACACACGCTCAAGATCATATGTCACACATTCCCTTGTTGATCTTAACGTGGCAGTTTTAGTTAACTTTGTATAATTTAGTAAGTGGAATGAGGGCATATCAGCCAGGCTGGAGCATACGTCTCTGAAATGTGCCATCAATTATTGACACAGTTTTAGCTGCACAAGGAGTCAAACTTCAGCAGAAATAGATTGCCTTGATGCAGCTTCTCCAACTCTGAAAGAAGGAGTGCTCTGCAAATAAGAGGGAAAAAACTTTGATTTATCTTAATTCAAATGCTGCACTGTTCTGCACAAAACCTGGTTAGATAAAGATATTTTTAATCTCTTTCTAATGAAATGTGGAAAATTGCCTCACCTCCTTTACTTACTCTAAAAGCCTCTCATTAGCCACAGTGTGATTTCCATTGTCCTCAGTTTGAGAAATAAATGAATTGTTTGCTTTCATGTAGATTACTCACATGGTGGTAGATTAAAAACAAAACTTAAATCGTAGAGTTTGGTTTGGTTGTATAATTTGTGGGCGATGCATTTTTTTTAAATCACTGTTACAATTCAAGTATCAGCCGCCCTGTCTATGATATGTATCCACACATTTTAAGAAGGCGTACCAAGATTTCATGTAGACAAGTTGGCTGATTAAAACCCCGAGTTTCTACTTTTATCACCCAGTGTTACAGATTTACAGTGATTCTGGCTTTTATAATGGCCAAGTTCCAGCTCTGTGAATCATCGCCCAGGTCTTTGGTTTGTTCAGCAATTCCAATAAGTCTTGCATTGTGTTTATTGACACCTGTTTTCCCAGTTTGCAAATCAATGGGATAATTGTTTTGCAGGCATGAATAAGAATAAATATGTCATCCCTCCATGCAAGAGCCAGAACAATAGCTGCATCCCCAGATTAAGTTACAATTGCATTTATATAATTATCCAAAAAAGACATTTATAAAGGTATGAACATACCCTAAGTTTTATCATTATTTTATCTTATTTTTTAACACACTGTAAATCTGGAGTTTACATGTTTTAACTGGTAATTTTTGGGCCAAAGACATGCATGTTAGGTTAATTCAGTGGTTCCCAAACTTTTTTTGCTAGGCCCCCTTTGTTTTACAACAAAATCTTTTTGTTTTTTATTCATACCACTTTTTTTAGCCTTAGCTAGTTTGATAAAAACTAAAACTCCAGCTGGAGATAATGGGCTTATGAAGGTCATTATCAACTTTCTCTGTTAAACCCAGTTTAGTGCTTCAAGCTCTGAGTTTCACATGTCATTTGATGTTTCCATCCATCCATTTGCTTCCGCTTATCCTTTTCAGGGTCGCGGGGGGCGCTGGAGCCTATCCCAGCTTTCATAGGGCGAGAGGCAGGGTACACCCTGGACAGGTCGCCAGTCTGTCGCAGGGCCAACACACAGGGACAAACAACCATTCGCACTCACATTCACTCGAACATTCACACCAATTTGGATTATCCAATTAACCTATCCTCACAAGCTGCATGTCTTTGGACGGTGGGAGGAAGCCGGAGTACCCGGAGAGAACCCACACAAACACGGGGAGAACATGCAAACTCCACACAGAAAGACCCTGGCCTGGTGTTGGAATTGAACTCAGGACCTTCTTGCTGTGCAGCAACAGTGCTAACCACCGTGCCACCGTGCTGGCATTTGATGTTTCATCAGCAAAAAAAATGATAAAAAAGATGCTGATGATAAAGTGGTCATTAAAAAAATAGTAAAATGCAATACTTACAAATAGGATAATGCTGCAGAAAATCATTGATCTTGTTAATATTACACAGAGCAGTATAATAAGCATTTTATTTCAAGTTTTATTATTTTATCACTCGCTGAGCACTGAGTGTGCTCTCAGTACTGCACATTAGAGCTCTGAAACTCTAATCTGGACACATTTGAAGAGGAAAGAGACACAAGGAAGACATTGTGGACATATTGGCAGATCATTCTAATCTTTTTTTGTGTGTTCTCTGTTAAGAGACTTAAAACCAGATTAGAATGAAATATAACATCACTTATGATATCTGCATCACCACTCCCACGACATTGATATGCACATTTTGCGCTTCATTCAGTGGTTTTAGTAGCCGTAGTGTTGGGAGGATAGTAGAATGCTCCCAAACAGGTTATGTGTTCAGCATTAGTTACCATGGTGATTCAGCCAGGTAAAAAGAGAGACATTTTTTGTGGCATAGCTTCCTAAGCAACCTCGCTTCATAATACACCCCTCAGCTCTTCTGCATAATTTATGGTGTCCATTTGTAAATGGATTTCCATATAGTTAGCTAAGAGAGAGGTATTTTCCTGCACATTCCTGAATGTGGATGATGCTGTCTATTGTTGAATTCTGATTGGTTGACAAGTGGGTCGGAATAGGAAAGAGAGTGAAGCATGACTAAAAAAATATATATCAAAAATCAAAAAATACAGCATGACAAATGCAGACAGTGGTAGTCACTGTGCAAACCTTTCAGTGCTTTTTATATTTTATTTCACTTCAGCTTCTTATATGTTCTAACTTCGCTCTTCTCTAAGGCTGCCTGATGGACCAGAAACAGCAAAAGCAAGAATAGGCGACAGACCAATTGTGTCACATACTTTGTGCATGATTGACAACATCTCTGCAAGTAGACGGGCCGTCCACAGACTGCCTGTGGACTGGAAGCATGTTGTACTTCAGCCTTACAGATGTACAACCTGACACAGGAGGACGGGCTTTAATCCCAGCTTTCATTTCAAATATCAGAGAACATTTATAAACAAACCTCAAATAGTGTGATGTTCAGAATGACACAAACGTAACCTGAAAAAATAAAAATAAATGAAAAGGGAAAAGTGTTTTGGGGGGTTATATTGCTACTGCACACCCCCTCAATGCAGTCAGCCCACGGGAAATACCAAATTATTTGTTGCAATATTCTTCTACATCGTATCACAGCTACAGCTGTCGCTATATCTGCTTATGGAGAAGACATGTGTGCCCCTCTGGTACCCTTCACCTCATGCAATAGCTGTGCCTCGTGTTTAATGCCCCCCTCCCCCTCCTGTGGAAAAAATCCTCCTCTTCTTGGTTAGGGAAACCTGACAGTTTGAAGGTGTCTGCTCTAAATAGAGCAGCCATTGTTCTCTATATTTGAAGTCTAAGCTTATTAGACATTAACTGTTATGTAAGCAGTGAGAATTTAGGATACTGTGGGTAAGTTAGTGCAATGGCTGGTTACACTAAAACAAAGCCACCTTATTAAATAATAGCAATAATCATATCTCGGTGTAGGTCCTGTTTACTGGGGTTCGAGCACCCTGATGATGAGCATAGGGCTGAAACTGTGGAAGTAATAGAGCTCATTTTCCATTTTTTGCTTCTGTAGTCAGATTTCATTATGAGATTTGACCTTGCAAATCATATCTTAACAGTATCTTAAATGAATAGCAGGCTGTTGTCATATAAAATATTCTGTTTCTATATCAGGAATGGGGATCTGTGCCTATACAGCTCCAATCCTTTAGGTTATTTCCTTCATTGTGCCACACAGTGCCCCATCGGGTGGTGCATGTCTTAATGGTCTTTAAATGTCCACTTCCAGAGTTACTGCAAATCTGCTATCTGTAAAAATGTCTCTTGGACTTCACACATGGGCCAAAACTCGTGAAGACATTGAAAGAATAATTTAGCACCAGGTCTGTACAGGCTGTCCAATCCTTGGGTCTTTTTCCTCCCACATCCCTTTGCATTCCTCTCATAGCACTGAAAAGAGCTCTCCCCACACAGCCCTCTCCACACTGTATTGACGGTTGAAGGCCTCCTCTTCAGTCACTTGCCCTTTGTCAGCCCTGACACTGTAATGAGAAAATCCTGCCTCATTTCATGAAGACATGCTTCAATATTTTTACTGAGCTGATGGTCTCATTCTGTTCAGACTCTGGCAGCAGATGTCATATTAAAGTTTATAAATTGCTGGACCTTAGTTTTTGCTCTTCCTCCATATGTCCCATCCTCCAATAAATCAAAGACTTGTCTATTAAATGAAGGGTTTTTTTTAAACAATATTGTAATAGCTCTGAAACCTAATATGAGGTGTTTGTGTCCTTCATGCCCTGGTTTCAATTTCTCTTCCTGTTTGTCTGGGATGTCTGTTGTTGTGTTTGTGTCTCGTTTTCCTCTTTTGAGTCAAGCCTTTTTTATCCAGAGCCTTGCTAGGAAAAAAGCTAATGACAAAGCTGGTAATCACGTTGCTGTTTTTGCCCTTAACCATGCTGATGCTATCTGGTGGCCCAGTGAGGATGGTGTGAATCAGCCAAAAAAAAAAAACCCCAGCTTAGGGCTCCTCAGTAGCTTACATCTATAACCATTCACAGCAGTGTGGGTTTAAAAAGAGGCAGGTTATATTGTGCACACATTTTTTTGTCTCTTCTGGATTCTGGCACAATTTTAACCAACCTGCTTTTATCTTTTCAGGGAGGATCCATTCAAAACAGGAAATCAAAGAGATGCCTAGAGCTTGTAGCAAGCAGTGACAATGAGTTTGGCTACCAACTGGCTCTGCAGAAATGCACTGGACAGAAATGGTTCATCACAAATGTGCTGTTTAGCAGCTCCCTATGACTGACTGCCGAAGGAAACACTGGAGTCAATAGCAACTGGACTGAATGAAGTCGTCTCTTTTGTGTGCATTTGTGTATGCAAGTGTGAGTCTCTGTGTGTGAAAGTCTGGGAAGCGGGAGCACTCATTTTGAGAGCCACGATGTCTTCTAAAGAGCCGGTCGACATCACATCATAAATGTTAAACATTTTATTTTGCCTAAAGGAACAGCCATAGTTGGCAGATATTTTTCAGATCTGGCAATGTAGTATATTTAGTATATTTTGTGGTAAATACAGTACAGTCAGATTTTCGTTGACTTCAAATATGTAATGGGTACTTGTTAATATTTGCTACTGTGTAGCAAGCTTTCAGAATCTGTCCCTGCTGTAATTATTTTTTATTTTAGTGTCTCGGGTTTGTAGGTTTATTATGCGATTGAGCTGTACAGTTGTGGAAAATATTGAAATAAATCTGAAATTGATATTTTCTAAATGTAAATATTTTTGAATATTTGTAATATATAACGTTGAAATAATGCCTAATAATTATAGAGTGCAGTGCCTTTTTTTTTCGAGGTCAGTATTTGAAATAACCTGGGGACGAGGCGAGTGGCACAGACTGCTTCCAACATGCCAGTCCTCGTTACTATTCACATTCAAGCAGAGCTCAGTAAACCATGGCATTAAATATACATGGAAACCCACTTTCATCAAAAGGACTTCCCCACTAACACGTCCTAATATATGCAATAAGAGAGCCTCGGCACGCTTGAATTTTTGAATGAAAGAACTCTAAAACAGTGTTCCCATGCACATTGCTTTTATCTTCTTTTAGCAGAGCTCTTGTCTTGATTGCCCGCTGATGCACTCTGTAAACCTTCCTTTCACCTTTAAGCTGGGCATGTCTGTTAATAGGGGTTCTTTGTTTGGATATTTGCTAAAATTCATTGTATTTAATGCATATTTCACCCTTGTTGATTTAGCACATAATCGTGTGCCTCAAAATAACTCAATAAAGGGTTTACAAAGTACACAGCAGAGAATTAAATTCCTGTAAATGTGGAGATGTAGCTACATCTAAATGTATCCCACAGAGATGGAGCTGTGGAGCTGCTCTTGTCTGAGAATCAATGAGTCACATTCAGTTTCTCAGAAAAGCGCTGGCCTGGTTTTGATGAAGCCACAGTGATAATATGCCTGTCTTCCCTTTGAGATATAGCATTTGCAAAATTACACTTCTCGTGCTATGGGAATTAAAAACTGACTTTTAACACGAGCAAAAATTGACTTTTAACTTTTTTTTTCTGGCGTTCCGCATAGTGAGAAAAGTTTTCTTCAATTTAAACTTAGCAGCTCTGATTTTATCTTGTACAAGTATATATCAGATATTTTTAATAACTAACATGAACCACAGGGCACTGAAGGAAATGTGTTTACAGTTGAGTAAATGAAGTGGCTCTCTAGGTGAAAATGTGTCCAGCAAAAACATTTGAGTTCCTGACTCCCCACCATTTTTCTCCCTGCTTTACTGATTAAATTGATTTTTCTTTCTTTTTTCCCCACACAGTTCAAACTTAAAGTCCGACATAATGCTGCTGAAACCTTTGTTTATGTTGTGGGACATTTCTTGTACAGATTAATGAATAATGATTTCACTCTTTGTTTAAGAAGAAAATAACAATTTTGTGTATTTTTAAGTAATTTTCTATGTGTTATAAAAGGGAGGACAGAAAAAATAACTGCAAATATGAAGCTGAGCATCATTAACAAAAATTACTAAATTCAACAAATGTTATAATAAAGTCTAGAAAAAAAACACTAGCATAAAATAGCATGAGGGACAAAGGCAAGAAGCACAGACGTGGAACACAGGTAATGGTTACAGATGAGCTGACAAAGACCTAAGAAAGCACATGAGCTAATTAAGGCAGGAGGGCAAGGTAACAAGGAACAGGTGAAACTAATCGGGACTGATCAGGCAATCACAAAGGCAGCTCAGGGAAGGAAACCAATTTAAAAACAAACAAAAATGTAAAAAGCCATAGAGAAAGGGAAAGAAATGTTTTCACATTAGCAGAAAAAAGCGCTGTAACTATAACCCTGTAAACCTTACCCAATCTCAGCATGGTGACAGCTGCTAATGGTTAACCACAAAACCCTAGTAAAACCCTATGTTATAACTTAACGCTGTAACCTGACATTTACCTCACTGGAAATGACCTGCACGTCACATAAACGCAGTTCACAGTAACTGTTCCGGCAGTTCCTTACACTCTCAGAAATAGGGGTACCAAAGTGAACCAAAAAGGGTACAAATGCTTGTCGCTGGGGGTGTTCCTTTTTGAAGGACATTTCTGTACCCTTTAGGCTTGGTACATTTTTGTACCTTATAAAGTTGTACCATCTGAAGTACAATCATGTACTTTCCTAAGACATAAATGTACCTTCAAACTATAGTACAGAAATGTTCCCTTGAAAAGGGTACAATAGGGTACCTATGAGGGTACCCCCCCAGCGACAACCTATTTCGTACCTAAAGAGACAAAAATGTACCCCCAATAGTCCAAAATATTTGGTTATTTAACTATTTATTTTCGATAATAGAATCACATCAAAGCATTTAAACAACCACAGGAATACATCCTTGATTACATTCATACATTGCCATAGGACATGTTAAGAAAAATACATTCATTTAAAAAAAAGTAAACAATCACATAAAGACATTAAACACCTGAACACAATGTTTTGACGGATCACAGAGATGTCATGTATTTAAAAAACTGTCCACACAAATGTTTTGCTCTACTTCATCAAGCCAGAATATATATATGTCATATATATAGACAAAGTGGAAAATGTTCTTGCAATCACGTCACACAGAATACCTCAAGGACACAAACAGTCTATCATCAACTAAATAGGTGTCTAGAGCTTGAAAATCTAATTTATTTCCTGGATTGAACAGGATCTAGTCATTGTCAACTGCCACTTGGTAAGCATGGAAATGACATTCATAAGTGCGAGGAAGTAACAGTTTCCCACACAATACCCAACAAGTATCAACATTCAAAATATACTTGATTTTAAAGAATATAGGTATGGCTTCAGTGTGTACATGGCCAACTACAAAAACATCCTCAAGTTCATATTTGACACTGCTGACAGATATAGCAGACACACGCTGAAGCACTTTATCCTGAAAATGCACATCTGTAAAACTTTTGTTCATTTCCAGAGCATTCTGTAAGTCACCTGGCAGAGATGAAAATGGCACACTGACACTTGTGCTGAGTGAATGTTCAAAGTCAACAAGCAACCTACCTGAAGAAAACTCCCAGCACTGTTTCATTTGATGACGATTGCTAAGAGTTGCAGTGATGTTTACAAAGTTTTTGCATTTACTCGCTATATTTTTGAAATATTGATGCTTGCTTTCATATCTCATACACCATAAAGGGCGAAGAGGACCATACATCAAAATCAGCCTTGGGTAGTGAATAAGGTAGTGACACTTGGGTGTTAAAACATTTCCAAAGACTTTTGTAGTCATTTCAAGAAATTCTTGAATAAGCAGGTTTAAATGAGCAAGCTCATCTTTTCTCACATTTGTAGCCATTACACGATCTACGATTTCTGAACATAATAAGAACACATGCCAATATGGAGTGCCAGGTGGAACATGGGGAGCCATTAAAAAAGGCAAGAGCCTGAAAAGGCACCATTTTTGACTGGCTGATCCAACTATGTTAGAATTTCGAAGCATCTTTTCCGTCAGTGGCACTGGGCTGTTCGGCTTGTCATTCCTCCCAAACTTCACATTTTTCAGCTCATCATTGATTTCATATATGGTGATGTGCTTTTCCCTGTGAGCTTTACAAATAACCAAGTTCATTACCAAAGGAATAACCCCCTCCAGCAAGTCGTGCATTACATCTGGGGGAAGAGACTGGGTCACATCAAAATAAGGCAGTGCATCAAATGTACAGTTACCATACACACCGTACAAAGCAGCACTCTCTGGGTTGTTTTCCACACAGTTTATGTGGTACTCATGTACTTTGGTTGTTCTAATAACAAAATGGTCCTCACAAAAGTGCTGTTGTATCTCCGAGTGCGAGGCCATACAAAATCGGCATATTCTGCCTGTATTGAAAGACATTGAGAAACGCCCAATCATATGAGCAGAAAGGTTGTCGCATGAAATGGTAGCAAGAGCAGCATGAACTGTGTGCTCTACTTCATCGACACAGATAGTGAAACCCTCTGTGGACAGCATCTTCAAGTCAGTTATCAAGGGCTGAAGTATAGTTTCAAGCCCACACTCTTTTAAATGTGAATGGCGAACCAGTAAGGCTAAATGAATGTGACTCAACTTTGAGCGATGTTTTCCACTTATGTTTCCTATAGTATAATAAAATGCACAGATTTTGTATTTATTTCGTTTTGCACCAAGTGGGTTCACAATTTCAAATTCATCTTCATAAAAATGAAGTCTTAGAGCTTGAGGATGGTCTTTGAAAAATGAGTGGTCTTTAAAATACATGCCATCTTTGTAATCAGTCAAAACATCATCATCTTGATTTCTGTGGTTATCCAGAACAATTTGTTCCCACACATCCTCCACCTGACAGTATTTGTTTAATACCTGTAGGATTGGAACATACGAATAACTACCAATTTTCACACCAGAATGGTCTCTTACTGTGTAACTGATAGGTTCTGTCATGTTCATTTTTGATTTGCAGTGTTCTTTTATCATAAATGGTGAACGAATTGAATCACATGCTTTCTGGAAAAAATCTGAAGTAGACAAAACCTGCTCAAGTTCTGGACAATCACTGAGGCGGAAACCATGTTTATCCAAATGATAACGAATAAACGAGTCGTAGTTTTCTTTAAAAAAACACAAAAGAAAACTAAGATCATCAACGATGTCTTGCTGAACAGAGTGTGGAAGGTTATTTTTTTCAGTACATTTGAGAATAAAGCTAAATAAATGATCTCCTAAATTATCAAGCAAACTGTCCATACTAGGTGGTGTGGGCTGCTGAACTGTGTGCGTCTCGTCTGAACTGTGTGTGTGTGGGTCTTCAACCTCTTTGTGTGCATGGTTTTCAAATCCATCTTCAACTACCTCAAGGCTATTCAAAACAGAGGGTTTGTGTTTGCGATACACATGGCGTCGAAAAGAGTGATACTTGGAAAAAGCTGCCTGGCAGTCATTTATTCCACAAGTGTTGCTGAAATGAGGCTCATGTGCGTGTACTAACCCAACATGTATAATCAACTTCCTCAGAGTAAATGCCCTTTTTGAACATTTTGAACATTTGTGGAGTGGGGGCATATTTAATAGAGTTGGTTAAGTACCCTGGCGACACTTACTGGCAGGGGTTTGTCTCCCTGGTCTCCTATGTTGACAATGCAGTTCTGAAGAAAGACGTGTTTTCTTGAAGTATGCAGGGTAGGTCATGTTGAACATGAAGAAGGTGGAGAATGCTGAGATGTAGGCCTCATCCAGCGAGACCTTCTTCAGTGGCAAATCCTTGGTCATTTGAAGAACATTTTGAAGAACAGCAGTGAAGTTTTCGCTAAAGCGGCGACAGATGTTGTCTTGGCAGGGATGCATTAAATCAACCTCATAACACAACTGGAAATGAAAAGAGCAGAATAGACAAAAGAATGACATTTTACATTGAGGATTTAAATTTTTGACATGTTTAAAGACACAGACTGGAGATAAATGTAAAGTGCTTTAACCCGTGAACAAAAATTCTAAAGATAATGAACAGATCGATTAATCAGTTAGTACAGAAAATAATAATCAGATTTAGAGACAAAAAATCATTAGCTGTTTCCCCAATCATCTTAACAATTCTTACCCCTGCAGATGTCCCCAGGAATGGATATCTCTTTAATAGGTCCACAGTACACATTCCTTCAGCTACCTCTCGACGTCTCCATGCAAAGGTTTTTGTCATGCGGTCTTTCACCAGTGCTGTGTCAGGATGTAGCTTCTTGTGCTGATCATTTAGCACCTTGATATGAGCATCAACGGAGGCTGCATCTTCCCCCACAAAGCACGAATCCTTTGTCAAAACAGATATCAGTATTATCATAAGTAAAATCTGATAAGTTAATGTTACTCGAAATGCGGTAATTTGTACACCAAATGCTTTGAAAAAAATGCAAAAATGTTGAATAGGAATTGCAAGTTGAGCTGACTTTTGTTAAATCAACTGTGAAGTTCCTTTTTCTATGTTAATGTTATCTGTTAACATGTTTCTTTCAATTAATGTTTACTTTTAGCTTTACAGTGAACATAATAAGACTACATGTTACCTTAGCTCTTAAAGGCTGAGGGTGTGAGGACTTACGAGAGAGGGCTTCAGTCTCTTCAGACAGGAGCTGCTGGATTCCTCTGTGGTCCGATGTTTCTGCGTGCGTCCAAACTTTTCTTTAACCCGGTTCACTTCTTCGTTGCTGATTAGGGGAGCCCGTTCTGCTTTGAACTTTCTCTTGAGTTGGCTGTGCCAGGTGTCCTAGTTGTTTCAAATGTATATAAGTAGTTAATTATGCTTACTTTATATTAATATAATCTATAAAAGAAACAAAAAAGGAGAGGTACTCACATAACCATTTCCGTGTACATCTCTTAAAGGATACTTCACAATCAGGGCTTTGATTACCTGGATGTAGTCTGAGTGGGTTGGGTACCTGTTTCAAACATAAGAAAGACAACCCACAGTGCACTGATTACTCTTATCCTTTCCTGGGGGCTTTTCTGTTCTTCAATTCTTCTAATCATATTGTTATTACCGTAAATAGTATGTTGTAGACCAATGTCAAATCAATGTAGCTAAAGTTGATTTTAATTTTTTAAAAATGGGCGTGGACAAACAGCCACATCTCTCCCAAACTTAATAACATAATAATAACAATAAGCTATCATTGTGAATCTGTCTATATTCCCCAAAAGGAAGTTACAATTAATTCTCTTGATTAATTGTTAATATAAATTAACTGGTAATATAAAAATGTAAGTAAGTGTACTCCCTGCACAGAGCTTACAGCTCTCACATTCGAAAATCCCACTAAGTAGGTGGAATGGTACAAATGTGTACCTTCCATTGTTTAAAATCCCTTTGAGCGGGAAACAAGTTAGATGGGATAAATTTTGCTTAGAAAACGATTTTGTTAATAGCTATATTTACATACTAGCATGTTTTGAGAAATTATTGATTTTTTTACATTTTTGTACACGGTTCGACACTATTTATTGATAAAACACTCGAATACGGCGGGCAGACAGACGTTGAACATTCCACCAACAGTCTAAATAGTCCACATTTGTACCTTTCTTTGTTTAAAACTTAGCTAACTGCTAGCTTTCGCCCATGTTAAATCTAGCTCTTCGGACTTTTGCTAACTCTACTGTAAAATTACACGTTGTAATTTTTATAAAAACACAAAATCACACCCGACTTACCTCTAAATCTTTGCGCCTCGTCGTCTGACACATCAATGCCTTCTTCCATCAACCTTTTAAGGAGCTCCTCCGTGGATAACCCCCTGAGAGTCATTTTCTGTGTCAACGCTAGTCAGCGCGGAGGCGGAGCACTCATCACTGCTGCCTTTTCGGCCTTTGGGATTAATGCGCATTGCGAACTTGACACATGAAAATACAACATTGTGGTATTAATGCGCAGTTGTTTAGAAACCGTTATGCTGTCTTGGCGAACTATATTTGTAACTTACAAAATGTAGTCACCGTAACATAAAAATCTGCTTGACATTTTAACTTCCAAAGAACCTCGGTTTAACTTGATGTTGCAAATTCCATAAAAACCTCACAATTAATGAACAATTCTAGGATGTAGTTAAAGCAAAAAAGTAAAGTCCAAACATAACAGTAAAATGATTTCACGTTTTTGAAAGATTTAAAACATTAAAAAATTATAACTGGAACTTAATAAAATGGAAATGGACCAGTTTTTTTTAACATCATTTGGTTGTGCCTGCATGTCATTGTGTGTGTGTTTTTTTTAAATATAATTTAACATAACTTACACAAAGGTAGGTTACAGATATTCTTTGCATCATAGGATAATTTACGTACAGAGGAGAGGACCAACAGATTTGATTATAACATGTAGCTTTTATGAGCACACTCACATCTCATATGAATTTTACAATTAACCAGGCCCATCCAGATTTTCCCATGCTGACCCATTACCACATTCTGCCACTGCAGTACAGGTCAAAATGGTACAGATTTGTACTTTATTTCAAATTGAACCTTTAAAGGGGCATTTCTGGACTTTTAAAGACCAGTATTGTACTTTTAAGGGAACATTTTAAAAAAATGTACCTATAGGTACAAAAATGTTCTTCTCTCGTACCTCTATTTCTGAGAGTGTATATGCTGCCATTAATCGACTGTAAGTGAATGGACCACCACCAACTAGTGTTTTCACAGCAAAATTGCAGATCAGTGGTCATGCAGAGACTTGTTTGATACTTCATGTTCATTGTTCTTCTGTAAATTATGGATGCTTTTAGTGTTCAGAATGAAGATAAACAAAAGCTTGTTTTGGGATTTGCAAACCTTGTCATTGACAGGTCAATACTATATGAACATGCAATGCACTTTACAAAACAGGACTTTGGATTATGGATTGTGCAACAGTTGCTAGTAATCTTTCACATACAATCTTTCAGTAAAACAGAACAATTATGTGTACTTCAAACAAATTAAGCTCTGATTATATTTTTCATTTTGACATGTAATGAGCAAAAACTGCTGCTGAATATAAGCTGCATCAGATCCTCTGCAAGTATGTGATAAGTTCCTGGTAATTTACACGTATTTGAAGTGTAATTTATTTCTTGAGTCATCTTATTTCTTGCATGTCTTTCCTCAATTTAGTTCAGTCTATGATTTTTTTAACACAACAGTTGATCTTTTGAGGAAAAGAAAAATATCTATTTGCACACTTGTTACTCAGAGTCAGAAGTTGGTTACTGCTTTCATGTCATAGAACTTATTGTAGCATGAAGACTGGACGCAGAGGGGAACGGAAAACTCCAGATCATTTCAAAGGTAACAAAATCCATCCATCCCATTTTACAAGGGTTTGTGGGTCAAATCATTTCTGAGCTTTCTGAGCTGAGAGCTTGAGCCAGAGTGTCACTGGTCAATGACACGAAACACTGAAAATCACAGTGTCAAAATTAATTTGGGTCACTATTGCAGTTAAGTGCTCAGAAAGGTTCAGTGCTTAGAAAACCACACCAGGCACAGGTTTTTTGCCCCAGTGTTAATTTTATTTCATTTTTTGTGTGTTTATTATTGTTATGCTTTTGTTATTACCCATATCTAAAATATTGTAATACGGAAAAATCATTATCTCTTCCATAGCTTCTTTAAAGTAAACTATCAATAAGTATGACTATGTCTAGTTTTGCTTTTTGTTATTATGTCCTTTACTTATCTGGATTTTAGTCTCTGTAAGGCCTAAAATTCCTCTTTTCCAGAGTGACCTAGTCAATATGACAGCATATTTCCAATAGATAAAAGATAAAACACAAATCACAAACTAAGGTAATATTTACATTTGTGTGTTTAAGGTCAAATCTCAACTTTAACCTCAGTCCCAACCACCATATTTTAAGTGGGGTAAGAAACAGATTTTAAAAAAGTAAAAATGTGTAGAAACAACCAATTCAGTAACAACTGGTACAGTATGAGTGCTGTACTGACTGTGAGTGATTTTAGCCAATGATTTCTAGGATGCACAGCACTAAACTGTAGAGATATGCAGATTGTATGAACTTGTTCTAACTCAACAAAAAAGCAAATAGGCGCATTTCCCAAAATGCCAAACCATTTCTTAAAATAAAATCTGAGCGCGCCTCCTCTGTTCTCTTTTCCCTCGATATCTCAGTCTCTTTCTACGTCTAACATTCATCTTTTTGCTTCTTATGGGAGCACGCTCTGAGAGACAACCTATCACATCTTGTCATTATTTTCTGCCCTCGACACAGAAGCATGAAACATTGAGGAATATATTCCTGGCACAAGTCAAGATGTGATCAGGGGATTCAACTGAGTTTAGAATACCATATGGCAAAAGGAAGCAGCTTGTCAGAAGTGAGACTATCTGAGCACCCCCTAGGATTGAGACAGAAAGTTTTCTCTGTTGTCTCTCCTGTAGGTGAGCCACAGGTAGCTGAGGGGAAGCTGTCAGTACTGCAGGGTGTGTGGGACATCACACACAGAGAGAGAAGCAGAAACAGGGAAAAGCTAAAGCAGGCACTTTTGCGTTAAAAATAAACATAAACCCTGCCAAAGATGAAACGAATCTTCCCCTGCAATGTACAGCAAGCCAGAAATGTAATGGAGAATGTTTAAGCAGAAAAACAGATTCGCCAGAACAATGCACGTGGGCGTGAAATTTGTGTTCACCAAGCAGCCAAAATGTTTCACATGTGGATAAATGTCACTGTTAATTGTTTTCTGTGAGAATGAATCTGTGTTGTAACTGCGTTTCCATGGCTACAACTCCTAAGCTGCATATTCTCAGATATCCCCCAGGAACCAGACCATAGGTGAGCGTATTAACTGAAGAGACCTGACAGGATGTAATTGCATTCAGATACATATGCACCTTTAATCTTTGCCCTTTTAATCCTGCACTGGAATGACCTATGCAAATTAACGAATCTGTTTGTTTTTGTGCATATCTTTGTGCGCTGCATGGAAAGTAAAACAGCATAACGGTGGGTGAAAGATTTGCCGCAGCAGACTTGAAGCAGAAGTTCCCCGCTTGGATAAAACCAAGAGGAAGAATCAGCTGATGTTTGACCAGCCAGGAGATTTTTAACTGATGCCAGCAGGGCTTTCACATAACTACACATACAGTAACATCAGCCAAAAGAAGTAATGATATTCTCACAATGCGTGTAAAAAAGTAAAATAACAATGATATCAATAGTGCTTACAGATATATATTTTTTTCTATTTATGGCAAAAACACTCAAAATATGAGTATAAAAAGGTGAAAAGTAAGTATGTAACCATGACTGTTTAAAAGCAAGCAAAAAAAAGAGCACTAATGGATGGTGAAAAGGCACCCATTGCATCTAATAAACAACTGATCCTAACCTGTGCCATCAAACTAACGACAACTGAAACAAAAAGCTGAGAGCACAGGTAGGAGTTTGATTTTTAAAGTGGCACAACTTGTATAATTCCATGTATAATCACATAAAATTAGATGGCATTAGATACACTCAGTGAATAATGAACACACTACTCTTTAGTGTACTATAAATCCTTTTTTAAGATGCAGTAGAAAGTGTAGACATTAATAACCTTATTGTAAAAACTGACTCATGAGTGCTGACTGAAAATGAGTTGTGCAGCTTTATTATGTGTGCCTACTTTTTGATATTTTTAGGATGATACCAGTAACAATTAACAGATAATCCTGGTAGAGTGGCAAACAAACTATGGCTCAAAACTATGAACAGCTTTAGGATTCTTGGACTCGTTATTATAAGGATCCACCCTGGTAAAGGAAACTCAGTAAGTACTGTGCTTATGAGAGAAACTAAAGAAAGCTCTATGTTCTAGCACCAAGTTACTGCTAACTTGTACAGACAAAAAACAGAAAGCATCCAAACTGAAAAGAGCCCCAAATAGTAGTGTGGACAGCTCAGTACCAGAAGGCTCTGCAGCAGGTGATTAAAACTGCCCAGAACATCATTAGCACCCATGCACTTATAATTGATATGTGTGCTGTCTGTGCACAGCCCAAAGGATACTAAGAGACAATACTTACTCAACCCAAAGTATCTCCCGCCATACCACCAGACTTCGGAGGAGTTTCTTTCCTCAGGCTCTGAGACTAATGAACTCATTGTCTACACTTCACCAAGAAGAATCGGTTTAGGTTTTAGGACCTAATGCTTTATTCAGTCATTTACAGTTTTCTTCTTTCTGTATGTTGGCAGCAAAAACGGACTGCAACAAATAAAGCTGAAGTTCTCAGCAACAACTTTCACCTTCCACATAATTTAAACTTGTGAAAACACTGATTAGGGCAATTCTGAAATCTGTGTGCTCTTTTTCCCCAGTTTAGAACTGTGGGTCATTAATTTCCACATTGTTTTCATGAGTTGAAACAATTTCTTTCTGTGTCTGCCAGTCAGTTGAGCCATTAACGCATATGTTTAAATGGCTCATTGTACTGCTCTTGCTCCACTCAGTATGTGTTAACAAGTAGATGTAGATATGGTGACATTTTATTCATTACAGCTTAACTGGATGTTGACAGTGATGGATGAGGTTCCATTCAGAAGCCCATGAATCAGATTAAACTGTGAAAATGAGTATTGACTGTGATGTCTGCATTCTGTTTGCTGTTACATTTTAGTAACTTCATACTGGAGCCAAATGTGCCTTCGTGGAAAGATTGTGTGCATTTTTTGTTTTTCTTTTTTGTCTTCTTTAACATCCATCAGCTGCCCCTCAACAAATTACTGATCATAATCTTATGTTACTGAGTTTAAGGAATTTAAGGAGTCAAATGTCCTAAACAAAACTAAACTGGAAGAACCAACCTTAGCTCTGGATACCACCTGTGTAGCTGAAATGTTAGACTGTGCCTCCCATGGCAGTTCCCCATTAAATACTTCGAAAACTACAAGAATGTTGAAAAAAGATTATTGAACTGATTACTAAGTAATTACTTTAATAATTTAATAACAAATATTTAACTAAATATTAATTAATATGTAATGATAACAGCTGTGTTAAGCAATCAAATATTGCCCGTAGAGAAAGGTAGCAGGTTAGATGAGATGAGCTATAAATGATAAAAATTCCAATAAGACATTTTTTTAACCTATACTCTCTACATATACATATATATATATATATATATATATATATATATATATATATATATATATATATATATACTCACACACACACACACTTCAGTTAAAATGTTCATATATGTAAAACAGAGTTTTCAAAATGTGTTTTTGGAACTAGTGTGAAATTTTGGGAAATGGATTATTTACAATGCAACTGAAAGTTAGACGTGACGACTTTCCTCCCTGGCATTTGGCAACAAATGTAAAGTTGCTGCAAGAAACTGCTCCAGTTACCTTGTTACAGACTGAAAATAGAAAGAGCAAAGTGTGTCCAAAGCAAAGACTCACGCCAGTTCTTAAATCTTGAGTGACCAAACCAAAAAAGTGTTTTTAATACTGTCTAAACTATAAGTTTGTGCTTTGACACTTATGAATAAATCCAGGCTGTTTCCGGTCTTTATGCTAAGCTAAGATAACTAGATCATGGTTATAGTAGATAATCAGAATCTTCTCATCTATCCCTTTCCACATCTGATTTTTGCAACCACTTTTTTAAAGAAGGCCCTTCAAATATTAATCAGAGCAGGAAATCCTCTTCTGAAGACAGAAGTTATGGCGTTTTGCCTCAGTGAAGCCCTGCCTGTCAAATCACACAGGAACAAGGAACATCTGAGACAGCTTGGGTTAATCAAAATTTAATCACAACTCAATAGCTGATTCAGTCTGAGGCTGTCATACATAGAGTGCATTAGGTTAGATCAGACACATATCTATAGTTCATCTTTCTTATACAACAATCTGACTTCAGACTGATTACTGAAAATACCCCTTGACACCCCTGACCTGAAAAATTCTCAGACAGCGCATTCATCTGAAGAAGGGAAAAAGGCTTATACTCATGAAGTCACGTCCTAGACGCTCTAATCACTTCAATCTGGTTTTAGACTCCACTCCCACATCAATGTTGAAAAAGACATCTTGTGAGTACTGGAGCAAAACTCCATTTCTATTCTTGTTCCCTAGCGCACAGATCCCCCGTCCCTCCAAACAGGAAAACGCATCACAATGGATATCCAGGTTCTGTTCTTCCACTGGATGAGCTTGTTGAAAGACTTCACTTTGTCTATGTGAACACAAAAAGCCGTGTGGTTTCATGTTATTGACAGCTGAGTTAATGTGTCATCTTTGGAGTCACGCAACTCCTAAACACTATGCTGTTCTGAGATGGTACCGAATGCTGAAAGCTGGTAACACAGAGGAGACACGAGCTTCTGTGCAGCTGCCTCACACAGTGTATCTCTGGTTACTTTGTCCATGGTCTTATCTGTCAGGAATAGAAAACAATTACACAGAGCAAGCGAAGTAGTGCTCTTCAATAGAAACTGGGGTACCTGAGTACTGCCATTCATCTTCTTCAGAGCATTTCAGCTGGAAAAAGTACACTCATTACTCGTTATTTTTCAGGATATTTTATATTTTAAAAAAAACATTTTGCAAGCCACAATTTTAGTAATAGCTAATTAAAATGTGCATATTATACACTGACCTGATACATAAATACTAAACTACAAGTTACAACTCTGAGCTGGCATTTTAAATGCAGTGCACCATGTTGTTCCTAATAACACGCTGAAAACTGCGGCAAATTAAATGGAAAAATCTGTATGATGTGTGTCTGAATATCCAGCAGCACAGCTACAGATAAAGCTAAAGAGCAATACTAATTTGATCTGTAACAGTGGCTCAATTAAGTTAGAAGACATCCTTCTCATCTTTCATTTGCATCCTTTTTGGATTTCATTTTCATGTTTTCATTTGTTTGATGTTCAAAGCTCCAAACAAATGTTCTGACCTAGATGCAAAATTAATCATTTCTAGCAAACAGCATCTGTCAAGCAGATGGAGAGCACTGATCTAATGGTATGTGCTGCAAAAAGAGAGAAGCACATTTCTATGACCACCTGACTCTGAACTTATCCAGGGTACACACACCACACAACAAGCTATAATCCCCTGTATATTGCAGGAGAAAATCCATCAATAGCCTTTTTCTGAATGTCCTTACAGAACTCAATTAGATGAGGTCCGGGAAAACAGATTGCTTGCCATATTGAAACTCTGAAATAGGCTTCTATCTGACAACTTTGTGGTATTTACTTTTTGAACCACTTCTCGGTTCAGTCCATGTAATCATAAAACAGTACCGCATTACCAGTTGTTATAATCTTGTCAAAGCCACTCTCCTTTCACAAACTAACAGAGAAACAAATGTTGCATGTTTTTATTAAGAGTAAAAAGAGAAAATATTTTCACTCTTAGATAGATATAGACAGAGGCATGTATAACTCATTTTTAAGAATACACAGCTGGTTCTGAGCTGAGATGCTTCCTAGATGATGCTTAATTGCATTGACTAGAATGAATATTTATTAAAAGCTAGACATTTTAAATTAAATAAGAAAGAAAAGCATTTCTTTGTGCCCCCCTCTCCCTGTTAATGCCCTACCTGGCCCCCTGGCAAAGCTTTGCTAGACCCGCCCCTGCACAGTTACCAGCTGTCAGCTACTTAGAAAAGGATCCTGGTGTTATTTGTCTCTCAGAAACAGTTCATAACTTCCCTTCAACTCATTCATGTCACCTAAAAGGTAAACCTGTTTCTCCATCACCTGTTCAGCTCTGATGATTCAGTAAGGACATCTCCTGGTTTCATCTTCATGTTTCCCTCTCACCACATATCCAAACCGATATCATGACCAGCAGCTTTTACAGCTGTGGCTCCAGCAAACATCAGCTGATACTAGAAATTAATATTAAATAAATTCTAACAACAGCTGATCAAGCTAAACGTGCTGCTGCTGTTGTTTAGCTTGACATTTGCTTCTTTCCTCTTTCTGGCGCAAAGTGGGCGATAAACAAACAAGACAGACGGGACTTGCGTCAGAAAAGCTGATCATTGATCAGTTTCATGATTGAAGTAGCAACAGGAGAGGGAGGGGGAGAGAATGAAAGAAGAGGCAGCTGTGCAGCGTAAAGAAGCAGAATAACTCCAGCTTTGTGTCTTTTTCATGTGTTCCTTTTCAGCTCAATACGAAGCGTGTAATATTTTCTCTGAATACGAGACAATTACATTTTTTACAGGACGGTTGGCAACTCTACTAACGAACCTTATGAATAAAATAAAGTTCACTATCAGTAACATCATAGCACCCACCCAGCAGTATATAAACTCCGTCATGCTAGCTAATACACAGTACGAGTTATTGTAACTAACTGTAAAAAGTTAGCACAAATAATAAACTCCACCTAAACTTGGTTTATATCTGACCCAGATAGACTGTAGGTCATAACTCCTCACCTGAAGTTCAGTTCACCTGACACTCGGACCTGCGGCCGCCTCGGGTCTCTCCTCCTGCCTCCCCTTTCCCTCATCCACTTGCTGGCCTCTGTGGAAGCTCCGACATAGCCACCACCACCAAACAACTGAGTTATTTTTACACATCGGTCAGCGTCTGGCCAATCCGCCACTTTTCATTGTTTATACTGTTACCAAAAAAACCAAACATACAAAAAAACATTGGCCCATAAAAACGAAAAATCACCATCAGCCCACTGGGCAAATGCCCAATGTCCAGTACAGCTATGGGTTTCATCCATGGCAATATGCATTAGAAGTGGGGAAAATGGGCAAGGATTTGCACAAATTTGAAAAAGACCAAATTGTGATGCAAGATGGTTGAGTCAGAGAATCTTGGCCAGTCATTCGTCTGAGATCAATGGAGTCTAGCTCAATTTGTAAATGTGTAAAAGATTTTCTCATGCAAAATGTAGATAAAAGTGTATACAAAAATAGAACTGAAACACTCTGTTGTTTAAACAAACCCTCAGACTATTTTCTGAATCTTTCCAACTATTCCTTTCAGGTGGATACAGAGAACTGTTAAATGCTTTCAATTAGAGGTGCAAAATTACAATTCCAAATTTTTTTAACCTACAAGAGCAAAGCAGTGTGACCCTTAAACACTGCTGTGATATTTGTAGTTTCGTGACAAACAACTGGAGCTAGTCTTAGCAGAACGGAGAGTTCCTTTGCCCGGTCCAATTTAGCACCAACTATAAATCTTGGATGGGCCAGTCTGATGGTTGCCAGGCAACTGTACATAATTCACAGAAACACCACAATGTTTTGTTGTTGCTCATTGATTTTTGTAAACATTAAACAAACATGATGTAACGTGTTAATTTGTGGGACCTACAGGTGCTCATAGGCAGACGGGTTTAGCTCTAGACATACAGGTTGTGGCTTTGTACAAAGATATTAGAGCTGTATCAGTTTAAGTATATATAAAAACAAAAATGCCAAATTATCCCCATATTTGGTTAAACCATGTTGTATTTCACTGGAATCAGTACACTGCCAGCTCAGCAGGCAACTTGTATGTGACAGCTGATGGGAAAGTAAAAAGTGACAATCCATTAGCCTAAATTTGTAAAACACAGAGGAGAATAAAACAGCACTTTCTTCCTAATCTAAGTTTCTTATAGTTGGTGTTCTAACTCTGATCAATACGAGTCCACTCAGTTCTAATACCTTGATTTAATTTGGCCTGATTCAGTCCACCCACTGCTTTCACTCACTGTATGCGCAAAGTGGCTAGTTGCAAACAATCAATAATAACTCAATGAATTGCCAATACAACTCCAACAGAATGAATTTGAATGCTGTCTTGATGCATGCTAATTCATCCGGGTAAGTAAATACAAAACGGTTGATTCTGTTCATCTAGACGTCGTGTTTTCAGTGGAAGAAACGTTTCGTCACTCATCCAAGTGATTTCTTCAGTACTCATGGTACTCATGGCTATTGATCAATGGGCTTTGATCAGTTGTTGTTGATCAATGGTCGTGACAATGTGCATATTAATGATCAAGGAACTCTCCTCACAACCCATTGTTCATTAGATGGGTTAGATTCAGTCATTGTGCAGATATACTGTTTATAAGATTGGAGAAACCTGCAGTCAGCTGAGACTGAAGGAGTCACTTGGATGAGTGGCGAAACATTTCTCCCACTGAAAACACTACGTCTAGATGAACAGAATCAACCTTTTGGAATGTGAATGCTGAACATGAAACTGACTATTCACAGATTTAATTTAACCCATGACTATGCCGCACCATTTTGGCTCTTTCATCTCTTTTTATGTGACATCCCCTGGTGAGTAATAGGTGAACAGGACTTCCTTTCCTGTGTTGCTGTTTAGACTCAAATCGGTCTGATGTTTAATGGCCCGTAGTGACGAAATAATAACTTCCCTCTGGTACACCAGAGAGATAGAAGCCAGCAGAATAAACCTGCTGTTCTCCACAGAACCAGCCAAGGTGTACTCTCAGTGGCAGGGGAACAATATGACAATATGAGAACAGCACCACCAAGGCTGGAGACAGAGCAATACCGGAAGAGTGTATGTGTCAGGATCCTGGGTCATTCGACCCAGCGTTCTTAGTTTTTCCTGTGTTCCTGTTTCATGTCAAGTTCATTTGTTATTCTTGGAGTTATTTTATCAGTCCTAAGTTGCTTAGTTTATTGAGCTTCCCCTCCTTGTGTTACATTCCATGTTTTCCCAGCCCGTCATGTCTGTGCTCTCCCTCGTGCTTCTCTGTGCTTCCCTCTGGTCTGTGTCTCTGTGTATTTCCTGTTTTAAAATACAGGGGGCTGCAGGTAAGCCTTGATGAAACGCTTCACAAAAATCAAGAGTTGCTTCAAAAGAAAAAGCAACAGGACATAAAACAAAAAGAAATGGATTGCAAGCTTGAAGACACGGAGGAAAAGTACAGAGTGCTCCAAATAAGGCTGGCAAAAAAATAAAGAATTTCTTCAAGAGGAAGAGCAACAGGAGATAAAACAGAAAGAAGAAAAACTTCTTCTTCTCCAGGACTTTGAGAGGAAAATAAAAAAATAAAAAAAATGCAAGAATTTTATAATACAATGAAGTACAAAGTAGTGAAACTAGCAGCTATAATATAGGCGGCTTACCCCAAAACCAGAGGCGCTATACTGCACGGTGGACGTAATTCAAATGCTTCTCCCCACCACGGCTGAAGTAAAAAATAGAAACGGCCGCGCTACAACGAGCCGCAGAAATATTACTACTAGTTTCACTACTTCTGAGAGAAATCAGAGGTCAAAAGGAAGCCTACCTGTAGCAGTCACACGATCCGATCGTCTCGGTAAATTAACCTATAACAATAGGCCAGCATTTACTGCTGTGTTGCGCCAGAAGCTCAGGAGGAATGAACCAACAAAAAAAACGGCTTCCCTTTATACAGATAGATACCACCCTGTAATCAATATGCAGGTGGGTTCCTAACTAGGAGTGAGTGCAGAGGAAAGAGAGAGAGAGAGAGAGAGAGAGAGAGAGAGAGAGAGAGAGAGAGAGAGAGAGAGAGAGGGAGAAGTGAGCAAGCAAACAACCAAGAGAGAGAGACACGCGCAACCCATCCGGCCACATCTACCCCCCTTTTTGCATAGGTGCCCCGACAATGACTCAAGGAAGCACTAACACCATGGCCTGAATATGGTAAGCTGAGCAGTAGCAACTGGTCCAGATTCGGCAGGACATGGCAAGCGATGAATGTTAGAGAGCCCACCAGCTGTGGAGCGTGCTGTTCTCCGCAGTTGTGGCCCACTCACCTCAGACTGTCCAACAGAGCCTGAGGAAGAATCTGGGGGAGCAGAGGTCGGGGGTGCTACAGGCACGTTGGAAATAGGCCTGGGCTCCACCAATGGAACTGTTGAGGTGTCGGGAAGTGACGCCATGGGTGCCACAGATTGTGAGGGTACCTCAGGGACGAGGAGCCACAACTCATCGTCACTCAGAGAGGTCCGCTCTAAATCAGCAGGCACAGGTGGGGGTGGAGCCTGTGGACAAGGTGCAGGAGGCCCCGGGCTGACCTGTGCCTTCAACATGTCGTGATGGACATGTCAAACCTTCTCCAAGTCTCCCACGGGGGCAATGGTATAAACAGCCCCGTTCCCTTGAGGTGTCCTATGCACCTGATAGACAACAGAGCTCCACAGGTCCTGGATCTTGTGCTGGCCCCGGGCGATGTGATCTCAAAGATACACCAGCTGACCGACCTTTTAAAGTGCAGGCTCTGTGCCCGACAACCGTGCCCGAGCTCCCTCAAAAGCCACCATTAACCTGGCTTGATGCTCGGCCACCCAATCCTGTACCTCTCTAGGCACTGGGTCCTGAACCCGGCCTAGAAGGAAGTCAATACACAGGCTAGGATCCCTGCCAAACATCAGGAAAAATGGTGACTCTCCAGTGCCCTGATGGGGTGTGCTATTATAGCAAAAGAGCAAGTGTGGTAAGCACACAGCCCAGTCGCGCTTCCAAGATGATGGCAGGGTCCGTAGGAGGTTGTGGAGGGTTCGGTTAAACCATTCGCACTGCCCATTACCCGCAGGATGGTCAGGAGTTGTACGGGACTTGGCTACCCAATACAATTCACATAGCTGTTGCATCACCAAACTCTCAAAATTTCTACCCTGGTCGGAGTGGAGGCGGCTAGGAACGCCAAACTTTAAAAAAACACTCCGTTAACAACACCTGGGCCACAGTAGTATTTGTGGCCCACTGTATTTGCTGAAAACATCAGTCATGACCAAGACGTTTTCAACTCCACTACGGGAAGGTTCCAACACTGTAAAGTCTATGGCCAGGATTTCATTTGGCCTAGACGCGAACAGGTGGCCCATGTAACTATAAGACCCCAACTCTGAGTCTTTTGCAACCTGACAACGTTCACAACGCTGAACCCATTGCCTAACACCACCTTCTATGTCTTGGGAGAGAACTGCACCCAAACCACTGTGACTGGTGTCAATCTCCAAGATAAATGGGCGTGTGAAGTCGGCATACGCCAGCACAGAGGCAGACACAAGCTTCGCTTTCAGGGCCTCAAAACTCTCCTCGCACTGATTTGTCCAGATGGCACTCAAGGTCTGTCCTGAGCCCTTCTTTGACTTGGTGCCAGCCAATTTAGCCACCACTTGATGGAGGGGAGCCACCAATGTGGCGAACCCCTCCACAAAGCGCCGGTAGTAGCTGGCGAAACTCAAAAAGGATCGCAAAACTGACACGGAACGAGAACACTGCCACTTGGTTACTGTGTTGACCTTGGCTGGATCGGTGGAGACACCCTTGCAAGAGATTACATGGCCCAAGTAGTTAACCTTCTGCTGGAAAAAGGCACATTTTTCCAGCTTAGCCTTGAGCCCCTCTTGCTGCAGCCTTGCCAGCACCATCTCTAACCACTGCAGATGCTGAGAGACCGACGAGGAGTACACAATGATGTCGTCCAGGTACAGCAGTAGCGACTGGCACAGCTGGTCCCCGAACATCCTCTGCATTAGGCGCTAGAAGGTACCGGGAGCGTTGCACAGCCCGAATGGCATACGATTCCACTCGAACAGGGTTAGGGTCTCATAATCGGAAGGAGGAATACACCTGTACCTCTGCCGGACAGGTACGTCATCAAGCAGAGGTATGTCGTGCGAAATGAGGTTTGTGCAGCCCAAGTCTCCCTCATGAGCAGAGAAAACAGAGCGGTACTTCTGTAAAAGTAACCGTACCTCATGTTGTTCTGACTCAGCGAGAGCAGACAGGTCAATCACATCCACCATGTCTTGAGCAGAGCTGCTTGTAGTATGGGAGGAAACTGTGACGGGAAAGGAGTGTTCCTCGCTAACACCAGCAGGGAGGCTAACAACAGTAGCTTGGCTTATCACTCCTAAACGGGCCCGTGGGTGGAGAACAGCTTCTGCTGTCCCCACATTAGTGACTGGGATGTAGGTAACGCCCTTATCCACCTGGACCAAACATGGAGAGGCCAGCAATCCAACTGGCAACCTGGACTCAGGAGGCTCAAAAAGCATAGCCTGACCTGACAACTGCTGAGAACAGGTGGTGGCCACCAGCTGCATGACACCACCAGGTACCCGCAGGCCCTGTACCTTGACGGTACCGACAGGGTCCTCTGGGGCTTGGGCTGCAGACTAGTGACACTGATGTAAGGCCTCCAAAACTGGTCTCGGTGCCTGTGACACAGAAGGTGAATTAAACAAAGAGCCCAAGGTGCGTCCTCCTCCCCTGCAGCGGCGCAGCAGACAATGCCCCGCCACATACATTAAATACATATTTAGGCAGAATTTTGCAATTATCTGTTTTTCTGTTTTTAGCAGCATAGTGCTTTTTGTCCAATTATTTTTTTAAAAGTCAGGCCAAGGCTCCAAAAGCCCAAAGGCGATATAAGGGTGGCGGCTCACAACAGTTTTTGTGTGCTACATGGATCATTTTAGTTCAGCTGGGTGTCTTCCCTTTGGTTATATTTTTTTAAGACTTCAAAATGTGTTAATTACATAAATAAAGTGTAATTTTCTTTCTAGTACTTCATGGATTTCATAAGCAACACACCTTAGTTGTTCACACAAAGCATAAAAGTAAAAAACAATATATACAGTGTTATCTTCATTTTAGATGTCAAAAAGTATTTGCGGCTCCCAGTGTTTTCTTTTGCGTGGAAACCGGGTCCAAATGGCTCTTTGGGTATTAAAGGTTGCTGACCCCTGTCCTAGACCAACTAAAATCAGGTAGCGAAATGCTAAAATCCTGATGCTCTTCCTCCTGAACCTGGATGCTGCTGTCTTGTCTACAATCACATACAAACAAAATCTTCAAACAGGTGGGTTATTTCTCAGCAAATATAAAACAAATTATTAAACCAAACGTCTACCTCAAATGTGCATCCTGTCGACCAACGTAGCTAATAGTATTTGTAAATTTAAGGAGATTAAGGTTATATTTGCCCTTTTGTTTATAGGGTTCGATTGCTGCCGCATCCTCTCAGTGACCAACCACCTGATTTTAAGTGAGGAGTCGAAACGCCTAGCTGCTGTCTTGTCTTGTTTTGTCTTGTGTTCCGTTCTGTTGGCTGTCCAGTTTTGTTCCTGCTGCTTTGCCTCGCCTCGCCTCTGGGGGCTTTGGGTCTCACTTTAAGCCCCTTCTGGACTATTGTTTGCACTCTCGCTTCCGCGGCTGGCTAGGGCGATCCTCAGCTGCATATCGGGCTGGTGCTACAAAACTGGTACTGCCTCCCCTGGTTGCTCCCAGTTTGTGGAGAGCTGCATGAGACTGAGTGAGGCTACGGACAATCATAACCAGCACCAGCTGTGGGCTGCAAAGAAGTGAGTGCAAAGATTTTCAATCTGTGCTCTGTGGTGTGTGTGGGTGTGTTTTATTAAAGATTTTAGTTTTTCTTTTAATTCTTTTTTTTTAAATTGTATAGAGAGCCTGTTATTTGGTGTCCCGTGTTTTATTCTTTTCATGTGTATGTCTTGTGCTTTTATTTCAGCGAACTGAGGATCTACCAGCGGCCGTGGGACCTCAGGTGGCGGGTCGTTTTCCACACTTCCTTTGTTGTACAGCACCGGGTGGTTTTCTTTTTGGTCCACCGCTGCTGGTAAGTCCCAGTTGTCTGTTTTATTTTTATTGTAATCTGGGACACAGTTTTAGATGACACTACATTCAGTGCTCTGTCATTGTTGATGTTTTTATTTTATTTTATATTAATAAATAAAATTGTGTTAATATTTGAGCCGGCCTGAGTGTGAATCCCTGAACCTGTACAAACGTTGTTGGTTCTTTTTATTACATTTTATTCCCAAACAATTTTATTTCCTGGGGGTGAAATTCCCCTAGGTGGCGTTGTCATTTTATTACTTTTTTTATAGCCCCGCCAACCACTTGGTCACACAAAGTAAGATCAATGAAATGCTGAGGAAAAAACACAACTTGAGGAACTTTCTAACAACTTGAAGTCCAAAAGCACTCTAATGGAGGCGCAAAAGCAACAACAAGAGAAAACACATGAAGACCTGTGGTGTACGATTCAAGAAATCCAGAGAAGTCAGCAGTTAGAAGAAAAGCACAACAACACACAAAAGAGAAATAAAGAAATGCACAAGGCAAAGCTAATACAAGAGGCAACATCTAAAGAACTAAAAGAAAAGCTTGAAGAAAAACAAGGAAAAATGGAAGCCATGGAGAAAAGATGCAAGAAACTTGAAACTCAAAATGCAGAAACAATCAATGAGTTGAAAATCCTCATCCTAGAGAAAAAAAGGGCTCATGGAACAGTGCCTGAAAAAGAAGCAAAAACTCTTACGCTTGTTCCAAAAGAGGGAGACTGCTGCTCCTCGCCTGATGTAATCTCATCTTCCTCCACCTCTGTTCCATCTTAATTCCCCCCCTCCCTCTTTACCTTTTTCTCCTAACACCTCTCCCCTCCTTTCTTCATCCTTTTTCTATTTCACCCTCACCCCCAACCAGTCTTGACTGCCCCCTCTATTTCTTTTGTTTGGTTTGGCTTGGTTTGGTTTTTTTAACCTATTTTTCCTTCTACCTTTTCCTTTACTTCTGGATCCAAATCACAGAAGGAATTAAATAAAACAAAAAGACAAACAGAAAAACAAAACAAAAATATGTTTCTCTCCCTTCCCAGGTTAGGTTTGGTTTTAAATCCTGATTCGTATCAGCTACCAGTTAACCTATATTAGTTCCTTTTAAATTAATCTAAGCTTCTTATAGTTGGTGTTCTAACTCTCTGATCAATACGAGTCCACTCAGTTCTAATAGCGCAATTTAATTTGGCCTAATTCAGTCCACCCAATGCTTTCACTCACTGTATGTGCAAAGTGGCTGGTTATGAATACCCAATAACACTTCAATAAGTTACCAATACAACTCCAACAGAATGAGTTTGATTGCTAAACATGAAATCGACTGTTTACAATCGACTGTTACAAGAAAATCAGTTGAATTCCCAATCCAGTGTGTAATCACTTCATGGCTTAAATCATCTGCACGCTGCAGTAACAGAAAATACTGTCAAGGCATACTGGGTGGTAGGTGGAGAGCAGACCCAAAACGCAGGAACACTCAGACAAAAGTAAACTCAAAGTACAGCTTTATTAGCTAGAACCATCAAGCTTAACAAAAACGGAGAGATCCTCCGCCTGTGCGTTGTGCTGGTTGGTTGTAATATCTGAACCTATCCAGCTGGCTTGCTCCAGTGTTCATGGGGAGCTGTACAGGATTCCTCTTCTTTTGAGGGACCATGATCAATATTTTAACAACCATAACCAGCACAGGCCACTCTTCACTCGCGTGGTGCAAGTTCAGTCTGTGTTTTGTATTTTATTCTAAGTGTGTGTCCGTGTGTGGTTCTTTATTTTATTAAAATGTATATTGTCTCCTGATTGTGCTCAGCAAGCTCTGTGCTCGGTGTCCTTTTAGAGTTTTTCTTTGACTTTTAATGTGTCGTTTAGTTTTTTATTACAGCGAACTGAGGACGCCACCAGTAGCCATGGGACCTTTGGTGGTGGGTCGTTTTCCACACTTCCTTTGTTGTACAGTACCTGGGGTGTAGACATGATTTTTCGTGTGGTTTTCTTTTGGGCCTCAACTAATGGCAAGTTCAGTTCAATGTACGGTTTTATGTAATCCAGGACACTGTTATAGAATAAACTGTGCCACAGTCAGCCTTTATTGCTTTATTCTTTGTTTCATTTTTATAAATACAAATAAAGACATATTTGAGCCAATCTGCCTCAGAAGTGCATCCTTGAACCTGTGCGACCTTTTCTGGTTTGTACGAAGACTTTATATTTCCTCGAGGTGAAATTGTGTCACGGTTCTGGGTCATGTTGACCCAGCTTTCTGTTTTTTATGCTTTGGTGTTTTTCTAGATTATGATTTATGATTTTATTAATCAGTGATACTGTTTTGATTATGATTATTATTTAGTAGGCTTTGGTCAGTGTCAAGTCTGTCTCTCTCTGTCTAGTCCGTGTCTTAGTAAAGTGTGTTTTGTTTCCTGTTTTACTTTGAAGGTTCTTGTTCCTGTCTGATGTCAGTGTTCCGGCTTTGCTCTCCCTGTCTCATTAGGTCTTATTCCTCCCAGCTGTGTTCCCCTTCTGTCTCTAGTTCCTTGATGACTCCCTCAGTGTATTTAAGCCCAGTGCGTCTTTGTGTCAGTGTCGCGTCGTTAACATCTGTTCACCCTCGCTTCCTCTGTGTGTTCCATTTGCCAGCCTGCCAGCCTGTCTAGTTATTCTGTTCACCCAGTTTAGTAGTGATGGCCAAATGAAGCTTTCCGAAGCACTGAAGCTTGTATTGAAAAACGGTTCATTACTCGAAGCTTTTCAACACAGTCCTCTCCGGTGACATCTGGTGGTGAAAATTTTGAAGAGCAGCTTGAATCTGCAAAATAAAACGGACTGCTCAATTATCACTGCTCACTCAAGAGTGGAGTTCTCTCTGATATTGGGCCACCGTTCCGTTGCTTTGAACATGTAATTGGTTTTGTTTTCTCGATTGGGGGGCTGAAAAAAATGTAATGCGTATTTGCGTAATACATTTTGATCAATAAACTTTCCCTATTTAAACATGCACTATGGTGGCCTTTCTTTGCTCATAACTCCTTGATGTTGGTAAATACAATAAGTGAGCAATATATATAATATACATATGATAATGCACAGCACATTATGGAGTATGCCCCTGCTGTGAAGTCCTGCCTCCATCTACTTGTCCTTTAATCACTGGACAGCTGGACAGGTTCATACAAAATATTAGATGAGGCCAATTGTCCTATACATATTTTTGACCTAGGGGTGGGATTGATTGTGAACTGGAAAGGGAAAATGCTTAGGGAGCTGAGTACGGCTGCATCGTCACTGATTTGTAGAATCATTTTGATTCGATACAGGATCCGATTCAATTTGATTGGAATCTGGAAAGTTTTGCCTCAGTCAGAAATATTACAAGTCTGATCATTTAACAGTATATATCCATAATTTCGTATCTATTAAAAGAAAGCTGACACATGTGAGACTTAATTAGAGATGTAAACAGAGAGTTATGAAACCTGCAGCTGCAGAAGCCAGCGGGAAAAAAAAGAGGCAAACACAGCGCAGACCCGCCGACACACCAAAATCTGATTCTGAGGCGTCGGGTCCGCGCTCTGTGTTTACGTTTGTATGCAGAATCCGTAAACCTGCTCCCAGTTACTGTTTTAGCTGCATGGTGTTTGACGACATGTTGTGAGGTTTAACCTGAGATGCTGGCGTTTCAGGCATAATAACGTTAATTTACAAATCGACACGGGATTTTAATGAATCAATATCACTTTATTCAATTTAGCATGGATTGTAATCAGAAAGGCGATAATCAAAACCCACCTCTAATCAAGAACTTGCAAAGTAAAAACATGATCTATGTCAGGTAGCCCTTTTGTTATTTACAGTTAACAAGAGGATTAGTGTTACTGTGCGCTGGCTGAGTCTGTTTCTTTTCTTAGAAATAGTTTCTCCTGCCCTGGAGAAAATCCACTTGCATGGAACAGAAGAGGCTGTGGAGTGCAGGAACTACACTGCAAGCTGGTAGATATGCAGGTATTCCTGGGTCCTGCAGACTATCACCTAAAAACAATAAACAAAATGATTTTCTAAACTGTGTAGCAATGTCATGTACGTATAGTGTCAAATACATTTTTGTAGTCTTCATCAGCTTTAATTCACATGGAAGTGTTCCTAAAGTCATATGCTGTAATGATATTTACATTATGAAAACATGATTTTGGACATTTCAAGTTTTTCACTTCGGCAGATAAAATGAATTGAGCAAAATCAACTCAAAATATTCCCACACGCCAGAACGTCCTCTCTTCCTCGCTGGCTCCATATCTGTCAGTGGAATGATCACCTCGTCGCTATCTGTCACCATCAACACACTCCACGAATCCCTTGGATGATTCACTTCCTTATATCTGTTTGAATCAGGTACCGAAGCAGTTACGTGCGTAATGAAGCTTCGGACGTCACTAGTCACGTGACTTTTGCCAAACGAAGCAAGCCTCGACACAGTGCTTCTGAACCAGTGTGTTGTTTTTTTCGACACACGCTCCGGAGCGTCAGCTTCAAGCGGGCCATCACTACAGTTTAGTTAGTGTTTTTCCTGTTCAGTTTCATACCAGCAATAAAGCTGTGTGCTTTGAGTTACTTCTGCCTCCGTGAGGCCTGCGTTTTGGGTTATCTCTTCCTGCCTGCCTACACACAGACATGACAAATTGTCATTTAATAATTTTTATGTAACTCCTTTTGACCACTTTGTCACATGTGGAAATAAATTGCAAGAGACCTTTCAACACAAAGAACAATGCCATATATCAGCATTTTACCAATAAATAAAGTTGTGGTCCAGATCCAAAACTATTTAATAGGTTTTGGATCTGCATTAAATTTTATTTTATTTTATTTAAATTAAATTGTGGAGAAAACCAATGTTTTCTCTACAGTTTAATGAAATTTAGTAATTTTTTTAAATTTTGCAGACAGATGAACCGTGCTGAAGATGTACTGCCTTGGCAAAGTGGCAAAATACCATTACAAATCAAGAATGCAGAATTCAAACTTCAGAAAAATTCATTTTAAATCTTTTTTTTTTTTTTGTGCAAAAATAATGGGTGAGTTGACTATTACCCAGGAAGTACAATTGGGTGACTTTCTCATTTAAAACGGTGCCAAGGATTTAAACAATCCCTTGTTTAATATGCTTCTCATTCTGCCATCCTCAATGAAAACAAATGACCTGAGCAGCATGAGACATGGGGTTAGCAACTCTGATCTTGTTATCCCAAAAGAAGTGATGTGACAGATTTTTAGATGCTTCAGCTGTTTGAAATGCAAATAGAATAAATTAAAAAACACAAGGGGAACACCCATGAATGCCCATAAGCATATGTAAAGTATTCAGGTCTCACAGGCACACACAAACACATGCAAAGACAAAGTACTGCGGCAGCAAGTAGAGTATTTGTTACTGCAGCGATTCCACTGAGAAAGTCTGCATTTTAATGTTCTGCGCAATCAACACTGCACCTGAGCACTGCTCTCATTTTGGTTGTACAGTATTTGACAGAGCAAGCAGAGTCATCAAGGTGACGCAGATGAGTATGAGAAGAACTGTGGGATTGACAGCCATGGTGTAACAATTTTGCTACCCGAGCAATCTGCACTTTGGTCTCAGACCTTGCTAATAAGGAAGAACTAAGCCACAAATCAAAGCTTTGGATTTTACTGCCCAATCCTTGTCAAGACCAAGGCCTGTACATACACTTCAAATGAGAAGCCACTCAAAGGGAACCCGCCACACTTTGAGTGACAGGATGAAGAATTTGCATTTGCAGGGGAGAATGGCATGCAGCTGTTACACCACCTGAAAACAGGGGGGAAAGAATCACGAGTGATTTTCAGTTGCTTCTCTCATGGAGTAGTTTAATGCAATCAAAGATGAACATTAAGTATTTTACATTCCGTACTGCTCAATGTCACACAGTAGAAGAAAGAGCTAATTAATAAACCAAAATAATAATGAAGTTCTTACTATTTGTATTTGAACATTTCCTTACAAAATGGATGACAATAGACATTTTTAGTTTTTACCGTTAGCTTAACCGCCTGAGGCGCATAGCTGCTATGTCTAACTACTCAAAACTATAATAAAATGCTTCTAAAGCTCACAAAACAATGAAGGATTACCTGTAGCAGGGGTGTCCAACTCCAGTCCTTGAGGGCCAGTGTCCTGCAGGTTTTAGATATCACCCTGGGTCAACACAACTGAATCAAATGATTAGTTCATTACCAGGTCTCTGGAGAACTTCAAGACATGCTGAGGAGGCAATTTAACTATTTAAATCAGCTGTGTTGGATCAAGGACACATCTAAAACCTGCAGGACACCCTTGAGGACTGGAGTTGGACACCCCTGACCTATAGCATCTCTTAACAATATAAGTAAGTAGTATTCAAAGCTCCTCTTTGGATGTTGTCTGCTTTCAGTTCTCTGATCCCACACTGCTTCAATAATGTTGAAGTTTGGGCTCTGGGGAGGTCAGTCCATGACCAGTCATGTCCCGTTGTATGTTTTTCTGTCCAGGTATGCTTTTATTGCAATGGCACTGAGGTTATTGTCATACTGAAAAATAAACTCAGTGCTAATCTGACACTTTTCAGAAAGTACTGCATGGTGGGTAAAAATCTGGCGATACTTTCTATGCTCATGATTACATCAATTCTGAGAAGACTGCCATCTATATATATTTGTGGTGTGTGGAAAAAAAACAGAACTTTTTATTTTTTCTTCACTCATTGCAGATAAACATCTGTTTTATATTCTTATTTCTAATTAACTGTATACAATTTAATAGCACACAAAATACATTTTGTCACATGAGTGGGTGATGCTGAACCAGTGTTGAGATTGAAGTTTTTGACCTAACGTCGTTCTAGTATTATGGAGAAGTAAAATAAAAATTGCCTTAGTGGAAAAAAAACTGCCAACTAACCATGCACCCTAAAATCTTGAACTCATATAAACTCAAAAGCTTTCTTGGAGGCCAAAGCGGTGTTTATGTTGGTTGGCTCTTTGTTTATTTGGTGTTTTATTTATTACAAAATGGGATCCGACACATTGCAATAAATATTTATAAGTAAAGTTTTGCAAGCAGTTAGGACTTTGTTTGGACCAGGTTGTAATAAATATGGAATTCAGGTAAAAGGTTCAGGAGAGATAGATGGACGGCACAAGTCATCACTTTATTTACTTCTTGAGCACATTTTCGATTTGAATTCTTTACTTTTGGTTTCAACAAACTGTAGTTTTGTTGCTGCACGCTTTATTCTTGGCAGTTTGTTGCAAAATAAAAAGACATAATGGAAGACAACACTTTAACACCTAATATTTTTTATTTATTGCATTGCTACTCTACACATGATGGAAATTCCTGTGGAAAGTCCTGTAAAGCTGATGAAAAAGAATGAAACAGCCATGTGACAAGTTCATTAATGAAGTAACTGACATGGCTTATTTAAACTTCAATGAAAATAACAAATAAAAATAAAACTTAAAAAAAATGTCAAAACATCAGTTTTTGTAAAAAAGAAAAAGAAAAAAAAAAGACCAAAATGTTTGTCGGAACAATTTCACTGGAAGCACATCTCTGTGTTTTAAAGAACCTATAATCTCACAGAAAATCACAGCACTATATAAAAGCACATTCACAGTGCAACAAGAGAGCGCTGAGAAGAAATAAAGTCGACAGGAGTGGCTCACAGTTATGTTTAGCAAAGCAAGGATGACAATGAAAAAGAACAAAGGAGGCATTTCTTCACACCATTTTCACCAGGAGAGGTGGGTTTGTGTGTGCTGTCCAAATGTGAAGCATTGGTCACACACTTTGCACCTCCAACAAAATGTTTGCATTCCATAGCTCCTGTTACATTACTTTCCCTGTGCTGTAAGAAGGGTTTGAATATCCATGAGCCAAAATGTCCCAGTAGATTTACGCCCCTCCTCGTGAACAAGCTTCAACACCAACAGAGGGGGGCGAGTGTAGAGTCTATTTTAAAACCATGCATATGAATTTCCTAAAAGAAGAACTTAGTTTCTCAGCAGTAAAAGCACATTTTATTGTGCTGCTTATTGTAATTGTAACCTATCCTAATAAGGTTTTTGTATAGATTTGTATACAGCATTAATCAAAGGATAGGTGTGACAATGATACATATTTTTTGTATCAAGAAATGTTACAAATGCACCAAAATCATAAGTCTCTCCATACTTTCTGGCTCGTCTCTGAGTTCCTTTCCTTATACGGAAGACAAAAGCTTTAAAAATTACTTGCACATATAGTTTCATTTCTAAATGAGGCTAACAACTTCCAAACAGGAACTAACAGCTGGGCAGTCCACTTTTTAACAAGCAATTTTAAAGCGGGAATAAAAATGTTGCTGATTATTTTCGGGGATACATTTTATGTGCTGGTGAGATTTTCAGGCAGCAAGACGCCGTGTGTGGGTTTGAATCAAAATAAACTACAGCACCGACATTCATGGTAATGAAGGAACATGTCACCCCGTGCAGAAGTGTGGCTTCGTGGTGTATTTTAATGGCTTGCGTACTGAGAAGGAGGTCTGTTGGCACAGAGGGAAAAGCTACATCAGGCTTTACCTACCCAGATAACACTTGTTAGTTTGATCGACTTCATTTTTATCTTTTTGTGAGATGTGCTGATTTTTTTTTTTTCTTTAATGCTCAAAGTGCAAATTTTCCTAATAGGCATTTGAGATTCACTGCAGTCAGAAAGCTATATGCACATTTTGTCCATTTTTCTTCAGCGTAGGCAGGAAGGTCCATTAGGCCCAAAGAGTTCTGGTTACAGCATTTAAATATTTAGAGTATGTATCGAGTACCATAAGCAATGGTCTGGACTGATCACACAACTGTGCAACATTTAGTTTTTCAGTATTTGCTGTTGCATTCCTAAATGTTCCTTCCAACTGTTTTGTAACTATTACACCCTCATCCCCTCACCAGCAGAAGTGTTTGCTTCAAAATATAATACAGACAGCAGTCTTTTTCTTTCTCCTTCACTGTGTCAGTGTCTACAGGCACAGAAATCAGACTGCTAGTGCTATGACAAGTCAGCGCAATACCACACCAACGGCATTACACAGAGCCCGGGAACAACTTCACATCCTGTCAAACAGTGTTAGCTCAACTCAAAAGCAAGATTAAGGCAGAGACTTGTTTGCTTGATGGCCACAAAATCTTCCTTTCTCTGTGAGGTTACTGCAAGGCCATTGCATGTTATGTATCACCATCGTTCTTTGTGGATTCATGAACACTTATTATTCTGCCAGAGCCCTTTCATCAAACAAAATCTTCTCATTCTCATGTATAATAATCAAATAGCAGCAGTGTCTTCAGATGCTTGTTAAGAAAGAAGATGTAAATGTTTGTGTGCCACGTGATGGAGTGGGTGGAGGAGGACTCGACACTGAACAAGTCTAATCTTTTATTTAGGCAAGAACAAAGCCCCAAAATGCCAAACAGACCAAATTCGCACAAACACAACAAAATGTAGACGGTAACATGTGGGGAAGATGCATTCAGCAGGGAGGGCAGACAAGCAATCTGACAAGACCAATGAGAGAGAGGAGGGGGATGAAAGGGTTTAGACAAGTGAAAACAATCAGGACAGTCATAAGGTGGCAAGTAAGACTGACACAGTGCATGAAGGAAAACCAGACTTCAAAGTAAAACAGGAAGTTATCAAAAGGGTAATGCAATCAAAAGACACACTTAACAAGAAGACAAGGCACACTGACAACAAATGCTTAACCACAGGACAATGAGAGGGGGGAACACTGAAGGAACTAAACACAAATAACAAACTCAGGTAGGAAGTGATAATAATACATGAAGCAATGTAAAAAAAAGTACCCCAAACTACATACAAACTAAGTAAGAACCAGAACAGAGATACTATGATTAAACTACGTGTCATCATGCTGCTGTAAGGGTGGAGCCCATCCCAGTTACCACTGAATGTTAAACAGTACAACAAGAAGCGATGCTAAAGATTATTGGGTGTAATCATACAGCAACAACCCACTGCAGTACACTACCAAACACAGTCATGTGCTTATCCAAGTAAATGAGACTCTAAAAACGGCACTACGGAAACTAAATGTATATTTATGCAAATTATTTTTGCATTGAGTATTTTTTACAAGTTAACCCTGTAATACCAAGTGTATCATATTTGATACACAGGTTTTTGAGACCTGTACATGATCAGTGTAATCCTTTTTTTCTGGAAAAACCTGATGTTTAGAGTTAGACACACACTGAAAAAAATATGTTGTTGGATTTACTTAATTCAATGGTGGACATTTGTTGCACACAGATGTTTTGCTTTGGCAGCAACTTAAACAATTGAGTTAAATTAACACAATTTATTCATGTTCAATAAACCTGTGCAATTTGTGTTGATAAAATGTGACTTAAACATGTTTTGATGAAGTAATTTGAGCTCTTGAAATATTTTAATCCTTCACAATTTTCTCACTTTATCCCAACACCATTCAATAACTTTTACCCAATACTACTTGGTCACTTAAATACTACATGTTATCTTCAAATTACATTTTGCTATTATATTCTAGTATCAAATACACAATTTTCAAATGGAGGCCTTATAACAGATTATATTGTTCTCTTCCAAGATGGTTGCTGGCATCCACCAGTAACCTTTCAAAACAAAATGTCTAATTTCACTGCATTGACAGTAGGTAAAGAATTAAACTGACATTACTCCACTACTGAATCTATATAAACCAACAGTTAAATAATGTCAGTTCTTCCGTGTTCTCTGGAATCAATCACAGCAAAGAAATTAGACTCTTTCTTTTGAAAAATGTTGGGAAAGAACAATACAAAACATTCTATTTAAGGCCTCTAACGTCAAGATTCAGTTAAACAACAATTATAACTAAACAATTTGAGGTAATGTTAGTTTCCATTAACATTAAATTAGGTTACTGAATTGGCAAACACCTTCCTATTAACATTACCCATTTTACCCCAATAACTAAAGAAATTAGCACTTGCAGGTCAAAACCTTTATTCAAGAGACGCAAAAATAACATTGATACAGTGACTGTCAAAAATTACAGCACTGATCATACTGTGACATCTTGGTTCAAAACAGCACACTTAGAAATATTCAACGTTCTTTACTTCAACTGAATGAAACTGAAAATACCATTTCACACGGCCCATATGGGATATTTAGACTGCATAACTGTTCATGCTACATCTCTTCACTAGTAAAAGAAAGAAAAAATACAAAGAGAAATTTAAAAATGCTGCCAAACAGACAGAGAACTTGTACAGAGCAAAAGGAAAAACAAACAACAACAACAACAAAAAAACGGCTCGTCCTCATGGCAGTTGCAGTGTATATAAAAATGAACCCTGCGATCTGTTCCTGGAATTGAGCTTCAAAAATGCAGCAGAACAAGTGTGAGATTTAAATGTCTTCTCACCTAGAGCTGGTCACCTCACATGCATAACAGTGAGCTTCGTTGCAGGAGCAGTTTTGTCTTAGTTGTGAGCTTTTCTTGAGAGCTGAGTTGCTTCCAACTCCATTACCACCCTTTGAATCACCTCAAAAGTGTAGCAGAGTTGTGATGGGTAACTCATATTGAAGGAATAAAAAAGGTCCAAACAGCATGGCTACTGCAAAGGTCACGTTATCCAGATCTTGAAGAACTACTATACCCTCGATGATGATGCCAACGTCAGAAAAGTCATTGCCTGGTGCATCCTCTGGAGACAGATGTTCATTGTGGTTTTCTCAATCTGTGCAGTGGCCTCAGTCAAGTCCTGGTTAAACACAAAACATTTCTTTAAGATTCCTTTTTAAACTCATCTCTTTTGAATCTACCAGTTCTAATGTTAGAGTAATTTAAACCAATGCAAGCAACATAGTAAATAGCTATAGCCAAAGAGTGGCCTGCCATGCTGCCATTCATGGTCTAACAGAGTTTCTAAGAGAGGGTGAAAAACATAATTTCAAATGCTTTACATTCGTTTTTCTTAGAAAGACACCGGCCCATCAGAAATCCAGGTTTTGTCACTCAGAAGATGTTAGAATTTAGACTTTCAGCCCCACAATTTGGTTAGCTGTTGGTCTTCTTTTTTTTTTCAAACAAAAGCTAAATATTGGGGGGATTTTCCTTTGTTCACTAGAATGACAAATTTAAAGTTTTTTCACACTGATGTGACCCCTAATACAGGGGTGGGGCCTCAAGGGCCGGCGGCTGAGTTCACTACCAGGCCTCATGTGAACTTCAAATTATTAAAGAGGACTACTGGTCCTAACTGGTCCAATGAGGATCAAGTGGATAACTAAATGCATTTTAAAATGTTGCAAAGCCACAATCTACTCATAAAACACTCACCATGAACTCCTGCACCAAGATGTTGCAATTGTCTTTCACACAGATGCGGAGCACTTTGATGAGACTCCCTTTGAGCATTAATGTCATCCTAAAGTATTATAACAAAGAAAACAGAGATTTGTGAACTTTTCAGTAGCACAGAAGAAAATGATCCCAGACCAAAACTTAAACCAGTCAACATGCAACACCAGCATCTACAAAGCAATATCAAAAGTTCCTGTTTGACATCAACTTTATGGATATATAGTTTCCAGAACATTTATTTTTTTAAAAAGATCAATTTTTCTCAGTGGGCCAGTAAATGCATGACGAAAATTATGGCATCCTTTCGGTGGAATCAGTACTCACAGGTAATAGTTGACTGTTTCAATGGATGCAGCATAAAAATCTTTTACTGACCTAATGCAATACATATACACTTTGTAGTTAAAGAATTTTAAAGTTCTTACTGTCATCATGGCAGCTACATCCTTTAGCTTTGTGCCCTGTTCCCCCGATCACTTTGCAAACACTTTCAGCAGACTGTCAGAGAGAAACTCAGCTCCGTCAGAAACCTGTAAAGGCATGGTTGGGATGCACTGGAATGCTGCATTTCATCTGAAATGACATAAAATTATTTTGAAATAACAGCAGGCACTGTGCTTGGTTAATAATCAGTAATGTTTTGTTGAATAAAAACTGTGTTTCCAGATCTTATGGGATTAAAAAAATCCAAAGATGTTTATTTCTGATTTGCAACCCAAGAACCCACAAGTTACAACCTCATTTTAGTTCAAGTGTGCATTAATGTGAGTCCAGTAATCACCTTTCTGACAATACATACAGGTATAAGTCAAACCTATGGCAGATTTTGGATTTCTCAGTTGTATTAATAGGGTGGTCTATTTGAGTATGCATGCACCTAATAATTATAAAAAACCTATTATAATTAAGTTACAGAAACCTTAAGCGAAAATAGAATATACTTTCTTACCATAACACCTTGAACCCACAATCCATCAGCTGACTCCTGGTGAAATGCAGAATAGATGTGGTCTCTCAATGTGCATCAACAAAAACAAAAACAAAAACAAAAGGACAGCAGGTGAGGGCAGGAGGGGTAGGGATGTAAGCTAGCATAATGCCGCTGATGATATTAGCTAAAGCTGTTCAGTGTCCAAAATCTCACTAACACCACGGTGCAGTAAATACACAATGTAACTGAAGAGTCAGTTGACAAATCTATTCACACAGAAAACCAAATTATGTTATGAGTGCCTCGTAATTAGGTTTAATGTGATATTACGGCTCTTGTGCCAAAGACAAATTCAAATGAAAAAGCGCCAATTCTTTGATAACAGATAAAACAGCAAATAAGCTAACGGCTCTTTTTTAGCATGTTACATGGCGGCACTCTAGACGTTTAACTACATTTGGCTGAAATATGGTAAATATTAATTCAAAAAATCAAGACATACCAAAAAACGTAGAGTTGGCTGCTCGACTTGACTGAGATGGATGCATTTTTTAAACCACGATCCAAAGCCCGCGAGATAAAATCACGCGTGGTTTCACGAGATTTAACGTTGCTATCTTATTGACTTACTTCACCTGAACATGATATAAACAATTTAATACACCCTTTCTGCATATCATGTAGTTTTTACACTATATAGTTACATTTATCTTTAAAACATGAGGCAATTGTGTTAAATACATGCAAGATGCTTACATAAATCCAAGAGATGGCCAGTCCCTTTTTTTCAGTGCATGCAGTGCTACTCTGAGCAGTGAATTACACAAAAATGCCAGATATAGTGAAAATGATACAAATTTAAACTGATTTATGAAAATTAATTTCTGTTTTTTTAATTGTCAGAAGGTCCAATAAAAAGTCAAATTTCAGCTTCAAAAATATATAAAACGTTTTTGCTTTTATTTCATGGTTCAGGCTTTACAGAGGTAACAGTATGACTTATTCTGATGGTCATGATACTCTATATAATTGTTTTTATTGTTTTATGCACATCTATTTTCTTTTAATTCAGTTTACTTCCATCATTTCAATAACTCCATGTGACAGAAAGTTTGCTGAAAAATATCTAAAAAATTTTGTGATGCGACTGTTGAAAGAAATGTTTTTTTAGAAGTACAACAGCTGACACAGAAAGTTGTTAAAACTCTAACTATCCAAGTCTACTTTAAAAGAGATTCCTGTTGATCGCGTCTTGATAATAAAAAAAACCTGATATTTCAGGCCCTTACCATGAGAGTACCTAAGGGGTCATAATCTTCTGAAGCTGTTGTTGACAGAATCATCCTCGGTTTTTAATATTAATCATATTCACAGTCAACATAACAAACCTGGCCTTGATTTTGCATTTAGAAGTGTAAGAAGAAGCTGCCACGTGGTTAGGTTGAAGTTTTTCCACATATGAAGTTTCTCCATACGCTCGATAGGATCTGATTTAGAAACTTACTATAGAAACAGTTACTTTCAGGTAATTTGTTTCAATAAGAAGAATAACAACAAATACAGAAACAAAGAAAATGTCACTATAAGAGAAACATTTAACAGAATGAGTTGTATGTGTTGTACTAGTATTGTTATATTTAAGGACTAATTTTATAACTACCAGTTTTCGATCCATTCAAAGAAATCTGTAGCTCCTCTGATTCAGGCTGCAGGGTTATGGTAGATAAAACAGACTGAGAACCATTGCATCACTATTAGATTTTTAGCAGTTGAAGCTGTAAGGCAGGTTGGGTATTTTTCGGAGTGTGGCACGTACCCCACATAGCATTTCCCTTTGTGTTGTTAATATGCTCCGGATGAGCTCTGAGAAATCACTGCAGATGCAGGTAAATTTTAGCCCAAAGTACAATAGCTGTGATCCCTGATGACAGACTGAAACTGCAGACAAGACTTTAGTATTTCCCAGAGCAGATTTGAGTAGCAGGACACAGAGATAAAGAGACAAACAGGCAGCAGCTCAGCTCAGCCGTACGAGTGCCGAGCAGACGATCTCGGGCCTGGTCACGTTACCTCAGCCTGTCTCTCAGTCGCTCAGCCGAGTCCTCACCCTGTCACTCCGCTCTGCTGAGATCTATCTCTGTCTGATTCTATGCGGGAAGACATCTGTCAACATGTGTAATGCACTCCAAGAACAAAACTAAAGCCTGTTCCACGTGGGAGTTAGCTATCAGTACCAATACATGTCAACCTGCAAGAAGAAAGCGGGCGGGTAGTGGGAATAATCTAGTCATTCAGAGTTAATTCAGAAAAAAAATCATAAACATAAGTGATCTGAAAAGGAAAAGTAAACCACCATCAGCAGTGTTGATAATCACAACATGCACTGTGTAGATCATGAATATTCAGCAATTTGATGAAAGGGTCACCCAACAAAAGAAGGTAAGTGATTGAGGGATGGTCTGATCTCCTCAGCTGCCTGATATCTCAGCGCTTTTTTAGCAGTTCTATATTTAGTCCCAGGAAAGCAAAATAAATGCCAATACAGCTAATCAATATTTATATGACAAAACATGCAACACATTCATCTGTTGTGCACTGCCTTCCTACTCTGCAAACAAAGCGGGAAAGAGAAAACCTTGGCTGATAAACAGAAAAGCTGTCTTCTTTCAGGCAGGAGGAGCAGAAAAAGGTGATTCTGACTCACTAAGAGTACAAAAAAAGTCTCATGTTCTTATTTACTTGTTAGGAGAGGTTCAACTCATGAGTTCCTTGCTGTCTAAGTAAAACCTTCAGTTTTTTTTATTTATGAATTTATTTAGTGGAGTCAATGGGGGGGGTTCAAGGATGCAAGTGTGAAAATGACACCGCTAACAAGGCAGTTTTTTTCCCTTTCTTTTCATTAAGCACTCTGAATTTTCTTTCTTCAAGAGTACGTAACCTTTGCTGCACGACATTGCTTGATGTATTTTTAAATCTATTCATCCTTATTACTATGTCCTTTTTTCATGTTCTGAATACCTGACATATTATTTTCCCCAGCTAGTAACAACAGCGGCTCTTCTATAGTTTGGCTTTCTATGGCTTTCTCTGCCCACACCCCCTCCCACAAAAAAATGAATTTTTTTAAAGCTATGCATGCCACAGTTAGTCGTCTCTTAAGTACAGTTTTCAAAAACACTGAACGGTAGCTTTGCTTTATATGAGATTTTGTCCTGGACACTAACTCCGAAATAGTAGTCCACATTAAATTTGCGAGAAACAGGTCATGTCACTAAAATATATAGCAGACCCTTAACTAGAACTCCATATGTCTCCATATGCCCTGAACCTCTCAATGAAAGCAGCAGAAAGCTTTCACTGATAGCTAATAAACATCTATTGCTCGCCCTTTTTCGGCCTCAGACTGCCACACTGTGATTTTGATAAATGACTTTATTACTTGTTTGGCTGTTGAAGGAAGACATTTCTCTGCTGCCCAGTACATTAGTTCTTTGCCCTTACAGAACGGCTTCACCCAAGGCAGACAGTATATTATACTGAATGGTTTCACGCTGGAGAAGAAACACCTCCTCTATTTTTCTAAGCCCAACCACAGTGATGCCTCACTTCTTTATATAGTGCATTGTCACCTACTATTTTGGGAATGAGTAGCCAGCCACCTTCTGGCTGCAAGATGGCTTGATGGGTAAGGACACTGTCCAGACAAGGTCACAGGTAGTGTGTTTATGACAGCTGGTATCCATCCTACTCAATATATGCAAGCTCTCTCACACGGACAATCTGGGGAATTAGTTATTCTGTGCATGAAGCTTCTCTGTATCAGAGGTTAGCGATTTGATGGACACGGGGTTTGATGGGCTGTCTATGTACTCCCATTGAGTCTGGCTAGGAATCATTTCTCATCTCTCCCCTTCCTGTCTGCTCTAAACTGCATATTAGAAAGCCAAAATTACCTCCCAGATTAACACAACAAACCTCATGTTCTGTTTATATAAAGTCCCTGAAGGATGATTTTTTTTCCAAAATTGTTTTGTGTTGCCTTACATTAACTTTTGTGTCCCTTTGCAATACTTTGTTCAGTCACTGATCCATAGAAACAATTCTTTTGTTAATCCAGTCCATCCTTCCTACAGAAAGGACACATTATGAGACACATTACACATTTACCGCTCATTCCTCCTCTCAAAAGGCACATTTTCCAACACAGCTGCAGCTGCTCTGCCTGGCTGTGCTGGCTGACGTTGTGGCTGTGGACAGGGTTATTGCTTGGAGTTGAACTGATGGTTGAACTGATGCCACTATGGATGTCTGTGGCACATGTACCGCGACAGCCCTTACTGCTCCTACTATCACTTAGCAAGAGAGCTTTGTTAAGCTACACTGGAGTGAAACCCTGTGGTGCTTCTGTTATCAAAGACATGACAGATGTGTTATACCACTACACCACAGGAGCCCACATAGCTTCACTTATATGCTGAGCCAGCTCAATTATCACTGCACGGCCACAGCCTCCACATGTAGTTGATGTTACAACCATTTAAAAGTAACGTGACACAGCCACACTTATGACAACCAGTGTAAGTTATAATTGCAGACTGTCTCAATAAACTCACTCAGTTAACTTTGCTAGTTGACATAAGATAATGCGATAAGAAATACTTATGGTGTGACCAACTAAAGTAGTACTGCAACATGTGTTAAGAAGAAAAGGCTTTTAGCCATATCTCAGGAAAATTAAATCTTTTTTTAATCGAACAACTGTGTCCACATCTTTCAAAATGTTTTCACTTTTAAATTTAATTTCTCCAAGAGGCAGCGTGTTCCTGTAGCTCCTAATGCACCAGTTTAAGAACAGTTACGGTTTTTATGATATTTTAACAATCTTTATCATGCTCGTGAGCTACATGATGCCCGATTTTCCCTGAGGGAATGAATGAAGCATGTATCTATTCATCTATTTATATCCTTTTTTTTTTTTCTTTTTTTTTTGATCCCACAGTTTGGTGAGATTATGGCTAAATTGAGTACTGTGTTTGGATTAAACTGACATGCTAAAAGGTAACATGGCCCACTCTAACCTCCTAAGACCAGAACTCTTCCATGGCAGGCATTTTTAATTTCTCTTTGATATTCGGGCATATTGGGACCCAACGAATGTAAAAACAAAGAATTGCCAGATTTTTTTTTGACCTGATTTTTGTTTCTAAGAAAAATGAGAGCCACATATGGATATTTGTTTAAAATTTCAATAGAACAGTAGCAGTATAATGTCATCGTAAGTGGATATCAGGTGCTTTTAGAGTAAAATTAAGTATTTTGGTCTAAATAACCCAAAATGTCATGTCCACATATGTTGACGCCAGGAGGTTAAAGACGAACTATGGTCCTTACAGTCTCCATGGACCTCTTATTAGAGCGCTATGGTTTTGTACATAACAATGTATTTGAGTCTTTTCACTAGGCTGTTGTTTTACTTGAAGGGACTATAAAAAAACAAATATAATGCAAGGGTACATTGATTTCTCTGATCCTGTACTTCTATAATAGGCTGGTGTTTTGAGATAAATGCTAATTTCATCAAGGCAAAATCGAGACAATGGCAATACTAACATGCTGAATGAGGAGCTGATCAGTGGCAGGGAAGAAAAAAACACTATGGCTATGTTTTTCTGGATTTCTTAGAACTGTTTGTGATGTATGGGGAAAAGCTCTGTCAAAAATTGTGACAAAGAGAGAAGGGTGACAACTGGATTAAACACTATAGAATTAAAAAGACCACCCAACATGTAGAGCAGATAGCTGCCCCTCCCCTAGCCTATGTCTGCCAGAGGTTTCTTCCTGTTAAAAGGATAAAAGGAAGTTTTTCCTTCCCACTTTCACAAAGTGCTTCCTCATAGGGCGATGTTGGATTGTTGTGGTTTTCTCCATAATACTGTAGGGTATTTCCCTTACACTATAATATACCTTGAGGGGACTGTTGTTATTTGGGGAATATAAATAAACCTCAATTTCACCTTTATGGTTAAGACATCCTCCAACAGAGGTTCTTCATTTCAGCGAGTTCAGTAGACTCCATGCTTCAGGGAGAAAGGCTGGTTTGTTGTGACTCTTCTGTGTATTTTCATAAATATGTACAAAAAATTAATCAAAACAGGCACATGAAAATTTCAAAGTGTATGAAACAAAAATCATCTCACACAGTAGTACTTCATGTTCTCAGAACAATTAAATGTGGCTTTGAAGAAATTGGTCACTCTACAGTTAATTTGAATGTCATTACTTTTGCAGTTATTTGGACATAAACTAAATTAGTAGACAAATAATTCCTTCAGTAAAAAGAATATTGAAGCAGAAATGCTCCAGTAGCCTACTGAAATAGGTCTGTTTCTATTTCGACCCCTGGAGGACCAACCTGGCAATCATGCCTTCCTCCACAATCATGCTACTACTCATAGATGTTTTCACTATATAAAACTGCTCTTGCGGCCCAAAAATTAGATATTGAATATTTTTTCCTTCTCCACTTTTGGCTCATTACAGAGAAAACACTTTAACTTGTCTCTTGGGAACGTATTCTTCTCCTGATAATACCTTCAGAGCCCCAGGTAGAGCCCTGCCTGCACAGAAGCAGAGCTGGAATCAGAGACTGGGCCTGTCAGTGATGACTCAGACAGTCCCTCAAGCCCAACACAATTTGGCGCACAGGACAGCCACCACTGCTCTACCTCAGCATATTCATGCAGTGTGTGCCCAGAATATTAAAGTCCTGTATGTTCAACTGCAGTTTTATCTCAGGCCACACACCATATCTGTCATGTACCCCACAAGGAAAATTAAAGAGACATTTAGATAATAAGAAAGCAAGGGAAATCTCTCGTAATATAAGAGACAAGTCCTGGAAAAATCAAAGCAGCAAGAGGCGGCGGTGCAAGCTGGGGAAGTGCTACAAGTTTATGACACCACCTATGTGCTGCTGTACGGGTGCAGGGTTTAAAAGGTCGGTGTGTATGAATAATTCAGCCAAACTATGGTTGTTCCTAATGTGAGTCATGTTCTGTATGCTGAGACTTCGGTCAATTTAATTTGCATTCCAAAGAGGATTATTTTTCCCCTGCTGTCTCGATTCCTTAATGGACGGTTTCTAAACTTGTTGACCCATCTGCCACTGCAGGTATAAAGCTCGCACTCCTGAAGTGTTTGTGTGTCCCTGGAATGGCTTATGACCAAAAATGCACTTTGTCCAAGATTCAGAGGGAAGAACGTGTTAAACATAAAAGGCAAGGAAATCTGAATAAATGCAAATTTACATCTTAAAGCAGCTGGACACATTCACAGACATGTCAGCATATATAGGGGTGTTTTTTTCCTGTCCAGTTAATTTCCAAGCATTATAAACCTATCATAATGTATATAATGCATTTTAATAAATATTCTCCATGGCACTACTAGCTACTAAAACCTTTGCAACTACTGCAGGTCCAGCTTAAAATAATCATAACATATATTTTCTTCAAAAAGAAATAGGCTACATGACATCTTTTTTAAGATTATGTGTTAATCATGTTTAATAGTGACAGTAAAAGTAGACGATGCAAGGAGACAAAAAGGGTTATGGCATGTATTTAAGGTCCAGATCTTTGTAGTACATACATGCAGCCCCATATCAGTAGACTTCTCGACATCCGATTATTGCTCATCTGAGGGTTCCTGTGAGTAATACTTAAATATTTATAATGTTTTTGTCATTCAAAATGTGTGTAGTACTTTACTACAGGAAACTTTTTGGGATATTTCTGATTACATTGAATCTAAGTATGAACATGCATTTACATTAAAAATTACACAAGGAATCAGTCTTCATTTCAACTTGTCAGTGTTTCTTCTAAAGAACAACACATATTCAGGTGTTTGCGAGTCCTAAACAACAGGCTATGATGATGTTAAGGTCAAAACCTGAGCTGTTTGGTACATCACAGGCCAATATCAGCATGTTTGTAAGACTTCTTTTACGTTTACTGTTAGTCATTTAGTAAAAGATTTAGAAACTAAGGTAGGTCCTCAACAAGTACCATAAGATGATTTTGATTTGGGGGTTTTCAATAATTTCTCTGTTTGCATTCTGCAGTATTATTGAAACTGAATCATAGAAATAATAAATAAACCTTTTTACATTTTCTATAAAAATAAAAATAAACTCCATTTTAATTCTCACGAGAAATTTTAAGTCGGTCAGTTTGCACTCAGTGCAATGAGCACGACTGATGCCTTCTGTTTGAACAATAGAAAGATTTCTACAAACCTCTGTTGCGCCATCTACTGGCTTCATAATGTATCGAGCATTAAGTGTAAATCAGCTGCAAGTTTTCATGAGTCATATATTCAGATCTTGCAGTCCTTCATAAATTATTTTCTCATCTTAGGTGGGAAAAATGGAGACACACTGTCATGCATGTTTTTCTGAGGGACAGCTTCAATTATCTTTAATAAGTCTCTCCCTGTGGTTTCAAGTCCCCTGTGATGGTTAAAATGAAATTCATAATGTCCTTCTTGTAATAATGTTCGAGCTTTGAATGAAAACAGTTTCTCTCGTTTTAAACCATGAGAGAGATTTCTTGTAATTCGCTGTTGAATGTCAGGCCATGTCATCTTATCTGGCAATAGTCACAGTTTAACATGGGCAGCTGCTGCTCGGTATAACCTAACGTCGTAACGTAATATTCTGCACAAGATAAGCAAATGTTGTTTGTTTCCTGAGCGCAAAGCTGCTGTTTTATTCAGAGTGACTGATCTGGATAAAATTTATCAAACAGGATTTAAAAGGAGAGCGATGGACACAGTTTGGCTCAGATTTAATGTCTAGCTGGAGCACATGTTAGAGTGAACTATTCGTTTGTATGTGTAGGATTATTTTTTTAACTGTGAATTTTGAATTAAAACTAACGTCAAAAATCTTTTTACAAGGAGGAAAGAGAAAGAGCATTTCCACCGAGAGGAGAAGCATGTGAATCAGCATGTTAATCATGAAGACGTTTAACTGTCAACAGCTTGTTAGGAAAAACTATGAAACACATCCGCAGACTTCTGGATATTATGCTCATGAATAAGTCTAAATGCGGGTGTCCTTTATAACTAAACATGTTAATAGCGCAACAGGTTGTAGAACCACCTTTAACAGCAAGAGCTTGAATGATTTTCTGTAAGTCTTTATCCGTCTCTCACATCATTGTAGAGGAATTTTGGCCTACTCTACTTCACATTCCTTTGGTTCACTGAGGTTTGCAGGCATTTGCTTCCCTTAAAGATCCTCTTAAGCTCCCATCACAGCATTTCAATCGAGTCGAAATCGAGGTGAGGTCCGGGCGTTGACTGGGTCATTGCAGCACTTTGATCGTTCTCTTTTTCAGCCATTAGATTTTAGATTTGCTTGTGTTTGGGATCATTGTCCTGCTGCATGATCCAGTTTCAGCCAAGCTTTAGTTTTTTCACATTTAATCACTTAATTACTTTACTTCATGGTCAACTAAGTGTCAGGTGCCTAGGTCCAGAGGCTCCAAAACAACCCAAAATCATCCCCCCTCCACCACCGTGCTTGTGCAGATATGTTGTGTTTGGTTTTCAGCAAAGAACATTTTTTGTATTATAATCAAAAGTCTTCACATTTGTGTCATCTGTTCAAAGGACATCGTTCCAGCAGTCTTGCAGTTTGTTTAGATGCAGCTTTGCAAATTTCAGCTGTGCTGCCAGGTTTAGAGAGCAGAGACTTTCTCCAGGTAACCATTACAAACAAACCATTCTTGTTCAGTCTTTTTCTAATAGTGATAATGATAGTTTCTAATAGACTCTGAGATGTAGCTCTTGGGTTTTCTGCAGTTTCTCTGAACATTGCACCATGACCCTGGGCTGAATTTGTTGCAATGTTCCCTTCTGGGAAGACAGTGGTATTGTGTTAACACACATCTGAACTAGAAAAGAAAAGAAAAGCAAACTGCTAAAACTTCTGCTTTAATAGAGGTGGTAACACTTGCTAATCAGTTAATCAAGGTTATTTAATTATCAGCACCCAGCTGCTATTTACCCCGTTGATTCCTATGGAAGCAGCAAGAGTCGACTTAGTTTTCCACAGAACTAGATTCCTGTTCTGGCTCAAGTTATTTTCGACCTGACAGTAGATCTATGAGCATGAGTCAGTTCAATGTACTTTGGGGCAGAGTTTGGGACGTATTGACACAATGAGGACACATCTGTTTTTGTTCATGTCCATAATTAAAACTGCCGCTCAGTCGAGTTAAAAAGAGGTTTCACTCAAAGGAACTTCGAAGCATGTACAGTCACTGTGAGGTGTCACTCCAGAGGAGCTGATTGATGTTCAAGGTTGAATTTTTTTTCATTAATGTGTAAAAAGAAAATATGAATTTGAAATTATTTGATCAAATTAGATTTTAAATTATAAATTAAAAATGTATTATAAAAAAAATATCATATATATTATCAATATTATTTTAAATTAGATTTAGTAAACAAATTGGAGTTTACTGAAATTTGGAGTAATAAGCAATATCATCTCCCTGATCCACTCAGCAGCTGTTCTGGAGTTCTCCTAACAGAAAAGCAGACCCATCTACTATGTAATTCAAATTTATATTGTTGTTTGTCAACACCAACATTTTCAATAATAAGTAATAATATCTCACCTTATAATTTGAAATAACTGGCTCTGTTAACAGTGAGTTTCCTGCCAACCTAAAGGCATGACACAGTTTAGGAATAAGTAATCCTGCAATTACCCCTGAGTCTCAGAAATGCACACTGCCCCTATGTAGTTATAGATCGGTTAAATGTAGGGGGTAAGCTTCATCAACTTTTATGTCTGTTTTTTTGTTAGTAACTTATTTATATATTTTCTCGCTCTTAATTAGGAATAGTCATACTGAATACTTACAACATAAATGAATGTGCCCAATAAAGTTGGTATTCTACATATTTTTGGTGCAGTGATAACTAACTTCAAGCCAGCTCAGACTGGAACTGGACCAGCCTTTTCTCACCTTATTGGCACACTGGGCTTAATTAACTGTTTACTGTGTTTACTGTGAGACAACTGGTTTCAATTTGCTTTTGATGAATGATTGATGCCCCTCGGAGGTGAAGAAGCACATGATTACAGGCACAGAAAGAACTTTAAAGCTTCCTTGACTATTATGACAAATGATAAAATAAACATGGTGAAACACACATCTTCACAAGCGATGGGATTAATCAGTGTGTGTCACTACAAATGCCTGCAACAACAGATCTGATAAATGTCACTCTGTGATTACATTTACATACGGTACAGTTGAATAAACAACCCATTTGCAAACTGGCTGCTAAATAATCCCAAATTAAGATCAACTTTTTTTCAGCTGCATCTATATCGGGAAATAGTTCAACATTATCATTTCCTACTTTTTATTTTGCCATTTGTAATGTGAGAAACTACGTATCCCCTCGTGTTTTTAATTAGTCAAAGAAAGGAAACATCCCTCATTACACAAACTGCTCATAAACACGTTAAACTTTTTGCACTCTAATCACCAGGGTTTCTTCCTCACTGTGACTATTTTTTAAAATTCAATAGCCAAACATGTATTTAAAAAAACAAAATTTTCCTGACAGTCTGGATGTGCAAGTCTAATTGCAAGTCAGCAAAAAAGCACTGGTTCACACTTTCAGCTGGTTAAACATAGATCTAAACTGTCTGTACATTAAAGCTCCTTAAAGGAAAAACCTGTGAGTTCTAGGAAAACACTTACTTTTCATTATATTTTCTTCTTATCGGAACTGATTCCATCATCATACCAGGAAAGATTAGAACTGCCCTTATTGTGTACAATGGGAAGCACAGATTAATCTGAGCACAAAGGGGCGTTACCTGTACAGTCTTGCTCTGTAGTCATTTACTGGTACGTGGAGGAAGTGACTCATCTAGCTAGGCCAGTGAGGCAATATCATACAAACAATCCACATAACTTCTTATTAACATCACACTCCAGACCTTCGCGTCCATTAGCTAACAAAGTTGTCAAGAAATACTGAGCAGACAAAGTGAGAGATCTTTGTTAATACACTGCCAGAAAAAAAGAGTTTGTCTGTACAAATGCTGTTCTGAAGAGATGAACAGAGAGAGAAGAGGATGTTATTTTGTGCCAGTATGCTTCAGGGGAAGTCTAGTGACTGCTGAAACAATATGATTCTTCTTTTAGAATAGCCACATCAAATTTTAGGGATATATTTGATGAGTGTTTTAACTTTGGCATGCTCAGCAAACTGAAAATCACTGGAATTCACTGAAAATCCTCTCAAAAGTATTCATATCTGTGGCAACTTCATACAAATACTTTATATCCAGTACCTGTGGAGATATTGGGCTACTTGCAGCTGCTCTCTTGCCATAGCAGGTAGCTTTGTTATGTGTGATTTGGCAGAGTTTTAAACCACTAAATATAAATGTTTTAATCGTAACAGATTTAAACATCTCTGGCTAGTTGCACTTGGGTATCAATATGGCTGATTGGAAAGTATCAGAACACGCATTAATAAATGTCTTTGCTCTGTCTTTTTCCCCTCACCACCAACCAGTCGCAGCAGATGACTGCCCCTCCCTGAGCCTGGTTCTGCCAGAGGTTTCTTGCTGTTAAAGGGGAGTTTTTCCTTCCCACTGACACCAAAGCACTTGCTCATAGGGGGTCATCTGATTGTTGGGGTTTTCTCTGTTTTCTCCGTATTATTGAGTCTTTATCTTACAATATAAAATGCCTTGAGGCAACTGTTGTTTTGATTTGGTGCTATATATAAAATTGAATTAATCTTTTTCCTGCAACATTTTGAGTAAAAAGACTGAAAACCCAGCAACTTCTGTGGCTGACTGTGTGTTTGGAAAAGAGAGCCCTAGATTTAAGTTTCACTAATGGAGTTAGTGTAGTTCCATGAGTAAAGTTACAATACATCTAGCCTTCATTGACATCTCTTTCCTTATACATGCCAATCTCCACCTATTCAGAATAACAAAAAAAAAATATAGAGTGGATACAAGCAAAACATCATCTTATAAATATGGCTGGGAAATGTGAGATGTTCAATGAAAACATATGTAATTAAGCAGTCAAAAGAGTGAAGTGGAAAATCTAACATGTCAAATGTATGAACCAGTACAATTTAAAAAAAGGTTAGTTTTGATAATATAATATTAATATTTGTATCCACTTTAAACCACTGAATGAATTAAAATATAAAATCAAAAGGCAAAATAGAAATACAAATCAATGTCATATTAAGGTCAGTTAACTCAATTTTATTACAGTCTGAAATGTCACCACATTATTTCATAATTTTAAACGAAGATTGAAAAGATTGGAAAAAGGCAGATGAAATAATATGTAAATAAAAACCTAGCAGATAAACCAGAGCCAAATGCATTTGATAGCAAAGGTTTATTTACTTACTGTACCTCATGATGGTTACTTAATGAGACAAAAGGTTCGACCGCTTGCGTAATTCTTTTAGTTTGTGCTTGGTTTGAAGCTTTTCTACTCTGTGACAGAAAGTAGTCCCTAACACGAGAAAAAGTGAGTGATGTGGCCTGACGTGATTCTTAAATAGTGGTCAGATTTTGTTCTTGTATGTCTCCCGACGTTGAAAAGAAAAACAAACCTGCCTAGCGGGTGGGGTGAAACTGAATTGCGAAACGCAACATGTGACCGTCGGCAGGGCGTGGGTGATGACGTCAGAGCCATCCCATTCAAATAGCAGAGTTCATATGACGTACCTATACAGCCGTCGCTCTTTCCTTCGCCGTAGCAAGTAGCTAACAGAGCCAAGCCGTCGTGTTCTTGAGGGCGACATTGCATAACCCTTATAGGTTAAAAACTAATTTTGAGCTCTCGTTTCTTTCTTGATTTTATTTTTTATCTCTTGGTTGACAAGAAAACAATTAAGCTGACGTTCCTTTTGTAAAGGTAAGATCTTGCGGGTTTTTTTTTTTTGTTTGGCCTGGCTAAGGTTAGCCGGTCTACTAGAAAGTTCGCTTTAGTTGGTGATGGTGGATAAGAATTTGGGGCGGCGGCAAAATATCAAGTTAGATATGTCTTCTTTGGCGTTGATTCGCCTGGTCAGCATCGAATAAGTTGTGAGGTATGGGGTTTATGGCCAGACTGAAGGCTTTGAGTTGTTTACAGCTTGTTAGCTCATAGCTTACCGGCGGCCTACAGAACAAAACCAAAATGTCGGTGCGTGGACATCCGGTTTCTAAACAAAGGCCTCATCAATCCCACTGTTAGGATTTTCCAGCTTGACTAGGGTGAAGAATTTTCTAATTATTAAAAAATGTATAAGTTCGTGACAGTTTGGTTGACATATTAAACATGAGTTTTGGTTAAACAAAAGACTCTTTACCAGCGTGCTGGGGTTTTTGGTAGCGGTGGAATCTCAAACATTCGTGGGGAATGCTAGAAAACGGGTAACTAAACGTGTACTAACAAATATGTTTTTATCCGCTGTCGGTGGAGTTAAAATTATAGATTTGTCCTATTTTCACAAAGCGTTTCCTGTGACGATGCCAATTGTTATTAGGATTACGTTTATTCTAGCTGATTTATAGATCTCCATGCAATATTCTAGTTTCAAAAGGTAATTTGAATAAACATAGATAATGGAAAACCGGGCGTTGACTTCTCAGTAGCTTGTTGTGCTAGGAAATGTTCCAGTTACGCAACGCTAGCATGCTCTGCTTCCACATTACTGGTAAGGGGACACGTGTTAGCGTTGATGTACCTTCGCAAGTTCCCTGAAACGTACTAAACGGAAACCAAAAGCGAAAGAGTACGTTGGGTATTATTGTCTTGTGTTTGCATGTGTCTTCATAACAGTCAGATGTGCTACTGTGGCCTTGTTTGTGTATGACACGTTAGGTGTCATACACATACACGTTAGGTCTTGGCTAATATGCTGCTGTGTCTTGACTTCCAGGTAGCTCTTTGTCCCCCCCCCACTCCCAGGACTCAATTCTTTTCAGATATTCTTTGTCAAGCCGCCAAAGTGGAGAGTGTCGTCGCACCAGGAGGTCCTTCTCGTTTCAGGTATTCAACATTACTCCACCATGTCTGGCTCCATTTACACCCAAGCACCTCTCACATAGTTCCCAAAATGTTAAGTTAAAAAACATTTTTCCTCTTTTTGTATCACAGTGTAGGGGGAGGAGGTGGGGGTGCACCTCAGCACTATCCCAAAACTGTCGGCAACAGGTGATTGTTGTTGTTTTTTTTAACTTTATTATACATGTAACACATTAGTCATCACATCATCCACATACAGATGTTTACAAGAATCACAATTAGTGTTTCACCTGTTATACTCAAAACTGAAATTTCATAAATGGACGTGTCAGTCATCAGTCTGACATCTTACCCTTGACAAATACTCCCCAATTGTTATATTGTCTTTTTTTCAAAAGTGACCCTAAACTAATATTTAAAAAAGGGAAAAAAGAACACACAGTTGACAACTTCTAAACAAATGCTAAATTGAAATGTGCACTGACAGTGAAAATGAACTGAGAACACAAATTATCAAACTGCCAACTGCTGTAACCTACTAGTGATCAACTTCAAAAACGCATAAACCTGAGTAAAGTATGACTGTCTGGTTAGACTTCATGCTTTAGGTCTTTTCATGTGTAACAACATGAGTAAAATGCAAGTATTATATGTGACAGAATCGAGCCCTTGTAATCTAACTACAAAACTGGGTGTTCCAGGATGGTTGTTCAGCTGTGGTTTATCAGTACTATGCTGAACTTTGCAGTCTTTTGTCTGCACTTTGTAGCTGTGTACTATCACATGGTGAAATTGTCAAAAATATGCAATAACTGGATGTGTGGGCTTTTCTTTTGCTTTTTTGTAGATAAGACAATCTGAATAAACATGATTTGTTTGCAGTTACTTAAGCGAGAAACAATCATAGCAGGTGGTGGTGACTGTGGCTCAGTTGAACCCAGCCTGATTCAGTGTGTTGTTTGCCTCCTGAAGTGTGGGGGGTGGGGAGCAGAACTGGCAGGGAGAAGACCAGTTGAGGCTGGTTTAAACTACTTGTAGAAATAGATCATTGTTTACAAGAAACTCCAGTAGCTTCCCTCTAATGTTACTAAAACAGTTGAACAGAGTGTAACTTTCACTGCCATATTCATGTTGAAACAAATTGCAGTTGGTTTAGTGAAGCTGAAAAGAAAATGGCTAAAAATGTAAGGATATGACTCAGTACCCTGGTAGGACAGTAGCTTCCTTTTGTTTAGGTTAAAGAATCTAAATAAAGTCCTAATCTTGGAATTTCAAAGCCTTCTGTCACAGCAGTTTTACAAGTTGGTTCAGTGTTGCCAGTGTGAACGTTATGACACTGGCAACACTGAACCAGCAGCATGTGAATTGAAGCGGTCTGACTTGTACCATAACTTGTTCTATAATAAGTCACGCAAACTTCAAGTAGGAGCACAATATTTGTCATTCCTGGCTAAAAGTGAGACTCTTAACTATGTTGTCTGTGTAACCAAATCCGGGCTAAATATCAGCAAGACAAGACCATTTCCCTGATAACCTTTGCTGTCTTTGTTGATTATAGCGAGTTCCTGGGGAAAACCCCAGGTTCTAGCGTTCAGAGATGGGTACCTTCTCGAAGCACTAGACGAGATGCCAGCTCCTCCAACGAGAAAGGGCAAAATGATGCAATCTTCAGAAAAGTGAGAGGGTACGTTTCCCTTTAAACGGATTTGTACTTATTTTACGTAAACTGTAATTTGTATTGTTTAAATGTCATTTTAATATGGATGTTGAAGGCTGCTGTTTGTGCTGTATTATCATTTAAGATTTTTAATACAAACGTTTCTTTCGCCTTCAGCATACTTAATAAGCTGACTCCTGAGAAGTTTGACAAACTATGCCTGGAGCTCCTCAATGTGGGTGTAGATTCAAAAGTTGTCTTAAAAGGAATCATCTTGTTGGTGAGTATTTTCCTAACTGCTGTTCTCCTATTCATAGAATATTTAAAAATGGGATCTTAATGCGTTTTTGTGTTTCTCAAGATTGTTGACAAAGCCCTCGAAGAGCCCAAGTATAGCCAGTTGTACGCTCAACTATGTCTACGCTTGGCAGAAGATGCACCAAACTTTGAAGCCCCAACAACAGAAAGTCAGGCAACACAAAAGCAGAATAGTGTAAGTTTTAAGCATTCAAATGTACTCTGTACTCCTGTTGAGTATCTTCTGTCTGGATTTTGAATGACTTCTGTCTTGCAGACCTTCCGAAGGCTTCTGATTTCTAAGCTTCAAGATGAGTTTGAGAATCGTGCCAGGAATGTTGACCGTGAGTAACTTGCATTTGTAACTGTGGACTGTTACAAAATGGGAATTTGGTCAAGGATTTTTTTGAGAGCTGTTAAACTTTTTTTTTTTTTTTTTTCCTTCTTCTTCTTTCTTCTTCAATCCACTGTAGACTTCGACAAACATGACAGCCCACTCACCTCTGAGGAGGAGGAACAGCGTGCAATTGCAAAGATCAAGATGCTGGGCAACATCAAATTCATCGGTGAACTGGGCAAACTCAACCTCATCCATGAATCTATTCTCCACAAGTGCATTAAAACAGTAAGTTCTAATAAAGCGCAAGTACATGGGATGGTTTTATCAAAAATCCAGTTTTCATTCCTGTGGTGTAAGAAATTAACAGTTGTTTAATTATTTTGTTCTTTAAGCTGTTGGAGAAGAAGAAGAGAGTCCCACTTAAGGATATTGGTGAAGATTTGGAATGCCTCTGTCAGATAATGAAAACAGTTGGTCCTAAACTTGATCATGAAAAGGCAAAGGTGAGTGTGTGGAAATTAAACTGAAAAAGATGAGTCTTGTCTTGAAGTCCTTGGTTGTTCAATAACTTTTTTTTAAAATTATTTTTACTTTTTCTCGCTTACAGTCTTTGATGGACCAGTACTTTGCTCGCATGCAATCCTTAACCAACAGCAATGATCTGCCTGCACGGATTCGCTTCCTGCTGCAGAACACGGTGGAGCTGCGACACAACAACTGGGTGCCTCGGAAAGCTTATGTTGACAATGGACCAAAGACTATTACCCAAGTTCGTCAAGATGCAGTAAAGGTTAGTTGACCATATCCTTTCAGTTTATCACAGGCTGATGAGGATTGATCTGATTTGCTGGATGACTAATGTAGCCCACAATCGGTGTATCCTTGGATCCTGACTTTTTCTGTGCTTTGTAGGATTTGGGCGTTTTTATTCCACCTTCAAGTGATTCAATAAGGAATGACTTCTTCATGGACAGTTCCTCCTTCCTTCCAGGAAAGATCAAGTATGATAGGGAGACTCTTGGTGGGCTGGCCGACATGTTTGGACAAATGCCTGGTATGTAGAGTCATGCTGCTTTCTTTGAAGTGTAACTCATGCAGCGATTTCAGTCTCTAAAGGCTCTGTCTTATGTTGTGTAGGAAGTGGCATCGGCACAGGCCCAGGGGTAATTCAGGACCACTATTCCCCAACCATGGGTCGCCACCGCGGCAGTGCTCCAGGGGTAATTCAGGACCACTACTCACCAACCATGGGTCGTCACCGTAGCAGCCCACTCTTTAATGGCCACAGTGGAAACAGCAATGGGTCACACCAGCCATATGAAAATGAAAGCAAGCCGTTCATAAAACCGAACCAGGTACATTATAGTTCAGCTCTGTTTGTTTTAATCTGAGATGGGCAGTGCAATACTCATTCTGTTTTTAAACTTTTCAAAGGGGAGAAATTCACCAGTTTTCAACCATAAACAGAATCACTCAGTCCAGATGCAGTCAAAGGATATGGCTCCAAGGTTCAGCAAGAAGGGGAAAGTCAATGCAGATGAGGTACAGCTGCTTACATTGATGGTTTGTTAGTGTCATTGTTGCACATGATTATGTGATAATAAATTGTGGTTAATCTGATGCATTAATACTCCGTCATTCCAGATCAGTCTGAGGCCAGCACAGTCCTTCATTATGAATAAAAACCAAGTGCCAAAGCTGCCGCCACAGACAATGATGCCTTCTCCAGTTGGACAGGTAACAGACAATAGACTTAAAACATGTGAGCAGAGCTGATGGGGCAGTTTCAGGAAATGCATGCTAAGTTTTCTTTTTGTGGCCCTACAGCTTGGTCTTAAAGCCAATCCTCCTCCAATTCAGGAAAAACCTGCAAAGTCTAACAAAAAGGCTCCTCCCACAAAGGAAGAGTTGTGCAAAATGACAGTAAGTTTGTTCAAAGCTTTACCCATGACTTCCTAAGTAATGTGTTATATATGGGGCCTTCATAGCCTGATATTTTTTTATTTATTCCCCCCTCATCTTTAAAGGAGACACTACTCACAGACTACCTAAACAACAAAAATGTTAACGATGCAGTGAGTGCTGTGAAAGAGATGAAGGCCCCCAAACACTTCTTGTCAGAGATGCTGAACAAGATCATAGTCTGCTCACTCGATCGTTCAGATGAAGATAAGGAACATGCAAGCACTCTGATTCACACCCTCTGCACAGAGGGCCTCGTCACTGGTGACAACATATTGCAGGCAAGTTTCATTAAAGTTTTTTGTTTTGTTTTGTTTTTTTTTTTTTTTTTTTTTTTTTTTTTTTTTTTTTAAATTGACAGTGTAATCAAATACACCATATTAACCTTGTGCCTGCCGCACATTTTCAAACAGGCCTTCCTGGGTGTTCTGGACCAGTGTCCCAAGATTGAGGAAGAAATCCCACTGGTGAAGTCGTACCTGGCTCAGTTTGCAGCACGAGCGATCATTGCTGATCTGGTCAGCATTGCAGACTTGGCCCATCAGCTGGAGAATGGCACACATTTCCCACTCTTCCTGCTCTGTCTGCAGCAACTGGTGAAACTGAAAGACCGTGAGTGGCTGACTGACCTTTTCCAGCAGAGCAAGGTCAACATGCAGAAGATGCTGCCTGGTAGGTGAAAGGACACACTGGCCACACTGGTTTTAAATTCAGTGTCATTTGGTTTTCTTTTCTCTTTAGGAGGAAGAATTGGTGTGTGGGTTCTTTTTGTTTTTTTTCTCTTCTTCCCCATTACTGACTAGTAATTATGCTCCCATAGAAATTGACCAGAACAAGGACCGGATGCTGGAGATTCTGGAGGGTAAAGGCCTCAGCTTTTTGTTCCCACTGATGAAGCTGGAAAAGGAGCTGCTGAAGCAGATCAAAGTGGATCCTTCTCCGCAGTCAATCTACAAGTGGATCAAAGACAACATCTCTCCAAAACTTCACACCGACAGAGGCTTTGTCAACATTCTCATGACCAGGTACAGCAGTGGACAGTATTTATAGTGACTCGGTCTGCATTGATGAAGCAAGCACATGCCATCAGCCACTGTATTTTTGTGGTTTTCGGTCAAGTGCTTTAACGTGTGTTGGTCTTCTGGTCCTCCAGTTTCTTGCAGTACATTGCTTACGAGAGCAACCCTGACGATGATGAAGAGCAGCATGCATCGCCCAGTAAGGACCAGCTGGAGGAAGAGAAGCAGCTCCTGCTCTCTTTCAAGCCGGTGTTGCAAAAGTTTCTTCACGATCACATTGAGCTGCAAGTCAGTGCACTGTATGCCCTGCAGGTGCACTGCAATGCCAAGAGGTTCCCTAAAGGTGCGTGCATGCATGTGCAGTTACAATAAAACATAACCTTAAATAAAGCTGGTTGCTAACTTATTTTCCTTTTTCCAATTAGGCATGCTGCTACGCTACTATGTGAACTTTTATGACATGGAAATAATTGAAGAGGAAGCCTTCCTTTCATGGAAAGAAGATCTCACCCAAGAGTATCCAGGGAAAGGAAAAGCATTATTTCAGGTAATGTGCAGCCATTGAAGTATGGCTTTGTGTGGACTGCCTCCATTGACACCATTGTGCCTATTTGTAAATGAAACACTTCAGTGGCTGTATTGTTGTTCTGGTGCAGGTGAATCAGTGGCTGACCTGGCTGGAGACTGCAGAAGAGGAGGAGTCAGAGGATGAAGAGTACTGAGGAATAGGCCAAAGCCATGTCTTATCAGATGCAGACTTGTTTTGGGTTTTTTTTTTTTCCCTCCTTATTTTTCCATCTTTTTTGTTTTGTTTTTTTTCCTCCTGTCTTTCACGCTCTTCTTGTAACCACTGTTACAGTTCATTTCACAATGAGATTGTTCTGCCAGCATCACAAATCTTATTTATGCTCCAAGTTTCTATACTGTTCTCTTTGATGTCCTACAGCAGATGTTTTATACACTTCAATCAACTTGGGTTTAAGAGTAGACAGTATTTAGCAGGAAAATGCACCAGCACCCAGAACTTGACCCATTTTTGTCACCTTTTTACATCTGGTAGGAGTCACCAAGTGCTGTCGCAATTATTTAAAAACTGTTTACAAAAGAGGGAGCTCGCATTGCAAAGAGGCTTTCTCCTTTTTTAATCTACATTTGCTAATCAGTTTTTAAATGCACTTTGCTTAAACATCATGAGTCGTTGCAATAGTAAAAATTTAACTTCCCTTGATTTGTTAAACGTGATCATGACGTTGTTGTCTGCCATGATTATAATGAGACTAATGCTTAGAAATCGACCATTTCTTAACCTGGGTGAGGCCTGTTTTACTTGCACGGTGTGATTTCAGTTACCGCCTTGTAGTTTAATGAATCGAGAGGGGTTTTTTTATGTATGAAACAAGTTGTGCTGTCAGGAATGAATCTGTGTGGCCTTTTGTTTTCTTTTTTAATTTATAAGGATATACCTCTGTTTCTCGGACTATACTTGAATGTCTCGGGTTTTGACATTGAGACAGCCAAAGCTTGGTTTCCTTTGCTACGGTTGTTTGTCACTTGTGGAAATTTTGTCCATCTGCCATATTTGTCAAGTTCTTAAACGGTCTTTTTATCTTCATGAAATTACCAAGAATGTACTGTTTGTGTACTCTTCTTCTGGAGTGTTGTAACATTGTGTGCTAGAAGTCGAGTGTACAACTACAGATCAACCTTGAATAAAGTTTAACAGTTGATGGCTTTGTCCTGCTGTGTCCTTTTTCCACCTCCCCAGCCAAAGTCATAAGACTTGAAAAATGGTATGTCCTCCTAAAAAGCTGTGACTTCTCAGGTTTAGGCCACAAAGCACGCGGATCACAAGAACATAGTTATGAAACTATGAAGTGACTATTGTAGTGTATATTACACTACATAAAATTGCAATATAAAGTTGAAATTGAGGTGCCCCTCTCATGCTGCCGTTTTCTCTGTAGAAGATGTGTAGGGTGTTAAGGGTGTACATCTACTGCAGTGTGTATACTTGTACTAATAGATGGAGGAATTGTACAGAGAGCCACAGCAGGTAATGGTTCCCTGTGTTATTCAGTGGCGCATTTGGGTAATCTGTCTTACTGAACATGTGCCTTTGACTGACCAGCACATCATGGAGTAGGTAGGTGAGAGGCAGTGTCCTTGATTTAGAAACATACACCTTCAGTTTATTAAAATTATAGCATAGATTGAACAAGCTGCTGAAAACATGCTTCAGATTCTGATCCATGTTGACATGATAGCATCACACAGATGCTGCATATGTGATATGAATCTCCTACCACATCTCAAATGTGCCCCATTGGTCTGAGATCTTGTGCTTGTTGAGGCCATTTGAATAAAGTGGATTCATTGTCATGTTTAAAAGGATTTGAGGTTTGTGATATGACACATTATCCTGCTAGAAGCAGGTATGTGGGTACAATGTGGTCCTACAGGAATGGACATGGTCAGCCACCATACAAAGGCTGTGGTGTTTAAACAGTGTTTAGTTGGTACTAAGGGGCCCAAACAAACTATCACACACCATCAGAAGCCTTAACCATTGATACAAGACAGGATGTATCCATGCTTTTATGTTTACACCAAATTCTGACCCCCATCATGTAGCAATGTAGCTGAAGTGGAGACTAATCACAGCAGGCAATATTTTTCCAACCTTTTATTGTGTAATTTTGGTGAGCTTGTGGGAATTTTAGCCTCAGTTTCCTGTTCAAGAGTGGCACCCACTGTTGTCTTGTACTGCTGTGGCCATTAAGACATGACATGTTGTGTTTTCAGTGATGACTTTATGTTTACTTTGCTTGTAACAGGTACTTTGAATCACAGCTGCCTCAAAAAAATCCTGATCTCAGATATCAACAAAGCAGAGAACCATCACTCATTCATTGCATGTGTCCTTTTTTTGGGGGGGGGGCATTCTCTTTAAACCCTCGAGATGGTTGAGTGAGAAAATCCCATCAGTTTCTGAAATACTGACACCAACAACCATGTTACATTCAAAGTCACTTAAATCACTTTTGTTCTCCATTTTCATGCTCAATTTGAACTTCAGTGGGTTGTCTTGACTACATCTACAAGCCTAAATGAGCTTCCTGCCACGTGATTGGCTGATTGGATAGTTGTGTGAGTTGAACGGCTGTACCTAACAAAGCAGATGGTGCTTACTGCAGGTTGAATTTTTATGACTTTTACGTACTTGCTACATGTTTGTCTATAGTTTTAGTGATTTGTCTTCATACACAAGTAAAAACAATGTTAAATCAAGTGTTTCTCTCAGTATTTTATCAACACCACCTTACCAAAAATGTAAAACATAAATATAAATATACCTGTACTTGCATGACAAATTATGACTGTGGAGGAAATAGAGATGAAAAGATGTGGTATGAACCCATTGTTAGTATGAATGAATAGTAGTCTTATTGAACATCAGCGTAACCAGGCATAGCAGTCAACAATTACAGTGATGTGTCGACCTGATTTAACTCAGCAGGTGTTTGATCACATCACGATGCCCCTGCTGTCGAGCACAAGTATAGGACACCTTTTTTAATGCTCTACTGTGGTTTACAGCCCCTGCACACCTTACCGGTACTTTTCAAAGGCAAATAAACATCTGTACAAAATAAGCAACAAATTTTTGGGGTTTTTTTTATTTAACTTTTTTTTTCTTTACACATTTTAGCAAATTTTAACAAAACATCAAGAAAAGAAATTCCCAGTAAGATGTGACCAAAACGCTATGCGCAAAAAAAATTCTCATACGGACAGAAATTCTGCTTTTATTTCAAACAAAAATGCAGATGTTTAAGAGTTTTCTCAGCGTTACACAAGTCTGGGTGATGTGAAGAGTTAATCACTGTCATCATCTTCGTTGTTGGAGGCCTCCTGCTCGGAGCCATTGTCAGAGCGGCGTGGGGAGCCCTCGTTGTCAGAGCGGCGTGGGGAGCCCTCGTTGTCCGATCCCGCTTCAGATCCTCGGTCCGATGCCGGAGCGGGTGATCCAGCCCTAGATTCATCATCTGATCCCGACCGACTCCTCTTGCTCTCATTGTCCGACTGTTCAGAGTCAGACTGCCTCTGCACCCTTCTCTTCTTCACTGGACGGTCGCTGCCAGATTCGTCGTCGTCAGAGCCGGCGGAGCGCCGAGGGCTGCCTGCCTCACTACCGGAGCGGTTACGGCCACCGTCGGAGTCGCTGTCAGATGCAATGCGCTTCCTGTGGCCGACTTCATCGTCAGATCCCGAACCACTGTCTCTTTGATGTCTGGATGGGAGAAAGAGCGCCATGAGGTTTGTGTCAAATAATGTTTTCAAGGCTTCGTAATACTGTAAAAATCTCACATTAAGCTTTTACCTGTCTTCTGCTATTTTCAGTCCATCCTCATCTGAGGAGGACTCAGAAGACGAAATGATAGCCTTAGATTTGATCTTTCCTTTAAGAGACGGAGGCAGACGCTCAGGCTGAGACTGAAATGAGAAAGATGTTACAATTATAAGAGAAACTGGAGCTGAAAACTGATTTTGTAAATTCTGAAAACTAATTGAGACAGAGAAAAACAGCAAATAATGACTAAAGCGGACCTTCTCGATCTTCTTGCGTCCTTCTTTGGGTTTACGCTGCTTCTTGGGTCGTGATGTTCCTTCCTCATCGCTGTCATCTTCTCCTCCTTTAGCAGGTCTGCAACACAAAATTGAATCCCAGAATCTAAATGTTGTGCTCTGCAGTCAGACTAAACAACATTTTGCATTCACTGCAGAACACTTACCTCCTCTTCTTCTTCTTCCTCTCTCCCTTCTCATCCTCCTCCTGTTCGCTGCTACTGGCCTTTCTCTTCTTCTTCTTCTTCAACGGCAGGTCCTCGTCAGACTCGTCATTAACAAAATCGTCCATGTCGCCTCCTTTCTTACGCTTGGAGAGAAAAACAAAAGAAAAAGTGTTAACCACAATGCATTAAGTGCAGTTTAGAGCTCGCTGCTGGGTTTAGCCGTATTAACACTCACACGTCCTCCTCCACCACTGCTGCCCTTCTTCTTTTCTTTGGGCATTTCCTTTGATCCCTCTGCAAAGGTCAGCAGGTTCTTGGTCTTTTCCACATACAAAGCTCTCTGCTCCAAAAGCTTCTTCTGCTCCTCCACTTCTCTGTTCCTCTTTTCCTCCTAAAGAAAGTTAGTTATTGAGACAACCCAACAGATGACTGATTAGTTTATTTAAAAAATGAATCACAGTCAGACATTATGGGCAAAATGAAACGCATCATGGTGATTACTTAAAAAAAAAAAAAAAAAAAAAGGTACCTGTTCCTTTATCAGCTGTTGGCGCAGCAGGTCTCTCTCCTGCTCTTGTTTGGCTCGAAGCTCTTTCTCCTCCTCGTCCTGCTTTCTGGCTCTAGCTACATGGTACTGAGCTTGACTCAGCAAGTCAGAGCACTGCCTGCATTCCCAAAACACACCAATATTCCAAATTATGTTACAAAAGACACCAAACACAGCAACCCCCCCCCCCCCCCCCCCCCCCCAAAAAAAAAAAAGCTCATTAAATTAAAGACTGATAGAAGTACTGCCAAATCATCACACTCCATTTCAAACTGGTCTTTCTACTCTTGGGTCTGTATGATGTCAGTGGGAACCAGATCCACACCACAACCCCACAAACCTGCTGTTTTATGAGGGGCAGCCAATCAGAAGACTGGGGTTCAGAAAGAAGCTAAAACAATCTGTGGATGAACTAAAAGGTTGCACTGACCCAGGATCAGTATAAACTAAATAAGGAATATTTTGAACTGTGAAACAACTCAGACTGACCTGGCCTCAGAAGCAGCGAGAGCGAGGTCAAACCTCATCTTGTCTCCAGCCTTGCTGAGGTAGCTGAAGTACCTGTGAGGGAGATGACACTGCAGGATTAGTAAAGGACGGCCAGAGGAAGAGACAGGGAGGTGGGAACATAAATCAAATCATTACCTGTGAGCCAGTTCCAGCTCTTTGACAGCACTGAGCACAGCCTTCAAGTTGCTCTTCTCATCTTTAAGCACAAGGGTGGCCAGTCTCTGAAGCACCAGGGCCACATTAAACATCAGCACTGTGTCATTGGGCGCCACGTGACGGGCCTTGATGTAGGAACATCAGAAAGACAGAGTTACACTTCCCCCCACACTGCAGAATGAAGCATAAGCCTCTGATTTCATTTTACCTTCAGAAGCATCTGTTTGCACTCTTGCAGTTTGCCACATTTGAAGAGCGCACGTGCGAGGTAAAGCAGCACCTCTGTGTTCTGATATTTGTAAAACTTCTTCAGGCAGTTCTCGTACTGTCAGACAGAGAGAAAAAAACTTAAATGGAAAAAGCAAAGGAAAGACAAAAACTGTAACAGTTTAACACAAGTGAGGCGTTTACCATCTGCACGGCGCTGATGTACTGCTTCTGCTCCACGTAGATGTGAGCCAGATTTAGCCACACATCACTGATTTCGGCTGTGGCCTCCCTCACCTGCGCGAAAACATCTCGCGCCTCTCTGAAGTAGCCCTTGTGGGCAAGGACAGCACCTAGACATAAAAATATATGCATATACTTAATGCAAAACACACACAGCAGAACAGATAAAAAAGATAAGAGAGACTGAAGAGTGGCTGACCGATGCCATTGGCGGCATAGAGGTTCTTGGCATCATTTCGCAGGACTTGCTTGTAGATTGCCAGGGCTCGATCTTGGTGTCTCTTTTCCTGCCGAGACATTTATCACCAGCGAGCACATGTTTTACTCAAGTGCCTGCACATAGCTGAACTTTGTAACAACTATGCTAACCAGCTGCCTGTGTTTATTTAGCAATAGCATTCAGTGAACTGCTATGCTGTTTTACAAGTGTTCTTTAAGCTCTCTCACACAGTTAAATATTCAATCGGTGTCCCGACAGCAGGTTTCCACGTACCTTTTCACGGTCTCTGGTGGGCTGGTGCAGCGTCTGTAACCACACGTTACCCAGAGCCAGCATGGAGTAGGTGTCGTTCTGCGTGGACGGCTGCTTGAGAATACGTTCAAACTTCTTTTGACCTGGACCCCACTCCTGTTTGGCCAGGTGAAGATTTCCTATCAGGGACCAGGCATCCGGGTGATCCTGCAGAACAAATATCACTTAATGGAAAAAGAAAAAAAAAAAAGAGTTTTTGCAGCAGACTTTGTCTATCGATGACATTTAACACCAGGCTGTACCTGATTAATCTGAAGAGCTTCTTTGAACCAGTCGGAGGCTTCATAGAAGTTTCCTTTGTCCCGAGCCATCGCTCCAAGACGCAAATAACCTGCAGGCCAAAATAAACAATCACAGAGTGGAAACTTGTTGTTTGTTTGTTTTTTCATAGGCTCATGTTTTATCGATGCATGCTTACAATCCACATAGTTGGGATGTTCTCTGAGGATGTTTTTGTAGAGTTTCTCGGCTTCGTGGAATTCACACATAGCCTCGTACAGACGGGCCAGATTGTAGGAGGTGGTGACAGAAATGGCATTGTAGTAATGCTCGTCATGCTCTCCTTCGGCTTTGGCTCGCTCCAGAGAAGCTAGAAAATATTTCTGGTGGGAACAAGACATGACCCCGTCTTGAATTAGCTCTACTATTTATACAGAGTTATGTACACTCGATGATCAGTAAATACCACAGGCATCCAGTAATATTCTGCAGTTCCATATTAACTGAATAAATTCCCAACTAAATGAAGCTATACTTAGTTCAGGAGCTCTCAGGTTAAACTGCATTTATGGTATATTATTAGCTACCTTGGCTTCCCCTAGGTTGCCCAGTCTGAAGTGCAGAGCCCCCAGGTTGTTGAGAATCTCGGGGGGAACGTCGGCCTGCACCTTCTCCTGCAGGATGCGCGTAGCTGTGCCGTAAGCGGACAGCGCTCCTTGGATGTCTGTCTGCTCCAGAATTTGTGCCAGCTCAATCCACGCCTCCACATCATCTGGGTACTGCTCTGTTACTTTCTTCAAGTGCCCCTATGAAACAAAAACAGTGGAATATATCCAGTAACCATTAAGCATATTTATCAAAATATGTCTGGCACAATTTTCCAAGCTATGAGATAAGTGACATGAGAATACACACTTTTGCAATGTCTCTTTTTTCCTGATCGTCAGATGTTGCATAGAGAGACCCAAGGATTTTCATAGTCTCATAGTTGTTGGGGTAAGCCTTTAAAACCTTTTCAAAGCACTGCGCTGCATTTTCTTTGTCTCTTCGATATACATACATCTGCCCCAGGCCGAAGAACGGCAGCACAAAGGTGGACGAGGCAAACTGAGTGGCTTGGTAATAATACTGAAACGCCTGGTCGTAGTCCTCCTGTGGAAGAAGAAAGCACAGATATGAATGGCGATCTCAGTAAACAATAACAAGCTTGCACGCGGCTGGTTGGGATCGTACCTGCACGTGAAACGAGCGAGCTAACTGATAGCAGCTCTCAGCCTGCATGGCCTCAACTTCGGTGTTGTGGAAAGCGTGCAGAGCGAGATGCTGCACTTTACTGTAGTCCTGAGAGGAAGCAGAAAGCACATAGGCACGAAGAACAGTTAATAACAGCGAAAGGCTAAAACTTATATTTTCACCGCATTTCAACAACACAGCCGTGATTACCTTTTTGAAGAAGAAGTGGTTGGCGAGGTGGTTGAGCACCATGGGGTTGCTGGGGTCGATGGTGTAGGCCCGCGAAAGGAGCTGCACTCCGTTCTTGATGGAGTCTGCCTCTTTGTTGTTGAGCTCTAAAACAGCCAAACCAACGAGCGCTCCCACACACTTTGAATTAAGCTCCAGGGCTCGACCGAAAGCCAAACGAGCCTTCTCCAGTTTGTTGAGCTTGACGAAACAGTGGCCCATCCCCAGCCTCACCTCAGCTACACAAAAACAAGACAAAGAACAAGTTGGGAACATTCGTTTTAGAACCAATATGAGTGAAGGGCAAATATATTATCTGCGGTCCTGTGTTTTTAAAATCAAGGATCTTCTGTTCATAAATTGTATTTGTAAGTTAACAATGAAGTGGCTCATTACCTACATATCTTTGCCACATAAAACATGAACATGCTGGCTCTTGTTGCTGCTGCAACAATAATATTTTCATCATAATATTGATGATCATGACAACAACAATAATAAATTAAATACAGGCATGCGGGGACTGTTTAAAGACATAACATGTTATTGGTTTACCTGGGCAGCCGGGGTTTGTACGCAGAGCCTTTTTGTAGTATGCCAATGCTCCTCTGTAATCCTTTTTATTGAAGGAGATGCAAGCCTTACCTGTTTAACAACAACATTGTTATTACTTCAGTCAATCAGTGTAGTGCATTTCAGTCCTACGCTGTTTCATATTCAAGTTACCAAGCAAAGCAGGGATGTTATTAGTGGACTGGTTGAGGACAAAGTGGAACTGAGCATCGGCCTGGTCCATCTTGTCTCCTTCCAGCAGGCAGAAACAGGCTCTTCCCAACAAATGGTTCTGATCGAGACAACAGTATGTTCAATTTACTTGAAATGCAAGAAACATAACCTCATTTATCACCTGCTATGCTACTTTTTTTCCTACCTGATCATACATGATGATCTTGTCTGCCATAGTATACAGGAGCGTAGCCTGTGTGATGAGCTCTTTCTTGGCATCTTTGTTTTTCTCTTTACGTGCTTGCTGGACATAGTAAGCTGCCAGTGTGTCCAGACAGGTCATCTGGTCTTTTTCGTGGTCTCTGTAGTCGAGGTTTCCATCAATACGTGCTGCCTCTAAAAGCTTTACAAAGTCTTCTGTTTTGCCCTGTTTGTAGTACTCCAACTTAAGAAGAAATAGAAGGAAAACTGTCACACTCGATTGGAATTTCACATTGTTTGTACACGTTTCATCAAATTAACATTTATACACACATCAGTTGATGCAGTAATTAATCTGAATCTAAGAACTACCTGATTGACAAGAAATTTACTGTTTAAAATTCACTTATTGAAATTTTCTGGTTCTCAAATGTGCGATTTTGCTTCTCTGTCACATCTTTGTATTTTGGGTTGAGAAAACAAAATACTTCGAGCTGTCACACTGACGTTTGGGATAAACTGAAAAAAGAGCTTAATCGTTATTTGTAGAACAACAACCATGAAGTCTAGGGCCGATGTATCGACTCACCGCCAGAGCAATCCAAATGTGCAGCTGCGTGTGCTCCTGCTTCAAGATACTGATGACCTCATCTCCTTCAGGAAGTTGGTCGAAGTCGAGCTCGATGACCTGGAAAACACAGATATGTATGTATGTTATTACAGTAAGTATCTCAGCATGCATGGTGTTGCCAGTGGAAAAACATATCTATGCAGATTATATGTGCATTATATTATTTTATTGTAATAGTAGTGTAAATCCTGACACATGTATCAATTCAGAGTGTTATGAATTAGAAACTGGAAACTTTGTTACGCACTGCAAGAAAACCACCTGCATCCTAATGTAGCAAAGAATAAGGAACGGGTTGTGGGCATGAATAGGCCAAGAACTCCAGCGACCCCCATTTCCATCCATGGGGTCTGTGTGGAGACGATGGGGGATTTCAAATACCTCGGTGTTTACACTGATTAAAACACAGAAGTCCTCTACAAGGAGAATCAAACTTGTATTTACTGTCTAATGAATGAACTTTAATACTTATGGGATGATGCTCCCAATTTTTTATGAGTCTGTGCTGGTCAGTGCCATCCTCTATGCACAGAACCCAGAGATTGATAACCATGCCTACCTGTGGCCATCAGACTTTATAACTCTGTACTGTACATAGTGTTGCTTCAATTTTGGAATATTTGATTTTAATTTTACATTAAGTGTGTACTTATATTTTTACTTTAAAAAATGGTTTCCATCTTCTCTCTTGCATATTTTCTATTTTAACAAAATATGTTTAACAAAAAAAACATTTTGCATTTAATTCTTCAACGTCAGTTTCTTAGGTAGATTTCACTTGACCTACACAGTTTAATAGAAAAACTTTGCTGCTGCAAATGCTTACAAGGTTCAATAAATGTGTTGGTTATACTGACTATTACTGGCATATGTTTCTAATACTTGGTCCACTCCTAACGTAGCCTAAACACTAATGCAACCGACTGCCTGCAACTACAACACATCTGTCACAAATTCGGTGATGTGTTGAAATACCACAACGCTTATCAGGCTCTTAAATTAAATAGAAAACACCTCAGTAGAATTTAATGTTTACTGCATCACTGAGAACGGCGACGACAAAACATCGCGATAAGTAAGCTTTGCACAGGCGCCGAACGCATATTTAAGGAGTTGGAACAGCTGACAAGTATTAAAATGTCACTATGTTTAAACTCCAGATTGCAAACAAATACACCAGGCTTTCGTTACAATGCCACTCTGTAAGCAGGTACACAACATCAGCTCAGGCTATCCGCAGTTAGCTTAAGCGGCTAACAGCACAGCTAGATCCTCTTAGTGAAAACAGGTTCACGGAAAGATTTACCTCATCTGTGTCCCGTAAAGGGATCTCGATAGAGCCTCGAGACATCTTGAAAGAATAACCAAAACGACCCGAAGCTAGATTTATCTAAAAAAAAATTGTAAAAATAAAAATACAATTTCTTCCACCCGTTGTCTGCTAGTAGCTAATTCATGCTTCCGAAACACACGGATGGCGCAACTGAAATTATGTCCGGGCAGAAACCATAAACACTATGACTCAATGACTGTAGAAAAAAATACAGTCATTACTATAACTCAAAGAGAAATTGCCACAAAAAAAAAGACGAATTTAGTTAACAATGGGAGAGCCATCGCTTACAATACAATAAAACAATAGTGTTTTATTGGGAATAAACTGCCACACACACTCACACTGGAAGGTAGTTACTTCCTACATTTGCTGAATTCAAAGGGGAGACTGTGCATTTGATGTGTTAAACGTGTGAATTTAAATTTACTGTGTGCATCATTGTCACAAACCTCTCCAGAGCTGCATTTTGGCAAGCAGTGGGAGGAGGGTGTGGAGGGAGGCTGAGGGGATGTCAGCTGGTTTTGATGTGAGTCCTGAAAACCAAAGAAGCACCTTGAAGACTTCACAGTATTTCAGAATTAAAGAGTAGAAGACAAACAATAAGGTGATGCTTCTTACTGAATGATTTTCTTTACAGAAAACCTTTCCGGACTGAAAAGTAAGATTTTTTTCTGACTTGTTTCTGTTTAAAAATAAATGTTTAAAGGCTATATGAGATAAGACCAAAAACATATGTGTCTTCCAATCTAACTGTAAACCATATGAATTGTCTTCCCTGCAGAAATCTTCAGAGGTGGAAATTTGGTTCACGTGACAGTTCTTTAACACAACTGTACTGTCTGAAAACCTGCATTTTTTAACTCATTTTTTATGAAGACTGGCTAGATTTAGTTTCTAAAAACCATCTATGATCCAATTTGCATCAAAGATAATACGTAATTCCAATTTCTGTTCAATTTTATGATATTAGTCTGTTAGTTTTAGCCTCCAGACACAATGCACAAAGTTAAAAATGCATTTGTTTATTTAAATTTCAGGTCATGCAGGGACATGACTGTCCAGCATAGTTGCTCTCTGTGGCTTCAGGAGAAACAAACACAATGTCTGACGACAATAATGGTGAGTGTTTCAGTTTATCCAGTATTAGTATCAAACAAGTATACAGCATATTCATTTCTTTTTCTAACATTTTCTAACACATGTAAAGTGTGGGAGACATCTGGCTGTGGGATGAACGATGTGTTTGAGGACAGCAAAGACACAAGCGGATTATCTGAACATGAACTCCTTGACATCGTGTATGATACGTGTAATAGCAGCAAATCAGGTACACAGATGGACTGAATTTCATTTAGACAAAAAAACGGTGCAGTAATGGTGTGACGTCTTTTTCATTTCCTCCTTTTCCCCTCTTGCCTTCAGGGGAAGTGTTAGCCTCTACCATTTTCGAGTATCTGCACACCATGACTGCTCAGAGCCCAGGGCAGGACCGATTGGCTGCCCTGCAACGGCTGCTTGACCCTGACTGTCAGGACCCACATGTGAGCAGAGAGACGTTTCACTCCACCATGAGGACGTGGATCACCCAGTGCAGCGAGGACAGGTGAGACTTAAACTCTACACAAGGGATCTTATTAGAGATGTTATGCAACCTTGGCATTACATCTAAAGCTTCATATCCAATTAAATATATTGTTACTACAGATTAAAGTTCCCAACAGTATATTTTTATTTTGACTTTTTTTAAGTTAGCTCCACTTTAAATAATTACCTTTGAAGGTAATCATCTAAAACAAGGGGAAGAATAATTTAAAGATGAAGGGATGAAGATGGTCTACCACAATGTCTATCACATTTGATCTTTTTTACAAACACAGCAGGCCATATGCAGTTAAATTTATTTTTTTCCCTACTTTTCTATCAATAAAAATTTTTTTTTAATCAGCTGTGATATCACTCAGTTTTCCTGTGTTACAGTACTGATGAGGACAGCAGCCATGTACCTCGGCCAAACACATCTGAAGAGCCTGTAAATGCAAATGGTGTGTTTCCAGGTTTTATTCGGAGTTTTGAGACTCAGTTTATTAAATATGAAACAATTCATTACTCCTGATTTCCTTTCAGGGCTGGGTTTGTCATTTTGTCAAAGTGAAGAGACGTCATCAGAAGGCCAGCTGTGTTTCTGGTTGGATATTTTATTCTAGTTTAACCATTGCTTCTGTTTGCCTCCCTAATCAGTTTGATTTCACACATTAGTAACCATTTCTTTGGCTTCAGCGATGGAAAAGACCTGTCATGTACAGTGGCTGAACTGAAGCATGCCAACCGCAAACTTAGTGAGCAGAACAGTAGTCTGCTGAGGACTGTTGCTCAATGTGAAGACACAAACCTGCAGCTCACTCTGGACATCACTGAGCTGCGAGCAAAGCTGGTCAGGTGAAGAATAAACTAATTTCTCCCACAGTTAACTGCATTTCAAGCATGTAAGATTACACTACTGTAATAACTTCCAGCAAAAGCAGATTGTTTTATTATTCAAGTTTTATTATTCAACTATATCATATCATTTATTTGCACTTCAAAAATGAGAAACTGATCACTAAAAGTGTAATAAACATCTAATGACTGAAAAATGAGCAGAAATACCAATACCAATCATTATAGACTGCACATATTTCATGTAGGTAAACTCGGGTTTGGACAACACGTATATTTTAACAAATATATCTTAACTCTGAACATGATCAGTGTTCAGATTGCTCAGATTAACTTGTATCAAACTATTGTGAAACTAGTTTATGTGAACTTATTCATATGAATAAGGCCTAACAGACACACCTTTGTGAAGTGACTACATATTCAAAAGCATATTTAAACAAATAAGATAAACTCTGAAAACCAGCTATGGGTAGAAGTTCACATGAACTCATTGTGGGCACAAATGTTATTAATTTTGGGCTTTTAGTGATTTCTCTGTACTTTTTTTTCCAGGGTGGAATGATTGTACAGCATTCATCTTTAATGACCAAAGAAGCAAGACCTTCATTTAGACTTTCTCAAATCCACACAGGGGCAAAATAATATATAAAGGCTCTAAATACATGTACATACACCACCATTAATATTTGTTTAAGCATCCCTTAGCAAGTTTCACCTCAATTGAATCCTTCAGTAAGCATCAACAAGCTTCTGGCAGGATATTTGATTATGCTTCTTAGCAGAATTGGTAGAGTTAATTTAGATTGGTGGAAGGGATGAAGTGAAGATGACTTGCCAGACTCGTTTGGTACCGTCAACAAGCTTCTGATAAAATTCTGGATGGAGATTTGACTTCTTCTTGGCAGAACTGTTGGAGTTAATTTAAAATGATTGATTTCGAGGCCCCATTTTGGAGTGCAGTCATACATTTTCAATAGGTTTACGGTCATCGCTTTGGGAAGACCAGAAGCTTAATGTTTTATCCATTCCAAAAGAAGTATTGATGTCTGTTTGGGATCACTGTCCTGTTTGAACACCGAACTCTGTCCAAGTTTCAACCTTGTAGCTGTTGATTTGAGGTGAAGTTGAAGAATAGGTAGCTAGCCTTCTTCATCATTTCATCCATTTTCCACTACCGGTACCAGTGGTAGCAAAACAGCCCCAGAGCATGACGCTACCACCACCATGCTGGTGCTGTAAAACAAACCCCTTTTATGCTGATAAAGAGAAACTACCAGTTGTAGTCAATCGTGATCACTAATGAGAAGTAAACCGACCTTGGTGATTTATATATACATATATATATATATTCTTTTGATCCTGTGTGGATTAGAGAAAACTCAACATAACATTTAAAAAAATCCAAAACCCAATTCTTTTTTAAAATTTTAAAGCCATAAAAAATGCATGCTTCACAATCATTCCACCCACCATACATATATAACAAGCCCATTTCTTAAAAAACATCAACAACACAATAAGCATCAGTTACTTACTCCAAATGGCACAAATAGGCCCTTCAGACTTTTCCTTAAGCAATCTTCTCATAGACACACATTTATTAATTTATTAATTGTTTGGTTTGTTCTTGTCAGTATCTTTTTTCATGTAGTCAGTCATGTAATTACCTTGTAATTTGCTTGTCTTGGTTTGTTTGTCATGTGAAGTGCTCAGAGGTCAGCAGTGAGAGTTAGATCTCTGACAGAAGAACTGGAGGAGACACGTCAAGCATTTAAAGAGGCCCGGGAGAAAGCCAGTCGGACCCAGAATAGCTGCTCCAAACTGGTATGTCAAACTCTCAGCAGTCCCACAGTGAAACTTTCTGCTGCGTTCGGCTTATTTTATATGGCAACTATTTACATTTAAGTCTCTTTTTTTGATCTTCAGAGCAATGAGGTTGAATGTCTTCAGAGTGATATTCGAAGGCTTGAAGACAAGGTAATGTACATCTTAAAAATATGCCCAATCTGTGCGCTTTCCATTATATAAAATAAAGCTGATGTTTACATAAACGAGCATTTTTCATTTCCACACAGAATGAAAAACTCATCTTTGAGAAAACATGCTCCGAAGAAAGCCTCAACAAATTGAGGAAGGTCAACACTGAATTGAGGGTAAGAAGAGATGAGTGTAATTGTTTCTACACTGTAATGAGTTTGTGTTGTTAGTAAAAGCCTGTATGTTCACAGGCTGGAGTTGAGGAAACTCTGATTATGTTGACACTGAGAGACAGAGAAATATCAAAGGTAAGTAAAAAAAATTCCTAACAATGAAAGTTGAAATTGTCACATTTAAAAAAAATTTTTAACCTTAACTGTCTAGAAAGACATTCTTATGGAAAAGATGAAGAACGCTCATGTGGAGAATCACAGAATGATAGAGGTATGTTTGATATTGTGGAGCTTAGAGTTGAAGGGAGAATATTCGATACTTTAAATGCCATGACATCATATTGAATGCTAATCAGATGTTACTAGAAAAATGTTCCTCTATTCCGGTGTTGTAGGGTCTGCAATCCGAGCTGATGAGGTTACACGAACATTCAAACCAAGTTCTTCAGAGGTATTTTTAATTAATTGCTTATAAATGTAACATGGTGCTGACTGTTGCTTTCACTTCTCAAAAGGGCTCCTTTTGAGATTCATATGATTCTGAGAATTATAGGAGAATCAAGTTTAGCACAATACTACGCTATTAAACTGAGTGGCAAACTGTGTTATGATTTGCACTGTAGCTTTAAAAAGGGAGGATGAAAATCAGAGCAACAGAGACTGGGAAATCTCGACTCTCTAACACGAGTAATATCCATGTCTGGAAATAAAAGATGGATATAGCCAGCATAGCTTATCACTATGGTAGTTATCACTATGGTATCACTATCACTATGGTAGCTACCAGCATAGCTCTCACTTTGAACCATCAATTTTGGCGTTACTGCATCCACAGACACAAGTAGCTCCTAATTGGGCAAAAGTAAAAATAAAAATGCTAGAATTTTACTCCCCAAAACCGGGGAGAGAATGCAGACTTCCTGGACAGGCTGTTAGTAAAATTAGCTGTACATGAAACTTATTTGTCAGACAATTGCCTTAATAACCTAAAGGCACAAAATCCCACATCAGTTAGCCCACTAGTAAGCTGATGTGCTAGCATAAATAATGCATAACTTTAATCCTTAATGGAATTAACCAAGCGAGTGAGTAGCTTTATTTTGATGGGCACAAGATGCGACCAATCACATGCAAAGAGCGACTGGGGTCATACCATTATGTGACAGAAGGAAGGGGGGCAGACGTTCTGATGACAGGAAGCGTGATGGTATAGGCCAGGTACACAGGGAGACAGGGGGAGCCAGTGTTGTGCCAAAAACTGATCGTCTTCCAAAAAGTGATTTTCTATGTTTTTGTTTGTTTTTTTAAATCTAATGTATTTACTTATATTAGTAAATAGACTGTAATAAAAAGGATTTATGAAGAGGTTATATATAAAATAAAGAAATTACTTGTTTTGGAAGTATCTTTATGATGTAATTGTACCCATATAATCATCGGTTCTGTCCTTTTTCGTCACTTCAAGTAAGTTTATAAAACTGTGATGTTATTTTTACAATTTCTGCTGCCCTCTTGGTTAGATCTCCTTAGAAAAACACATTTTTAATTTCAACGACACTTTTTACCCCAATAATAAAAGTCACTTTGCCAAAAACTGATTGCAGCAGCTGCTTCGCGATAGGAATGTTCTTTTTGGCTCTAAATTACTAGATGTTCTCCACAAGAGAAGCTTTGACAGATTTTAGGTCAACAAGCCAAAACAGCTTAAATTCCATCAATAATTTTTTGGCAAATACCGGAAATCACTTTTTGGCACAACACCGTATTTTACTGCTAGCATGTCAGAAAAAAGTGAAGGAACGAAAACGAAAGAGGGGAAATGTAAAATGAGCAGCATCTGGCTGGATTTCAACTATATTGGAAAGTGCAGAATCTATAAAATTAGGAACTGGCCTTAAGTGATCCCAGTTTTTATTTTCAGCCATTTTCCATCGTGGAGGACAAAAGGTTTCTAACTTGTCCGGGCCTTAAACCTCATGTGTGTTCTCCCCAGTATAGTGGTAATTGCACAAAAATAAGGTTTTTGAAATTACTGAATAAAAAAATGCTACCACAAAACCATGCCTCAGAGTGTCTCAATGAGTCTCAGAGGCCTAAATGTGCGATTGAAGTCATTTCTAATTCTTAACTTGTTTGATCTGCTGCACACCAAAAACAAGAACAAGCATAAATTAAGGACTTTTATCTTTACTTTTATTACTTTTATTACTATTATCTTTATTGATAACAACCTATCTTATGGTCATTCATACTACACAAAGTAATTAATCAATAAACAATTACAGTTTCATTGTTTTGTTTTTTTTACTTTCTACTACAGAAATTTCTTTCTATAACAAAACAAAACAAAGCCAATGAAACTGGACAGTCTGGGCAATGAGCTACAGAAACTTTTGTGTAATTCTATAAAGTCCAGAGTTGTGCTGACGGATTCCTTTCTTTGTCACAGCAGTTTTTTCTTTATCATGTAGAAACAGTTAAATATGTGACTTCTTCACGCTGAAAGAAAAGGAGATTTGATGGTTCGGCCCCCTTAGGGCCAAAGTGGGCTGCATGTGGCTCGCCATGAAAAATAAGTTTGACACCCTTGCTCTAAGCACATGCCACTTTCTATGTGAGCTGTATGTCTATGTAAACTGATTCCCTTTTGCAGCCATCCTCAACTGGCCATTTTGTGCAACTGCAGTTTTTGGCACTTATACACTGGCTTACTTTTTCAGGCACTGTGAATGTGAATTGAAAAATGTATAAATTATCTTAACAAAACACATGGTTTATGAATGAGTGATTTTTTTTCTGCTGAATTCTGACAGGTATGAAAGACACTGTATCAGCCCTCAGGGACTTTACAGTCGTGAGCCTCCAAACCATCGCTCTCTGCAGAGTGAGATGAAGGATATGCAGCAGGTCAGTAATGCTTGCTGCCTGCAGATTATCTTTTAACAGCACCGCTCATTTCATGTAGTTCATGCTTCCTTCATTTGCAGGAACATCACAGAGTTTTAGATGATATAAGTCTCCCATCCCACACGCACGACGATATTCAAAGCATCATCCAAAGGATCACGAGTGCAGAAATAGCTCACCTTCTTCACAATAAACATCTCGAGAGGGTGAGGATGATGTTCATTATAGCAGTAATGTACATATTAAGAAATCTCACTCGTCTTCTCTCACAAACAGGACTGTGCTCCTGTGGAAATGCAGGAGAGGCCTTTTCCTCAACAGCAACAGGCAAGAATCAAGCAGCAGCTTCTCAATGTGTATGTGATTTATTTGTAACCTCCCTTTCTCCTCTTATGGTAACAGATTGGTTTTGGTTGATGTTAGTCTTTCTTCTGAGAAGCTAAGCTAATAAAACGAGTGTCTGGTTTTTACAGTGTATTTATGGGCATCTCCATTACATAATCATACCAGTTACCATCTTCCGTGTGCAAGACCGTATCAGGAATAAGTGCACTTTTAGTACCCCTTAGTAACTATAGACATTACAGTGATGTTTATAAAGCTGTGGTGGTGGTTTCAGGCTGCAGGAGCTCGAATTGTACAAGTATGTGTGGGAGGATAAAGGGGAGAAGGTGGAGGATCAGCAGAGAGCCTGGGATAGGGAACAAAAGGAAAGTCAGAGTGGGAGCCAGATTCCCATCAAGGAGGCCAAGAAGGTGGCTGTGGCGAAGTGGTGGAAAGCCCTCAGCGTAGAGGGGGCTAAGGTCCGAAGTAAAGACATTAAGTCAATTCAGGAGCTCTCTGAGATGCAAGCAAAGCTCAGGGAAGCAGAGCAGACGATCACTGATATGAGGGAGCAGGTCTGCCACCTGCAAGCATCACTAAGATCGTCACAGGAGCACACCGAGCAAAAAAACACCAATAGAGTTCTTCATACTGACAAAGGAAGCAATACAGAGAGAAAAGAAGAAGACAGAACTGCGGCGAAAGAGCTGAGAGATCAGAAGGATGCTTCAGTGATCACAGATCCTGTTAGTATCACAGACGGAGCAGCTTCAGAGCAGGACACCACAGACAGGCTTCTGGCAACCCTGAGGAGGATGGAGGCGATGGTCAACAACGCGTTGGAGACTGCCCAGCTGGTGAGGAAGAGCGAGCAGAGGGTGAGCCAGGTGAGAGTGAGGATGGAAGGGATCACTCACAGGGTGGAGGAGGCTCTGGGGAGAGCTGCAAACACTGATGAGGAGCTAAACATGCTGGAGGCCAGGATCACAGAAAATGCTCCAACTCAGGTTTGTCTGTGTTAGAAACCCATCTCTGCTTTACATAAAATCAAAGTTAATTGTATCTTTATTTAAACTTTTCACGCACAATTATGACAAGCTCAATCAGGATTTTTTTCTTAAGTATTTTTATTCATCTTTAGGCATGAAAAAAGATTTTTGAACTTCATTTTTTTTAAACATGTACTTTTCAAAGAGTTTTTTTACATGTTCACTTAATCAGTCCACTGACCAGTGGGTGACAGGATATGGAGTGACACATCAGTGTCCAATGTAGTGGTTTATGTGCAAGTATACCATCAACACTGACACAAACACAAGAAAACAGCCTTTGAATAGCTGTCCACTGTAGTGAGCACTATGCGTGAAAGGGTTAAATAAAATAAAACCACGTGGAAGAATTCCCACCAGCATTCTATAAAATATTTATTTCAATCTAATGTATTATTTCTATGGAAAAATGGACATTTTATTGGTCAGTAGAATTTTATTCTTGTTGCTATTTTTACCTGCGCTGTGATCCACTGTTGGAAGCGGATGATTCCAAACAACTTCCAAAAAAGAGCAATGCTCATTTATTTGCATTTTCTGTGGTAATGCAGTAGCACAATCAGCAGGATCACATAAACATTCTCACAGGATTTAGCAAAGTGTTCCACAAATTTTTCATGTGTACAGCCTTAAAGCCCATCACCTATTTTACTTGTAATCCAGTGGAAACAGTAGCAATCAGTTGTTTTTGTCTGTATTTTCCTGAAGTCTCCAGATCTAAATTTGCCAAATGATCATGAAGCAGATGCCACACGGTTAACGGCTGAACCCGAGGAAGCGTGTGGAACAGAGCGTTCTCCTCCTGCACCTCCATTAAACCCAGAAGTCAGTGAGCCTCCACAGAAGTCCATGAATGGTATGCATATCAGAGATCCATCTTCTGTGTTAATGTGGTTCTGTTAGATGCACATTAATTAAAGCTACTTCCTTTTATAATGGCAATCCCTGAGGATGTCTGGAAATAAACTGTGCACACAGCAGCTGGTACAGTGAGGGGGAAGCGGAGAGCTCTGGTGGGAGTGTATGATATCTATCAAAATGGGGCATGGGGAAAAGCAGAGGACGTAGACTAATGCTTTATGTAAACACACTGAAGTTCAAGTACTTTTTTTCTACAAACATATTTTTAGAGGCTTAACGTCACTCTTAAACGTTTCAGATAATCAAAAAATAATATATGACAAATATAACCAAAGTTAATACAAAATGCAGTTTGTAAATGATGTTTTCATTTATTAAAGGAAAAGGAGCAATCCAAACTTATCTCGTCCTGTGTGAAAAACTAACTGTTCCCTGTTTAAATCATGAATTAACTGCAATAAACTGCATTTTTTGGAAATCTGAGTTCAATGTCACCAACCCCACCAAAGGCTGATCACTTCCAGACCTGCTGAATCAAGAAATCACAATAGAAACCAAAGTAAAGCAGCTTAAAGGATCTCAAAAAGCAACACAGCATTCAGTGATCTAAAGAAACAACTGAGAAACAAAGTCAATGGCGTCTATCAGTCTGGAAAGGGTTACAAAGTCATTTCAAAGGCTTTGAATCACAGTGAGAGCCATTATCCACAAATAGAGGAAACCTGGAACAGTGGAGAACCTTCCCAGAAGTGGCTGACCTACCAAGATTACTCCAAGAGCACATCAACTACTCATCCACGAGGTCACAAAAGAACCAAGAGAAACATCTAAAGAACTGCAGATTCTGCAGATTGAGCAAAAATGGCATCAATGGGAGAATTTTTAAAGAGAAAACTGTGGACTGATGAGACTGATGAGTCCTGTCACATCTGGCTTACATCATAACAACAGGCAAACACCGTGGTGGTAGTGTGATGGTCTCGGGCTGCTTTGCTTCTTCAGCACCTGGACGAGTTCTGGATGAGTTCTGTTCTCTACCAGAAACTCCTGAATGAGAATCTCCATTCATCAGCTCAGAGAGCAGGACAATGATCCCAAACACACCAGTAAGTCTATTTCTTAAAGGGTTTGTAGTAGTCTCGTCTAGTCAAAGTCTGAACTTAAATCTGATTGAGATGATTTTGCACGACCTCAAAAAAACATTCATACTCAAAAACCCTCAAATGTGGCTGAATTAAAACTATTTTGCAAAGAAGAGTGGGCCAAAATTCACCCCCAGCATGTCTCATGATCAGTTATCAAAGGGTGGTACATACAATTATTAGGTTTAGGAGTAGGCTTGGATTGCTTTTTCCCTTATGAAATAAAACCACAATTTACCAACTGCATTTTACATCATCTTAGGTTATCTTTGACTAATATTAAAATTTGTTTGATGAGCTGAAACATTTAAGTGTGAGAAATATGCAAAAAAAGAAGAAGAAATCAGAAAGGACACCGTATGTTACATACATCTGTTCACTAATGTGTACACTAAAGTACCTACCGCAACATGTATTATTGCGGTAGGTACTTTGGCCAAAGCAAAGGTCACTTGTGTCCCATCTTGTCAAGAAAGGTCAAATATTTCCACTTTCTGCTTTCTCAAAAACAAGCCAGTCTTACATGTAACTGTTTATTAGTGATACAGAGTTTGGAGCTTGTAGAAACTCCTGTGAACCAGTGGGTGGATTTATATTTTCATGCGATGTTAAATGAACTTACAGTATTTGCCTCAGTGTGCAATTGTTTATTTTATCCCCCCATCTAAAGTTTATATTCCAGTACACTTATGGTTGTTTTTTGCTTAGCATGTGAAGCTGCATCCACACGGGCAAAGGCTGCGTCAGAATGAACAGTAAACACTTTATCTTACATGGTTATAAAGGTTATTCTGTTCTGTTTGACGTCTGTTGATTTGAATAGTGTGTAATAGTAAACTGTCACTATGAGGACGTCTCTTTTCTCTCCACATTCATACATGCACACATATAAAACTTCAATACAACTAAAGACTATATCCCATATAATCTCTTTCTCTATATAACCTATATAATCCCTTTTACACCTTTTTGCTAGTTAGAACTGTTCTGTAATGTTGTCCTGAGGGATTATGGATGGTAGTTTTGACAAGCAAAACTTAACACAAACGTAGCTAAGAGAACAACTGAACACTCAGCTTTTTGCAGTGTGTTTTAAGCAAGATGAATGCTGCACAACTGAGAAGTAGATCTAACTGAGAAGCTGACAGGACTGCAGTCTGCACTCACTCATGTATTTTAATGAGTTACAAAATGCAGGAGGCCAAAGCTTACACGAGAAACTGGGACTGTGGTGGAAGGTCGCGCCAATAAGCTGAACTCACTTCTGCTCAGTTTATTTCTTTATTGGCTTAATTGGTGTGTTACCCTCGCACAACATCAGTGTTTACTAATGTCATAAATCAAGTGAAAAATGGTTAATTTTCAGTAAGATCAGACTTTTGCTACCAAATTAGCCTGACTAGCCATTAGAAAGAATGCAAGTTTCAACTTTATACACAACAACTTCCCATTTAAGTTAACTGCTTCGATCGTTTTATACAGTCTGTGGAAAGCTATGCCATATTTATCGTCTCATTTCAGTCAACATGCAGGAATTATTTCAGTGTATAAAAACCATCTTGTGTTAAGGATCATATGTTAAACTAGACAATACACTTGCATGTGTATGACTAAAATCAGTGAAATTCATCCCACTGAGGAATAATCATAGCACTCCATCAGCTAGGGTTTTTTATTGTGGACTGTATTGGTGAACCTGCTGAGCAACTCTCTATCATTCATATCATTCATTATAAACTAGCAAACAGTATGATTAAGAATAATAAATATTCAGGTTTTAAATGTCTCTGAGTGCTGCAGTGCCTGTGTTGGTGGCTGTAAAACTATTTTATACACTTTTCAGTCTTCCTAGAACTAATAAAGCATTGATCTGGGATACTAAATGAACACTAGGCATACCAACCTGCTTTTAAGTTATATGTCTCTGTTTAAAACAAAGCACAGTCAGGTTACTTAAAGCTTAAAGATCCCCTGAAGCCTGAATGTAAATAATTTAGAAAAGCAGTGGGTCTCTGTGCTCTGCTTGGTATGTGGTGGCTGTAAACGGTGCGCTCTTTCGCGGGGCAATCTTTAGGTGAGAGAAAGGTGGAAATAACAGCTGGAAGCTGGAGTGTGAATTCATTTGTAGGCAGGTTGAACTCTTCTTCCACTAATAGAAAGAATTTGATCTGGCGAGGAAAAAAAAAAGTCCACGTTTTTTTTTTCTCCCTCATGGACTTGTGAAAGGATTTATAAGGTAAATACTAGCTGTGAATGACTGCATTGCATTACGCAGAATGTTTCAGAGTCTGATTTGCACTTTTTCATAAGCTACAATTCAACAGCTGGAACATAAACCCAGTTGAGAGTGTTTCTAGTACTGTATCCCCCTTTGTGTCTTCTTATGCAGGAATAATACTTGTTCTTGAGCAGCTCTTTCATTACCTCTAAAGTGACACTTTGATTTTGAGCTCTGAGGGTGCTTCTGTCTGAAAGTTGCTGATTTTAAACCCTTTGCCTGGTATCAGGAGCCCCTAAAGCAGCAGACAAGAGCTTTCAACCAGCGGCTCAAACACCTCATGCACTTAAGGTTGCCAGGTTATTGTTGCCCCTAGTTATCAAGGTGGTTTGTGGGGAACATACTTCCTGAAACGGGAGTTCCAGTAGTTCTGTCAACCTGATGAATATCATGCTGCTGGCAAGAGCCTCACAGAGCAGAAAACTCAATTTATTTCTTCCCTATTTGTTTTCTGTTTCTGTTTCTGTCTCTTTCACTCTCTCTCTCTCTGCATGTTTCACTTAGTCTTTTCTTTTTTTAACTCTCCCCTGACATTTGCATTGCACATGCTTTCCTGTTAAATGCAAATCAATCTGTTTTCTCTGTCTGTGCTCTGGTTCTCACAGGTGGCACAGGAGGAAGCAGCTACAGCACGGTAAGTAAGCGCTCCTTCTGTTCCATTACTGTAAAATGCACTATTGTTTTATATTTGAGAGGCAGAACTGAAGGTTAGGTGTGATTATTATGTCTTTTATGGTTTTTGAAGTGACTTGTGAGAAATGTGTATATATGTTTGGCTGCCAATGTAAGATAAAGTGTGACTGCTTCGTTTGACTTTAGGCCATGATTAAAAATAACTAAATTTGATTTCTGCTAATGTTTTAGTAGCAGTTATAAGCTGTTTGTACTTCATATGATTGTTTCATTGAATATTACTTCTAGCCCCTTCTTTAAAAGGGAAATAATAATATTTTTTTACTCTTTAAATAAACTCTAGTTGCCCTAAAAATAAGTGACAGTGTACTTTTATCTCCTAATGGAACATGTAGAAGCAGGACACAAACATTTAATGAACCTGAAAAACCCTGTCCTATAAAGGTATAGTATCATGTTATGATGCACTGTGCATCTAATCTAATCCCATTTAGTTCACTGTTGAACCATCAAACATACAAATATATTTTTTATAAAATATTTGTGTCTGCCATCTAGATGCTTGCAGTCAGAGTACCTAGAGCAGTGTTTCAGCAAAGATTTATCAAGTTTGGTCCACTCGTCTAGGAGGAGATAAGGAACATACAAACATGCAAAAATAGATACATATGCTAGGATCGTTATTTTACGATAGCTGATGAGATACTGTGGTAAAATATGTTTCGGAAGAAGTATGCGTTCTTGTGGAGCTAGTTTATATTATTATGGCTGCCTTTATTTTCTATTAAAGTTAACACTTATCTACTTAAAGTTACATAATAGTGTCTTATAAACTTGGTGGTGTATCATAAACTTCTTATATACTGGTTGTTTACAGCACAACCAGTATATAAGAAAAAAAGCTTTAAATAAAAACACATTAAAACCAGATAAAGTAAAGTGAGTAATATTCATCACTTGGCAAGGGGTATGTAATGAGTAGGACGTCTCTGGCAGATGATAGGAAATTATACAAATGGTTGGCTTTAAATAGGGCCAAATTACTAGACTGTACATACAGCTGTTTAAAAAATGTATTTTTCACAGGACTCTATACAGACCTGCAAAAATGTAAGTATTGCTTCCAGAGGATTTAGGGAGGTATGTCACAGCCAGGTGCTGATAATCAAATGACCTTGTCTAATCGATCATCAGCATTTGTGAGCCTCTCTGGAAAAGTGGAGGCTTTGGCAGTTTGCTGGTCTCAAGCATTCAGGTGTGTGTTTACAAAATGCTGCGTTCTTCAGTAAGTGGAGGTTCCAGCAAATTCACCCCAAGGTCAGACAGTACAATACTTCTCAGACTCTACAGGCCTCAGTTAGCATGTTAAATGTTAAAGTTCATGTCAGTACAATTAGATATAGACTGAAAGAACTGTGAGTTGTTTGGAAAGCCTCTTCACTCTAAAAAGAAGAGCATGGCTAAGGTTTGCAAAGCTGCATCTGGACAAACCACGAGGCTTCTGGAACAATGTCCTTTGGACAAATGAAAACATCATCATATTTGGGTCATGCAACGAGACAATGATCCCGAGCCCTGAAGCAAATCTACAAGAGAGTGGCTGAAAAAGAAAAGGTGTTGCAACCTGATGGAAATGCTGTGGCAAGGTGTCAGCAGAGCTGTGCGTAATGCAAAATGCCCATAAAACTCAATGAACTGAAGCAACACTTCAAGATAAGTGAGCCATATTTCCTCCCCAACGATATGAAACACTGTTAAAGCCGTACATACTTCAAGTCATTGCTGCCAGAGGTATTTCTACAAGCTACTGAATCCTGGGGTGTACTTATTTTTTCATACGAAGATAAAATTATAATCACAAGTTATTTTGTGACCCTTTGAAACACAAAATCCCCACCCACCCCCCCACCCACCCCAGGAGCAACCCTTATAGCAGGTAATTGTTTAGTCACCAGATGGACTAAATAATTACCTGCTAAAAGGGTAAAATAGGAATTAGTTTGTCTGCAACAATAATCTGATAATTTATTTTAATTTATTTGTAGACTCTAATATCATCATCATCATTGCCTGCTTAATAAAACAGCAGAATGTTATTGGCAAAATAGCATTAAGATAATCATCGCAATAGTCGTATCAAATAAGGAAAACAGCTGACTTTTTATCACAAGTTCCTCCTTTTAACAACTGTTTCCTTCACACATGATTACTTAAGACTTAAGCCCATGTTAAATAAAAATTTTATGCTGTAATTTGCTGTAAAAGTCAGCTGTACTCATACAAACAATGTGACTGCTGTCCTCCTTTTTTATACCATCAAAACTCAAGATGATTTCAGCACTTTTAAGACAAAGTAGCACAAATAACAGAAGCTTTGGAAGGGCAGTTTACCAAACATTAATGGACCTCAAGAGCCTGGAAGTGGATGCATGGATTCCTCCTAGCCAGCAGAGTAAACACAGCTCAGGCAGGCAGGCACAATCGATCCATCAGTTTCTCACAAACATGCAAACGTACCACAACATGCAAAAAAGTGTCCTACGCATCTGACAAAGTAAAAAGTGAAAAAATAACACACTTACACACACAAACTCTGAAGCAACAATAACATCATTTTGTATCTTTCTTCAGCTTTAAGTTAAGTTGAGGGATGATCAGGGGAGCAGCGGTCTGACACACACACAAACACACACAGAGAGACACACACTGCACAGCAGCTCACAGAGCCCTTCTCCTTAAATGGTCAAAGCTCCCAGGAGTGAAAGAGAGGCTGCTGCTGAAAAAAGACAGGGAACAGAGGGGACGGGAGAAGGAAGGAGAAGCCCTGAGGGTAGAGGAGTTTTCTGAAGGAAAGGCTGAGGGTGACGCTTTGACTGTGGGAAGTCGGTCTGACTTGGAGAGATCAGCCGCGGTGTGTGTGTGTGTTTCTCTCTACAGCACTACAGCACCCAACTCAGGTAAGGTGCATGCTCTCTGTGGACAGGTTTAGATGATCGGCTGGTCACAGTGGACTATCCACAGTTTCAGTTTAGTTATGGTCTCTGCAGCCTTAACAAACATGTGCATGAATATTTGTGGGTAAATGATATTCTAGATAACTGTTGGTGTGAGTTTACATAAAGTGTTTTTTGTTTGCATGTGAAACTCTGTCTCATGTTTCCTGCGCCTTCATATGTGACCATGCATTTTCTGAAGCCTGTGGATTTAGTCTGCTCCCTCATTCAATCCATTTTTTCTTTCTGACACTTCCTCTGACTTGTTATCTCAGATTGCGACTGCGTGGTAACCACTTCCTCTGTTGGCCCTGTGCTCTATGCTTCACACAAATTTTAAACAAATCTGGCTAGAGGGAATGAGCTTATGTAACAGGAGGAGGGGAGCAGGATGCTGGTCCTTATTTCTCCCTCCACAGAAAAAGTGACCACTAAAGTACGCTGCAAAATGAAGCTTCCTCATGAAATCAACAAGTACTTTTGTTTTACTTCTCTTTGTGCAAGTAAAGGAAAGAAGTCTTTAACTATTGCCACTCGGGCCCCTGTGTTCTCACCCCCCCCCCCCCCCCCCCTTTGCAGGAAATAATTAGAGTGATTCAGTTACTATGCAATATTTATCTCAGTCTCTCGGTCTGCTGAATAAACACCACACCATTTAACCTCCTGCAGAGTAGGTTGACTTTGTTTGGGCTTCTTCTTACAATTCCTCTTGGTCCCTGGGTCTTGGACCCAGAGTTTTGAGTTTCTAGGGTGCTTGGGATTTTCTGGTTTTGTATTTCTGATAATCTTGTATTTGGGGTTTATATATTTTATATTTTATATCACCTTTTGTAATCCCTTTCTGTGTCCCCAGTCGGATATGTCCCCATGTTTGTTTATATCCTGTTCCTGTTTCAAGTTCACATGTCGTACTCCTGGATTGAGTGGTTGTTATTTCCTGTTTTATTTTGATAGTCCCTTGTCCCCTTTGTGGTGTGTTTAGTTTTGCTTCCCCTTGTCTCATTAGTTGGATTCTGTTCGCCTGAGTCTTGTTTACCTCAGCTTTCTTGCTCCCTAATTACCTGGTGTGTATTTATGTCCACAGTTTCCTTCTGCTCTTTGACATGTTCTCCCTCATGTGTTCTCAGTAAGATTCCTTGCCATGGCTTATTTGTTGCTGAGCAACTTTAGTTTGTATTTTTATTTCCATTTGGATCCTACTTTGCCTGCCTCACAGCGAGCCTTAACAAAAACATAATCATTGATTCCTTTATTGTTCAAATTCTTTGTCTAAATATTTCTGTCCATAATTAGAAACAAATCAGGTTATGGCTGAATAAAAAATCTTTGCACAAAATTAAATAGTTTCATGAGTTCAGTAAGTTCAAGAGCAGTTAGCTAGAAATAACCAGTAGCTCATTTGTGAGTAACTCAGAAGGACCTCAAACTTGTTTTTTTCTTCTAAATTTATAAATAGCACCTGAAGACTTAAGACAGTTAATTACAGAATTAGAAAAAAAAGAAGATAAAAACGTCCTGGCTCTCCTCAAGAACAAAGCAACCAGTATCTGTCTCTTTTCTGCCAAAGTGAAATATCGCTTTAAAGTATAAAAACATCTGTTTTAAATGCTTCCGTCGCATATGACACTGTCCCTGCATTCAGGAAACGTCCTTGCTGCTCGCAGGGAGGAGTTAAACAACCCATTTCCTCCCCAGTGACTCACAGCCTTTCTGTCCCCATATGTTCCCAAGATCTTGTCATCTTTGTGATGACACTGAGCAGCACTCAGCATATTTTGTCCTTGAATTCTCAGAGGATTCGTCCATCACACGGCCACATGCCATACCTCTGAAATAACCATTCATTCATCACACCTTCCACTTTCCTGCGCATATTATTCAAAGCTGCTGCACGTGATTTGAAAGAGAAGGCAGTAAGAAGGCTCACATCTGTGCTGATTGGACCTATGTAAATTTCTCTTTTTCTGGTGAAATCAAATGAATGTGTGCGTCACATTAGCACACACAGGAGTTGTGTAGATCATGAGTGCACCGTGCTCCTCCGCAGAGTGGTTTAAAAATACAGTACATGTGATTTGCATAAATTTGTTACTGAAAAGGGAAGCGCTGTGTGTTCAAACAATGGTTCAAACAAGCTGCATGCATCAAGTCAGGTTGGCTTGTAGCTCAGGGAGCCAGGTAACTGCTGCAGTGTCCATGGTAAAGATCAGCTCAAACAGCTCAGACCTGAAACAAATAAATTATTATTTTTCCAGTGTGAACATCAGATGTGGTGATAATGTGGTTTTGTTACATTTTTGTTTGACTCAATAAGACAGCACTTTGAACGCTGTAAAATGAATACATGGTGGTTTTTAAAAGTCATTTATTGAGAATTGATTAATAGTTTTGTTGTTTTCACATGTACCACTATGATATATACTGAATCAAACAGCCTTGTTTTCTTCTCTTAATAAAATATTCTACATGTACACATTTGCAGGAGCCGCATCATAAATTTTGATTACACAGCTTTTACAGCTTCAGCTTTGATGATTACACTAATCTTTGCACTCATTTAAATTCATGTTCGCTGATCGTTCCCTGCTCTTTGGGTCTTATCTTGGGGCCAAGATTATTTAGGTTTTTATATAATTGGCAAATTTGAAGCATTTTTCTCATTTTCATTCTCCTCAAAACTAAATCCTGCTTCAGTTTGTTTGCAGTTGGCTTTTTCCTCTTAATGCTGCCCATATGTTGTTATATCTCTGTGTATTTTTCACACTTACATGTTTTAGATCATCAAAATAATTTTAATATTAGACAAAGATATCGGCACGGTGGTGAAATGGTTAGGTCTGCTCCCTGGGTTCTCTCTTGGTACTCTGGCTTTCTCCCATAGTCCAAAACCATCCATGAGCTTAGATTGATTGGTGATGACTGTAAATATGAAAGGTTGACTGTATCTATGTGTTGACCCTGCACCAGACTGGCTTCCTGTGGCAGCTGTGATAGGCTCCAGCTGTCTGATCTAGATAAGCAGAAAAGATGGATGGACAAAGATAATCCGAGTGAATATGAAATGCAGTTTTTAAATGGTGATTTAATTTAATTAGGAGAAAAAAATATTACCCTGGTAACTGGCCCTGTGTGAAAAAAGTAAATGCCCCTAGTCAAATCCAAGCTTGGCAGCAAGAATTGCAATCAAGTGTTTGCAATAGCTGCCAATGCCAATTTTACATCGCTGTGGAGGGGGTTTGGCCCAATCTTCTTTGCAGAATTGTTTTAATTCAGCCGCATCAGAGAGTTTTTGAGCCTTAATGGCTTCAACTGTGACTAGGCCACTCCAAAACCAGAGGTGGACCACTAAAAAGTTTAACTTTTGTCTCAACAGTCTATGAATATTTTCCCAAAAGTCTTGGGAATCATCAAGATATTTTTTTCACAAATGTCAGTTGAGCCCTTCTGTTCTTTTTGCTCAGCAGTGATTTTCTCCTTTGATGCACTTTTTTCCAAGTCTCTTTCTTATTGTTGAATCATTAACTCTGACATTAACTGAGGCAAATGAGCCCGGCAGATCTTTAGATGTTCTTCTGGATTTTTTGTGACCTTCTGGATGAGTTGTCAATGTGCTCTTTGGTTGGCCAGTCACTCTTTAAAGGGTTCGCGACTATTCAGGTTTTCTCCATTTGTGAATAAGTGAATAATAAGCTCTCAATGTGGTTCACTGGAGTCCCAAAGCCTTAAAAATGGCTTTGTCATACTTTTCAAATAGATAGACTTTGTTTCTCAGCTGATTTTTAGATCCTGGTATGATGTGGTGTTTCTTGAGATCTTTTACCCTATTTTACTTTGTCAGATAGGTTCTAGTTAAGTGATTTCTTGATCTGGCAGTAATTAGGCCTGGGTGTGACTAGTGAAACTGAACTTGGATTAGTCTTTTTTAATAATTGCAACTGCAAGTAACATGGGTAACTTTTATCTAATATTAGTTTTTTTGATGATCTGAAACATGTAAATGTGACAAATATGCAAAATTTAAAAAGGAAGAAGGCAAATACTTTTTGGCAGCACTGTATAATTTTAGTCAGGAAAGCTTTAATTAATTGACTTTGATTGCCTTCATGTGAATGAGACATGAGTCTCTTCCTCTCAGTAATCCTCCATCCACCATCCACTAAATCATTTTTTCATAATTTATCTAGAAGTCCTTCTGTTTGTTTTGCGCTGCCCCTCGGGAGCTCGTTGCCTCATTCAGCCTGTGAGAGCAAGTTAAACTGACTGTATCAGCGTTTTATAACAACAAAGCGCATCCCAGTCACTGTTTGTGTTCAAAACAGTAACCGCCTGCTGAAAGTCACAGTGTGGGAAGAAAAGCACATGAAACATTGCAGGCTCACTCGTGAGCAGTGCTTGTTTGTGATTTCAGTCACTTGTGCTGTAAAGCAGAGATGCTGCATGTTGTTTCTTTTGAATTTAGACAGCGTGTCATTAAGATCATGAACCAGACAAAGAAGGATTTCTTTTTTTTTTTAAGTGTTTCATGGTGTAGTGGTTTACGCATTTGCCGAACAAGCAACAGCTCTCCTGTTCAATCCTGGAAGCAGACAGGAATGCCTTTGGTGTTGCTTTAGGAAAAGCATCTGATATAAAAATCTACCAAATCGAAAATGCAGAGCTACCCACTGTGGTGACTCTGTGTGAATAAGGAAGCATTCCTTGAAGTCTTGTTGCTCCTGTTAAAACTCCCAATATGAACTCCTGGCATGTTTCATGTTATTTTATTCTCTGACGCTTCCTGATGCTCTGGCTGGAAATCATCATGCTCACATGAAAGTTTAAAACCCATACATCCGATGTGAGTCACGGTGATTTCATTTCTGATGCGTATGTACAGTATGCTGGGAAATCTCACTAATGTGCAGAATGGAGCTATTTTGGGAGTTGTTTGTGCAGTGCAATGGTTTTCTTAGTTCTGGTTTATCCTTTTTTTAGCTGTGGTTAGGCAGAAAGAAAAATGGCTAAAGTACTAGTTTAATAACTGCTGCTGATCGGAAGGAGCTCTCCTCAGCATGCCTCTAATCATGCTTAAAATGCATGTATTTGGTTTTCTGTGTGTTTATAGCTCCAGGAAGAAGAGCGAGACTTGCTGCAAACATCTCCTCTCGAACAAAGTGACTGTAACTTCAAGGAGTCCGGTGACGCCTCGCCTGCTGCTGAGACCCCTTTTGTTTTCCCGCACACCCGCTCTCGCCCTTCTCTGCACCCGGCCATGCCCACACTGCCTGAGGAAGAGGAGGACTCTCCAGAGGAGATGGACAGTTCCCCGAGCTCTCCCAGCACAGTAAGTGCAGCTGCTGTCCCTGTTTGATATTCTGTTTTTAGGTAAAACATCTGACTTCATACTTCATTTGGCCCTGAAAGGAATTTTTTTTTATCAATGTTGAGTTTTCCCTCAGAAAAAAGTTCCTTCACTGAAGAAGTCACTGATTCATTCCTTTTCGGTGAGAGCAAAGCAATATTTTCCTTAACTAAGCCTTCTTCTGTCACAAATGTTCCCTGCTGTTGTCAGACCAAGGCAGTGCTTTGCAAAGAATGACAGAAGTTAACAAAGTGAAATTTTGGCAACTGATTTGGTACATACTTTCCTTTTTTTGCACTCATGTTTTAGTTATTTCCCACTAAATGTTTGGAAATGAATTTCATTCCGGTGACTGATGAATGCTTTACGATTCTTTGAAAGTCACTTCGGCTGTCATAATAACTTTCCCTGAGCCAAGGTAAAGTGAGGTGTTTAAAAAAGGGTAAAAGCTGCTTTTACGTTTGCACAGCAGGATTTTTTTTACTATCTGACAAATACCTTGGCTCTGTAAAATATCTGCTTCATGTCCCTTGTGACAAATTTGAGCCCTTTGGTTAGATGGGAAAAAGCAATTTACCAACTTTTAAAAGAAAATGTGTGGCAAAGTTTATAAATGCAGGTCTTTTGCTCCTTATCGTTAAAAAAAAAGTATTGTAAAAACTTGCATAGATGCATATGTCACTATTTTGTACAACTTAAATGATTGTAGTTTCCTTATAGTGGAAATGTAGCTGTCCAGTGATGCCTGTTGCCCGCTGTGAGGTCACATAGATCAAGGCCTCAGTCATTTTTATATCTAAAATTACTTATGAAGCTAAATACAACAGGATAAAAAAAAACATGCTTAAGAACTTCTTCGGGGAGACAAGTCCACTCAGGTTTACCAGAGTTGGACTGGGCTCTCAGGTTTGGAGCCATGGTTTGAGTTCCCGTTCAATGACCACATCCTCTATCTGTTTAATGTCTGTTTAATGTCACATGACTCCCCTACCCCACCCCCACCAGCTAAACATCACTACTTTAAATGATATTGTGTTTAAAACACCAGAGTTTACTGCATTTTTCTGTGACATCAGTAGCATTTCCTGTCCTGATCCCTGTGATTGGTTATGTTTTGGGGGGGTTTGTTCTTAATTGATCTGTCTGAGTTATTAGTTTTTTCAGTATTTATGGCATAGAGATTAGCACTGTTGGCTGACAGGAAGAATATCCTGGGTCTTTCTCTGTGAAGTTTGCATGTTCTCCCCATGTCTGCGTGGGTTCTCTCTAGCTACTCCGGCTTCCTCCCAAATTCATAGACATGCAGTTAGTGGGATTAGGCAAACTGGCCATAGCTGTGAACGTGAGTGTGAATAGTTGTCTGTCTCTCTGTGTTAGCCCTGTGATAGGCTGGTGGTGATGGTAATGGTAATAATCAGAAGTTTTATCTGTGTGCCATTTGAGCGATCTCACCCTTGAAATATATAAAGATTAGAAATGCTTTCAAAGACTTTAAGGACAGATCTTAATGGGGCAGACTCTGAGTTTGAGTCATTAATTATCCCAGAGATAATAAAGAGTTAAACAGGCTAAACCTCAGAGAACAGTGACCTTTACCTCATAAACACACAAGCTAGATAAGAAATCTCTGAAGAAAGTAATGAAACTGTGTAATATAATCTTCAGTGCATAAGTCAACACTATAAAAGTATCCACCCTTATAGGAACAGAGCCACGGTGAATCAGCAGCCTGTCTGCAGCAGAAAGACTCCTTTTTCAAGAATCTATTGCAAAGATAAGCTTTAAGAGCACCTCTCAAAGAATAAGGGTTTCATGTCAGTCTGTATTTATTTGCGTACTTACCTTTAGCAGCCTTTTGAAGCTATTCCACAATAGTGTTCATCATAACCTACTAGAGGTGACAGACCTCTTTGTGCTTAAGTGGGTCAAATCAATATTCTCCTGTTAGTGCCAGATTTAAACTGGTTTGTTGAAATTTGGCTCTTTTTTTGTTTTTTTGGAATATGTAGTTTAAGGTTTAAGTTAATGTTCAAAATCTACCTTTAACCCTTTTATTGTGTAAGTTCAAGCTTAATTTAAAAAGATCTGCTCCTTATTAAGGTTGTGTTTAATCTAATATCACAAACTGGCTGATGTGTTAAGTGATGCACACTTAAGTTTTTTTTGTGTTGCACAGTTAGTACCAGGTGAAAGTCGAGCTGTTGTCATGACTGCGCCCACCATCGTCTACCCAAAGCAGGCTAAGGTTGTCCATCAGGATGGGCGTCCGCTGGAACAGGCCAGGTAATCGTCCAGTAGCTTTCTCAATTTTAATTTGAAACAGAGACAGCATTTCCAGATCATCACAGTTTTCTCTCTCAGACCACACAGTCCCAGAGCTCGCTTGGTCAGAAGCTCCCCCGGGGTGCCCATCACCACAATTGGTGGGTAAATCACACAAACACACATACATCACTGTAGTTTTTACAGTGTTATGATGTAATAGTTATTATTTGATGTAGTGCAGCACCATATAAAAAATTTCCACTTTATTTTTAAGTGTTTTTCCATAACTAAACCGTTCTTAGGTAAACATTTTTAACACTGTGTCAAATCGCGACTTCTCACAGTGACTTTTTTTATATAAAAGATATTTCAATCAGATTTGTTGAAAGACCTGTCCAGCGATGTATAAAGATAAATTAATGTTCTCACTGTGCGTGGATACACAAGAACTCTTACAACATTAAGACTAAGTTTGGTCATCTGCATCCTGAGACTCACACATGCTTGAAATGCTTTTGGCGCTTTGATTACTTTTGATGTTTAGCTTGTTGCCCGTTTCCGAGAAGAGGAGACGATAAAATCATCCCCAAGTTGGCGAGCACTCATCACCTGATTTCCTGGCTCATATCCATCCGTGAATTATTCCTTGCTTTGAGATTTTAGACCAATGAATCCCACATAAATACACTTGAGACACAGCTGCTCCGATACAACAGAGCATACACTTTTGATCTGATATATTTTGAAGCCTAATTTTGTGTTTTGTTTTGTTTTTTACGGCATATTATCTGCTTATATTTTGGTACCAGAAACAAGCAGAAATTTTACGGGTCTGTGTGCATTTGTGTGTCACGTGTGTATTATCTTTCTCAGACAGCACAGGTAATGTGATTGACCTGGTGAAAGATCCGCTCCCGGAGCTGCAGCTCTCCGAGGAGGATCGACAGAAGAACCTGGAGCTGCTTGAAGAGGCCAAGAAGGTCAGCGATCGCTTCCTGACACGCCGAGGCCGGCGATCCACCAGCAGCCTCACTGATTCGCCCACAGGTAGCGCGCACGCACAAACATACACAAACATAGAAACTAAAACATTGCACATAGATTTATGAGTGTGAAGCTGGTGTCTGAGCGTTTCATTTAAATTAAAGATGTTTATAGCTTCAATTTTTATTTCACAACCCCGCTACCTCAGGTCTTTCACCGACTCCAACGCCATCATCCTCACCGTGTTCATCGAGAAGCAGCTCACTTACTGTGGCCCCTCAGACCGGTGTGTGTTTTCTGTCTCATGTCTGGATTCTTTGGATTTATTAACAATAAACTACACTCCTCATTTTTAACCTTTTTCCTAATTTGGCGTCATTTTTTCACTCCTTGAGTTGGTGAAGATGATTTGTAAGTTGTTTTCTGCTCTTTCAGCAGCAGGACCCTCGGAGACGATCCAGGTAAAGAAACTGATCTCACTGTTAAACAGCTTTCACCCACAGTGGTGTGAAGTATGACATGTTTGCCACATTTGGCTCTTTTTGTGTGTGTTTTTTTAAATGTTCCTCTATTTAATTTGCTTTATATGAAGTGGAACATTGTCTCTGGAAAAAAAAAACAGAACAAAACAAAGAAAAAAAAATCACCATTGGGCAAATTTTAATCAGGTTAGTAAATTTTAACAGAAGAAAGTTGTTATTATCTCTTGTAGTATCAGGAGGTGTTTCCAGGGAGGGAGCAGCCTGATGCAACCAGCCAGAACCAGGAGGTACGATCAACAGGCTTACTGTGTTTTTTTTATTTACACACCAAAACTCAAATGTCAAATGTGACGAGGAAAAACACAACTGATCATTGAAAGATTCAAAACGCCTCCCTGTGACCTTTGTCAAGATTTATTATGTTATTCTCAGGTATATATTATAAGTTGTCTGTTGTCTGAATTTCACACCAACCTCAGCTGTGCAGTCATGTGAAAAAGAAACACTTCACAGGACTCTATGCAGTCCTGATTCAGTGGCTTGTAGAGACGCCTCTAGCAGCAATACCTCGAAATCTTTATCTTTATCAGTCTCTCACAGCGTTGTGGAGGAATTTTGGCCCGCTCTGCATCACATTGCTTCAAGTTTGTTTGGTAATGATGAGTTCTTTGAACTCAAGGTCACGGTCAGAGGTCACATCTTTGAAAATCTCTTTGAATTCAAGATTCAAGAGCTTTATTGTCAATACAGTAGTATACACAGTATACAGTGTACCAAAATGCTGTTTCACCCTAAGCCCCCCCACGTTCCATTTATAAATATATAAAGGATATATCTCCAAGAGATATAAAACTAGGAATTACAAATAAATAACATGCTAAGTAAAAATTAAGAGATAAAAAGGTACTAATTACTAACTATACAATTCTATGCAATACTAATGCATGCAATGAATGCAACAACTCAAAAAGGGAGTCAGCTAGAATTTTAACATTTGTGCCATATGTGTATTCACTAAGAGGCGGAGGGATTGCACCGACAGCCTCCAGGTTTTCTTTAGGTTCTCGGAGTGTTGCACGGCCTAAGCTCTGCACTGGGACGTCCACTCCTGGAAAAACTGTGGCATTGTGTTAATAATAAACTAATAACAAACTAATGAACTGACAAAGCTTCTGCTTTTATAGAGGTGCTCACACTTGCTGATGATCAGTTGATTAAGTGTATTTAATAATAGCACATGGCTGCTGCTTACCTTCTTAATTCCTGTGGAAGCAGTAAGGGTATACTCCGTTTTTCACAGGACAGTATACTCTGAATCTCAGCTTCTAACTATTAGTTTGTCCTCACAAGCATGCTGTAGTGCTACCCTAGCTTCTCTTATGAAGCACCAACATGTCCAACTGGAGTGTTATCCAACCGCTTTAATGCCTGATGAAATGCACATACAGTATTTCTCTCATATCTTGCCAACTTTAGGGAAAGCTGTTGGTGGACTGGAAGTTAGCTGACAAAAGGAAAGTGTCCTCGGGGACTCTCACACCTCGTTTTGCTGTTCAGAAAAACGGTGAACCCAAGAGTCCTACAGTTGTCAACAAATCAGACGAGTCAAATCGAAGTCCAAACCAGGCTCCAGCCACAGGGGTCGCCAAGCCTGTGCCCAGACCTTCTACTCAACAGGCACCGTGTACAGCAGAGATTAAGACTATTGGGGCCTTTCCACCACTAATGAGAGCTGTTTCCTGGGATGCTGTAGGCAGTCTTAACTCTAGAAATGGAGCCCCGGTTTTCCCTTCAGAAACTGAGGACAGTTTCTCAGACAAGCCCAAGAATGCTGGTTTAAAGACTTCGGGGTACAAGGATTTCCCCACCCCACCGGTGGGTGCACAGAAGCTGTCTAAACTCAGAGAGGTAAAGCAGCAATTCAGTCTTATTGTTATCATTTCCTCTTTTTATGTGCCAGCTGTCCATTTGGTAGAATGTTGTAACAATTATATAAAAATGCCATAATGTTTTGTGTGTGTGTGTGTGTGTGTGTGTGTGTGTGTGTGTGTGTGTGTGTGTGTGTGTGTGTGTGTGCGCGCGCACAGGAGCACAAGCTAATGCGAAACCAAAGCATCGTGGGATCGAAGTTACCAGAGCTGAGCGAAGCTGCTGAACAGGAAAAAGGTGACGCTCCTTGTTTGCCCTCTTGCCCTGTGTAAGACAGAAAGTACTTTCAGAAGCACATTCAGCACACTGGGGGTGTGCACTTCCTGAAATCTGATTCGCTTCAGAAAATGACGACTTTTTCTTTTCTTTCTTTTCTGTTTTTTTTACCTCTATTCCACCCCTGACAGTACTGCAGCAGAAAGGAAACTTGTGCTCTCGTTTTTTATCAGCAGATGGCATTATTGTTAAAGCTTGTGAACCACAGAGCACCTGATGAAAAGAGGAAATTATGCTTATGTTCTGAGACTTTAAAAAGTCCAATCACTAAGATTTTGCTTGGAATTTACTCCGGTGAGAACTGGTTTGACCACCCAAAGATCGATGTATTTATATGGGACTAGTAGTAGTAACAACACTCTCCTCCTATCTCCTATTTGGTTTATGTCAGCTTGCACAGAAGATATCAAATTACCTTAAACTTAAATTATTCTCCAGAAATAATTTTGAGCTCTAATTTGTGTAGCATTGTGTCTGCAGAGTCGCCGTCATCACTGAACACACCTACCAGTGACACAAATGAAAGATCCGACGCCATGCCCAACATTTCAGACTTGATGCTGAGAAAACTCAAACTTCATCGGGGTCTGCCTGGCTGGTGTGTAACAACCTGCTGCTGTAGTTAACATTTAATTTATAACCATCTATCTCACTGTTATGAGTAATGCTTCCATTCTCTCATTTCATTCCAGTGCTCCTCCACTCAGCGAAAAAGAAGTTGAGGTTGGTACCTGATCTCTGAATTTATATTCTCACCAAGAACTAGATAAGAGGATGGATAATGGGGTTTAGTCTGTAAATTAAAGGGGAGCAATACTGACACACTGGCCCTTATTCTGTTTATGCATGTGTACACTACATTAGGTACACCTAATTCAAACGTTATTAATGAAAATATCCAATCATGCACTCAGTGCATTGATCAGGGACATAGACACGATCAAGACGACTCACTGAAGTTCAAACTGCATCAGAATAAGGAGGAAACGTGATTTAAGAGACTTTGAATGTAACATGGTTGTCAGTGCCAGATGGGCTGGTCTGAGTAAGAAACTGCTGATCTGCTGGGTTTTTCCAAACAATCGTCTGTTCAAAGAAAATTTCCAGTGAGTGGCAGTTCTCTGGGTGAAAATGCTTTGTTGATATCAGAGGTCAGAGGAGAATGGCCAGACTGCTTTTGGGCTGATAGGAAGGCAAGAGTAACTCAAAAAAACACCCATTACAAATATCTCTGAATGCACAATGCATCAAACCTTGAAACAGATGGACTACAGTAGCAGAATACCACACTGGGTGCCGCTCCTATCACTAAGAACAGGAAACTGAGCACCTTTGGGACTGATTTGAGGCTACACCAAGCATCACTTTGACTGAAAATAGACAATAAATACTTCCATACTGATGTATCTATGAAAATCTAATTTTACCTAATAATGCCAGTCGATATGATGTAATATAAAGTAATATTTATTGCAAATTTGGGAAATAATTTTGTTACAGCAGTTAGTTTGATAACTAATCTTAGTAAAAGACTGGAAACAGCTAAATGATGGTAACAAAATCCACCTAACAGCACTTCTGAAGCTCATTCACATATTTTCTGTGCACAAAGTCAGTTTACACAAATAAATGAGCAAATATGTTTCTATAGAAGCTAAAGACACTTTATCTTATGTAACGTTTGGAAGCCTGAAGGGAGTGGAGACTCGACCAATTTAAAAATGTAATTTACTTCTTTAAACAAAGAAAAGAAAAACGAAACATAAGTTTAAGCAGATTCCAAATGTTCCTTTTCAAATAAGACATATTTGCTTTAACGTTCTGACTTGCGCCTTTTAAATTATCCACAGTGATTAGCTGCACATGAGTTAGAATATAGCAAATCATAAAAGTGACTGCCAGCAGTAAAGTGTTTGCTTTGAACAGTGACTTGTGTTCAAACACTGGAAGCAGATGGATTGTTCCACTCAGGTTTGAGCTTTTTCAAGTACATGTGCAAGTGTTTGTAATAACCTGTTGTGTTCCCAAAGCAGATACTTAGAATCATAAAAACTTTATAATTCCCTGCTGGGGATATTCTTGGGTAAAAGTTGCTCGTGGAAGTTGTAAAATTATACAAGAGATGCAAAAACAATTACATGGTCGTCAGAGGTTGCCTGCCTGGCTTCGGTGGTGTTCTGTCAACAGGAAAGTGTTTTTCTGTTCCTGATCAGTCCAAAGAGACTCTGTGTGATTTCCTGTGGAGAAAATCCAGGCATCTGTGACGCTGTAAGCCCCGGACTATAGCCTCTCGCGCTGCTCCCTCTGGGATGTGTCTGGATCAGGACAGTCAGAGGTCATAGATTTCCTCTCAGGCGTGTATGTTGGAAAAACCTCTGCAGATTAGCTTTGATCAACATAACAAAACATCAAGAGGTCGAATGCCACACTCACAGTTTGTTCCCCATGCTCATCTCAGGGACGCTTGATTCTCACACATCAGTAACCGCGTGCACCGACTCCCGTCTATGACTATTTACAATGAGTTCATGTGTTGCGATCACAGGCAGCTCACCTTCATTTTAATATGTTTCTTAATCTGAGTGTTGAACTGCATTAGCTTTCTTTCTACAGAATGCATTCGTCCAGCTGTCACTGGCGTTTCGTAATGACAACTACACTCTGGAGACGCGACTCAAGCAGTCAGAGAGAGAGAGGAACCTGACTGAGGAGGACACGGAAAAAGAATTAGACGACTTCAAAGGAGCGCTAAAGGTTGGTCCTCGAAAGCAGAGGCTGATGTAAGATAGATGATAACTTACAACAAAAGGAGATTTCCCCCTGGCTCTTTAGTGCTCATTCATTTATTGAATGTTTCCTGGACGTGTCCCACAGTAAATATTTTTCTTGCCTGAGGTGCAATAAAGGACGCACACTTTCTCTTCCTGAGATTTGCAACAACATGTTGTGTTTCTTGCAGATGACTGCGCCGATGTGGCAGAACCTGGAGCAGCGCGAAGCCTATCAGCGCCTAAAAGAGACGGTAGCAGTGCTGCACAGGCTTGCCACACGGCTCTCCAGCAGAGCAGAGATAGTGGGCGCAGTTCGCCAGGTGCAGTTACACACAGACGAATGAGAATTTTATACAATTTAGTGAAACATGCTGCGAAAATACACGAAACAGCTTATTGTTTAAACAACTGGTACTCCAGGAATGCCTGTTTGGCAGCGTTTTTTAAATTATGCTGAAGGATTTTTATCTGATGTCATGGCTGACCTCAGGCCAGCTAATGAAAACATCAGGAAAAGAGCTTCAGCTATTTAAAACCCCAAATCAATCAGATGAATCATTGCTTTTGTGTACAGCTACCAATCTATTAATAGCAATCTATTAATTCCTCTTTTTCATTCATGAGTGTGGATATTTTTAGAGAAATACTTGTTTGTGTTTTCCCATAATATCAAATAAATAATCTGTGTGTTTTCAGTTTATTTATAGTGTCATTAATTCACCTTTAAAAACATTTAACTTCACTTAAAATATCAGCAACATGATGGGAGAAGTCAAAGATATGTTGGACAAATCCATAAATACACAGGTTATTGTGTATTTGGTTTGTACATCTGTTGAATGATTTCCTCTCTATGTACAGTTTTTTAGTGGAAGCTCTTGTTTTTGTGCTCATGCTGTAACTTAAGCCTGCTTAGACTGGTTTTATTGTCTAACAGGAGAAGCGTATGAACAAGGCCACAGAGGTTATGATGCAGTATGTGGAAAATCTTAAGAGGACGTATGAGAAGGACCATGCAGAGCTCATGGAGTTTAAGAAGCTGGCCAACCAGAACTCGACTCGTTACGGAGTGTCTGTAGACCCTGGAGGTAAGATTACACTTGTGTTCCCTTTTCAGCACCGCTGCTGGCTTCATCTTCACTCGTATATTCCGCTAGGAAATTCCCACAGCGCCTGGAGTGTACTAATGCTGCATTACTGAGCAGCTTTACTGTCGATGTGGGAGAAACATCAGCATTTAAATGGTTACTGTGCTTTATTAATGCTGGTTCTTTGTCTCTCTTTATAAAGACGATGGACTTCCACGTCCATGTAGACCAATGCCCCTCATCCCTGGAAAGGTAAGCAATGAATTTTTTGTGTTTTTTTTCTGCTTCACGTTGTTGCACAGGTTTTGGATGTGCAACTGCCAGTCAGACAAAACAAGCAATATAAAGATTCAACCACTTGGCTGATTGTCATGGTTATTTTTCACAGTAGCTGTTTAAAAATATAAAAGTAAATCTGTACAGGTTGGTAGTTATCAACAGTGTCCACAGATCCAAAATTCTATTTAAGCGAGTTTCACAACTTGGGGGCCACAAATTCAAAAGCACAGTCACCTTTTGCCTTTTGTCATTAACTTCTTCTGACGCATCACCAACAGGATCAGCTGAGCTCAGAGAGCTAGTAGTTAGATATGGTTCCATACAGAAGTTCACTATTATACGGAGGCATCTGACCATGAAGAGCTCTAAAAGTGATCTGAAGAATCTTAAATTGAACCCTAAACAACAATAAATAAAATAAAATAAAGAGACTAGACGAGGATAATGGTCTTAACCTCCTCGCCCCTATGAATTATGTCCCCATCGGCGCCTCTAGGGACCATGATTCCTATTCACTGACCAGTCCAAAGGGTCAGAGATAAATCCGTCCGCCAAAGTGGGTGGCAAGTATGACCATACTGTCATGCTGCGAGCACACCTAAAAATGTCTCACCCTCCCCCGTTTTTACAGTTTTTTTCTGTTTCGTTTTTCTTTACAAAAAAGAAAAGTTATAGTGACTCTGTTTTTGTAAAACACAGTGCTCCATGTTTTGTCTTCTTTTCACCCGACCAGGTGCCTCGACGCAGGGTGAGCGTAGCGGTGGTGCCAAAGTTTAATCTTCTTAACATCCCGGGTCAGACCCCGGCCACAGCTGGCCAAGGCTCCAACGCAGGACCCACAACTGGTGCTGCTCTTCCTGTCCTGGTAGGTCTTCCTTTCCTGATGAGAAATGATGGGAAATGATGTATTAAGCATTTAGTACAATGACACCCACGCTCACAGATAAACTGCTGAGTTAAAGTTTCTCAGCAGGTGGGCAACATATTCATCTCTTGTAAAATAAAATACTTCCACTCAAGTATTTCTGTAAATGTAGCTGGCATTTTTACAGACACAAACAGTTTTTAAAAGGAAAAAGTACTTTTTTAAAACTTTTTTTATGTGTCGTATGTGACAGATTGCTTGATACAAACAAATGTTTTTCTCTTTGATTCTCAGAGCAGTCCTCAGTAGCACATTGAAATAAAACTGTGGAGTTTCTGAATGAGTTCCTGCTAAAATAGTTCATCTTTATAAGAAACATATTAACACCAAATATCTGGCATATAGAAGATTACTCCTATAGAAGTTTACTTTACTTTAGCAGGGTCACTCGAGGTGTTTGACCATCGACATGAGTCGAAACTGGTACAATAAAGTCCATAAAGTATCAGACTGTCTGTCTCATATTAAAGCAATGATTACTGATCAGAGGACCCTGCGTGCAAAGTGGAGTTTGCATCTTCCTTCCTGGGTTCTCTCCAGGTATTCTGCTTATCCAATACAAGGTTCCAGGTGCTGCTGGACACTATGCAAGGTATCACTGGGCATCTCAGGATAGCGAATTCAAAATTAGTTTCTGAACAAGTAGAGCTTGATCCTATAAATAACTCATCACTTCAATCTATGTCATCAATGAGTTCTCCGGGTTTACCAGAAGTGAACGTAGCTAGAAAAACCTTCATTTCCTTTGGGAAAGTCAAGGAAAGGCTAGATCTGTCCTGGCTTAGCAGTCAGTCAAATCTGGTTCCATAAACAAGTTGTGACATTCTTCTGGCACAGTGAAGGGAACCTGGCTGGACACTTGAATCCTCTCGAGGGACAATCACAAAAAACAATGTCAGCTCAAGAAATTCGAGGCAGTCCTCACAACACTGTTGTATCACTCTGTCATTTTTCTTTTTTCTTTTTGAGATAATTCACATCTGTTGAGTGTGTACAAAATTCAAAATACACAGACCATAGCACAAAAACAAGGGTTATGTAACTGTGCCAAAAACCTTCTGAAATGTGAAATTAGTATTTCTCCAAGAGGAACTGAAAAATCAAAAATAGATAATAAAGTTTATAAAGGCCCGAAATGTTAAAGCATATGTTCATCCAGAGAAGTAAAGCCAATTGTAGCAAATACTGTTTTGTTATTAAGATTTAGATTAGGGTTACGATTTTTTTTAACACTTTTCTCCTCAGTGTGAAGCAAATGACGTGAAAGGCACCACCTCCACAGAGGCTGCACAACCAGGAACAGAATGGTATGTTTCTTGTATTAATATTGTTACACGTGCACACACACATACATGGCTGCATGTAAGTCACGTGCCACTGCTTAATTTTCAAGGTCATTCCTCAGTCCTCTCACCCCTGAACTTCTAATCATTTTTATCAAAAGCGCTCAGATGGGACTTCAGCTTGTTTTTGTGACCTTCAGGATGTTTTTAAAGTGCAGAAACAATTCCAGTGAGGTAAAAATAAACCTGAAAGCATTAAAAAAAAAAAGCTAGAGTTGAGGGATATGCTATTACGGGACTGCTATCCAGTAATCTAAACATTTATGAAAGAGTTTGATGAAGTCCAGGCACAAGGCTCCAATCATATTGTAGTTATAAAGTCAGCCTGAGTAGAGCTCTCTCAGTGTCTGGGCTAGATGTTCTTTAAGGACAATCGCAATAACAAATGTGCAAAGTGCAATCACAGTTTTTCGTTTGTACTCATCGTTCTCGTGATGGTGGGATGCACATCCCACTCGGCCTGCGCTGCGTCTCATCCGTTATACGACCGGACCGCAGTACTGTGATGGAACCTGACTGTAACAGTGTTTTGTTACGTCTGCTGTGATCGTCACGGTGTCCAAGGCTAATTGTTCTTTCCTATCTGAAACAATGCAGTGGAAAGAGTGTGTCGGAGCAGGAAAATGAGCCAGCCAAGCCTTCAGTAAACCTGGAGGAGCTCCGAGCCGAGATCAAGGCAAATATCGAAGAGGAGGCCTATCAAAAAGGGTGAGGCCCTCTCTTCTGCTTTTTAGTGTAGATAAGCGGACAGTGTGATGACACAGTTGTTTATCAGAAATCATTTCAGTTGTGTGTCCCAATTTCACTTGTAAATGTGAATATTTCAAACGCAGCTACCAAGATGGACTGAAGCAAGGCAAGGCGCTTCAGGAAGAAAAACGTGAAGACGAAAGTGCTGCGGACAAATTGCTGGAAACAAAAAATAAGGACGAAGAGAGCGGAGAGAGGCTTAAGAACAGCAGGTGAACTCACTCTGTCATGTTAGAAAAGGAAATATAAATTGTGTATTTATGCTCATCTCTGATAGTATTGATATAAGCACAACAAATTATTTGTGCTCTTTTTGTAAATAATTCATGATCAGTGGAAGATGAATCTCTTTATTACACACAAAATGTTACATTTAATTGAAAATACATAAAAAAAATTATAACAACACCACAAACCCATTTTTAAAATCACAAAGAGTGAGTTTATATCTACAGTACTCTGCAAAAGTCTTTAGCCACACCTCATTTCTCTCATGAGTTGCTGTGGGGATGGTAGACCTTATTACAGACCCACATGCAAGACGCTGAGACAGAATAGCATAAGGTGAGCTTTTAATGCTGACAGCTACCAAGGTTTAAAAAGTCTGGAAAGTATCCAAGATGACGTATTAAGATGAGGAAAGCAAACATTCAGGGAACAATAGAAAGCACAAGGAAAGACCAGCACTAGGTAAGACACCTGCCAAGGACAACTCAACGAAAGTTAAGGGGAAATGGAGACAATAACTACAAGAAGTAATGAGGGAAGTGGAAACAGCTGGGAAATACAGCTGGAACTAATTAGAAATAACGCACCAAGGGAAGTAGAATTACACACAAAGAACAAGAGATGAAAGACCACCAAGATAAAACAGGAAAACACCTAACAGAGACAGAGACTTAACAGTAAGATGCAGGATAACTGAAACAAGGAACTGAGTACAAACAATGTCCATGAACAGAACCTAGATTACTAAACTAAAACTAGAAAGGCATAAAAATAAGGAAACCAACCCAGAAAGTGCTGAAAGTATAACACATAAAAAAACAGAAAAGATTAATAAGTCCAAGCACAAAACACTCAGTGATTTGTGCAGTGATTTATGGAAGCATTTGCAAACATATGTGAAAATAGAGCATAAAAGCAAACATAAACGGTACATGGATCAACTCAGGTCGTGTGTCAGGTCTTTGTTAATTTGCTATGTGTTGGCTTTTTTATGCTTGAATGATTCATTTGTCAAAACAAGAAAAAGAAAGAAAATAGTCAGGTACAAGGACTGGACTGAAAATGAGTGAAAACGCAGCCAATGTCTGGCAACTTTTGCTCAAGACCACTTTAAAAAATTACAGGAAAAAGCTCAAGACCTTTGCACAGCTTGCAAAGGTTGCACAGCTGCATATAACTTTTACATGCGTATCGCTAAATTAATCTTGTGGGATTAAAAGTGAGAGTAAAATTAGCCTCCACAGCCATTATTTCAACAAATATATACGGTCTTTTCCCCTGTCTTTTTATAGTTTAGATAATGTCTGTAATTTAAAGAAACTTCTGTAGTTCCTCCATAATGAGCACTTTCCCCTGCCCAATATTTTGTCACCTGCTATATGAACTTATTATCTTTGCAGGAGGATGGAGGAAGTCCTGGCTGTTGTAGGCGAGTTCTGCCCCAAGGTATCCACGAGTCGGCGGCTTCTATGGCTCACTTTGACGCTGTTTGTGGCTGTGTGTGTGGTGTTCAGTATTTATTCATTCTTCAGTGACTATTACAACCGACACGAGGACACATAAGGGAAGAGGAACTTTGTGTGAGACACTGATTGAGATCTTTGGACTGGGTGTAAGAGTGCAACGAAAGAACCCGCTAAACAGAATAACAGAGACCTCATACATCACGTCTCTGCCAGTTTACCATATCATCAGACACACTTGAATCAAATGACCCCGATACTCAAGGGTCAGAGACATTTTGGGAGGCTTTATGGCTCATGAGGCCTTCTTCATGGTCAGCAGAGATAAGTTATAATCTTGCTTGAAATGAAAAGTTGAAAGGATGTTTGCTGCAGCAAAAGATAAGATGATTCTGTTTAGGGACCAATTATATTGTGTGCTGAAATAGATATTTAATTAAATTAGATCTTGTAATTATACATTCTGGTTCTGGTACTTTGAATGCTGAATATGGCACTTTTTCATTAAATGCCACAGTAGAAACATTGTATATTTATCTACACAATAGAATCTCTCAGGTTTGATAGATAATGAAGTCCCTGAGAGACTTTTAATACATATTTAAAGAAAAATGTTTTTATCTGTTGTTTTTTCTATTAAAAAAAATGTTTCAAATGTAAGCACATTCCACAGCAGTTCTTCAAGTGCAATACTCAGCTCATGGTTCTCATTTGTGCCATGTTTGATTGTTACTTCAGAGCACTGAGAGATTTTTTTTTCTTGTAAACGAGCACTGTTTAGACTTCATGATTCCTTTTCTGTCTTTGCACATGTGTGCCGCCTGTGCTGTCCGTTCTCTGTTCATTTTATGGTCTGTCACCTCTCCTTTAAATAAAAAGTGCCTGAAATATTTCCTCTAGTCATTTCAGTAGCGACAAATATTCGTTGCTATGAAAACTAAGTACTGCCAATGATTCAGTAGCTTGTAAAACCACCTTTAGCAGCAATAACTTGACGTGTCAGAATTTTGGCCCATTCTTCTTTGTTGATCCATTTCATCGAGTTTGGGGGGCATTTATTCCTGCACAGATGTTTTAAAGTCGCACCACAGCATTTCCATTGAGTTGAGGTCTGCTGTATTTGATTCTCACCAAACACCAAACATGGAGCTGTGCATTAAGACCAAATATCTCCACTCTGTTCCAGAATAATCTGATATCCCCATATTGGTGTTGTTCCTGGATCATCATATTCAATGCTGGTCCAGGGTCAATATTGCAAGTATCCAATCACATTGTTATGATATAGTTTTGGAATGCAGGGGGAAAAAACCTGCCAATGTCCACAAAATTTTTATAAAAGGGGGCAGTTAGGGTCAGAGTTATGGTTGGGGGTTAGAATGTAATAGTCGATAAAGTTAAGGGGCTATAGTTATGGTTACAGGGTCTGCGTTAGGTGTGTGGTGTGATGGTGTGTATCCACACTGCAAAACTAGACCATGCTTTGTTCAGATGCAACTGTGCAAACAGAGGCCACAGGATACTTTTGCTGGAAAAATGTCTAAATTCTCTCACCAAGACCTGTTGGGAAATTCTATTGTGTTCCCATTTGAAAGTCTCATAGTCTAATTTAGTTTAATTCTATAACAACTTTAAGGACATGCAAACCCCACTCTTAGAGAGGTGATATGTACGATGAGCATTCGTGCTCTAATCCAGTGTCACCTCACATCTGTCAAAAACCCTGCTGCATCTTCGTCAGCAGGCTCTGCATCATTTCCTGCCATCGGGGCTTGCGGAGAAATGTTTTTGTGGAAATAGGAGGCCGCGTGCCAAAGGCTCATCTGAGGAGACCAAAGATAATAAGCGCACACATGATGGAGAATTTCCCAGAGAGAGGAAATCATCAGGACAGAAGAGAATCTCTTCTCGAGTGTATTACATCATGGTTTTCAGAAACTTTCACAACTCTACTGCAAATCCCACCTTTTGTGCTTTCACTTTATCCTTTTAATATATTGTTTGTACAGAATCATGGAATAGAATAGAATTACTATATACAGACTCTTTATTTTCATCACACAAAAAGTACAACAAAACTGTACGCAATTCTATTCAGTGCAAAGAGAGTAAGCAAACTATTTTAATAAACTTTCTTTTTCGATGTAATAAGATTCAAAAGAGAATTCTAATAAGTAAATGTGAGTGTTTATATTATATATATATATATATATATATATATATATATATATATACATATATATATATATATATTTGTGCCTGTAAAAATACTGGTTGCAGTTGAACCTGAAAACATAACTTATTTATTGAAGTTTAACAACATTTCACATTAAAAATGCTGAATGGGAACACGTGTGCACTGCTTTTCCCCTTCTACTGAATTTCTGCAGATTAGTGTTTTTGATGTATTACTTATCGTCTCCTGAGCCCTGCTCCCAGAACATAGGATGGCTCTTGATCTGACCCATGTGCACTACTTCCTTCTTCCTTTTCCGTTATTCTCTGGCAGTGACAGAGTCCACACATCCCAGTGAGCATGATCACCTCTATTTAACCGTGCCTTTTGGCTCAGAGACACATAAACCTTGCAGCAGCAGTGATACCCAGCATTCATCTGTCTTTACTCTGACCAGTCATGAACATCATCTGGCTTTGCCTCCCAGCAGCGCTGCTCGTTACTTCAGCCTTGTCTGTTCAAATGACTGACATAAGGAACCTCAGAGGTAAGTTATTTCACATATTTTCTAATATGTACAAATATATATATATATATAGATTATTGTACTACCATATATAGTAAATATAAATATGCTTTTTCCAGTTTCCCCAGGATTCAATCAAAGTATTGCAGGAGTAATGCTGGTCACATCTTTAAATGAGCTCAACCAGCCTGAGTATGCTTTCAATGCCAGTGAAGCTCGCAGGCTCTGCTGGTCCTTTGGACTGAACATTGCTTCAAAAGCACAAGTACAGAAAGCTCTTTCTAGAGGTTTAGAAACATGCAGGTGAGACCAAAGTGAGAGAAAAAATCACCTCAGTATCACCTCTGAGTAATATAACGAGAAGCACCTAATGTAATATTTTGTTCAGGTTTGGATGGATTGATGAACACTTCGCAGTCATTCCCCGCATCCACCCAATTCCCAGCTGTGGCAGGAATAAGAGCGGCTTGGTGCCCTGGCGAGCCAGCGTAAAACAAAAGTTTGATGTGTTTTGCTTCAACGAGACAGGTGAGTAACTTTGCACCTGCATTTTACTTATGAAGAGACAAAAGATATTTAAAAAGTGATTGTGCATGCTGTTCACAGCTTTGTTATTCAAAGAATAAAACAGGTCTGCTGTATAGTCTATGTAAATAAGAATACATTAGTATTAATGAATACTCTTAACACAAACTTTGATTCTTTATTGTATTCGCATTGGATTTTAATTTGTATTCAGCAGCATTTTAGTATATTCCACATAACTAGGATGGGGAAAAAAAACAAAAAAAAACATTGGAGAGCATTTTTATCGAAGGTTTTTCAAATACATACAATACACTCCTAGCACTTTCCAAAACATAATCATCATTTCAAACAGGAGGAAGTACAAAAGAAAAGAAAAAATAATCAGAATTGTTTGAAAATCGTCTAATCTTTGCACAGATGCAGCGATACAACGAATGGATGAAGTAACTGACAGTCCTTTGAAGAGCACACATGGCGTGGGTCACACACACCACACCACAACACCACCATCCACATCTTCCTCCTCGACTCCTGAAACGCTCGACAGTGAGATAGAACCAGCCCGCTTTGCCAGCAGCTCACAAAGCTTTACTGCAGGTATGGGACTCGTAATCTGAACTCTGTCACAGTCAGTTAACACAGCACAAGACTAATAGACAGGCAAAGGCCTCGTTATCAACAGTGTGCATGTTTCATATTTTAGGAAAAGCTGTGCTCATCTTCTGCTCCTGTGCGCTTCTTCTGCTTATAACAATCATCCTGACATACCTCAAATTGTAAGAGCTTTTTTTTTTTAATAATACATAAAACACAATAAAGTTTCTCTTGTTGCATATTATTACATCTTTTTCCTGTCCATCTGTTAATAAAAAACAGAAGACGTTGCTCTCAGAAGTCAGACGTGAAAGAGCAGAAAGAGTACATCCAGACAGAAGAGTGGATCTGTGTGAAGACCCCTACAGAAACCAAGAAAGCTGCTGAGGAAGATGAGAGGATAGAAGTGGGCGACGACGCACAGTAAACGTTATTCTGATGAGAAACTGTTTGTGATCCTCGATTTGTGTTAAATTAAGAGACAGAATGGCTGTAACGTGATTTCTTTTTGTATTCTGTTAAATGGTGCATTTTAGCCACTGGAGGGCAGTGTTTGTAATAAAATGATTTTAAATACTCATACGGGTTTGGTGTTCTACACAACAAAAACTCATAATAACAGCTTTTCTGCAGGTTTACCCACTTCTTAAATCCACATTATTCTAGTTTTTACTCTTCAGTATCTCTCAAGCTTTTTTAAAAGTCACTGAAGCTTGTTTTAAGCAAACTGTTTGTTTGTTCTCTCATTGGTAACTCTAATGTCTGATATGGGCTGTGAAAAGTTTCTATGAGATCTTGTGGGCTTCCACAGCTTTGCCTTTGAATACTTGAGCATCGTCCCTTACAATTCAATTTTAGAAAACCCATCTGCTATTAATTTGCAATTAGTTAAGTATTGCTCTTTTAGTTTTAGTTTTATTGAAGTTTTTATTCCATCACAGCCAGCCAGAGGCACTTTTTACAAAATAAATAAATAAAGGTAAATGTAGATATCTTAGAGTGCAACATGCTTCGATTCTGTCAAATGTGAGGTCCTCTTTACTCGCTGTGGGAATTCATAGATTCAGCCTTCACTGCATCAACAATGAAGCTGAGTTCATTGCACAGCGTTTCGTGTCTGTAGGCCATCCGGACCTGGGCGACGTTGGTCTTACGGATATCGTTTCCTTCGGGTCCATCTTTCAGATAGTTCTCTCCCAGGAAGTGCATCTTATCCTTGCAAAAGTAATCACAACAGTAGGTGGAAGAAAGGATGATTAGATCTTGTGTGAGTTGACCAATGCCTGCTAAGACAGAATTTATGTTGTCTTTTTTCAAATGAAGGATGTGACCACACCTGGTGAGAAAACCCACTCTGCAGCACACTGTTCCTGGCTATTTCACACACATCACAGGTGCTGAACTTCCACAGCTGAGCTGCTATGGCGTACTCCTCCATCAGTGGTTCCTCAGAGGATACACAAATAGCAGATAAGCTTTATTCAGACTACAGAAATGAATCAAAATAACAAATACTGTATTAGTTAGGCAAACAATGGTTTTGGATCACTGAATGATGACCTGAAAACACAGTTTCCTGTAGATTTTTTATTTATTTATTTTTTTACCTTGGTGTAGTGGAACAGCATGGGATCATCTGTGGACAGGGACACACACAGACCTTTGTGCAGGAAGTCTTTTAGCGGGCTTTTGGAGTATTCCAGGAACAGGCCATTGTTGCTGAGTGGAGACATTGCAATTGGTACCTGGGCTAGGTAGTACAGGTACTGCAGCACTGGGCTCTGTAGGAAGTTTGACAGAGGTGCTGCTCGTGAACGTGAAAGATGGGAAAACACACAAATGTACACACTGTCATTGTGTGTTTTATCTTAATGCTGAGTGAGTTGGAGTCCGTACTATAGCGGTGACCTTTGGGATATTCTGCAGTTTATAAGCAATGCTTTGTGGTTTACTGGTTTATAACTCGGGACAGTCGTGAGTACCTTCCTCAGGTTGAGTCCATGTGAGATGTTGTCAGCAGTGAGAAAGGCAGAGACCAGATGAGTGAGTGATCCAGCTTCTCCACAGTGGGGACGGAACTGGAAGGTGTTCAGTCCACACTCTCTATACAAGACGCAGAAGAGTATAATAAGCAACATCACATAACAGCATTTAATCATCTTCATCACACCGAGTGCCGATCAGCTTTAAGCATCAAGTAGTTCAGAACTGGCTTTCCTGTAATTTATTAGTCACTCTTCCACTGACAGTTATACAAAGTGACAGAATAAACTGTCTTTTGAGGGCTGGACACACACTGCTAGGTCAGGGTCTAACATGTCCTACATCCATGTCAAGTCTTCCTTCATCTATGTGTTTACGAAAGAAAAAAGTATTCTTATTGTCACACAAAGGAGTTGTCAGTTATTCGGCAGGGCAGATACCTCTTAAGCTGTCTGTGCGTTTCCAAAATTAGAATATTAAAAAATGAATCAGCTTTTATTTTTTATGGTCTTCACTGCTGGTACAACCTTTCTGTACATCTGAGATAAAACATTTAAATTGGGGCTTAAAGCATGTCTGCAACTTCATCTTAACCCTAATTTCTTGTCTGTGTTTCCCCATCTAAAGATTAATCATTACAGGGTAGAGTAATACAGCTTTATATCATGATATACACATATAGTTGACATGTTTTAACTGTCTTTGCATTTTTCTCCCTTTCTGTGCAGAACTCTGAATTACCTTGGGTTTCATATACTTATATTGAGTCACCCATTTAGCAGACATCAAGTAAATTCAATCTGCCTGCTTCTGATACTTCACCGTACCTGGGGAATGATACTTACTTTCTGAGGTTGTTGAGGACTATGATGTTTGCGTACATGTGGAAGATGTAGTAGCTGTATGGAGGATTTTCAACTGAAGTCCACTGTTCTGGTTTTGGGCTCCTGAAGGAGAACATGTGATCGCTGTGTTTGGACTCATCGTCCACGCTGTCAAAGCCAGACACCTGCATCCACAAAAACAGTCATTTTCTGCTGGGATTTTTTTAATGAAGCCCGGCAGGTATTAATATTAAATGGTTATTAGTCATTTGTTTCCACAAATGTTACCAATCAACAGTCAGTTATTTTTATATTGTGCAATATATGGACAGACGTACTGGGCCACCAGCAGGTTACACCCACAGGAGCTTATACACCTGTGGCAATGGGACTAAAAACACCTGTACTTCAATATTAAGTAGTGGAACACAATACCTTTGCCCATACAGTGTATTTCTGAACAATTTTACATTTTATGAAGCCAGTTTATATTATAAAGACATGTTTTCATATTGATGCGTCATTATATTTTCATTGCCCTAATGGGTGCATCTGCTTACCACTACAGTATAGTCTGCTATATCACTCAACTATTATTATACTGCACATAAATGCATCTTTTGAAGACATGAAGTACATCTTTTTGTGCAAAACTGATCCTCATAATATTTGCTGAGATCTGTTTTGGTACAACAAATCTTACATATTTGAGGAAAATGTGAAGTTCTTTGTGTTTCTGTGGGTTGACTGTGGCCTCAAACAAAGGAAGGAATATGTTCTCCAGCATCTTGGCAAAATTGGGTATCAGCTTCTTTAGCTTGAAAATATCACTGCAACATAAAAGTAAATTTTAGATTTCACAAAATGCATTTACATTAAAAGCCTGCATTTTCAGCATGAAGCACTTACTATATTCTGGGCACTTGAATCATCCACCTTATGTTTGGAGAGTATAATTTGTGGTCAATAAACCACTTGGACAGACTGTACCACTCGTCAGGAGACCTTCCGTAGATGGACAGGCGTGGCTCTACATGCTGATACTTGCTCTCCTCCAGGCCATGGGCCACTTCCTATAAAAAAATGGTGAGAGGAAGAGTGCATCAAGTTTTCTCTGCATCACTCCGTCTTGAAATTGATGAAATGCTACAAATGATGATAGTACCTTTATGATGCAAGCAAAATACTCTCCATTAACAACATTGTCAGTTTTCAGGAAGATTTCGCGAAGCTCACTGGCTCCCACTGGGTTATACTTCGCATTGAACTTATCAAAGCGGTGGAAGGTTTGTCTCCCCTGTAAATGTAATAAATCATAAAGTGTGATTCAGAATCCCAGAATGATGCAAGCAGCAGAAAGACAAAATCTGAAATTCTTAAATATATTGTCTTAATGGAATATTTGAATTCAAAAGAATAGACAATATTTCTCACAGCATGTACGTCGAGAGAGTCCACAGTAAGGTCATAGGGGTCCTTGTTGAGGTGCTGGAAAACCTCTTTGAGTGTCATTCTTTGTCCACCCTTTTCTAAAACTACACGTTCTGCATCAGTCTGATACGTCTTCTGGATGAAGGTGAGCAGATGTTTCTGAGACATGCATGCAGCTGCATGAATGTGCGTGTCCACCTGCAAGAAAGAAACCGTATGTTCAGTCTGCACGCACTAATATCCTATATTTAACCCCTCCCAGTTGGGCATGCTCAGAAGGTATTCAGGCCCAGCAATCCAAGAGGCAACTAAAACAGATGTCTGAACCACCTCAACTAGCTTTTCCTTTCCAGATGGATCTCAGAGTGGAGGTGATGCTCTGTTGTGACAAAAGGAGCAGCAGCACTGAAAATGTGCTTCACTTTGTGCCAAAGATGCAGAACCAGCTCTTACTTTGGATGGTGTAATTGGTGAAGCTTCCCCTGAGGCTTCAGGCTCTGCCTCCTCTACAAACGACATTGCTGTCACATTCAGAAGTTCTTCAAAGTGCTTTTTGCCAAGCAATTAAATGATAACAGCTGCAGGTTAATCTGGGTAGTTTGCAGAGCATGCTTTAGTATCTACACTCACTTTAAAGTTCAGTCAGATGTAATGGTTGCCTCACTTCCCAGAGATGGAATACTAACCTTTCTAACATTGTAGAAATCTCTGTGAGGCACACGTTTTAATTCCTTGAGCTCAGCCATCTCATTGAGCATCTCATGGAGGTTGAATTTTGAACTCAAGAAATTTAGTCTCCTATGACAGTAGGTTTTCCTGAAAATTGAAAGTGACACTCAGTTCATTCTCTAAAAAGTGCAGAATGGATGATAACCGGTTTTTCAACCAGCATGTCTGCATAATTGTTTTGGAAACTTACGTGGGTCCATCTGCAGTCATGGCAAGCACATGACTCAGCTCTACAGCAAAGGTCTCCAAGTCTGGGTAAGGAAGGTCATGAGGCTGGTTTTGTTTGAAAGCCTCTTCATTATCATACACATAAACTATCCCATCCTTCATCTTCAGTTTATAATTTAGATCCTTGGGGATGTTGTCCATGCAGTAGGGATCCTCCCCAGCTTCTGAACATGGGCACATGTCTGGTGGTCGCAAAGGTTTTTCCATTACTTTCATATAAATTAGAACAAAGCATGTTTTTAAATTTTGTTATACATACAGCTCAGCTTCGTACATCATACCTGGAAGGACCTCATCTTCTTCGCTCCAGGTCGTGTTCTGAGCACTTCGTAGGAACTTGCTCGTCGTTCTGCAGAATCTGTGATAGGCTAGCTTTGAGTATTTCTCTCGAAGAAGCAGAGCTTTAAACAGATTTTTGGCGGCCTGATCATAGTCGTCCAGTGTGATCTGAGAGGAGGATGAGCATTAAACATAAATTCAAGTCTAATCCAATAGTAGTAATAGTGAAGGCTACACTGGATCATGGAGGGACACTGTGCAGTGACTGGCTGCTAGATTTTGAAGCAACAATGCTTTGACTGGCATCTAAATTCATCTTTTATACTTCAAAATGTAGACAGTTTTGCACTTTTAAGATTTTGAATTAATTCCTTCAGGAGGGTGGCAGGAAGACATGCAGTTGTCTCTACTTCCAATAATTCGATTTTTTGGATACTGCACACTTAAATCATGCTACATTCAATTTGAAGATATTGTCATTTCACATTTGTCTGAGTTTTTTTTTTTTACCATTTAATATTCAAATTCAAAATATTACATATGGGATGTATATGTATGTAACTACACCAGTTGGCACTTTCAACGAGAGTACTTACACCAGCACAGTAATCTCCACTAATAGTAACCCTCTGATAATCAGGGCAGTTTTCCTGCACAGATGAGCTGGTGGAACTGGGGGACATGAATGGTGTCACTAGGCGTGCCCAATCTGCATTGGCTGGGACTTGTAGGCAAAGTGACTTGGAACGAATCATCCTCAGGCTGTTCCTCCTGAAAAGTCAGCAACTTGATTAGCATTTGGTGCAAAGCTCACTTAAATGAACGAGTCTTTACCTAAAATCATGGTAAGATGACTCATTAAAAGGGGCCTATTATGCTCAGTTTTAACTTCACATTTATATCATTAGACTCTACAGAGCCGCTTTGCATTATTTACAGTTTGAACTTTGCACAATCTGTTTTAGTTCATCCCCCTTTACCCCCACCTTCCATTTTTATGGAAACGAAAAGATTTAAATAACAGGTGGGTGTGGCTTCAGTGCTAACAGTCAGAGCTGTGTGCCTAAGGAGACTATATTACATCATACAGAATCAAGACCACAAAAGAAAAATCAAAAGGAGCAGACTGAAAACTTTAAGTCTTGGCTCATGTATATCTAACACCACATAAATAATAAGCAAAACTGAAAATATACGTCTTATAAAGGGATTTTTGTTTTGTTTTTTATACTAGGATAATTTTGCTTGCATGAACAGACTGATCTGCGGTTCAGAGTCCAAGCAGGACTTACCTCTTAAGAGTCTCCTCTGACTGCTGCTCTGCCAGCTCCTTAAGCAGTTCATGGTCTTTGGCTTGCTGGAGGCCAATTGGGCAGTCCTCAGGCATCGTGAACATCGACAAGGCATTTTTGGTTTCTTCTTCTTTTAATGCCGATGCATATACTTTCTCTGCAAGCAACTGCGTCTCCTCCTCCACCTCACTCAGATTCACCTTTAGAAATTGACGAGGCATGTCTGCAAGAGACCAGAAGCATCAGTAAAATGGCCGGCGTCTGAAGTCTCTGACTGTAGAGTGCAAAGGAGGTCTGCAGTACTTGTCAGGACGTTAAATGCTCTGACTACTGTGTGGTGTTTTGTAAACAGGGAAATCTACCTGTGCACGTGTTTGGGGACAGGGCATTCATCATCGCAGGTCCTCTCTCGCCGCAGCAGGTAGACTTTATAACTATCACTGCGTCCAACAAACGCAATAAGTTGTTTATATTATAGTTACATTATAGCCGTTAATATCCCTGCTCTTATTTGCACAGTTTTTTCTTTTTCTGTTTTTAATAATTTTTTTAATTTTTAATAACTTACTAACTGTACTGTATTTTTTTCATTATGCTGCAAATTGTTTTTTGAATCTGCGTGCTCCATCTGCCTGTCACTTTGATGCTGGAACACCCAAATTTCCCCAGTAAGGGACAATAAAGGATATTTCTATTCTATTCTGTTTCATTATCCAACTATTGCACAGCATCACCGCCTAGAGAGTTCTGAGTGAACTGTTTGTTAAAATGTTAAAAGCTAAAGTTCATGTCATGCATGATGTTTTTAACACCTCTTATATAAAGGAATGCAGTCAGCGCAATGCAGTAATATTTAATATCATTATTAACTGCAGTAACATTAATATTAAGTCATCGAATTTTCACGATATTTTCTGCTCAATAGTGATTGCGGTGCAATTATAGCTTCTTCATTCATCAAGTACTTTTCTAGATATGCATGTATTTATTTATTTATGAATTATTACAAGTCATTTTATGAATAAATGTTGTATGAAAATGCTGCATTGTTGTGCTTTTAATGCCTCTTAGTATATTTTAAACTTGGGCTGAATTATCACACTCCTCCAGGATAACGTACATCCCTACAAAGTGGGTCTTAAAATTGAAAAATATGCATATATGTAAAAACACTTTCTCAGTTATATTTAGAATAACATCTGGAAACTCATGAACGTTGTTCAATTCAGATTAGATAACGTACTGAGACTTTATGGTACAACTTCCTCTCAAAGTTGAATGAAAATGACATTTTCTTCACTTTTGTAACCAAGAATTTCAAATTAAAGAGCATTCTTTGTCTTGTATTTTTGAGAAATACAATTGTTTATATTAAGAACTCACATAAGCTATTTACAGAAATTAACACCAGTTATTTTTTGCAATGTGAAGTTTTTCTTTTTTTAATTAGTGTGCACTCAAAAATGGGACTTTAGTACACACACACACACACACACCTCTAGGCAAATCAGAGTGGGTCGACCTGAAGACTTGTAAAGTTACAAGTTACATAAAAATAAACTACACTATTGTGTGTACTATACTTTGATATAAATAATGAACAGACCTGCATAAAATTCATTAAATCCCCACCAGACATATGTTGAAAGAATTTTGAATAACTTCCATTAGTTAAGTTAGTTCAACAACATTAACCAGATATGAAAGGAATGCAAGTCTTCTGTTAAAATAAACTCCTCTTTTTTGTCTCCTCTTTTGAATAGCAGTGATTCTCTTTTAGCTCTCATCAACACTACAACTGAAAAAAAAAATCCCTTATTTTAACTACAGTATATACACGCAATCTGTTTACAGTATATCAAACCAAAAACGTGACCTAACAGACAGTGTCTTGATTATCATTGTAGTGGTGAAACAACAACAGAGAAAGACTGCGTGGTACATTGTAATCTGAGGCGGCTTCTGTTCTGCCAGGGTGTTTCCAGGAAGCTCATCAATCAGGACACACAGTATCCTGAATGCATCACCATCACCGTGGGCCTTTATGGCTCTACAACAACACTTTGGAAAGAAAGACTCAAAGCCACTTGGCTGATGGGTTCATGAATCATTAAACTTCCTCTCTTGCCACACACACCTAAATAATTTAGATGAAACCCATGCTTTTGTTTCATAAAAAAACTGTAGTTCAGTGCTTCACAACGAAGGGCAGTGAGGATTAAACTGGGATTCCTCATTTCTGAGTGATTTCTTTTTTCAGGGCTACCTGTAAGCAAAAACTACTAAAGGCAACATATTTGTGTATAGAAAGGAATAAACAAAAAACTGATAAGTGTGAAAGACAAGACTAAGTATATGCATTATTTGGCAGACTTTGCACAAATTACAGCAGGACCTGGCCTGTGCTTGCAATACAGCCTAATGTTCAGTGTGCTAAACTGCCCTCGCCCATATATCAGAGTTAAATAGAGGAATGACCTACGATGTAGTCTTTGTAATAATTATATTAAAATGAATCAAGTTAAATGAACATGAAATAAAATATACATAAAGACGAATGTTTTTATAGACAGCAGCTGCTGAAACAGCCATGAATGCTGCCTTCAAACAACACCAACAACAACGTTAGCACCAAAGTTCAACCTAAACCTGACCTCAGGCCGGCCTCAAGCTGGCCTACATCCTTTTTAATAGCGTCTGCATGTCCATCGCCTTACACGACATTACATTCTGATAGGAGATCAAATTAAATCTGACCGATTCTGCACTCTGCTTACCTGACCGCTCACCTACCATCTGCACCGCATGACTGACAAAAGAGGGGGCGGGTCTGCGAGGTGGCTTTTGAGGAAAATCTGTGCCAGGATTTACCGGAAAGGTCGATGGGTTAACGAGGTAAGTCGAGCTTGAACTCGGAGTAAAGGGGGCTCTCTAGGTCACCGCGGGAGCTCATGCTGAACACACAGACTGGTCCATAGTTTCGGTTTAAAATCGTCTGTCTGTATGCTCTATCTGCGACAGATTATTTACTGGATAAATGTGTTCTATAGATTAAATCTGTTGAGCCGCATTTTACTAACAGCACTGCTTAAGTTTTTTGTTTGTTTCTTGCGTTGTTTTGGGCTCAGTAGCTTTCACTTCAGTGGGATTTACACACTCAGATGCAAAAATGCGTGAATGTCCTTCATGTTTGTTCCTAGTCTGCTCTCATGTCTGTTTGTCATTTGACGCGTTTGACGCTGCTGTCATTTCAGATAAAAGAACACGGGTTAAAAAAGCATCCGTGCGGGCCAATTCTGTAATTCTATCATTTGCATTATAACATGTCTGCCAAAAAATGACTGGCGATGTTTGAATGCGTTTTGCCCCCATAGACTTTTTTATGTTGATGAATAGAATTTAGTCGCCATGATTTAGAACGTTATTCTACCAACTCTGCGTTTTACATTATATTCAGATTTATTTAGTTATTTATTTATTGCGACTTCTGGTGACATCTTCTGCAGATCTCTCTTGAAAAATATATTTTTATTCCCAATGAGACTTAATCTGGATAAATAAATAAAAATATATTTCTTTGTTAAACATTGATTGCAGCGCCTACCCTGTGACAAAAATGTTCTCAGAATGACTTGTTATCATTCACGAGAGATATGTTTGCCAGATTATGGGTCAATAAGTCAAGAATCACTTTTCTTTTCTTTTCTTTTTCGACTCACAGTCATTTCTTATTTTTCTCAAAGTGAAAACTGTATATTTATAGCAGAAATAACTTAAGTAAATACAGTAAGATGAGTCTTTTATACTAAAGTGTACTTAATAAAGACAAAATGAATGGTCTAATATGTAGTAATGATATTTAGAATGTGGTAACTGATGAATGGGGCATCCAATCCAAATCTACTGCTGAAACCTGGACATGTTAACCTGCACAAAACCCTGAAAATAATTTTTAAACCCACCTGTTCTAAAGCACAAGGCTGGCCTGCTTACTATTTGGCTATTATGTTTAGTCTAGCACACCAAATATCCATTATAATAAGTACATTTAATCCTAACCTTTGGGTAATAATACCAACATCTACTCATTGTTTAACAAAATTTGAACTGTTTACTTTTATTTAACAGGAGATGTAGGCTTTTTTTTCTTTTTTTTAAAAATATTTCAACCACTTTCAGCTGGAATTTTGGATTCTTCCCCTTTTAAACTTTTACTTGCTATTTTTATCAATTTGGATTCCTTTCAGGTTCCTGTTTCTCTTTCTTATGATTTCCTTAAGTTAACTTTCTCATTCAAAGCTGCTGTGGTCCTATACACTGACACCCATTTGGAGCTGCTGAAGCCTACAGCACTCTGTTCTGGTAAAAGCTGTATGATCCAATCATGATCATGCAATCACGGCTGTGGGGAGAATAAAAAAATGGCGTGTGGTTTTGGAGAATTGTTACACCTATGCCTTCTATAGATAGTGAGAGCTGCTATGATGTGGTTTGGACACAGTGGCATTAACAAAAGGACAGCAGGTGGAAGCTGGAAGTGGAAGACTTAGAAGATGGTAAGATGTTTTTCAGTGGGAGGGACAGCTCAGGTCGAGCAGTCTGGAGACAAAGTTAGAGACAAGATTGAGGATGTAGTGAAGAAGGACATGCAGAGGGTTGGTGAGACAGATGATCTGCTGTAGTGACCCATAAACAGAGCAGCCAGAAGAAGATAAAGAAGAAGCTTACACCATAGCAACCTCACAACCATTTAACCTGTTGTGCTTACCTTATCTGCACAACAGCCATAGCCTTATCTGAACGTGTCGTCATCTCAAGTTGGATTCTAAAGAAGGTATGCGCAGATTCAGCGATACCTTAAGAGATGCTGTCTGCAGTTTAGGAGTCTACCATCTCTTTCTATTTAAAGGAGCCAGTGGCATAATGTTGGCAGTGCTACTAGTACTGTGAATGTGTTAAAACTGGCCGTCAACAAAGGGAGGGTTTCAGTCAAAGTCAGACATAGCCTGCTGCTCTTTTTCACTATTCTGCTTTCTGTCCATTGGGAACACATGCTCTCTGATACAAACACACAGCTGTGTGTCACCTACTGTACGGTGTGCACACACGGAAATGGCGAGAGGAAAACAGACTCCTGCTTGTATAACCACCAGAGTCCTTTTTAGTCATTAATTCACAGTCTTATGAATGTGCTGGAAAAAACTGGACCCCTCCTGATATTTCATATTTTCATAAGTCACTATCCTCCGTCACTACTCAGTAGATATTAAAACAATAGACAGACTGAGCTTTTTGGCAGTACATTAAAATAATTTTCATATTATTCAATTCTGATGCTGTTGCACACGTGTTTATTAGATAACAGCAATTGAAAACAGGTGTGGCACAATTTCTGAGCACCAGAAAAGGTTTGTCCTCAGGTAGACAATGTTTATAGGCTAGTGACTTTAACTTCTAATGTTATGAAAGTATTTGAGAAGATCATAACTCAAAGGTTATGTAAAGAGGTTGAGCCATTTTTGGTTAAGTATCAGTTTGCTTATATCTACAATAGCATCAATATTCTATTAATTCATTTGTTTTTCTGTCAATTAAACCATAAATGAACAGCTCGTGACAGAATGACAGATATGTTTGTTGAGAAGATTTTTGAGGTTAAATGGGCCTTTTCTTTATTATTTATTTATTCTAACATCAGCGTGCCCTTGTCTCGATTTGTGTTGATGTCATTTGATAAAACAGTTACCTGATCCAGGGTTATTTTCTCTTATGGGAGGCTTATGTAGTCAGCCTGATCCCCTGTATGAACTGTGAGTTCAAAGCAAAGATGATGATCATATCCGTTTGCTAGGTTTTTAAAATAAAAAAGCAACAGATACATATGCATGTAATATATTCATATTATGATTAGGAGTCTATATTATATACTACACCACTGCATATTTAAATTTTTAATGGAGGCTTTACTGATTCATTGTTTTATCTTTTAAAGTAGATTGATGTTTGTTTCCTTACGTTAATAAAACTAATTGTATTTATAATTTTAAGATATTTAGCAAATTACTATGAATATGCCTGCAGCTAACTTCCACTGCACCGCTACACTGTGATCAATCTGTCGCTTAAATTACAAATGTTTGCAATCTATCTGTGACTCCTCAGCGCAGGAAAACATTTTGTTCTAGATCGTAAGAACCTTTCAGATCGTGTGTCTGGAAACACTGGATCAAATGTCCGAGAGTGGTGTTGGTCTGCAGGCAGCATTATTAGACGCTAATGTGAAGAGTATTGTAATGGTTCTCGCACTGGACTGTGCTAATGTGGGTCTGTGCACCCTCGTATTTGTGAGTCTGATTTAAAAGCACTATAATGTGGAAACATGTATCATCTCCTACTACTTGTGTAAGACCCCTAGGAGGTTTCAGGAGGCCATTAACTGAGCACTCGCACACCTATCTCAGATTCAGCTCGCTATGTTCTGCTGTCTTTATCGTTCAAAAAAAAGTTTCTCAGACACCTCACTGCTGTGGCTGACTGAGTCCCCAAATTGGTTCTTTGTCAATGTCACATCTGACAGGGAGGCCAATGACACAAGAGAAAGCCATTAACCACATTGCAGAGAGATAGACATGAGCGAGGGGGGGGGGGGAGAAAAGGACTCACTCTTCCCTAAGCCGGGATTTGAGTGCTGTTTTAAAAGAGGTGTGTCTTCTCTTCTCATCTTTCTCAGTGGCCAGGGTCTGGAAAACAGTACAGATAAAAAAAACAAAGCACTCAACTACTAATATCAAGCCGCTCTTCTTTCAGCAATTCTATAACACTTGTCAGATAGACTTTCCCGTAAGTCTGTGTTCTTTTTATGCATCAGTGGTTTAGATATGGATACACATAAACTTGTTACGAGTGACAAATGATCGCATACAGTGTAACAAATCTGTATAGAATTTGTTTCTCCCCGTCAATATCTATATGACGGGGAGAAAAATGGATACAAACGTGAAGACCTAGCAGGAAAAATTAAAGTGATTTTTGCCTTTCAGTCTTTATGATGGTGGCCATCTCAGCTACTAGACTAGTATGTCGAATAAGTCCACTCACCTCTTCAGGCTCTGCTGTGTCTGAAGTGAGTTGAAACTGTGCTCAAGGTCTCTCAGAAACATCTAAGTCATGCTGTGCTCTTGTTGCTGAGAAAGTATTTGATTTCTCACCCACCAGCCAGCAGCACACATCGCTCCATCCTTAACTCTTTCATGGCCAAATCTTAGTGCGAGGATATGAGCTAAAACCGAATCCTGAAGTCTGCCATTAATGGACCTTCCACAACTTTATGAGGCAGGTTAATATTAGTAGTAATTACATTCACAGCAGCTCAGTATATGAATTGTTAGGTTTTCCCCCAAATGTCTCGCTCCTTTTTTTTAGAGGCAGAGATGTCCTCTTGTGGTTGATTTGTTGCACTGCAGGATATTTTGCCGAGAAGTGGCATGGCACACACATCACATCAGCAGTTCTCAAACTTTTCATAGCATGTCTAACTTCAAGAAGCTAGGGAAAAGGTGTTTACAATCCCAAACTCACTCTTTTCTCCAATCACTGATGAAAAGTGTGTACTACACCACAATTGAGAACCACTGCATTAGATAAACACGTGGACCTACAAAGAAAGTAATGGTTTTCACTAAAAGGGGGTATTTTTTTAAAGCCTGTAATTGTGCATTGACTTAATTTGCTATAATTTCATTTTCTTAATAAATTTACATAGCATCCATCCAAAGATCATCCAAAGAGAGAGTCTTCTGGTTGTTATCATGTATGAATTTTGGCCTCAGGTTCTTGTGTTTACCTGACAGTAGTGGCAAACATTGTCCTTTTCTGCTGCTATATCCCGTCTGCTCCACGGTTTGATATGTTATCTGTTCAGAGCTGCCCTTTTGCTTACCTTCTTTGTATTGAGTGGTTGTTTGAGTTATTGCTCCCATTCTATCAACTTAACCTCCTAAAACCCAAACTCTTTCATGGCATGCATTTTTCATTTCTCTTTGCTATTGTGACTTTATAGTGTTTGACAAAACCATCCTAGGAGGTTAAACTCTCGCCGTGCATCTCTGGTACCAACAAGGTATTTTCACCCAGAGAACTGTCGCTCACTGGATATTTTCCCTTTTTCAGAACGATCTCTGTAAATGGTTGTGTGGGAAGATCCCAGAAGATCACCAACAATCATGTTAGGTTTAAAGTCACTTTAATCACATTTCTTCCTCATTCTGATGTTCAGTTTGAACTTCAGCAAGTTTTCGTGACCATGTCTACAAAAATGCATTGAGTTGCTGCTATTTGACAGGCTGTTTAGATATTTGCATTTAGAAGCAGTTGAACTGGTGTATTTAATAAAGTGGCTGTAAGTGAATACTGCACAACTCCTCACATCGCCTCACAAGAGGACTCAGATTTACTGGTGTAACCACAAACGGGTCCAGTCCCAGATTTAGACTGATAGTGGTGGAGATTATGAGGATAATCCTCTCAGCTCAGGTTGGCTTCAGAGGCCTAGCTCTTAGTCTTGGGCCTGTATCATTTTGATTGACATTATTGTTATCAGATAGAGTGTTCGCCTGTCCCCTCTCCTCTCAGCAGTGCCTCAAACAATGAAAGTATGTGGATCTCATTGTTACCATAATTCTTTTCTGCATTTTCCAGATGAAAGTCATTTGGATTTGGGTATTAAATTTCAAATAGTGAGTGGATCTTAGCTGACAACAAGCAGGACCTAAAATAATTCTCATGATAGCTCTTTGAGTTTAATAGCAACACCTGGAGTTTAGTCTGCAGTAAGCTGTGAAATGTCTGTAAGGTTTTTTACCAGCTGGTCTAGACTCATCAGTTTGCTGATGCATCACCATGCCACAGTCAGACTGGTGACGCCAGTGACAAAACGTCTCTGGCGTCACCAGCTGATTGGCTTACTGAAGGAGTGACACCGTTACATGGTTAGAATTCTATTCTTAGAGTGATTTTGCAGTGATGAGGAACACTTTACAGTTTTACTTCCTGCAGGTTTTTCCTTTTGTCTTGGAATTTAATTCCCAGACGAAGTGTAAGTAAATTAATATTTAAGAAATCCATCGTTTGATTTACCACTAGATGGCACATTTGCTTTGCTTCAGTTTTATTGCACTATGTGTGGCTCTTTTGCTATTCTGTAATTTGTGGTTCACGTTTTGTCTTTAGTTACTGTTCTATATTAATTATTAAATGTATCAGTTGTCTATACTTCAAAAATAGAAAACAAATCTAAATCGTTCAAATGAAAACTTTTTACAACAAAAACTATATTAAATGGCCTGTATTTATATAGCGCTTTACTAGTCCCTAAGGACCCCAAAGCGCTTTACATATCCAGTCATCCACCCATTCACACACTGGTGATGGCAGCTACATTGTAGCCACAGCCACCCTGGGGCGCACTGACAGAGGCGAGGCTGCCGGACACTGGCGCCACCGGGCCCTCTGACCACCACCAGTAGGCAACGGGTGAATTGTCTTGCCCAAGGACACAACGACCAAGACTGTCCAAGCCGGGGCTCGAACCGGCAACCTTCAGATTACAAGGCGAACTCCCAACTCTTGAGCCACGATCGCCCATTCAGTTGTTTTTTTTTTTTTTTTTTTTTTAAACTGTGAATGCTCACAATCGGGATAGGCAGAACTTAAATTTGTAATCTAATAATATAAAAAAGGAAGGTTCTCACCCAACACTGTTAATTAATAATTTCATTCAGCTGACTAACCTAAGTGAATAAATAATACCAATTTAAATTGTGCCATAATATTGCAGTTATGGCCGTCAAATATCTCTAGATGGCAATAGAGGACACATAACACCGCTGTGATCCTCACTTTGTTTCTACCTGCACTTTGAACAGCTGTAATATGAATTTCCACTAAATTAAAAGCAGGAATCTTATCATTCAAATTACAAAGAAAGAGTAGTAATAATCTTTGAGCTGATATGAAAGACCCATCTTTTATTCCCTCTGTGATTTAAATGAGTGTTAAAAAGTGCACATTTCATTGTTGTGAATACTTCTGAATATATTAAATGGTTTAGGAGGGGTGAAAATGGGACATCTGAATGATTTAAATCTGGTTCGGTCTTTGTTGTGCTGGAACGGGAACGTTTTGATCGGTGCCGTGTTTGAGTAGCTTTTGGGATGATATGGAAAGAATGTTAAACCGGAACCCCCCGCATCAGCCGACTTGTGTCCCAAACATCTTCCATTGAACACAGATGTAGCCAAAGCCTCAGCCTCCTCCAGTGGCTTCAGGGCTGCTCTGTGGTGTCGAGAGAGCCAGCAAATGTGAGCTGAACCTAGCAGGAATGTGCCTGGCAACCTGTCTGCCCTTTTTTTTTTTTGAGTGGGATCATAAATAGGGGGATGCAGCAAGAGAAGGGAGGGGGGCTCTAATGAGAACCTTTAAACACTTAACAGAGTCCAGGTGCTCTTTGTTTTGCTGTAACAGTCTGCCCTCAGACAATAGAGTGCCACTTTGAATTCACACGAGCCAGGAGCACAAAGAAAGGAGAGCCAAACAATGTTTAGATTTTGTATGCAAAATGTTTATTGAATGACATTATTGCTGCGACACAAATAAAATAGAACACATTTACAAATATATAATATACCTCTAAAACAGATATCCTATTACCACAGTTTGCAAGAGTAATGACAAATAGCTACAATGCCCATATATATTTCTTCCTGTACAAAAATAGCTCTATCTGTATAAGTACTTTACTGTAACTCCTATGTAATATTTAAATAAAGTAATTCATATTTACACATACCTGCAATAAAAACAAATATGGATTGCACTTGTGTTTTTTTTACAAACAATAACATTTCAAGTATATTTCAGTCCATTAAGAACTGGCACGTATATCACATAATCTAAGGCATTTTTCCCTTATACAGTGTCCAAAACTTGATATAAACTGATAGCTTTAGAGCTGTGGAGCCTATCTTCGTGTTTGGCATTGTGATGAAGATGTCTTTTCCTGATGATTCATTTGACTTTAAGTCCAAATGGAAAAGTGCAGACAAGTACTGACAGTTTCATGGAACACAATGGCACAAATCCTTAAAGGATAGCACTTATCAAAGTCTTGGCCTTGAGGAATAAATGTGTTAAGTCCCAGAATATTAGAAGAGTCCTCCCCCTTGATCGAGAGGATGAGTCCACTTTGCCAGGTATTAGCACTCTTCCTCTTCCTCTGCCATGCAGAGAGCAGCACCTGTAGTTTGCTCCATGCTGTGCCATCCAGTGTCTATAAGCAGCTGCAGTTTTTCTTTTTTCTTTGAAAGTTGTACATTGCTGAGCTCATTGCAAGGCTCGGGCTTTGGACAAACTCAGCTGCAGCCAGTTTTGCTCTGATTCACTGACTCAGTCCTCCAGCCTGGAACAAATGTGCTGGAGCATACTTGGCTGTAGTCTGAGGCACTTCAAGAATTTTAAAGCAGAGCGCACAGGACACTACTCCTTTACTTTTGTTCCCAACTCCCTTTGCAAAGTGGTGCTCATGTCCGTCTGAGGAGGGCCTCAAGCTTGTGAACTTGTGAGTCAACCGTGCTCCACACGGGCCTCAGCCTGCCCTTCTCTAGCCTTAGTGAGACTCTGTATGATGGAAGGGAGCGACGCCTCCGGCCATATCCGTGTGCGCTAATTTTGTGGGCAGGTGCATTCCCGCCCCTTAACTTGCCCATCTGGTGCAGACGATCTGCCAGGTCGTGCACTGTGCAGGTACCCAGGGAACAGCCTGAAGACCTCTTGGTCCGGACGTGGATGTCAGTGCTGGAGGACAAAGGGAGAGGGCATGAGTCTATACTGTTCAATCCTGAACTGTTAATAGCTGACTTTGGATTTCTTGAATTTATATTTACTTTATAATAAGACTGTCAGAATTGCACGATCTTACCTGGAATGTGGCAACAATGCATCCCTGATGTCTTCTGGTCTGACAAGGTGCTCAGCCTCTGCTCTCTTCTCTACTGATATGGTGTCAACATCTCGCCTCAGTCTGCTTCCTAGCCATATGCTTAGCCTGTAAGAGGAAGGGGAAAAAATGCCATTAGTCCAAGGTAGATAATTGAAATGCTGAGTGTCACACCCTGCCTCGGGTTCAAATGAAAATCATGCCTCAGTTAACTCACCTCTTTTTCAATTCAGGATTCACTTCAAGTTCCACACAGTGTGCTACTGTTGCCAGCAAACAGCAGCAGATGAAGGACTGGAAGATCAATTTCATTTTGGCTCCTGTTTGGAGAAGGAAAAAAAAAAAATCAATAGTTAGTTACTCGTACATTTTTATTAATATTTAACTATACAAATTTCCTGCTGTCCTTCTGTCCATGCTAGACTCCTTCATACTGTAATAAGTGTGCTTGCTTACACAAGAGTCCAAAAGCCAAGTTATTTGCACATATCATTCATTTATTTAGAAAGTTAAGCTAAGGTCAGATCTTGCTGGGCTAAGTAAACCTACAACCATGCTTTAGGCCCCTGGCCAGTACTGTGAAGGACACAGTCTCCCATTAAGCAGGCAAAAATAGTTCACAAACAAATGTAATTCAACTCAGTCACCTGATTAAATAGAACAAAACAGCAAAATTATGTGCAATAATATGATAAACAGCACATGGTATGCTGCCCCTGTTGGATGCTTTGCACCTTAAAGGCAACTCCTTAACAGACGCACACATTAAGAGCTGAACTGCTTATATAACCAGACAGATAACCTGTTCTTGTCTCTACACTTGTGCCCTGACCTCAAAAAAGCAAGGATAAAGCCATCAGCTAGTGGCATAACAAATCTAAGCAATGTCTATTTTAAAGGCAAGTGCACATACCTTAGTCTCTGTTCTTTAGTTGGATGAGAAAGCTCTTCTTCTTCTTCTAGAATCAGCTGGGAAAGAGTACTCCACAGGTTTCTTGAGATTGCTTCTAGTTCTGTAAGGCAGCTGTGTCACTCTGCTAATAGCTCCTACACACCAGACGGACAGCCCTTTATACAAAAATTGTAGGAGGGGCTAATGAGTGACACACTCATTCTCTCATCCTTTCCCCCCCACCCCATCCAGTACACTACTGCTGCGCTGTTGTTCATGTACTACAGCAGTTAAAACTTCAGGAATGCATTTGAAAAAGCATTAAACATGAAGCATTAAAGGAAATTTAAGAGTTGCTGTCATTGTGTTCTTCTTTCATGCTTTCAGTGAGTCACAGCACTAGATTTTTTCTTTTCTTTTTTTCTTTTCTTTTTCTTTTTCTTTTTGCACCTCAGCATGACTCTTAAAAATAAAATAATGTTTGTTTGTTTGTTTGTTTGTTTGTTTGAATTTAAGTGTGTGTATAACCAAATGGGTAGTCATTATTTATGTAAGTCAAACAGTGCACTCACTGTGCCAGTAAACGTACAACATGTTCGCGTCAGATAGCTGCTTTCTCCAGTGGGTGTTAATCACAGAAAGAAAAGAGCTTTTCCTTTGTGGCTGTAATATTTGAACTTTAGTTGTAATATTTGGACTTTAAGGTCACACGGCTATAGTTTTTGTTAATGCTCTTTTCAGTCCATCTGGCTAATTGTTTGAAGTAAAATTTAAGGAATGCTTCATCAGACTCCTTTTCAGGGCACTCCCTGATGTGCTGAACTTCCACATTAGCTTGAGAATGTACTGGATGATGAATTTGAGACGTTGAAAGAGACACTGAACATAATAAGGGATTAAATAATACATGTATTCCCAACTATAAACAGAGTATGCTCTATGTTTTTGTTTGTAAGAGGCAAATATTTGACTATGGGCTTACCACAAATTTATTTAGATAAATGTGAAATGGAATTTTACAATTAACTAGAAATAAAGTTACAAAAGAACTGTCACGTGTGAACAATATTAACTCAGTGTGCCAGTGTGTGTGAGTAATCTCACCTCACTTTTCACCTTAGGAATGCAAGTTCACACAGGTGATACCAACATGTCTCATTAGTTTGAACTTTATTATATTTATATCTTTTTCATTATAACTCAAAATTTGCATGTTGCTTTTACACGAAAACACAGGAAAATGTTTTAGATTTCCACAGCGCGGAAAATCAAAACTGTCTGTGGGATTCGTGAGACAGATGCTTATTACGAGCCCCTTAGGGAGGACGAAAATAAATAAATAAATCACATAAAATTGCATAAAAAATAACCAGCTGGGGAGGCTAAGACTTTGTTTATCTCATCTCACTGAGCCACGGCTAGTGAAGATCTAGTGTGTGTCTGTATTTGAGATGAGCACAAACAGGTAATATGCACCCAAGAATGACCCTGTGTGTGAAATGCTGTAAATACCAACTTTTCTCTTTTTTTTTCAGAATAGAAATTCCAGTACAGAAATTTCCACAAGGCACTGGATATGGTGTAAATTAACATTGCAGAGAAGGTCCAAGTATTTCTTTCAGTTTTGATACTTGTTTCACTTTCAATTATGGGGAAGAAAAGCTCAAACTGAATTAAAGACGATGTAACGCTTGAAATTCCCCTGTAGCGCACCAGCATCCTGTAATTCGTATATCATTATAATTAAAAACTTTCTTGAGTTTATTTATAACTCAGACAACCTCATTCTTTGGTGTCATATTTCAAACTAAAAAAAAAATACATAAATGCCAAACACATGTGTTGTAAACCAGCGAATGTTTTGCAAGCACTTTGTAATGATAATTGCCTCCAGCGGACAAATAATTCCCCTACCAGAGTTTACAACAAGAGATGGTGCAATCATGACAACAAAACTCCTCTAGTGCTTTTTGGCTCCTTATATAGCAATCTTTTGAAAGTCCTTTGTGATGTTGTCCTGGTAAGATGACCCGACAGTTTTTGTACAACCTTACAGTTTAATGCATGAGTAGGTCTGTGTGTCAGAAAAGCCGAGCAACAGTTGTCATGTTTGGGAGGAGAGGGAAAAAAAGAGGCTGTCAGTCCCCAAAGCACAAATTGCAAAGGTAAGTCATAATTATTACCTTGAAATATCCATTGTGCTGTGGGGTCTGTTTACATAATGATCATTCTTGTGTTGCGATAAACACTTTATAAAAAAGGAGTTTTAATATGTTCTGCCACAGGTTCAACTCTTTGACTACCTGTGTCCTTTTTCTAGCAGATGAACAGCACGAGGGGGAAAAAAAGAAGAAGAGAGAGGAAATTGCTTGCTGTCTTCCTGCTATTGTTGACAGCAAAGGTGGTGGTGGTGGATGCCTGTCTCTCTCACTCACATATTACTCATCGACACGTGCTACTCGGCTTGTCCTTTTCTCTTTTTTTTCATTGATACTAAATATGTTGCACAAACACGATATTTGACCCCTTTTTTTACACAAAAACAACTAAAAAAATTAATGTTACATTAAATTTGTACGTCTATGGAATAGTCCCTGCATGGGGATTTTTAATTTTTGCAGTTGGTGTTGGAGTTCGTAGCATAAAAAGTAAAAATAAATCAGAAAATCCAGTTTTAGCTTCAGACAGAGCTGACTAGTGGCCAATGTGCACTTAAGGTTAAGGGTTTGTACACACTCCACTGGTTAAGAGATGTTACATCACAATCACCATGCTAAAAAAAGAGCATAGCATGGATAATAAAACAGCATGTGGTGATATAGTAACATGGAAACTTCTGCTGACTAAAAATCTGATGCAAATATTTTACATTACTAAGTGAAAGTGAGTGTGTGTGTTTCTTTTTTAATTGTTTGCATTTTAGAGCAGTTCTACTGTATATATCTTGTCTCTTCTGTTTTCCATTTATTTTATTCCTGATGTCTTTACTATTTTTTTCCTGCACGGTTGGCTGGAGCACCCACGTTGTACATGTGCAATGACACTAAAGGGCTATTCTATTCTATTCTATTCTATTCTATTCTATTCTATTTACAGAGTCTCTAGCAAATCCAAGAGTGGCCTAGATAAAATTCCCTATTAGAATTGCTTGGTTTCTTTTCTGTTATTACTTACAACTGTGCCATGAGCTGACTAATGCTGTGATATGAGGCCGTTCAAATAAAAATAATTTTCCTAAACTTCACACAGTTATAGCAAAATATAGTATTCTTTTGGTTTTGGTGGCTGTAGGTTTGGTTGCCCTCGATTTATAAAAAGAAACAGTGCTTGAGGGCCAAAACGAGCCTCTGCTGGAGCACAGAGCTGTATTTGTAAACTCGAGAGGGCCCACGCCCATGGATGTATCCCGCTCCTGCACGCAAGCGCAGTGACACTCCTTCTGTCAAACATGGCTGTGCTTTGGAAGAAGGAAAAATGCTGAATTGTGTTGGTAAATCTCGGGAAAAGCGGCAGACATGGCTAGATTGGCTGACTATTTTACTGTCGTGGGATACGATCAGGAGAAAGCCGGTAAGTTTGGCTCTCAGATTGAGCTGGCGGAGCTGAGGTTTATGTCCAGGCCGTCAGTCAGTGTGTGTGTGATGATGTTGATGCTAGATAGCATTGCGCTAGCTTAGCCACACGGCTACAAGGCGAGACTGGGAGATACTTTTTCTTCCTTTTTGGTTTTTACCCCCTCCTCCTCAACCAGCCACACGCTCAATCCAGCGGGCGTGTGTTTACACAGAAAGCACACGCCTGATGTTAAGTCACCAGTGGATGTTTACACACGAGGAGTTGGGATATTTGACTTGGATCAGCTGAAACTTCTCGTGGATTCAGAAAAAAAAATCTGTCACATCCTGCCCTGTTGATCGTGAACCTGTTATCAGGTCTAAGGGGCCATTCAGCCACATAAAACCAAAATCTAGCTCCTCCTTTATCATATTTGTGTGCTTACTCAAGCCAGGTCAGGATTGCTATTGGTAGCCGGTTTTGCTTCTATGTTGTGTATTCTTTTTTTTGGGGGGGGGGGCGCTTGCTGTTGCACCTCAGCTGTCCTGCATGCTCTGTTTCCGGTCTGTATTTACCCGCTGTAGCCACATTTGTCAGCGAGTTGTTGTGTTGTATTTATTTATTTATTTGCTGGAAGAATGCTGAAGTGGTTCATGATGGGCGTAACATTATACAGCTGCAACAAAAGGGCAGTGCCTGCTCTGGGCCAGTGTCCTTTTCCCTCCTCTTCCCTCTCCACTGTTGTGGGACAGGAAGCTCCTCATGCTTCCACTTACAAGCTGTACCTCAGGTCCAGCCTCGCATTCTTTTCATCCAAGACAGGAAACAGCTTTGCACACATTTCCAAGCATTCATAGAAAAAGCCATGAAAACATCTTGGCATTGCACGCATTGTTCGTGCTGTGCACAGGGCATGAATGGTACTACAGTTTATCACTTCTCATGATGCACTGTTATCCTGTGAAAGTGATGCATAATGAGCTGCCTGGAGAAAGTTTAAAAAACTGATCTAATCTGCATTGAGGATATAAAAGAAAGTTTCCCGGCCACTTTTTCAATGGCATCCGTTCAGTGCCATGTGCTTTCAGAAGGGGGCTGGAGCAGCTGAATCCCCTCAGTCACCATCGCTTGCTATGCATAATAGGTAAACAGTGCTTTTCATCAGCTCTGTGCACCCCGGCGCCAACTGACAAATGAATATTTTGTGCTCCGGGGACAAAATGTTCCTGGCGTCACCCGAAGAATCTGAATGGATTCACATTCAGATGGTCTCGCCACAAGAAGACGCAGGGGCCACGAGTTAAGTCTTTTCTTTGCCTGCCTCCTGATGATGAAGAAGTTAGCTGCAGGGAGAGAGAGGGAGCTGTAAAAATCCACTAGCATGAGTTGTGGCTGATTATGTCTTATCTCTGTGGAAGCCTCTCTGGGGGACAAAAATATTCCTGAAGTCCTGACTGAATTGTATTCCTATCGGGTGATGGTTTGGACACCAGTCCTGCAGGAACGCCCGTGTCTGTAAGCAGCAGAACTTGAAAATCGCACTGCCTTCTATATTTGTTAGGAAAATAAACAGATGAATTCTCCACAGCGATGACTTGAGTGAGAAGAGTGTTTTCATTGAAGGCATGCTATTCACGGTAATGTGCAGCAGCTTGTCTAGACGGCAGATTTTTCCTGGCCACCTCGCTCATTAATTCAAACCAGGGATCCCTACATGGGTCCTCATTAACCCTCCTGTTCTGTGCTGGCATTTGCTCCACTGCCCTGACCCACTTCTCATTGTTAGATTACTACGAATGGATCTGCTAGAAATAACACAGAGCCCACAATCTGTTGAGTTTTAGGCTGGCTCACAGTTTGTAGTAAAATTAGACTCCAGCTTTTAAAATAATGAATTGCTGTTGGTTATTATTGTAATAGTATGACATTAATGCTTTTAAAGTCAGGTAAGTATTTAAATTGGTGGCAGTGGAGCTTTTCTAATGCAAGCTCATGCATGCAAGTACGTAAGGCTGAAGTTGCAATACCATACACTGTATTTTTTGTTTACCATAATTCCACATGTATGCTGTTGTTTGTTACTTAGGTCTGCTTTTTGTTTTTCTTTGGAATCGCATGACCCAGTTTCAGTAACTTGCTTAAATTGCTGTTTTATTTCTTTTCTGTGTCCCCTGAGTGTCAACATAAATCCAGCTAGACTATTTGTGATATTTTCATTACCAGGCAGATGACCCAATTCATGAAATATAGTTCAGATCACACTTATTGTGCGATTGGTCCACCAGACTGAAGTGATTTAAAACAAGCAATAAAACACTGAAGTTTGGCCCCTTCTAAATCCAGAGTTTGTTGCTGTTGGTTGAACCTATAGCTGGCACACACTTTTGTCATTTACGTACCTCTGAAATATAAAAAATTATGTGCAGTCGTCAGTCTGATAGCAAGGAATATAACCGGCAGATTCCTCTTTTAGAAATTGGACCTGAGTCTGTGTCCCTGGGGGCTAGTGTCATGAGCCATAAACCCTGGAATTATTTTCACGAATGAGTTGGAATGTGAAAGCGCCTCGTTTGAAGGATGCAGCCTGTATCGAACCCGCAGTGTATCCTGGCTTTTTCCTTTTGCATTAAGGCGCTGTTTCCCTTTACTGGCAAAGGTTTATATACGGTTTGGCATGCGGTTCCCCATAAATTGCAATTTGCCAAGTGAAAAAGAGGCATCTGCCCAGCTGCTTTTCTGAAACAATTTATTGGTGGTGTACCATCACTTTTTATTGAATCAAACTGCTTTTGGAATGTGTTTCACAGACACAGAGCCCAAACTCTACGGTCTGGATTTTCGAGTTTGGACATTGGGCAACGGCTTATGTAACAAGCACAGTCCTGGAAAAAAACAAAACAAAGAAAGAAGACCTTCCATAAGAGCAAAATACTTCTATCTACTGCTATCTTTTAAAGATAGGATAATGCTATTGGTACCCTGATAGATGCAAGTCTGCAGCTTTAGATGTGTGATTATCAGGCATACTAGTAATATGAGTCCACGCAGCCATCTGTTTTTGGACTCTTCCTTGTCTGAGTTGTGGGGACAGCAGTCCAAGCAGAGCAGAGCTTTTCCAGCTAATATGTGGAGATACAGAGGCATTCCCAAGCTAGCCGAATTGGGCCTCCTCCCGCTAAGGTATCCAAGAAGCATCCTAGATGCTCAGACCTCCTAAACTGGCTCTTTTTGAGGAGTAGTGGCTCTCCAAAACATCCAAAAAACATCTTCACCTGATCACTGATAATACCCAGACACCCTTCACAGGAAGCTTATTTCTGCTTTTTGTATCCATACTGTTCAGGTCACTTGCAGCTCATTTCCATCAATGAGTTTAGAAATGTACATAAACAATTCTCATTCTCTAATTCTCATCCCTGCTGCTTGGCACTCGGCTGCAAACCTCCTCTCCTCAAGCTGGAGGTCACTGCTCAGTGAAGCCACAAGTACCACGTCATCTGCAAAATGCAAGATTTTAATTCTGAGGCCACACACTGGAAACCTTCTGCTACTGCCTGGAAAGCTCTGTGCCAGAGTCCATCCACTTGTTAGTTCAGCCTAAGAGTGACAACTCTGAGCATAGTTAGGGAGTAGTTTATAAGTTGGAAAAGCTTTGGGTTCCGCAGTATTTCCCCTCTTGGATTTTCTCTTTTAATGATGACCACAACATTACTGCACACAGAAGCTGTTTCTCTGATTACGGTGGGATCGCGGTCAGCAGAAACACATTAAGGCTGGTTTCAAGATACAGACTAGATAAGAGCATTCCTGGCAAAACAGAAGCAAAGGTTTTCTCTTTTAATTTCAAGTGGTTTTACAAGAATTATAATAATAATAGATTGCATTTATATAGTGCTTTTCGGGGCCCTCAAAGCACTGTACAATTCCACAATTCATTCACTCTCACATTCACACACTGGTGGAGGGAAGCGAGGCTGCCATATCTTGTAACCTTCCGGTTACAAGACGAACTGCCAACTATTTGAGCCACGTTGGGTTTTGTATTGTAATGTCATCAGTGGGTGTGTTGCAAAAATTTCTTATGTTCTGTTCTATTAGGTTTACCTACATGTCTGATTAGGCAATCAGTGATGGCATGGATTCAGCCGGTTGCTGGGTTGATGAGATTCCCGTAATATCCCAACTGGGAATGATGCTCAGCTAGTTGTAAGAGTAAAATGTGGTTAGATGTAGACGTCAAATGTGTATCTCAGAGATCTCTATCAAGGATAAATGGCTGTTCCCAGCTTTAATAATAGTGCAATATAGAAGCTGTAACCTGGCAAATGGGAGAGTATTGGGGTTTGGTTTATTTCTAACAAACATAACTTCCAGTTATGCAAGAAATGCGAAGCTGCCAACTAGGGCTGCCACAAACGATTATTTTGATAGTCGACTAGTCACCGATTATTTTTGCGATTAGTCGACTAATCAGATCATCATCCACTGGACGTAAAACTACAGCTTATTGCACCAGCAGCATCTGCTCTTATATAACTATCATTAGCTTACAGCTTTAAGTGTTTAAGGTCTGTGCTAACTAAAAATAAAGACAAGATGATAGTTTATTAAATTTTAATGAAATTTGCAGATTGTTTCGGTGAAGTTTAATAAACTCCTTGCTATCTAAAATATAACAGGACACTGGAGTATATTCTGGAGCATCTCACACTTCTGATAATCAGCTGTCTGCTTGACGTTTATTCAGCTGTGTAAAAACTATAACTTTAATCTCAGACAAACTGATTTACTCAGGAACAAATAAAATACAAAAAAAAAAAAAAAGCCAAACAATAACATTTTAAGTTATCTAAGTGACTCATATATATTTAACCTGAGGAGTGAAAGACGTCGGTGGGTTTGAAAACGATTTGCGGGGAGTCCGGTGTTCTCACGGCGCTAGTGAGCCTAGCCCCCCGGCTCGCTAACGAGCTAGTGGGTAACAGATGTCTCCGAAAACGTCAGAGCGCTTTTGAAAATATGTGGTGTCTTGATAAACTGAGCAGATATTTGAGGTTTACACAGCTACATTCTCGCCTGAAAATATGTTAAACGTTTATTTTGTGACCCAGAAAGAATAATAAGAGTAACATTAAAACTAACTAGCTGCCGCCATTGTTGGAAACTGCGCTGGGCCGCGCTATGAATTCTGGGACACAGCTGCTTCTTCTTCTTCTTCTTCTTCTTCGGGGTTTAACGGTAGCTGACATCCTTGTACATGCAATGCTGCCATCTTCTGTTTCAGTCCGTTATTACACTCTTAAATCCTGCCACTTGCGTCTTTTGTGATCTTACAAAGCTTCAAACGACGCGTCGACTATTAAATCAGTCGTCGACGATTTTGATAGTCGACGTAATCGTGACTAGTCGACAAATCGTGGCAGCCCTACTGCCAACTAGAAAATTTGATCTAAATTGTAACTATAAACTTAAGTATATTTGGAAAAACACAGTAAGTTGTCTTCATATCAGTATCATGGAAATTTTGGAAAAATAGTTAGATGGAAGTTTTTTTTAATAGGTCAACCAGCAATAATTCCATGCCAGTTTTTTTTCTGTCCAAAACTTCCATGAATTGACTTTTTGTTGCAACCTTTAACAAGTGTGTTTGTGCTGCCTTTTGAACCCACTTTCAAGGGAAGCACATTGGCCTTTCTTTAAAAAGGATGTCACTTTTACTGTTAAGAGTTTCAATCTTTTGTCCCCTTTTTTGCTCAGTTATTCGATCAGGTTGGAAATGCTTTATAAACAGCATATATTGCTGCTTCTCAGGTTTATCTTAATGGCTGTCTTCCTAAACTTTCGCTTAACTTTGCCATTAGACCATTTCTTGTTTTGCTTGTGTTGATCGGCACCACGTAGGGTTGTAGTTTCATCTACAGAATCACATCCTTTTTCAAGTTCGAGCACTATTTGACATGCAGTCATACATCTGTAGCTTTGTGGTTCCTTCTTGTCTTCTGTTTATGCCTGCTTAGTTAAGGAGCTTGTTAGAGACTGCATGAAATATAGAACTTTTCCTGGAGCTTTTTCTATTTGGAACAAAAACTTTCTTACCGGGAATTTGATAATAAAACAAATTAGGTTTGGAAAAAATGACGCAGGCAGTTTGTTCAGTGGGGCTGATTGACATGGGCTGTTCATTTTATCATTAAGTGCATATTATCACAAAAAAACAATGCTTTTACATTTATATTACTGTGCTATGTCTTGAGCTATCCTTTGTTTCTTTTTGCATAATCATACATGGAAATGGGTTGAGGTCACAGGCAGGGATAGCTCAGTAGGTAGAGTGGTGGCCCCATGATCGGAAGGTCGGTGGTTCGACTCCACTGAACAGCTACCCTGAGGTACCCCTGAGCAAGGTACCGTCCCTACACCCTGCTCCCCGGGCGCTGCATTGGTGGCTGCCCACTGCTTCACTGGGTGAATGGGTTAAATGCAGAGGAACTATTTCCCTACGGGGACTAACACGCACACATTACATTACATTACATATTACATTACATTACATAGGTCTGGGCTCTGGGGAGACTGATGCTATTCCACTGTCCGTTATTCATGTATGCTTTTAATGCAGTGGCGCTGTTGTTTGGGATTATTTTCATGCTACAAAATAAGCCCCTGCCAATCAGATGCTTCCAGATGGAATAGTATGCTGGTTCGAGATCTTCATGGCATTTTTCTGTATTCATAATTCAATCAATTTTGACAGGACCCCCTCCCCCCCCAGATCAATGGCTGAAATTCAGATGACAGAGCCTCCACTGTGTTTTACAGAAGGCTGTAGAGGCTCACTGTTGTACCTCTCTCCTGACCTTCTCTGTGCAACTTGATGATCTTATAGCGTGAGAATTTCAAATGTGTCTGCTCTAATCTGATTTTCAGCCCAGTTCTTGTGTAATTACATACCCCAGCCTTTTTCCCCTTTTCCCTTTGTTATGAATGGCTTCCACTGTGATGATTTGTGTGTGAGGAACATTAGATGGGTCAACTAAAGGGCCAGATCTGGAGTATAAAGGTGGTGATACTAAATATGAACTGTTATGATTACTGCGCCTTTTTCTTATTTTCTTTGCAGAATATAAAGAAATGAAGGATGCCTTAAAGCTTTTGCACAGTACTGAGAATTCATTTATGACAGTGAATGTGCACAGGAAGGACTGAACTGAGCTATGGGTGCATAACAGTTTGGGACGAAGACACACTAGGCCTTTATTACAAACTTTGTTGCAATATTGACATAGCTTTATCTGGAAGGCATTTATTCCTGTGTAGGTGATGTTAGATTAGTAAGCTCCACTGATGTTCAGGGATGCTAATTTCATGATGTATGTGGATTATAAAGTGCTGCCATGTGTCGTTTTTCTTTGTAAGTTATGTGGTCTGTTTTGTTGTTAGTGGTAACAAACACATTGAAAATGGTGGCTGGCTCTGTGTTTCTGGAAAACTCTTTTTTTTTTTTCCTTTGTTTTTGTTTGTTTTGTTGTTGTTGTTTTTTTTATAAAAATTTGCTGAAAGTTTGAGGTTTGTGAATAATAAATTTCAAAATGGGCTTGCAGTGACTTTCTCCATTTTTCTTCTAGTTTAGTGACAAGATAATAATGGTTACCAAGGACAGGAGAATATAAATCGTCTCAACATTAATCCGCACTTCACAGTTCTTTATTTTTGTCATCTATCTTAATGAGGGGAACACAAAACAGCCAGTCGTTGAGAAGATTTATAACGATTCAAGTGTTTATTTTTATTTTTATTTTTTTTAGAAAAGTTAATTACAGGTTACACCTTTAATATCCATCTTTTTTAATATCTGCTGTTCCAGTGTATAATTAGTTACTTGATAAAAATAAATATTTGTTTCAACTTTAACATTTGTGACACTGCTCCTGTAATCCTGAAATCCTTTTAGGTCCCTATGTAAGCAGAAAAATTAGGCTCTCCTGCACCCTGATTACCAGTCCTTGCATTTTTCATCACCAAGAGAGACTGTCTGTTAACAAAGTTTTGAGTTTATGGCTCTTGCACTGAGTAAGATGGCAGATGTGGAATTGACTCACTTCTGCTTTTACTCTTGGATTCGCTGCCTCCATTGATTGTTTTCTTTTGGGCTCCACATTTGGCAGCGCCTCGTTTGGAATTAAACTTTGTGGTGGAAAGAACCCTGACCACAATGGGGGAGTTCCTTCCTCTCCGTTGAAGTTTAAAACTGATATGTAGGGAAACTCCACTGGCTCCTGTTGCCCCAGTCACAGTGTGTTGAAAGGTGTTAAACAATTAGAGCATTGTGATTTTTGTGGTTATGCAAATTACAGTAAAGTTCATGGCAGGAACCATTTTCACTGTGACATTTTAAGGATAAATATATTGAGACAGATGAAATGGGTTGGTAGGATACAGCTCGATCCACACAAAATACTGTAAAACATTGGAATGGGTACAGTATTGATCCCAAATAAACTCAGTGTGTATGTATTGCCATTGTTATAAACAAACTAGTCTCAAGAATTATATCAACACATGTAACCGAAGGCTGTAAAAGAAATTGCACCTAATTGTTTGATGAAAGCTAGAAAAGGGAGTAATTCTTTGGATGGAACTGCCTCCACATGCACCGCCCGAATCATGAGTAAGACATTAATATAAGAGAGCAGCACAGCTTTTAGTTTTCATGAGCTGAGTGAAAGTGGAACTGGTGAGAATTTGACTGATTAGTATATTTAAATGTTTATGTAGTTTGTAGAAACCCACTGGGGACCACTTGTCTGTGGAATATCGAAACTGGTTTAAATTATTCTTTGAGATGGAAAACAAAGCTTTCAAGCTGTGAGCAGAGAGGAGGCGGACAAAACTGTAATCCACATTTGAGGAAGTTGCTGTCATGTGAAAAGCTTTCAAAGGGTCTATGCAGGTCCTGTAAGAAACTCAAGTGCTCCACGTGATTCACCATCTTGAATCACCTTTAGAAGATTTTCTGTATTACTTTATCAAGCTCTCTCTCACTGAAGTGGCCTATGCCTAACTCTCTTAAGGTGCTAACACAGCATTTCAGCAAGGTTGAGGTCTGGTTTTTTGACTGGATCATTGAAACACCTTGATCCTTTTATTTTCAGCCATTCTTTGATGCTGTGTTTGGGATCATTGTCCTGCTACATGACCTAGTTTGGGCCATGCTTTAACTGTCACACAGATGCTCTCACGTGAATCTAGAGTACTTTGGTATACAGAGGTGTTTGTGGTTGGAAACGAGCCCAAATCATCATGCCTCCATCACTGTGCTTGACAGTTGGTACGAACTGTGTGTGCTGACATGTTTGGTTTAAACCAGACATGGTGCCGTGCATTATGGCCGGGCATATCTACTTTGGTCTCGTCAGTCCAGGACATTGTTCCAAAAGTCTTGCGGTTTGTTCAGGTGCAACTTTGCAAACGTAAGCTGTGTTGTTCTTTTTTAGAGAGAAGGTCTCTCTAATCTCCGTAATTATTCGGTCTGTTTCTAATTGTACTGTCATGAACTGTCATTTAACATGCTAACTGACGTCTGTGGAGGCTGTAGCTCTCGGGTTAGCACTGCACGGTCTGACCTTGGGATGAATTTACTGGGACTCCTGGGAAGATTGTGGTATTGTGTTAACACACAACTGAATACTCCACACCTGCAAACTGCCAAAACTTCTGCTTTTATAGTCACACTTGCTAATGACCAGTCAATTAAGTGCATTTGATTAGCAGCACTTGGCCGCTAGGTTAGTTTTTCACAGGAATTCACAGATTCTTGTGAAAACTTTCTTTTGCACTGACTGTAATTGTCTAAAGCTCCTCTCCTGGCTTTTGACCTGGGCATGACCTAAAGGGAATTTATCTTTTTGCATGTTTGTACTAAGCTTCCTGAGTTAGCTGTTGATCTCAGCTAATTATGACATCAACAGTTGTCTAATCTGTGGTACCCTTTCACCATGCAAATAAAACCAAAGCTCACTTCTTTGCCTATCTTGAACACAGGACATCCAGAACAAGTTAGTTTCCTGATCGTGGTCAACTTTGAGGTCAATCTGGGCCTCCGTGTACTACGATGATGATGTTACAGGAAAGATTTGGCCTTTTACAGAATTTGCATGCAAATGTTTTCATACAGGAGACCTCTATAGTAGCTGAGGATTTTAAAACAAGTTTATCTTCAGGTTAACTGTGACTGAGCATCGTCGACTGTGTTGCTATTCAGACAATGGGAGCTGCTCCCCACACTGTGACTGTTTGAATAAAGAAGATTGCTACCATAGCCATATTTCCTCACATCTGGAGACTATATTGTCAACCTAAACTCTTATGGATGGAGCAGATCCAGCAGAATGTTTGTGCTTAAACGATGATTATATATTCACTGTAATAGCTTAAAGTAAATCACGTTTTTAGGTTTATGCATGGAATTTCTCCTTATATTCGGGTAGTGATAGTAAAGTGACAGAAAGTGAATTAGCCATACCTGTGAACCCGTTCCAGAATGGTCCACCTGTGTAAGTGCCTGGGCCAAAATGAGGTTAGACGGTGACGTGCATGTTACGTAAACTGGCAGAGTCCACTGGTGGCCTTTTCCATACATGGTAAAATGAGCATCTGGCTGTATTTTATCAACAGTAACAGCAGGAAAATAAATCAGAAAGATAAATTGAGTTTTTTTTTTCTTTTTAAGAGGAGAAACATCTGCTCTAATCAAGAAAGACTAACAACTTTTTTTTTCACTTGTTGTTGGGACTGTGCTAAATCACGCAACTGAGTAATAAATTATTAGGTTCATTCGATCTAAGTCACATATTTCTGTGTGTGTGTGTGTGTGTGTGTGTGTGGAGAAAGACTGCATGAAACTCTGCAGAATGGCTATAGAATTTAATAATCCCTATAAAAATAATTTAGTGAACTGTGAGAAATGTATTCAAGTTAATAATAGAACAGTTAAAGCATTTTTTCATTCGTCCTGTCACAGTTTTCTGTTCAGTAAAATCGCCCATAGATTTAATCAATACCCAATGTAGAGTCAGATCCAATATCAAATCCAAAATATTGTATTTCTTGAGCTGCCCACAAAGCGATGGGGATTGCCACGGTGTTACAGCACTTCCGTGCCACCTCTTACATCTCCTCTGAGATAGCGACTTGAATCTTTTGCCCTTTGTGATTTGCATTGCAACTATTTACATTTATAGTCAGTTTTAAGCAACGTTTTAAACAATGATCATATTTTACATCAAATATTATCGTGCATGAGCTTCAGGCTGCTTACATAACACTCCGGGTCATTGACAGGGGCGCTTCAAACTAGGCAGTCGAAAAGTGATCATTTCGCCATCTGAGTGTGATGACTGTTTTCTAAATATTTCCACAGATTTCTCGAGTTTCTGCATTTACAAACAAAATACCTGTTGCAATTGTGTCAGTGACCACTGACCGCACTGACTCTAGCAAATCTAGAGTTTAGTTTAAAGGCGAGATTATACTTTCCGTGTCTGCTAGTATCCACTTTGGTCCTCGGGGCAAAAAAATTGCCTGGTTCAGATGTGCTAGCCTGTTGTGTGACTGCGTGGACTCGTCCGGGGAGAATATATATTCCAATGCACCAACTGAGCATGCGCCCCCAGGCGGTGGACTTGAAGGAGACTTCAAAGAAGTGTAAAAGGAATGACTACTCAGCCATTGAGTCTCCAGCCATTTGTGTCCAAAGTGGACTATAATCAAGGCGTAAGGATTGCTTAAGTGGCCGATTAGATTTGACCAAATGATGATCCTTTTTTTACGCTTGTCAAACAAATCACTGGGCTTTTTCAAATTAGCTACAAACTACAAAGAAAGGAGTCAGTTTAAAGCTAAACATAAAGGATTTTAGGAAGACAACAAACAGGAACAGCCACGTTTTTTTTCCCCCTTTCTCCTGGACACTTGGAATATTTTTGTTTTTTTATAAGCTGTTACCGTGTGCCACAAACCCTTGATAAGAGTTTGCTGGCGTCGAAGTGTCAGTTTACGAGATCTATGCTTTTAATGTTTTTTCTGGAATGTACGTATCTCCTTATTAAACACTTAGTAAAGGCTGTTTCACCAATATTTAATGTTCCTAGTAAGTTAGTCCCCAAAGACATTTAAAAATTATTATTTGTATGTATCGTTTATTTCACGTTTTGTTTTTTCTGTTTGTTTTTTTTCCAGCCCTCTTGTTGGGCCATACCACACGGAGGTTGTGCTTTATTGAGCTGGAAAGGCTTGGGCATATTTAGTACATGCCAAAAACTGTAAAATAAATAAATAAACATGCGTTGATTTTGGACTGTATCCTCCCCTCGTGTCGTGCCAGCGGATGTTCAAATTAGCATGTTCGCATTCAGGCCTGGGTTCTATTATCCTCTCCAATGGGGTTCTTTATAGTTATCAGGGGGGCCATATTTGAAAGCACGGCTTGTTTTAATACGAGAGTGCAGCCTCGTGGAATGCGAGGAATTCTGTCATTTATTTTCATCTGCGGTTGAAAATTAGAACCTGGAGGACTCGAAGCATGTGATTTCAATTAGAGGAGCTGTAAAAACCTGAAGATGTAACAGTCAGGCAGACTGGTGTTCTACCAGCACAAGCCATGATATATCTGCACATGCTTTTCCGTGTAAACAACATCAGGCTTCTCTTTGTTTTTAGCCTGTAAATGGAAAACATCAATGCTTTCTAAGTTAATGACGCAAATTATTTTTGTCACTTAACTCTCTGACTTGGTATCAGTGGTACACAGCTTTCCTTGCTACGCATGCACAGTGTTTTTAAAGAACTTCGCAGGTGGGTCCTAGGGTTTTTGCCAATGAACTTCAGGGCCAATGATGACCAGAGTGATAGCCTGTACAACTTGCCAGTCAAGGCAATAGTTTGTATTTCACACCTTTGCAGTCTTTTTGAATGAATGCATGTGGGAATTTGATACATTCAGCATTTCAAAATGAGAAAAAGCAGACCGAGGGAGTTTCTGTCTGTTTGATTGATTTTTAAAAAATGAATGCTTAATGTAAATGAGTTCATGCAGGGGCTAGCTATTTCCTGCACTGCTCTGTCGTATTCTGGTATTAATCTGAGCGCGTGTGAGGGGAGAGCGTGTTGCAGAGCACATGAGACGCAGACTAAGTTGTTGATCGCTGTATGTGAATGAGGCTCTTCAGCTCGCAGAGCACGTTTTACTTTTTCTTAATGCATTAAGTAGGAAATAAACATGTCTGTGGCTGTCTCTCTCTCGCTCTCATGCAACAGCAGCTGGTAGATAGATAGCAGGACGTTACCTGAGTGTGAGGTTAAATCCATTCCCTAAGTGGTTCCAGTCAACTCAAACAGCACCATTGACTTAGGCAGTCTCACTGTCTTCTGCCTCCTTTTGTACATAGCTTGTGTGATGTTAGATTAAGGCTTACCCCCCACAGCCCCCACCCCATACCGTCTGTGTCTCCCTGCATGTTTCTGAATTAATCTAAACATCTCAAGTGCCTAAAACCTTTGCGCAATACTCTGCATACAATTCCGAATCCAGGCCATCAGTCCCATTAAGGCCAAAGTGCTTCAGCATGATAAATTAGTTGCTGTCCTTTAGAGCAGGGCGATATGGCCAAAAATATTTATCACGATATATATTTGAAAATTTGCGATAACGATATAACCGACGATATAATTGATGCGAGACAAAATACAACTCCACAACATTACTAGCGCAAAAAGACAACCTTCCATTTATTTTCACTTAAACAAGAAGCTGGTTTTTATGTACATTAAAGCTTTATAAAAATGTAACAGTGCAAATGCAAATTCCTTGCTGAAAGTTTAACCAAAAGGCATTTCCAGTAGAAATGGGCTGACATATCCTGAGCATAACCATGTATAATATCCACTGAAGTTAAAAAGAGGTGCTTTGCAACATTAAACTGCAGTGTGCAGTACGCATTTTTCGGACCATAAGGTGCACGGGATTATAAGGCACATTAAGCGAAACAAAGCAGTCAGATAAATCAAACTTTATTAAACTCATTCTTCTTGCTTCCTCCACTTCTGTACCATTGATTCATTAATGTTGAATTCTCTGGCAGCTGCTCTATTCCCATGTTGTTGCAGTATATTAATGACTAACCTGGTATTGTGGATGGATTATCTCAGTTGTTCTCCTGACTGAAGTTTGGTCCGTTTACAGCATCCTGCCATGCGATTGCATTTGTCTCTAACCATGAAGAACCTTCACGTTAACTTTTATAAGTGGAAAAGTGTTAGTGTTCGTCCTCCAGCTTCACTGTTTATGTTATGCTAACATAGCTGTGTCGCTAGCGATCACGTAGCACGTCATTATATACCAGCTAGCCCAACTTCAGTAACCCTACAAACGTCACTGCTGTTTAGTTTCCTGTCTTCATTTATGTTGGAAGTGATAGCAGAGCTGTACGTTTGATTTTTTTCAGAAATCTCTCAGTCAGAACGTGCAATATCATGCTTAGGTAACTAGCGAAACTAGCGAGCTAACTTCCGCTAGCTTCCTGCTAACTTCTAACTCCGTTAAATGTAATAACTTTTGTTTTCATGGATGCCTGGAAGTTAAACTTTATAGTTACACCTGGTAAAGCAGCAATGCTGATCGTTTTATTAAAGATGAAAGAATTTAGACAGTTTTTAACTCTAAGTGATGCTGCAGTGTTGTTTGACCTGAAGAATACGGAGTTTAGGACCCAGATTACTCCCAGATTTAAGAGCATCTTAGTCCGACAAATACGACAATAACGACGGCCGCTTGCATGTTCTGCAAAAAAATGTGCTTTGTCGTGTATCTGACAGACAAACACCAAACCAGTTCCACATCACTGAAGTTGCACCATTTTTACAAACCAATTCTGGTTCATCTGTTTCACTCAACAATCGGCCATGTGCGTATGAAAACAAAGGCACTGCGCATGCGCGTTTTACTCCCATTCTATCGCGATATTTCATTTTCCTATCGTTGCCTAACATTATACCGGTATTACCGTGAACGGTATAATATGGCCCAGCCCTACTGTCCTTTGCAGCGGTCTACATTTCATGGCGTTGCTGACAGCAGGCTTGAGGCGCTTGGTGCATGAATGCTGCAGCTGTAGGATCTCATGTCATTCCGATAATGTATTGCAGTGGGGTTTTTTTTCCCCTGTTTGTTCAAGCAATTCTGCTTCCCTTGGCATATGACCTATTGCCAAACTGTGACACAGGGGCTTCATAAGCAGTCTGTTGAATAGCTTGCTGAGTCACAGCATTTTTTGGGGGGTTTTTTTGGGGGTTTTTTTGGGGGGGGGGGGGGGCTGGAAAACCTTGAAAAGAAATGGAAATTGTTGCACATCAAAATGTATTTGTATAGTGATGCAAACTGACTCTGATGGGACCAACATTATTAAAATAAATAAATAAATAAAACAATTTTAAAAAAACGAACATCACATTGTATTCAGAAAGACATAAAATAAGGATAAAGACCATAAACTCATCAGAAAAGTGCACACTGAGCTCACAGACATAATTTCTCATCTCCACAAGCTTTGCCCATCTTTCACTTACAGTCTCTGATATCTGACTTTTGAACTCCAAATGGTGGCCGATTGGTTAATCTGTGCCGAGTATGCAGGACAGTTACAGATTCTGGTCGTGCAACAAGGTCAGTTGACACTCGGCACGCCATAAAACTGGCAGGAATCAAGGCTAGCATGCTATCGCTGACGGACAGCAGCTGGTGCGTCGAAACGTTCCAAGTGGAGCTTGTCCCAGGAGAGCAAGTATGGAGACATAAATAGATCTCTGACAGTAATTGTCTCTGAAAGGGCGTGAGTGCATTTCATGAGGAGTATGCATAGTGTTACACCCATATTTGATAGGCTGTCGTGAGCTGCTAGCCTAGCTGCAGCACAGGTACACATACAAACGCAGACTTTCGAAGAACCTCCCTGTTTATTCCTATGCTGAGCTTGACAAGTGCTGCTTATGGTTTGGTGCTCTTCCTAACAGCACTGACAGATTGTATTTACCATACGATGCTGTGCAGTGTCCTCACACATCCGAAGATGGAATATCCTCAAATCCATCCAGAAATGTCCTTGTGTGGCTTCTTGAGGGTTTTTTTTTTTTCTTTTTTACTGTCTGAAATTAAAGTTGCAGGTTATAAATTATGTTTAAAAGGCACATGGTTTGGTTTTGATTTCCCTAACCATTGTAACTGTTTTATATGATTTTAGTGCTAGCCAATACTTACATCATGCTTTTGATTGTGGCATGTGGAATTTTTTTTGTTTTTAAATTTTTCCATGTAGTAAATTCAAAAATATTTTCAAAGTGTGTTTTAATTATCGAGATTCTACAAAAAATGTTCAGCGCCATATGTGACAGCAAAAACAACATTTTTTATTGATTGCATAAACAAAAAAACCTCTGTAGGGCTATTTATACAGTTTAGTTAAAAGGATTCCAAAAAACGAGACACATGTATTCAATTTCTGTCTGTTTCTTTCGTACTCTCCTGATAAAAGGCAATTTTCTCTTGGCCGATGAATAGAAAGGGTGTCCTAACTGTCAGAGAGTGACTAAGAGTTTAAAATAACGTGAAGATGAAGTCATGGGGTCAGGCAATACATTGTGACAAAGTGCATGTTGTGAAACAGTTTTTGGCATGTTAAGTGGGGGGAATTTTTCCCTAATTAGATAAAAGCTGCTTTTTTTTAATTAGCCTTCAACATTGCTAAACAAGAATGCTGCAGTCATATATCAAGTCCTAAATACATATTGTTTTTGCATAAGTGAATTATTGCATCTAATTTTGGTTTTGGGGTTTTGCAAGACCCGGCCATATGGGGTCCTGGGGGAAATCGGTGAGGGAGTTATTTCAGCGGTAAAGCTCTAGATGGTCAACCTCACTAATGGGAAGTTCACTACAACTGCTATAGATCGGTATCCAGCTCTCTGTCACCACTATGTACTCTAAGTGTGGATGACATCGAATTGTACATTACATTGTACTGCATATGTATATATGCTTTCCTGCCAACATCAACAATTTCTTTAGGGAAATAACAAAAGTGAATGGCAGGGTTTATTTCAGAGGCAACATGTTTCAGATCATTCAGTAATTTCATGTATTCACTTCACAGTAATATGCATTTAAGATTAATTATGGACTTTAGCTTGGAGCAGTGGGTTTTTATAATATGAATTTAAGTGGAGACTGTCCTCACTGGACATCTTCAGTGACAAAATTACCACCTAGGGTGGTAATTTACTGATCGTAACTGGGAATTCGAGTGAGCTAACCCAGCATTTATTAACTCAAAACGGCAAAAATAAGATGTTAAAAGATGAAATTAAAAAGCTTACAAAGTTCGTTTGTAATGCTTTTAGTCTCTATAAAAGCGTGTAGAAGTTTACTGATAAATAACTTAAAGTATTCTCACACACACCATAAGCTCAGTGTTGTCTTAGTATTTGCTTGTCCATACGCTATCACTGAAACAGGCCTGCTTTGTGTTAATGTTGTAATTTTCATGTCTCTCTCACACACGCATTCCTCCTTAAACATCTTGCCTTACTCAGTCTCATCAGGACTTTTTTCATTATTCTATCCACAACGAGTTTTTCACCAACTTTGCAAGAATGCATTTCAGAGTTATTGAATTGGTTTTGGTGATAATACTGCAGCGATGCTGGAAGATCATTCACAAAAAGATAGGTGGTATTCATCAACCATGATTCGATTCTTTTAGCACACCGTCTCACACCGACTCAATTTATTTGAAGCGTATCTTCAGTTAAAGCAGATAAATTGAAGGAACCGAGGAGATTTTTCTCCATGGGGTTAAATATGTTTATTTAATAAGGTAGTTTTTTTTTTTTTTTGTTTGTTTTTAATTATTATTAACTGTTATCCAGAAATAAACTTAAAGAATTTACTGGTACTGTTGTGATTTTAGCCACATTTGCTGACTTGTCTAAAAAAAAAAAAAAAAAAAAAAAAGAGGAAATACTGAAAAACAGACAACAGTTCCAGCTCCTGAAGGGGTTGATTTGATCAAACTCGGTTTTGTTTGGCATGAATTGCTCCCCAGTTCTCTGATACATTTATCCTCATCCTTTCAACCTATTTGACTTTCACGCATAATATGTTAAATTTCTTTTAACAAATGTATTTTCTATTTTTTTTTCAGTACGATTTTTTTTTTCAGTTCCCTTTTACAGGTAAAAATAATTCTTGTCATTAATGCTCAGCACTTTCTCACTTCCTGGCTGTTGTGACTTTTCTTAGAAATCATCAGATGATTTGGGGTTTTTTTCCAGATAAAGGAGAAACCAAGTAATGGCCTTTTTACACGTTACATCCTTTCATGCTGACTTTCATTTGTTATTTGTTGATAAAGAGAAATCTTTAAATTGAGGTATTGTTATATTACATATCAACATGTTGCTGAATTGGTTGACTTATATACATAAATACGTATACAGTAATGACTTTTTTCTGTTCATGGTAAATGGTAAATGGCCTGCATTTGTTTAGCGCTTTTCTAGTCTCTAAGGACCCCAAAGTGCTTTACACTACATTCAGTCATTCACCCATTCACACACTGGTGATGGCAAGCTACATTGTAGCCACAGCTGCCCTGGGGCGCACTGACAGAGGCGCCTGTTTAATCTATGTTAATGCGCTAAAAGTGTTCTGTAATGACTGACCAGTCTTTGTCTTTGCTTTTACCTGCAGGTTCAGGAGAGGGATGTGGAAAGATAATTCAGCGATTTCCCAAAAAGGACTGGGAGGGAACAGCTTTTCCTCAGGGGGTGGAAATGGCAAGTCATGATACATGACACTTCTGCACTCACAACGACTCAAAATGGGCTCAAGGTTTCTAAAAGTTGTGATTATTTAGTGCCAATTTACACTCACCTGCTATTTAGCCTTAATTCTTTGTAGCATAGATGCAACAAGGGGGTGAAAACATGGCTCAGAAATTCTATCATCATTGATACAAGGCAGGATGGATTCATGTTTTCATGTTGTTTACACCAAATGCTAACCCTACCGTCTTAATGTCACAGCAGAAATATCGACTCGCCAAACCAGACAAGATTTTCCCCTTTTTTTTTTTTTTAATTGTCCTTTTCTGTTGAGCCCTTTGAAATCGTAGCCTCAGTTCCCTGTTCTTCCACTACTACAAGCCGTCTGGTTCATTGTGGTTTGATGTGTTGTACATTCAGAGATTCTCTTCTGCATACTTTGGTTGTAGCAAGTGTTTGAGTTACTGTTGCCATGCTGTCAGCATAAAAGCAGTCTGGCGATTCTCCTCCGACCTCTCGCAACAAAAAGGCATTTTCACCGCAGTATTTTAGATAAACTGAGCTTTTATGAGTAACGAGGGGGAAAAATCTAGAAATTTGACCCTTCCTTTGGCCTCTTTTACCACTACCTCCACAGCACGTCTCATTAAGAGAACTGTGATATTTCACCTTTAGTGTACACTTGTTTTGCTTTGTTTTGTTTGATAGAGTTAATTCTGATTGACTGGTATCTAAATATTTCCATCGTCATTGTGACTGACGATTGTGCCGTGCAGTGCTGACCCCACTTCGTGTTTAACGGTGGACCTTGTTGAATAACACTACATGCTTCCTGGTTCAATGTTAGGAAATGTGTTTTGTGGAAAGCGCTGCATCATAAGAAACATTTGTCACAGGGAAAAAAAGAAATCTGAAGTATTTTCAGCGTCAGATGACAGATGACACCCCAGGGAATTTTCTCTTGCCCTTTTGGAGCTTGTGTATCAGATATTGGCATTTCCTGTTTCAGCTAAATTGTTTACTCCAGTTTGTTTAAACCCTTTTCACAGTCACTAATTGGGTAACCCCTTTCGTCTCCTTTTCACATTTTGCCCACCCTGCTATCTGGTCTCCATTTCTGATTCTCTCTCCAGCTTCCTGTTAAGTCATGTTAAGGGAATAGATACTAGCATGTTCCCCTCCTTTTTTCTTCTGCAGGGTGACTAAGGGGTCTGTGACTGGGGGTCTGTTTTCCTTATATGGACAATAAAATGGATGAACAAATATTTGCTTCTCAGCACTGGGAAAACTGTCAATCTCTGGGGTAACATTAGCAGTTAACAGTATCTTACTGCACAGGACATGAGCGCCTGCGTTATATCTGTTTTGTTCATTTATATTAGCTACTGCAGATAAGCTTTTAATGACTAAGCTAAATGGTTCAGGCAACCAGCAGGGAGGGAAAACAGCAAAAGGACTTTGCATCCAAACGCAGTACTTGCACATGATGCTGTCCTGCTCATCTGTACATTGTTTCATTTTTTTTCTCACTTCACCGAGGCAGCGCCTGCTCTCCTCAATGCTTGACTTGAATGTAACAACCAAACGGTTGCACAGCTTTGCCAGATTTCTTCTTTTTCTGCAAAACAATATTAAGTTTTAGCTCATGTATAATATTGTTGATCCATGTGTTTTAAAATAATAACAATAATAATAAAGAAGTAGGTTTTATAGAAAGTATAGTACTGAAAATACTAAAACTGTTAATCCTAACTACCAGCCTGTTTGGGGTACTTTGAGAATAAAGCTATGCCACCCACTTTGAGACTTCTTTGTTTCTGGGCATCAGTCAAATGAAAAGTAGCCTCCTTTGATAATCAATAAAATATATAGCTTCAAAACTTTAAATAATAGTGAAACTTTCAAAAATTGACCAGTTTCAGCTTAATTTTGACTGAAGTTCAGCTGCAGGTCAAGCGATTTTTTTTTTTTTGGAGTCAAAGTCACACTGAGCCACAGGTTCGAGACCCTTGCCTTATAAGGGAAAGATCACTGTAAATCAATACTTTATGTTATCTTGTCATGAAAGTGATCATTGCCAGGATGAACACATCAGTGGGGCCAGAGAGGTCGCTGCATGGTTTTACAATATTTGACTCATTCTGTGATCACATGCAAAACTCAGGTTTTATCTTTTTATTGCATTTTGGTAGGGTGTAAAGTTTGGAGCACACATGCTCTTCATCAGACCAACTTTTTCCTGATTGTCCTCTGATGGAGAGCAGGTGGACGCCAAACGTTACACCTTACCAAATGCAATAAATATATAAAACTGCTCTGCTCTTGTCAGTGTGTTTCATACATATTTCAGCCCGTCACCTGCCTCGCTTTTTGGCGTGGATCTGCATGTATTTTTCCTATCTTGTGACTCATGCTACGGCCTTTTGCTGCCACCAGATCTCAGCCCTCTTGAACAGTTATGGAAGATTTTAGACCACATCTGTTAGGCAGCTTTCTCCACCCCATCGCCATCATCAAAACAACAAATAAAGTGAATATTTCGTGGAAGAATGGTATTCAGCCATCCAGAAGTGTTTCAGGGAGATACTCTGTGCCAAGATCCATTAAAACTGCTGTCAGGGTTGGTCACTCGACACCTTGCTAAGACACTCTGTTGTTTTTTGTTTTGTTTTTTCCTTTAAATTGTGACCCTTCTGTAACTTCACCGCATACAAGTTGCATAATGTGGGTCAGATATCTACGCCAAGATAAACTTAGTTTATGCAAACATTTGGCATTCCACAAAAAGACATGTTTAGATGAGGTAAGTTTTTCACTATGATAGAGTAGTTTGTGGAGTGGAGTTCATAATTTATTCTTTTCATATAATATTTGAAGATTTAAAAGTTTAACATTACAGTTCTGTCTCCGTCTTTTAGATGATTTACGAAAAAAGGTTTGTTTATCTTTAAATCATTGATTAAACGATGGCTGTAAGGTATTATGGCTGCAGCTGAAATCTTTAGGATCTCTGTCACGGTCAAAGAGACGCTATTATTCCGACTTTTGTTTACGCAGCGGTATTTATAAGGCAGATGAGGACAAGTGAGGCTGTTATTCCGCCACAAATGGACATATTGTGAGTGGGCGGTTTGAATGGCATGCCGGCGTCTTCCTGTGTAACTAACTGAGTCTGCTGGTGGCCGACAGGAATGTCTCATTGGGAGTCATTATTTAGATACGAGCAACCGTGTGTCATGCAGCAAAGCACAATGCTCCTCAAAGCCGACAAACCGCATCGGTGACTGGCGTAGTTCAAGAAATGAAATGAAGAGAATGTCTCTAGACTGGCGAGTTGTTTTTTTTTCTTGAGTTCAAACCCTAGTTGACTCTAAGTGTGTCTGAGAAAAAGAAACCAAGGTGGCTCTGTTTTCTCTGCATCATCCCTCAAGTATCCTGTCAAAGATTCCTCTAGTTTAAATATAGCAACACTGAAACACGTTTAGCTGAATCTATTAGTTTAGTGGTTCCAGATGTCATTGAGGACCTGCATAGCATTCTTTTTGGGCTTGTGTGGGTGTGTGAATTTTTATCTTTCCGGAGTGATCCCCACCAATGCTTCTTCATTATGTGTCAGCCTGGACTCAAATTAAGACATACTGCAATCCCCAGTTTGCAAAGAAAGCATAGGGATGATGTTTCTCACTAAAGGCACTGAAAAAAGTTTTTTTTTCAGTGACGTATTTTTTTATTTTTTTTTGCAAAAATCACATTTTGTACTTCGAAGATATGACAGTATTTGCAAGTTTAGTTTGGACTGTTGAATAACATGTTGAATAGGATTCATATGTTCAAGTCTTTCAAATCTTCTTGATTAGAAACAAACAAAAAAAGCACCCAGAGGGGTAAGCAAGGACAGGAAAGAGGGGGTTGTTCCAGAAATTAACTTTCCTACTATGTTGTGTGTGACAAACTTTGGTCAGGGGCCAAATGACTGAAATTCCAACTTTGAAGCTTTAATGAAGATACACCATAGTGTTTAACAGACCCACTCAGCAATTTGCATTTTGGCCCTGTTTTGAGCTGGTATGTAAACCATTATTATTTGCAGATTTTCTCCACTCCATGAAAAAGAAAATTGCTTTTTACAAACACTAAGGAGCACATCAGTGGATGAAGCTGAGCACGAAAAGCATTTTGCGGTCACAACAGGCCCCCAGCAGACTAAATAACCACAGATGAGGAATGCACCAAGAAAAAGCGTTTACAACTTGCGCTCGGAAAAATGTGTTTCTAATCTTTGCAGGCAAGTGATGATGATAGGAACCAGCCCAAGAACTCATCTGGTATGGATGAGCCAGGTCTGTAGATGGAGGTCAGTGCACCTAGTACATTTCCATCACCTCGCTTTTCAGAATTGGGGCACAGCCTCATGCTATACTGTAAATTAGCTAACTTTGAAGGTAGTGCAACTTTAGGACCCCCTAGGAGTTTTCGCAATCAAAAAAAAATGTTTTAATTATGTATTTTACCAAATTTCAGCAATGATAATTGCTATCTGGGTCATTAGCAAATAAACAGAAGTAACAATTTTTCCTTATAGGTTGATTTAAAAAAAAAAATTTTTTCCCCCCCATTACTGTTGGTAGAAACAAATTTATGTTTGGTTTTCGTTAACTTTTTCTGTGAAGGTCCTCACTGAGTCGTCAGGTGACAGAAGCTAGCTAAGCAGAATTTTGTAAATATGACTGACACAGCGATGCAAAGGTTAACCTGAATCCAATGATGATGCAGAAGGCTAAACGTGGCTCGCCATGTGATTATTGATTTTTTGCTTATTCTGTTCAAAATGAATGTGGTGAGCTGTAATAAGTCTAAGGCTGCTTATTTTCATATTTCTAGAGTAATTTACTTGCACGCAGCTAGCCCATCAACATATTCAGTTATCCAATTGGTCTTCTTGTGGCTTTAGACATGCTTTTACAGACGATGGCTTATTTAAGCCAAATAGGGAAAAGACCTATTCATTGCCAATTTAAAAAATTAAAAAAAAAAAAAAAAAAAGCCTGGTCCTACAGTAATAGGTAGGGAAATGTGTTACCAATTAACTTTATGTTTAATAGTTGCAGCCCTTGCTTGTCAGTGCCAGAAATACTTAGTTTAACTAAATATTTATTCGTTCATAAACTAAAGTAGTTACCGGTCATATTCAAGATGTTAAAGCATTACCCAGCACTAGTCCTGGTGGGCAGCAGTACTGTCAGAGTATTACTTTGGCGAAAATTAAGACCGTCTGGTATTATTTTTGAACTACTGAGTTTGCTTGTCTAATTGCAAGCACCCTTTAAATCTCAGTGCATGTTAAGGGCCATAAGCTGCTCACAGTTGTTGACACCATATTGGTATCAAATTAAGTTTTTTTTATTCTTCCTCTGTTGTTCCCTCTCAAAAAGTCTTCTGCTTCCGACACACTCTTTCCTTTCCTGTTTTATGGGCTCTATTAATAGTACTTGTAAAGTCTACACTGTAAGACAACCACATGGACTTAAAGCTGTTTGATCTGATCTATCTATTTGTGAACAAGACACACAAAAGCTTGTCCAAGCTTGCTTTTGCTGGTTAAAGTGCAAAATGCTGGTTAAAGTTGTAATTTATGCCTGCATATTTCACCTTAAAAACCTTCATGTCTTCTACCTGCGCCAGTTTATGATGAAAAGGTTTCTCTCTGTTGTTGTTGTTGTTGTTTGTTGTACAAATGGTACATAAAAGAAATCAAGTCTGTTAAAACCGATTATAATGATCCCACTCAGACAACCTTTATTTCTCTTTTGAACATTTACGAATACAGGCTGCTCACTGTAATTGAAATATCAGTCATGAGTTATTAATTATGCACATGTTTAAAAAAATTATTATGTCATTACTGGCTGCAAAAAATAAATAAATCTGTTGCTAAGTAAGATGACGTTCATGGCAAGAAAAAAATTCAAGATTCTAGTGATTAAAAAGATCTTGATGTAAGGTGACAGACATAAAAAGAGAGAGGACATGTTATTATTTTGCTTCTAACGACACAGACGTTCTGGTAATTTGTTTCAAAGTTTTCTTGAGCAACAGGTTTCCAGGCTTATGAAGGTCAGTCAAGCATAAAAAAGGCACCTGACTCAGTGCATAAACCAGTCTACACATAACAGGCAGCTTAGCAAAGAACCAGTTCTATCCCTGCTAGTAATAAAGTGTAACAACACATCGTTTATTTCCCATGTATTTTATTTAATCTATAAAAATGCCAAAGATAACACAGTGAGTGTCTGCAGCTATCTATAAAACATGGTGGAGGCTCTGTCATGGTTTGCAACATGGTTTCAGCCAGTGCTGCTGGGGAGCTTTGCTCTAGTTAGCGGTGAGAGCAGCACATGTGGACATTGACCAATCAGCTGAAAGGAAAAAAAATCTGGTCAAAATTTGTACTTGCAAGTTGAAACTCGCACACAAGTGAGGGATCCTGAGCACAAAGTTTTACACATAGTTTTTTCCTTTGTATCTGTAAACAGACCTAACAAAAAAATTGTAACTTGTGTAAATATTTTTCACGAACACAAATCTTTTTTTACACAGATAGAAACTCTCATCTGTGGACGCACAAACATAACATTTTGAGATATTTTGATTTACAAGGTTATAAAACTCAGTTCACAGCTACGCAGTCTGATTTACAAGTACAAAATATTTATGATCACAATTTGAGCCCTAATCTTGTCACAACTGATGGACTTGCAGAGTTGCAGCGTAGGTAGAACTGCAGTAAAGTAATGTAAGATTTGGATCCACCATGTGATACCATGAGGAAAGGGTCTGATTAGCAACTGCTTTATTTTTTTAGCATAGTAATTATCCCAAACACACAGCAGCTAACATCCAAAGAAGAGTTTTAGATGTCCTTCAAGACACCCAGAGAACTATTCCTGAAGACTACTTTGAAAAATGCCAAAAAAAGCTTGCTTAAAAGAATTCAAGCTGTGTCATAGATTAAAAGAAGTCACGGCAAATATTGACTTTCAGTTTTGTTTGTTTTTATTTCCATTTTTGCTCTCGGATGTTTGAATAGATCACTTGCATTTTCCTAGCAGTATATAAAGAAATCAGGGGTGGCTCAAGACCTTTGCACAATCCTGCATGTACTAATCATTATGTTTTGTGTACACGACAAAATCCAATCAAATAGAATACAAAATCAAGACCAGTCAAGTAGGAAGGGTTGCTGCCATTAAAAAAACGGACTGAGTGATTACCTCATTTCAATTACGCATTTTTTAGGCTGATGCGACTGGTCTCTTAAGGAAGGGTAGTCCCACCATCCACAGTGTATGCCACGGACCAGTTTATGCCCGACAATATTTTCACGGACCGGCCTTTAAGGTGTCGCGGATAAATACAACAAAATAAAACTAGTACCGGTACCGAAAAAAAGAAGATTTATTCATAACACACGTGAAAAGACCCAGGAAAACCGAGTTAACTATAAAAACGATAACAAAATAACGCTGAAAAACGATAAAAACCCTGAAAACCATACATTTCACACCTGAGCCCCAACTCTCGCGGCCCGGTACCAAACGACTCACGGACCGGTACCGGTCTGAGGCCCAGGGGTTGGGGACCGCTGTTCTAGCACATGCCATGGCCTCCAAAGTGACCAGATTAGCACCTAATTTTGGATTTTGGAGTACTGCAGCATCAAAACACCAATATCTTTCAGAAGAATCCCTTCAACAGAGTTTCACAGGGGTCACTAAACCTGTTCTTGCAATGAGTGGTGACCCGTCACTTTATTTACACACTTTGTCTTTTTTCTTCTTCTTCTTTTAAAAAAAAAAAAAAAAAAAAAATCCTCTCATTTTTGGCTGATCTCTGACTTGACCACCTAGTATTAGTTTGGTTAAATAAAATTATTTAGAGGCCCATAAAAAATCTCTTATATAATACTTTAACTCACGTGACATTATCATCCCCTGAGAGTTACATACACAACACACTGTGCAATAGAAACGGATAGGTCTTTGTGTTTATGCTCGACTTGGCTTTCCATGTGTTTATGCGTGTTGGGTGAGGTGAAGTATCTTAACAACTATGCCTGAGAGGTCAAACACATTCCTAAGCACCACAAAGTTCAGTGTTGAACATGAGGGTGAGTCTATTACATGTAGCCTGCGGACAATGTTCTGTCAACAGACTCATTCCTGCTGTCTCCTCTGTAATTCCCGGTAGGAAAACAAAGCATCTCCTCAGTAGATGTAGCCTCAAATCAGTGTCCTTTGATCATGTGCTAGGCACAGGGCTCACCACAGTGCGCTCCGGTTGGGGCTCTGCATTTTATGCAAAAGGCCAAAGTGAAGTTTTAGTGCTATATAATTCAGTGCTGAAATAATTAGTCAGTTAATGAGAAATGATTGTCGGCAGATGTAACAATTGCTTATTCCTTAAAATAATTTATTAAATAATAAAAATATTTGCGTGTCCCAGCCCTGGTATGTGCTTCAGTGTGCATTTTTATTGTTTTTAGGTTTCTGACTGATTGAAATAATTATTGTGACCTCAGGGGGCTTTTTTTTTTTTCTTCCCATTTTCCACAATTAATTTAATCTTGGCTTTAATTGCATCGTACTAATACTTTCCACAGCAATAATTTCCTTAAATTGGTAAATGAAAGACACGTACGCTCTGCCGAGAAGGTGATTGGCTGCAGACTCCCATCTCTGCAGGACCTGTACACCTCCAGGACACTGCGGCGTGCAGCCCGGATCTCAGCTGACCCTTCTCACCCTGGACACAGTCTGTTTGACCTGCTCCCCTCAGGCAGGAGGCTCCGGTCCATTCGCACCAGAACCTCTCGCCACAAGAACAGTTTCTTCCCCTCTGCTGTTGGACACATGAACAATAACCACATGACTGTCCCCGCCACTAACACATGACCCTACGCTGTGTCACTGCATCATTTCATGTTTGGCACTGATCACCACCTGCACTCATGTATATATCTTTCTACGTAGCACTCATAATTCTTATTCTCATGTATATATCTCATGTATATCTCATGCACACATCTTTCTTTCTACATAGCACTTTAATTCTTATTGTCTGCACTGAAGCACCGCAGCAATTTCCTAATGTTGTAAACCTCAACATCTGGCAATAAACCCATTCTGATTCTGATTCTGATTCAAATGGCCAGTCAAGCCAGCATGAAAGTGCCTGAAGATGTAGCATTACAATAAATATTCAGACGACATTATGGTCTCACACTAGCCTGAGTCATCTCTGGTATGCATTTTCGTGGTCCTTAAAACTAAAATTGGATGTTTTCTTGATTGACACGAGGGTCGGTCTGTCACGCTGAGGTGAAGTGTTAGTCTTCCTCATCTATCCACAGCTCTACGTCTCTGCTGTTTGCCCAAAGTTGAACTTTCTTATCCCACTGACCCAATATAGTGGTCAGTGGTAAACCTAAATTCATTCTTCAGAACAGTCCTTGAAAATTCTGTCGACAGGATATGCAGCATATGCAGCACATCTAGGCTAAAAAGTAGGAATGAATAAATCAAGTAACTATGATATAAATGACTTTGTCAAATGTTGGCATGTGGAGTTATTGCAGCAAATACAGTTTTAACCTTTTAACCTTTTTTCCCCTTTACAAGCCTGTGGTTTGGTTAACATTTGTCCCAACGACACATTACTTTGTTACTTAGTAATTTTTTGCAGGTTAGTGATACTAATACCATACCTCTGAAAATACTTAATTCCATAGGCATTTTAAGCAGTATATGTACCACGGATGGTTGTCAAAAAAAAGATACTTTGTTACTAATTGATACTAAAAAGTCACGGATCAGATTAGATACTCCTTTACTCATTTGTAACAGTATTGAATTCAAAAGCCTGTAGCTAACAATCAGCCTCTCTCCTCACTAGCAGCTGAACACATAAACAGTAGCACAGCAAACTTGGCAAAGCATCTTACAGACCAACACCCCAGTCTTTATGAGGAATTTTATGAAGTCAAGCCCAGTTATCATAAACTTCCCTGTCCAGTACATACTTTAACATTAGCTGTTTAGCTATTTGTAATTAGCACATAAGGCATCCGTTAAGTAAGGTAGCATGCGCTGTAGCAGCTAATGATGTGGGGGCTGAGGAGCAAACATTATCAGTTAGTCAGTTCTGATCATCTGCTGTGTTAAACACAAGACATAGTGTTATATTAACTTCATACCTCAATTATTTTTGTTGAAGGGTGTTATACTTCTGAAAGTCTAAGATTGAAATCAAGACAGGTTTACTAGCAACAAAACTAAATCGGTGACAGCCTACCTTAAAAACTCCAATTGACTTTCCCTTTTTTTCTCTCTAGCTACACCTGTGATTTCTAAGCATTTTAGAAATCAGTTTGTCTATCCAAGCTGTGGTTTTGCATTGGCTATGCTTCGATACTGAGACAAGGTCTAACTTCCGATACTGAGTTCTAAGAAGTATAACTGCTATTTTATGAACTTTTTTTTCTTGTGTTTTTGGAAATTCCTTGTTTCAGTTTACAAGTTGTAGGGATTGTAGTGCATATGGTGCTCTTGGAGGCATTGCAATTTCTGTCCTGCATCCAAACAACACTAAATCACATGTGCTCCTACAGTAGGCTAATCCAAGGCTGGCTGATAACAGAGAGACACTAGGATAAGTTGGAGAAAGGTTACTGTACTCTGTGTTCTGTTGTTGAAAAGGCTGCATTTTTTCCTGTGGCATATACAGTAAATGCAAACACACAGAGTACCTGCATCAAATGCAGAGAAGTACATGTATTGTAACAGCAAATGATCTTACAACAGAGATTTTTGGGATTTTTTTTTTTTTGTTTCTCTGCTTGTTGTTGTTCAAACATTAAACTTCAGGGCCCATCTTCCTTTAAAGGAATGTGACCTGACTTGACCAGACTCACATGTGTCATGTCTCTTGTCTAGAACTTTAACTTGTTGAACTCTTGCTTTTCCTCCAAATCCCTGCTGTAATGAGAAACAAGGCTTCACTTCCAGAAAAGATGCTCAAGTTATTAGAAAAATGTGAACTGCAAGTGTCATGTGTGGATAGTTTATGTCCACTGGGCCAGAGTACAAATGGTGAAATTCTAACTGAAATTTAAAATATGGTTTTAATTAGAGATATTCTCAGGAAGACGAAGTCTTGGACCTGACTGCAGCAAGACCTGGGCTGCGCCCCCCCTTAAGTAAAAATGTTCCTTGAAATCATAGTGAAACTCAAATTTAGTCCACTGCACAAAAAAACAGAAAGTCGTAACTTAAACTGTGTTTAAGTTATTTGTTGTTATAACAAAAAGACAAAAAACCTGAAAAAAAATATTTTCTCTGCTGATCCAGTAGAGTTGTTAAGATATCTGCCACCGTTTCGTTTTAGTTGCTGGTAGACTTTTCTCCACTTCAATTTGGGACTTTAAAAAGTTTTAGGCTTCTTTTAAACACCCTCCTGGTGAAAGTACTGCTACAACATCACCCAACACACAAACAAACAGAGTCTTTAAGTCTTATGTTTAAGGTTAAAATGTTCACTGTAAATATTTGTTTTCTCGTCATCTTGCTCTTGTCCTGCAAAGGACTTAAGCAATGAAAATGGAAAAAAAAAAAAACCCTCAATGGAAGTGTTTTTCAACTGGCAGAATCATATAGATGATCTTTACAATGACTATACAATAGCAACCACCTTCGTAGATTAAATCTGGAATTTATTTTTGAAGCAAACTCCTCCCGTACTCGTTGTTTTCTTTTGACTGTTATGTGTGGCTGAAATATATAAGAGCAATATTAACCGTATTGCTAGTTCTACTCACCTCATAGAGCTTGGCAATATGGCTAAGAAAAATCTGACCTTGATATAATATGATATGATAAAGAGACTGAATATTTATTTGTAAGACAACAAACCCAATTTTTGTGCATGAAGAAAAAGAATTTAACAAAAGGAGTACAGCATGATAACAGTGGTATGCTGGGTGAACTTTACTCCCTCTAAGAAGCAGCAGTTTCGACCCTTATGGGAAGTAAGTGACTCGTTTACCTGCACTAAGCTGCAGTTGTAGTGCAGCGTATTGAGGTTCAGAGATCTGCCACAAAGTGTTTCGATAGAAACTGTTATTGAGAAGAGTTGCATGCCATTTTTTTCTTCCTCAGAGAGGCGATAAAGGCCCTGATTGTCCAGTGTTATGTTGCATATCGTCTCCACCCATCTAGGAGCCAAGATAAAAGTAAAGACGCTTCACAGGAAGGGTAACGTGAGTGCACACACAGCGATTAGAACGAGAGCCCTAGAATGTTTTGTACTGATAAAATATAGTCGATTAAAAACACAAAAACATGATTACTTGTTTAGCATTGTTCAAGAATATTCAATATTCTAACTATGGGAATATAGTATATAAAATAAAAATGATCTATTAAATAGCACCCAGTGACATCTATGTCATATATGTACGTCCAGCTCTACAGGTTAGGCAATATAATAAGCACAAATGAAAGAAGCGTATTCTGCTTTAATGCCTTAAAAATCTCTTTTAATCCATCAAGTGTCTTAAAGTTTAAGATTTTAGCCAAACATAACTGAAGCTTTTTGTCTCATATCTAACCAGAACACCAAAGCTGTTTTGTTAAACCTCCTAGCATCTGGGCTTAGGTCAAGTTCAGTTCACTTGAGAGAAGACTCACCCTTTCAGCTATGAGGGGTCATTTATCTAACCTCTCTGTTGGTTGGATAAGCAAAACATGACAAAGCTTTACTGCATTGTTCATAATCAGCAGGCCTTGTTAGTCCGATTTAGGCTAATTGCCAAATAACTGACTTATGAAAGAATGAAACCTAATTATATCACCTTATGGATTGGCTCATGTGTGACATGTCGCGCTGCACGTCAGTCTTCTGATGTTTGTAAAGCTATGAGAGAGAAACTAAACAGTGCATTCCAAATAGCCGGAAGCCCTTCCAGCTAGCGGGAAAATGGGACCATGTGTACATCAGGAAGATCCACAGATGAGTAATCAATGCTTTATGTGCCAGTGAAGCTAAACACATCAGAAAACAAAGCTGGAGTTGTCAAGCAGGCAGGACTTTCCATGATATGAGCTAACCAGGAAATGGGAATACACAGGATGAAATCGAGCCACGGTACACAGGAGAGCTCACATACTTCTAGATAAAATACAGGCAGAGCTTTTTGACTTGTCCACTTAACAGAAATGTTATTTCCTAATCGACTTCAAGTTTGAGAATAACATGGAAAGCCTCCTTCCGAGCAAACAATACATGAAAGTGATGATGGTTAATAACAATCTCACGTGCCACTGGGACCTACGCAAAAACAATAGCTGTGAAATGGTGCCAGTTTTGGGATACCACGGCTATCCTGAACCACCCACATGCTTGCTCCAAACATTCCCCTACGTGGTTACATGTGAATGAAAGTTGCTAGTAAATATGTGAATGACTACTTGATGATGACTACACCAGTGGCTGGCGACATAGCTTATAACTCACTTGTGAATTCTACTTACGTGCCTTAAATATTTATCTTTGAAATATCTCTCTATCACTCTCAGGAGTGCAGGTGTACAGACCCAGCTTCTGAAATCAGTCTCAGCGTTGTGCTTTTCAAACATGATTTTCCAGCAAAATATTCCTATAATAATCTGAACTCCCTGTGCTGAACTTGAACATATTTGAAATTTCAGGTGAAAAAATACTGAAACTAAGGGGAAACGATTAATTCCAGTCACAGAATAATATGTTGCACTAATGAATTCTTTTTTTTTTTTTTTCTTGTAGCCTAGGAAGACTTTAGGGCTCTTTGCATAGCTCTGCTGGGTGGTTGATAAACTCTGGTAGTCTCTGTGGGTTTAAGAGCTGCATGTCCTGTAGGGAGCATGGTTGAATGGTCACACCCACAGTTTATACAGCATCTTCACTATAAAACCAAACTTGCGGATGTATTCGCCACATTCAAACGAACGGTTACCAGCTGATTTTGTTCTGGTATAAAGGAGGATAAATATTACCATTAACCCACAGCCCACTTGACTGAATAGTATCATCACTATCCATAAAACCTCATACAGGATATGAACGCTGCATGTTTTGGCAACCCTACAACCCTGCTTTCACGATTCAGCGACAGAGGTTGCCGGTTGCTTGGGTAGAAAAGGAGATGTTGGTCACCACGTCTGAAGTACGTCACAGATATCATCTCTTGTTGTTTTTTGAGAACAACACCAGACCTTCTGTAGCAAGTTTATTTCTTTTTTTAAGGTTTTGCATTTACTCCACGCACTGCATTAGTGTATAGTTAGGAGAGGAACAAAACATGTTGTGGTTGGAGGACAGCAGAAGTGAGAGCAGAACCTATGGTGAGTACTGATATTTAGCCAGGGCCCCTACAAGGCAGTGGAGGAAGCACCTGTTACAAAGCTATTATCTTTCTGAGCTGGACGGCCATTGTACTGATCGACAACATCAGGATAAAGCTGTTTACCCTGCTCTTTCATGCATCGCTCCATGTGCTCAGAAATGTGTTTTGATGTGTCGTGTTTACTTTTTACAGATAACCGTAACAACCATGTTTACCTACTCCTGGGTTAAAAAAAAAAGGGCCTGTAGTAATTTGGTGCTTTAAAACCTTAAAAATAAGGCCCATTACAATTATTCAGTCCATCTGTTTTTATATGCATATACAGGCTCACGTGTCCCACATGCTCATTATGCACATAGAGACAATGATTACAATTAATATTTTTTATTAGTGGTGATTTATTTAATGCCTTAATGGGACATCAAACTAAATTTTTACCTTGATTTGCATAGTGTTTGCAGTCACACTGACAGCAAAATCCTTGAAATCATCCACCCCCTAATTTTTAGCTTTTGTTTCCCACTTTCTAATTTTAGTCCCCTTGGTGTTCCTGTCATAAAGGATGCTGTGGTAGACAAAGCTAACCCACCGCACATCTGACCTGTGGACACGGGAGGTGTTCAGGATGATTTTTATAGGCAGTGCTGCAAAATTAGGATAGATCCTGGACTGTCTCAGTTGTGAGGATGAAGTGCTCCAAGGTCAGATGCACATCTGCAGGCAGTCTAGATTTGAATGCCAGATGTGAGTGTGAACCAGATCCCGGGGAGGTATCGGGGTTCTTTGGTAGAGTAAATATAATCAGAGTCCTGCTATCTGTTGTGAGAGACACAAGCAGATTTCAAAACGTACAATAAAGCCGTATTTATAAGCGTGTCACTGTCTTTAAAGAGGATGATTTAGGTAGAAGATGATCTTATGTAATAAGTATGACAGTTATTTGGAGCAAATTGTGGCTCGATGCACGCTGAATCATAATGAAGCCTAATCCTTTGTTCCACAAATATTTACTATATGTCAAGCATATCTCTGTAAATATTGAAAGGAACAGCCAGTTCTGCTAAAAGCTTCGCCTTTTCATTGCCACGTTCTTTAATACAAGGATGAGTACCCAAGCCGGGTACCCATGCTTGTATTTTTCCCCACGGCTGTCACAAATGTAGGAACCTGACAGGTTGTTTCGGTCTGCTGGTGTCTGTTTTTCACCCGGCTTTCATTACGTTACGTTAAAGTCGGGCAATATCAAGAACTGTCTGTAACTTTCGTACATTTCTCTGGAAACCAACTCGAGTTTTTGCGTTTTACGTGTTGAAAGTCATAGTCCGCTTTCTCGAGTGCAGCATAATATGTGCTGTACTCATCTACCAATAGGTCACTTCTCATTTATTTACTTTGTGAAATCCCAAGCTGTAATTTTTGTTTAATGCAAGACACCTCGTTTGAATTGTGAAATCCTGTAGTGTTTAGAAGACTTTGACATCAGTTTAATCTTGTTTAAGAAGTTCAGTATGCTGACAAGTGATTAACATGTTCATACATGACTTATCGAGTCTGGTTGTTTCTTTTTCGTTTTGTATACAAAGTGCCAGGACTTTACACGGTTGATTTTTACTGCTCTTTTTGTCCATTTTGACATATTCCATCATCACAATGGGAGAATTTATTTGATTATGATTGTTTTCATACTACTCAGGTGGTTTTAATATCATTTTTCCCGCTTGATACTACTATTAAACAGTATGGGGAAAGTCCATGGACTTTTCTTGGATTCCGACAGGGAATTTTTCTACTCTTGAGTACATTTTTATGGCAGATTCCTGACTGAACTATGATTCAACCTATTCATTCTTGGAAGATACAGAGTCTATTAACCTACTTTTGACTGAATTGGCACCGGAGAGTCAATCTAAACTTTGGGATCCCACATGCCAAACAGTGAACATCCCATATTAACTCAAGGTGAAGCTGAAGTAGTAAGGTTTGGGTACAGGATGAACTGACAGTGGGTTGATTTATAAATAGGAATGTTTAATTCTCCAATGGGATGTTTAGTTTTTTTCCCGTCTCTGCATTTCTATTTTCAAGCCGCTTGTGGTGAGCTGCCTGGTTTTCATTTATGCAGTGTTTTTGAAGTAAAGTATTTGCCCTCAAGCAAAGCTGTCCTTTGCAAGCTTGTGGTGGGACTGTGCGTGGCAATTTAAAAAAAAAAAAAAAAACTCTTTACGTTTTTGCTTGAAATACATGTTGTAGCGGGGTCCTTTTCCAGTGTTACATTTCCTATTACACATGTGGCATTTATGAAGCACGGAATTCTGTGTACATTACTGCATTAGTGTTTGCCATATTTGCTAGATGACTCTTACTTCACTGCCTGACTTGACATTTTTTTCTTTTTTTTTACATGCTGTGCTCTATCATGGTTGTCTAAAAATAATCTATCTTTAAAATGAACCATATGTCTCCTGTATTACATAACAGGTAAAGTAAACCAGACTTTCAAACTAGCAGAGCTGAGGAGATCAGATGTCACCTAAGAGGCTTTTGTGATGCATCTGTGCTGCAGTAAAGTGAATTAAGTCACTGTAACCATGGAGAAGTGTTTGGGAGTTATGGTGTGGGAGGTTTTTTTTTTTTTTTTTTTTCTTTTGTTTGTTTGTTTTTTGTTGACCGTTTCATTTCCTGTCATCATCTTGGTGTCCTTGAGTGAAGGAGATGAGGTGTGTGGGGGGTGGACGTAAGCATGTTTGTTCGCTCGCGGCCATCTCTGGTTGTTTTGTCCGTTGCTCATCCTGCAGACCTGATAAAGATGGAATCCTGGCTAGGCTGCACGCCGCTGACCTTCTCACCCCCCGGCCAGCCCCTGACACCTTGCACTTCACTTTCCGTCATTGTGTTGTCTTCCTGGCATGCTTCCATAAGAATGGGGAAAGAGCAAGGTAGAGGGAAAAGGATGATGGAAGCACGTGGTGTAGGGCACATCTGCTGCTAGATTTTTCTGGCAGCATTGTCTTGGAATTCTTTAAAAGTTGAAGTTGTTGTTTTTTTGTGTGTTTCCTTTCAGTAACACCCGCTTTAGGATGTGAGAACAGTTATTTTTAGGAATGCAAATGTTAGTGTGTGTGAACTCAGCTTCTGTGTTTTGTATGTGTTGTCATTTTAAAAACTGCCCATATTCCTGCATTTTCCAGGTCTCTCCCTCTGTCTCATACACAAAAAGTCGCCTATGTGATTAGAGGATTGTAGAGGAAAATATTTTCCTTTTTCTCTCATCCACTTTGGGTCATTCTTGTTGACGATCAGATTAGAGGAGACAGCTCGGTCTATACACATTTTATTGCTGCGGAGCGAAAACATGCGAGAACTTTTGGATGTAGTAACCTAACCAGAGTATGAAATAATTCTCTCGTGGAGGATTTGCGGGACAGAGTTCATTGGTGGTGACGGGAACTCTTTCAAGGTTTTATGACCCTTCAGAGTCTGTTTGTATTTCTCCTAGTACAGGACTCTGAAATGTTGTGGTCATAATGAAAACACTTAAACCCCGCTTTCCAGTCATGTTTCAATTGTGTCATACTGGTGGAAAACAAAGCTGATATCGTTGTCTCTGACTCTTTTTCCTTAGTCATCGTTAGTGATGGCGGCTGCCCCTGTTTAAGCTGGCCGCACCAGCCTAAGCAAGCTTTAATCACTTGTCATAATAGAAGAATGTTGCCGTGTCTTGTTCAGGCAATGCAGCTGTGTTCCTTCTTTTTTTTTTCTCTCTCTCTTTCTTTTGATTGGTGCTGTGACGATGCTTACCAGGTCAGACTGCATATCTAATATCACTGATGGGGTGGTGAATTGTGGGGTTGGGAGTCAGTCATGCTGGGCTGTAGCACATGATGCGACGTGGTAGGTTTAGCTGGAGGGCTGCAGTCAGCTCGCCTCTGACATCAGCAGAGCAAGTGTGTCCCAGAGATCCTTTGTCATTTGACTGAGATCTAATTTTGGACCAGGAGATGTCCTTTCTCTTAGCTGTATAAAGGCTAAACTGTTAGCACGTGTTGCTCTGTAATTGATTCCCGTGTCATGCTATAGGTCAGTGTGTAGCCTATGTCTGATCCTGTCAGTCAGTGCTTTCACCTTTTGTTACCTTCTGCTTGGTCTCTGGAATCTATCTGTCCTATATAGCAGTTACTGTTTCTGTTTGAAGAATGTAGCATAGAAGCATAGAAGCCCCCCATCCTACCTGATCTGTGACCTCAGTAAACATTTATCTTACAAGATTATTGTCTCGGTTGTTAGTTTCACATCTCACTGACACAAACTTTGTAAGTCATGGTCCCCATCAGAGTCAAAGCATGACAAAGCATGGTCTGGTTTAAGGCTGCCATGCCTTGTGATTGAAGAGCTGCTGCCATATGAAGCTTGAGTGTACCACAGTTTCTCAGTCGACCCCTCGCTCATCACATCAGGTTCCAAACCAGGATGCAGTGGTGAACATGCTTAGCGCCAGGCCTCTAAACCAGTCTGTAATACCACATCCATTCTACAGATATTAGACTTCTTGAGTCTGACCTGAAACGATTGCTCTACATTGAAGTTTACACTGCTACTTTTGTCAGTCTGTCAGTTAGCAGTCAGTTCAGTAATAAACTCTACTGACCTGGTCCCATTGGTGGCAGGTATACCCTAACCACAACGCTGTGTCTACAAAGTTTAATTCTGGTATCATTTAGTCTTAAAAATGCAATATTTTTGTTAGGCCACTAAATTAAAACAAAGTCTGCGCTTAAGCCACATTTTATTCAATTCCTTTTTAAAGAGGAATAACTTAAGAAAAGTGTTACTATCGGTATATCCACACTTAATTACAAATCACAGAGGATTTCTTCGGATTGATGTTTACATGCAGTTGATTTAAAATGACAACATTTGTAAAAAGCACTGCAGACCTTCAGAGATGCCCTTCCTTTCTAGTAGGTTGCAGAGAGAGACCATCAGTATACTCATCTTACTTGAAATAGTTTTAATCAAGCAAACATTCACCATATGTGAACACCTTAGTGTAGGATCCAAACTCAGTTGTTGCACAGGCCTGAAACTTGTAGCGTCATAAGCATTGAGTGTTTAAAACCTCGGAAATGAGACACGTTTTTATAAAAATGCAGCTGCGTAGGATACGTGGAATCACTTTCTTTGTAGAGTCTGAATCGGATCCAGCTACATCAAAGATACGTAGTCATGTTTTATGTAGACAGTGATAAGTTGCATGTAAATGGATGTCTGTCTGGAAGCATTGGTCCCTGACTACCATGAAGTTTACTAAACACCAAACTCAGTCAAGTGTCTTTGAACCTGTGCCAGCCCTGAAGTGTCTCTGCAGACCTACAGGAGAGAAACCCCTGACTTAAACACTTATTTAACATTATGGAAGGCAATTCATCATTTCACCATCATCTTTTCATCTGCTGCCTGCATGTCACCGTGTCATAGTCCCCATCTCGCACATATGTTCACCACTACGGAAACACACATGGAGAAATACAACACACACACAGACACACACACACAGGATGTTATTATCTCCTGTGATCTTCTGAGCTATGTGGTCCCAAATGTGTTTGTCTCTTTTTTGACAACAATGAATGGCATAGTTGGAATACTTTAGGACAGGAGCACAGTTATCCGCACTTGTCCTTGGATCCTGTCTGGCCCGAGCATTCATATGCGCACACACACACACACACACACACACACACACACACACACACACACACACACCTCCCCACAATGCAGGTTTAACAGATTTCCTGTGGGCTATTGTATCTGCTAGAAGATGGCATCCTGGTCTGAACCTCCAGGTTGAACAGGCCCCTTGTCCCCCTCCCATCTCTCTCTTTCCTCCCTTCCTCTCTTAATCTCTGTTTTCCAGCCCTCCCCTTTAATTCCCTTTTCTCCTTTTTTTTTTTTTTTTTTTTTTTTTTTAGTTGACCTCTTATCATTTGCTGCCCAAGAGACACTACCTCGTGTACAGAGCCAGCTATCTACCCATCTGTTCATCTGTTTTTGCCCTTAGCTGCCCCTCCTTAACCCGGTCTCCTCTCTTCCTCCATGTGTCCGGTGATCCCCTGCGTAACCCCTGAGGAGCAGTCTAAACACCATTTTCAAAACCAGAGCCAGTTGGGCCTCCTGCAAAAACAAGAGAAGGATCAGACACAAACACTCAACTCTCTGACCAAATGCCTGCCTGCCCCTTATACTTTGGCCCTCTGTGCTCTCGTGTGCCACGTGGCTTATTTATTCCTTTTTCTTTTTTTTTGGAAGATAAACTATTCAAAGTTTATCTATAAGAACAAATAATTCATCTATTTCTCCAAACAGTGGGCAGGTTTATTTTGAGCTTGAAGAATTGCAAGTGTTTATGTGAAGGCAACATCAACAGCAATTTATGTCTCTAACTATAAAGTCAATAGATTGATAAACCGGTTTTGTCTAACCAGACAATGTATCGGGAGAAGCTTGTTTTTTTTCCACACTTTGCAGATGTTTTGTGTCAGGATTGGAGATGACTCACGCTGTTGTTGCTCTGGGACCTAAAACCTGTTTAAGATGCTTCTTATTATTGTAATGGTCTCTCTCTGTGCCCACAGTTTTCTAAAAATGGCTCAGTTTTGTCACGCATAGAAAATTATTGATTTGTGTGATACTTAAATCGTCAGTAAACAGGAATGTTTGGAAGTCTAAATAATAAGTCCTTCCTGGAAGATTTTGGGAGAACAGGACTCTCTCATGGAATATCTAAACCTCTGTCCGAACTTATACCCTGGACAGTCTGAATCAATAAAACGGTGTAACAGAGAGGTCCGCCTTTCAGATGTGTTGTTTTCTTAAATGATGATTCGTCATTTAAAAATCTGAATAAGAAATTGGGACAGTAGGATAAATAAATATTTGTTGTTATTCTCAGTTTTAGCTTTGATTTAATGTATAAAGTTGCTTAATTCCTGTTTTTTGTTTTGGAGTTTTTTGTCCCTGTAAGTCTTGTGTGCGACATTTCCTCTCATGCTCAGACCTTCAATTAGAACGGGCACCATCGCTGACGATTTTTAAAGAAAATAAATTCTGAACATGCCACTTCCTGCTCTGTGGCATGCATAGGAGATGAAATTGCAACCCCAGAGCAGGACATCCTGTCTTTGCTCTTTATGGGGGCGTTGGGATTCAGCTAGGACCTGCTGCAGTATTTCACAGTAATTTGAAGGTTTGATTGGTTTACCAGCAAAAAGTCTCAGTGGGTGTCATAACCACTGAATTTATTTAAAAAAAATCAAAAGTAACCAAATGTTACTGTAAGTGAGATGTGATTCTGTGGATTCCTATGTGACGTCATTTTACTGTTTTTTGTCTTTTCAGTTCTGCCAGCCTGGAGGCTGGAGGCTGTCCAGAGATCGGAAAGCACCCACTTTCTTCACCGTTGTGCTGACAGATATCGATTCAGACCGACACTACTGCTCCTGCCTCACTTTCTACGAGGCCGAGGTCAACCTGCAGGTACTCCACAGTCTCTACCTTTGACCAAAACGTGAACTACATGAACTCATCTGCAGTCTCATTTCAGCTTAGAGAGTTTCTCCTTTATTCCCTGCTCAGTCTGAACCCACCACCGTTTACAGATCCACACAAGCATGTCATGTGTAAAGTGGAGTGGACAAGAACCCGTTGGCGACAGTATTCAATTTTACTAGAATTGCAGCAGAAGCCTTCAAACAAGCATTATGTGCCACTGAGTAAAAGAGAGAAATCATAACGTGCTGTTGGAGTTTTTCAGCCTTGCAACTCACTCGATCGTTTTATGTTTTATCTTAAAAACTTTTGCGAACAGCTGGAAGTGAAATACCTTCCAGCTGCTCTATCTTTGCTTTTTCCTAGTTTTTAGCTTCTTAAATGCTACATTAACTCCCCTGTTAGCAATCAGTGCAGTGTTAATGATGTGTTGGCTGTAACCAACATGATCTGATCATCAGTGATCGCATTGATATTTGATCAAAATGTCAGATCGGTGCATCACCTGTAACCCCTTGAGCTGCCATGTGAGCCACAGTAATAATACAAATCTACAGTCACCTGTCCTCTTTAGTAGAAAGCAGTGCATGACATCATCACCTTGTAAGCCCCTGATATCAAAATGTTGAAGTCGGTTTCTTCCTCCTCCTCAAAACGAGGTCACTGTCATTCTTGTGTGCTTTTCATAACCATTAGACACCCTTAGGGATATGAAGCTTGGGCAATGTGACTTTCTGTTTTCATTTTAGGCTTATTGATTTGCTTTTTGTTTTTGTGTTTTTTGCCGTCTTTGGCACTCTTCTTTAGTTCTCAGGAATGCTTGTCGCGTGGTTGATGTCTTCCAGAATGTCGGGCGTTATTATAAAACAGCCTGTTTGCATCCAGCCTAATAAATTGTGACTTGGCCGAGGAAAGACAGGATAGCCTCTGCTCCCCTTCGGCATGTGATTTACTCATGCATACAAGACTGCATTTGATTGCAGATTAGTGGTCACGGCACCAATGTCCAAAACCCCCATAAATTATTGATTACTACAGATTAGTTTCATTGGGATCATTTTCATACTTACCAGTGATCTTGTTAACTTCTCTCCCTGCCAGAGGCCCACACAATACCAAGATAATTGTTTCACTGTGTTGGCCTTTGTTGGAGGCCTTAAATGACTCTTTGTCACTCTGCCCACTGTGACCTCACATCCTTTCGCATGTGGAAGGCAGTCATCAATCACATTCCAGTTATATCACTTTAACATCTTTGAGGGAAATTTGAAATCGAGCCCCGTAAGAGAAATGTGTCAACTTCAAAATAGCAACGAGTCACTTTGGTGGAATGCCTGAATTCAGCTCTGTTGTAGTGCATCCTTTTCTCATTAGCATTTGAACTTGTTGTGTGAATCACATTATAATTACATTTGTATTAAAGCATGCCTCAGTTTGCATAACTGAGTGCATTTTTCCACTTTGCTCGCCTCTTGTTGGTGAAGTCTGTGAAAAGCATGTTAGGGTTTACAGATAAGTGGATCACCCTCATTGTGAAGAGTAGGAGGACTTTAGCGACAGGATTTCACTTTAACACGAGGATGACCTCTGGAAATTCTATTTCATGCAATTTTGATAATGCTCCACATATTTACCAGACATGATCGAGACTACAGGGAGAACTCGTACTATGCTCAAAAAACACATTTTTGAACACTTTTTTTTGTGGCAGTAGAGGAGTGTAAACGTATGTACAATCACAGAGCCGGTGTATCTCAACATGTAAACTTTGTTGCCAGGTTGGAAAAGTGGGACTCTTAATGTTTTCACTCAGTCAAAAACCCCACACCTGAAGCAGGTGGTTGTGTGTAAAATAAAGTCAATACAAACTGTTGAGAAACCTCATTTCTGTTTGGTTTTTTTTGTTGTTTTTATATGTATTTTAATCAGTAATAATGTGCAAGAGTCCCTGATGCCACGTGGAAAGCTTCAATCCATTGAGTTATGGACATTGGACCTCTGGGGGTGTCTGGCACGGGGACACTGGCAGCAGATCATTTTGGGGGCCTTGAGTATCGGGTTGTTTTAGCTTTTTTTCCAGTTAAAATGGGTCAAGGCCTTGAACTCTTTGCTATGGTGCTGGTGGTGGAGTGATTCTGAAGCAGATTTTGTAATGTTGTCAGCCACATTGTCCTGAAGGGGAGTCACGGAGTGCCTTTTTTCCCCAAGGTGGGGGGGGCATGCTTGTTTTACAATAATATTTAGATATCTCATGTATGCCCAAGTGCCGTGCTTCTTGGAAAGAATCAGGGCTTCCAAGCAGAGCGTTGCACTGATTTTGATGTTGGCACATAATGTATTAGTTTATAAAGTGAGAAGTTAATCTAATTAATTTTGAAGCTATCTTTAGGCTTTTAAAAAAAGCATGAAAACAATACAGTTTGTCTTACAGTTTAACTGATACGCTTCACTCAAACAGATTAAACTAACTGAGATGTTTGTGTCTGATAGAGAGACACTTGACCGAGATGCGTGTCTGCTTGGTGTAGATTACATGCTGTAGCATAAAGACTGACCCTATAAACGTTTATTATCCACCACACGGCCTTATCTTTTATCTGTCTCGCTCATATTAATCATTAGGTCAGGCTATATTTGGTCTCATCGAGACCATCGGGGTACCTCAAACATTCCAGCGTTCACTTCAGAGCGCTGAAGATCTTCTTGAAACGTGAGGGTGTTTTAACAGTCTTAACTGTCTGAGTTGACGTCCTTATCTGCTCAGCTAGATTTCAGAGAGCGTCCAGACAGGCGGCGCAGGAATGTATTTTGTTAAATAATTGAACCAAATCTCTTCCCCCCCCCCCCCCAAATTCTCAGATGGATAGAACAGATATTTTGATCCTGCACTCCTTGGTGCTGGAGATACCTAAGCTCTTGCGGCATGTTTTGACTGCCTGGAGAAATATACTAGACTGTGATAAAGGCTTTATTTGGAATGAGCGCCGAGAGATTGGCGTATCAGTGTCGTAATGCAGCTCGTGGATCTCAATAGAGACCAGATCGAAACTGTAAATTTTCTATCTTACACAATAGATACTAAGCGCTGTGCAGTTGTTAACTTGTTTGGTATTTTTGTCACTGATGTTTTGCATTTGCTGTATTATGATGTGATCCTAGGAGAGAAGGAGGATGAACTTCCTAAAGTCATTTTTGACTCTTCTGTAAGCAAATCTCGTTTAATCTTGGTCCCTTTGGAGAAATCTTTTATTAGCATCATCGTAATTGAAGAAATTAACAGAGTGGCTCTGCTGGCTGTACTAAAATGCAACATTGTGAAAGAGGATAATTAATTGTCCAGCCTTTCATGAATGTTTTTTTTTCTGCTCACTGTAGACAAAGGAGGATTTTTAACATTTCTTTGGGCTGCATTCAATTCAGTTAAAGGCCATTTTATTTATACAGTGCCAAATCACAACAGTCTCCTCAAGGTGCTTCTTCTTATAAAGTAACGACTGCTCTTTTTATGTTTCAGGGATCAAAGAACATTGAAGCTGATGGCGATGAAGATGAGGAGGCAGAAGAGGATGGCCTGATCCAGCCAGCTCAAGTGTTTGCACCAAAAAGTCTCATTCTCGTGTCCAGGCTGGATTATCCCGAAATATTCCGGGTAATAAGACACCGCACGATTAAATCTTGATTTAAAAAATGTTTTTTCTGACCGTTCAGAAGAATTCTCAGAATTTTTGTCAAATCTGATTTTCGTCTTGCAGATACTAATCTGCTTTGTTCTGTCTGTAAAATGGGTGTAATGTAGGCATGCACTTCAGAAAGTACAGGAGTCTCAGGTGTATAAGAAACTTTGAGCCTTTCATTAAGGTCAGTTTGTGCTGGCGTAAGGCCAGTCATACCATCCATGGTAATAACCTTACTAGCAGACCTTACCTACTGAGGATCCTTTGCTCTTGGCCCAAAAAGAGAAAATGCAGACACTTATTAAGCACATTGATGGTTGCTTCTTTCCTTTTTCTCCATGTCTTAGTTGTCTTCCACGTGTTGTTCTTACAGGGGTGCTTAGGGCTGATCTACACGGTCTACATCGATAGCCTGAGTTTCCCTTTGGAGGGATTGGTGGCCAACCTTTTTACGTTCTTGGTTCCTGTTGCTGGTGGATCTCAGGTAAGTCTGACCTAAGAGAGAACATGTCCACATATCACTGTCTAGCTCTGCTGTTGGGTGGTTTTTCAAGGAGGGGGGCACAGGTCCAGGACTTTGTGCTAGTTGGTTGTTGATGTCAACCCTGCTCTGCTTTCAGCCAGATTGTAAGTGGATGACTGAGGTTCAGTGATGCAGACTGATGTTTGCTTTGCAGCCAGTCACCACCATCATGTTCAGGGTTCAGGCGAAGTTCTAGTCTGCTCATTCTGCCATGAAATAAACTCTTAGAGTGGAGCAAGAAAGAAAATCTCTTGAACTTTATCTGTAGCATTTTTGAGGACTGTACTGCACTGTCGCTGCATTAGGATCCCTCTTGATGTCATAATGTATTTTGGTGGCCAAATGTCAGAAGATAATGCTCCGGTAAGCTAGGCATACGATAATTTATTTAACACCCGGAACAAAAACGCAGCCCGCTCATTCTGCCACATTCGCTTTCTCATCTGATTTTGTTTTAAATGATGGATAATGTGCTGTTAGAAGGAAGAATTTGGCCCCTTCTGTTCTCTAGCAAGACGCCACAAAAAATCTCATGTCCTCAAGTCTGCCAGACCCAAGCAGACTCATTTGTCAAAACAAAACACAGTTGAACATACAGGTATGCCAGGAATTGTGTGAATGAGGACCCCATGAGACCTTTATATGATACTGTGAGATTATATCAGAGGATACCTGCACACGGTGTGAATCAGGATGTATTTGTGAGAATAATTACAGCACAGCTTTTAGGTGACTGATTAGAGTCTGTGTTGATCTGAACAACACGTACACACTTTGGAAATATGTTTTTGAATCTTTGCAGTGCATGAATCATTTTTATATTGATGCAGCTGTGCACCATATCAGTTATGTTTTTGATTAGTGTGAAAAAGACTTATTCAGATGGTCTGCACAGTGTTTGCATTGAATAGAATGCATCTTTTTCATGCCCCACGGGCTCAGAACAGTCCTGTGACTGTCAGTCGTTGGACTTCTCAACCCTGTAGACGTGATGGTCGTTAAAATGTTCTATTGCTGTTGTCTGACTGTCACGCCCTTTTTTTTTCTGTTTACAGAAGCTATTTAGCCTGGGAGCAGGAGACCGTCAGCTCATCCAGACACCCCTGAACGACACGCTGCCCGTTACATCCAAGAGTATTGCTCTACTCTTCCAGCAGTTGGGTGGGTCAAGGAACTGTGATAACTACTAACCAGCAATCATGAGTCACAACATGACTTATTTATGACTTCATTGTTGTATCTGAAATGAAATGACTAAATGTCTTGTCATGTATTTATTAACATTACCCTGCTGCAGTTTATCATGTACTGTAGACTCAATCACCATGTAAGTATTTCTAGTAGCTATTATAATCTGACAGCAGTCACATTTAAAAACATAAGTTTTAAAGCATTCAATGTCTCAGCTTATTTAGTAAAATGCCTTTATGCTTGACATATTTCACATTTATTCTTATCAGATTTTTAAATGCTCTGTGTAACTTTGCTAATCACCTAGTGGCAAACTCCACTACTGTAGGACTTTTGCGGTGAGCCATTAAGAGCTCGGATTAGTTCTACATGAAATGCGTCTCAAGCACGGCTGTGCGTTTTTCTCTGTGTCCCATCAATGTTTCTGTAATTTTGTCTGGGTAGAAGGAGCCAATAATGAAGATTTGATTAGGTTTTGTGGTTTCGGATTGCAGTGTTTGCACAATATGTTAATGGTCCAGACTTAAATGATTTGAACAGGCGATACGTGCTCTGGTAAAGAACCGACGTGCCTGATACGCAATGACTCAATCATGAGGGAGTCCAGACGTATTTAGGGAGTGTGTCTATTGTTTTTCTTAGCACTCCAAAAAAACCCGCAAATTGGCAAAAGCCACGCTGTGAACTTTCTGCATTATGTTTGCAGATTTTGGGGTTATTCCTAAACAGCGGGGCTTATTTCACTTTTTGCATATGTAAGCCGAGAGTGTGATTAAATCTAATTCACCTGAAATCTGATTTGTAATGGAAAGTTGGCCCTCATTTGGTCTCTCTTGATTAGGAGAATGTGCTTCACATCAGAGTAGATTCTGTATCCTGACTGTATTAACACCATCCTCGTTTTGTTTGGAAGCAGCAAGGGGATTGGGAGGGGTAGGTGTTCTTACACGATATATGCAATTAGGGTCATGTCAGAGCATGCATTTGTTGCCAATTTGGATACACAAAACAAAATAATGTTGACATAATAACGAATCACGACCAGTCAGTTTTCCTAAACCTGCTTCCTTTAATCAGGAGGGTACATTTGCAGTTCAGAGCAGCAAGTAGGATACAGTACATGTGTGCTGGAAAGATGAACTGCACATTTTAGTTTCTTTCTAATGTTTAGAGTCACGTACGAATAGCGCAATGATTACAGTTCGGTCGCTCTGTTAATAATTTTGAAAATGAAAATGAATAGACAGGTACTCTTCTGCATGCAAACCGATATCTGAACACTGCTAAATGTACCCAGAGCAGGGCGATATGACCAAAAATATTTATCACGATATACATTTGAAAATTTGTGATAACGATAACTGACGATATAATTGACACTAGACAAAATAATTTACAACTTCTCAACTTTATTAGTGCCAAAAAAAACAACCCATCAATGTATTTTCACTTAAACAAGCAGCTTTTTTAAGTGCATTAAAGTTACATAAAAACGTAACAGTGCAAATGCAAATTCCTTGCTGACAGTTTAACCAAAAGGCATTTCCAGTGGAAATTGGCCGACATATCCTCAGCATAACCATGTATAACATCCACAAAATCCACAAAAAAAGAGGTTATACACACACAATACGGTAATATTATGTTGAAGCACAGTACGTATCACTCCGCGAGGCTCCTGCCTAATATAGCCGTAATGCTCCGACAATCCATCAAGCGTTGCGGGTTCGTAGCTTAGCAAAGTCGTACTGAAACATTTGACAGATTTTCGAGCGCCGTGTATCACATAAAATCATTTCGAGGTCAGTAAACACAACCAGAATTCATACATAAGGCACACGGGATTATAAGGGGCACTGTCGATTTTCAGAAAAATCAAAGGATTGATTTTAAGTGTGCCGTATTTTCCAAAAAAAAAACACGGTAATAACGACGGCCCGCTAACATGCTCTACCAAAAATAGTGCTTTGTTGTGTACCTGACGGATGAAAGCCAAACCAGTTCCACACCACTGAAGTTGCAGCATTTTTACAAACCAATTCTGGTTCATTCGTTTCATTTAACGATCCACTTTCGCTCTTCTCATTCTGCATCGCCGCCATGTGCGTATGTAAACAAAGGCACTGCGCATGCGCGTTTTACCCACGTTCTATCGCGATATTTGATTTTCCTATCGTTGCCCAACATTACACCGGTATTACTGTGAACGGTATGATATAGCCCAGCCCTACCCAGGTGTTTACAGAAAATGTCATATTTATGATATTTGTATCATCATGACTTTCAGGAAGAAAAGTACCTCTGACACGGCGCAGGGAATCTACACTAAACTAGGCTAAAGGCTAAAGCAATGAGATTGTTAGCATAGCTTTATACAGAGGCTAGCAGAAGGGAAAAATAGCTAGCCAGAAAAACCTCAAAGCCACAATTTGTCACTTTTTATAGTACTGTAATACAAAAACTGTCTGTTGGTTTGGCTGGGAACTCCTCCTACATGATTATAAGTTGCCTGGCAACCACCTACCAATGGCTAAAATGACTCATGCACCTATAACGCCCAATAAAAGCATCATATCGTTTTACTTTCATGACAGTGACGCTGAATTTATCAAATACTGAATGTACTCATTCTTGATATTTTCATCTTGTGATGTTTACAGTATACCATGACTGTAATTTAACTTATAAAGTCAGGTTTACTCTATCAGAAGTTTAATGTTGGATAAATGAACAAATGTACTTCAGGCAATGGTGTTTTGAAACCACCTCAATTATTTCAGTCTGCATGTTTTGTTTTTTTGTCTGCAGGTTTTTTCAGGCTAAACTGTCCTGACCATCTCGTGTCTGTAAGCTATATATGTAGACACGGCATCGGTATTATCTATTCTTTATTCCACTCTTGGCAAGAATATGAAATCATAATCTTTTTTTTTAATCTCTCCTGCTGCTGTCACAGGTTGTTATATAATAATTATTTTTTTATTAAGGTGCAGGAAACTGAAAGTTACAGACATAGTTAGACAGTAGAGTTAATGATTCCTCTGACCTTAAAGCCTGACTTTCCTGCACATTGATTGGAAAGTCAGTTGATGAGTTACACGTAAGCGTTTTGTTTTCACTTATTAGCTCGTCCTTACATCCATATAAGGATCAGCTACTAGCATGGGGACAGGCAGGTCGGGACATCGCTTTGTGCGCACAGGTCATCGAGTCACCACAGAGGAATGTGTGTTAAACATGTTACACTGCACAGGAAGTACAGCCCCCCCAACACCACCCCCCGGCCGGGAGCGAGATAAATCCGACCATCAACAGCCCGACTGTTGTTGTTTGTTGCCTTTGTCTGTTCTGTTTTTGCTGCCACTTCTTTTATTTAGGGCTCGGAAACGTGTCGCTGTTTCCATGAGATAAGCAAACACCTGAACACGAGGTGTGACTGTGAATTGGAAGCCTCGGTATCTCAGTAAAAATTACGGACAAAAATACATCATTTGGTGCCTGTTATGACTTTTTAAGTCACGCTTTTTCATTTTAAAAAGGAAGATTTTTTTCCTTTTTTGTTTTTTTTGAGGTGCGCGTTTCCTGTTTATTACTGAAGCGCTCCATTCAGGCAGCCAGACTCCAGACCCAGCGCCCCCAGCGGCGCGGATATGTCTGCCGGTGTTCCTCTTTCCTTATCACTCCGATGTGTGATGAATTGGTCTGTCAGTTGCTTGATAGGAAACAATAACAGGAACTATAAACTTAGAATTCTTCCTGATTGTCGCATCAGTTTTTGAAATATTATTTATACTGTATGAGAGTGTGTAATTTCCTTTGTTTTTCAGAGATGACTTTTCACCTACCTTTATATTCAATGGTTCAGTAGAAACTGTCCTATTTGAATGCAGATTTATTTTCACAGCTAGTGGACACAGTGCAGATTACACAGCGTCACTGTAATTTTATTTCCAATTAATGCAGCTGCACTAAATAACAACAGTAGTAAAAATAATAATACAAGCTAAGAAATATAAACAAAAGTGAATTTGCCCTTTCAGTTTAGTTCAAAGTATTCATATTTTTAAAAACATTGTATTTTCAATTATGCATTTATTTGAATATATAAATTTAGCTCAGTGTTCCCATCTGCATACATTTGCTCTGTGTGTATAGTAAACAGAGAGTGCAGTGCCCACATACAAAGACAGACTGTGGTAGCTTCATTTAGACAGGAGGTGATAAAACAAAGAGGTAATACTAATTGAAGAACTGGCACAAGTCAGCCTGCATTACTGTAACACTCTTCTTCTTTTTTTTAAGTGCACTTCCCAAAAAGTTTTTTTGGTAGCGTGCAATAAAATTTTTACAACTTCAGCAAAAGCAGAACCACATTGTGTTGTAGTCTTGTAGAACTGATGCTAAAATAATTGTTCTTGCATACAAAGCCTTAAGTGGTCTTGGCTACACTGCTTTCAGTGTTTTGCGTTCTCCTTTCATGCCCTCTGAAGTCATTCTGTACTTTTCCATCACAGCCGGAGCAAATTTCAATGAGATGAAGTTCTGAACTTTCTATATTAACATTCTTCACGTTGTTCCGCCTAACAGGAACGAGCGTACAGAATATTGTTTCCTTAGAATTTCAGTGATCCGGCTTGAAGCTTTTATGGTTATCAGAGAACTTCCAAGTGCACATTGTTTGCTGTAATCTGTTGTTGAAGTCTGAAAGGCCTTCACAAATCAATTTTAGATGAATGATCTGGAAAATGCGGACGTCACATTCCAGCAAATACCTCATTTATTTCATTCTGTGTTGGGGTTTGGTTTGTTTTTTGTCATTTCAGGAATCCAAAATGTTCTTAGCCTATTCTGTGCAGTTCTGACAGAACATAAGGTCTTATTCCACTCCACCAGCTACCAGCGGCTTGGAGAGGCATGCCGTGCCCTGGAAGCCCTCATGTTTCCTCTTAAATACAGGTGAGTATGTGTTTGATATGGCTGGATGAGACAGAATCTCATGTGACTTTCCATTGACTGCAGTTGTGACTTTCTTGGCTTGTGATCTGACTGATCATTAACTTTGTTAATTTTTCATTCATTTCTGTAAAAACAGTTTTCTCCACCACATTAGATCACCTTTTAAAGTCACACAATTTAACCTTCTTTAACCTCTTTTTTTTTTTTTTTTTTGTTTGCTTGAAATGACTCAGATGTATGTGGTTAATAACCTCCTTACCTTTCTCCAATACATTTGTTCATCACTCTCCCTTGTGAAACATATCTTCCTTCCTTTTGCAAAGCATGCAAAAGGAAGGAAGACGTCAGGAGGAAGGAGACAGTAAGCCTTTTTCACAGAAGACGTCTTGAACCATCATTGTAGTAATATTAGTAACAGTTTAACGACTACATCCACATGATTTCCAGCCATGGCGTGCCACCGTGTCTTTATGTGAAAGCAAAGTACCAACATCAAGTTGATCTAATGTGGTGTAGTAGGATGCTAATACATATAAATATTTATAAGTATGAGATATATGGTCATCTGCCACTTTATTAAGTATACCTATTTAACTCACTGTTAGCGTAAATATCTAATCAGCCAATCAGCTGGCATACAGCTAGGTGTATTTAGGTGTGTAGACTTGTTGAAATTCAAACTGAGCATCAGAATGGGGATGAAAGGTGATTTAAGTGACATGGCATCGTTGTTGGTGCTCTGTGGGATGGTCCGAGTACTTCAGAAACTACTGACCTGAGATTCTCCCACACAACCATCTCTAGGGTTTATAGAAAAAGAGGAAGTCTCCTGTGAGCGGCGGTTATAAAAGAACAACACATTGAGCACTGAAGCAACGTTCAGATGACTAATTTGGCATGAACAGCATTCATGACCACACTGTGCCCATCTTCTGATGACTGTTTCCAGCAGAATAACTGTCACTAGATCTCAGTCCAATACAGCAACCTTGAGATGTGGGCATGCATGAGCAGCCGGCAAATCTGCAGCAACTGCGTGATGCTGTCGTGTCAACATGGAGCGAAATCTCGGAGAAATCTTTTCAGCAACTTGCAGAATCTATGCGATGAAGAATTGAGGGGATCCCTTTCTTTGCTTGCAAGGTGTACCTAATAAAGGGTCTGCGAGTGTATTTAGTTCCTATTAACAAATGAGCAATCAAAGCACTAAAACCATGATGCTACTCTGCCATTCCTTGCGTTGTGTGCCTGTATCCTTCATTGTTTGCTTGGTCTAAGTTTGCCAACAGCAACAAGAACAGCAAAAATCAGCAGCGGTTTATTTGTCTGTCTAAGCTGCTGGAAGTTTGCACAAACACAGTCACACGTCTCAAAAAACCCTTTTGTTACTGGAAAATGTAAAACAGGACTTGCACAGAAGTAACGGGCGTTTCAGATGACTGGTACACAATCGTGGTCTCGAGTAATTCTGTTGTTCAGGTAGAATTAGAAGCCACTATGTATTAACATGATATGAAACACTGTGTCCACACACAGTGTTCTACATTTAAATTATCTGGGGTTTATTGCAGTTTTGACACAAGTTTCCTGTAGATGATGATGATCATTTAAAATTTACGTATAAATGTCCTCCGTGCTTTACTGCTCTCTTATCACTTGAAATAAGTTTAGTCATCCGAGCTCCATTTTCATCAAATCACATCCTCTTCCCTGCGGGGAAGTATATTTTAAGCTCATAGTTGACCAATCGTTGCATAATTCTTCTTAATCTTTCTTCTGAGTAAATGTGTGCGTTTTGCTTGTGTCCGTGCACACAGCTACCCCTACATCCCCATTCTACCTTCGCGACTGCTGGAAGTGTTGAGTTCACCCACGCCCTTCATCATCGGCGTGCACTCCATGTTTCAGAACGAAATCCAGGATCTGGTGAGTGTAGACGTGTCACAGACATCCAGGAATTTGTCCTACCTTCATGCACAAGTTAAAGATTAGAAATTGTTAAAAGGTAACAATGAATCATTAACAGACAACTCAAAGTCTTTAAAGGCTTATTTTGATATCCTCAAAGCAGGTCTTGCTTTAAGGACTTTTTCTTTCTACTGACCAGCGAAAGTGACATTTTTATTTTTTCAGATTGTTTTTGCACACTGGGTTTTAAAAGATTTCTCTATATTTAGCTGGTTGCATTTGACTCTCATCAGACATGTCTACCACACAGCGCTTCCTCCAGCAGCAGTAAAACCACCTGACCTGTCAGTGTTTTGTGTGTTTTGATCAGTTGGATGTTATCATTGCTGACCTGGATGGAGGAACAATAAAGATTCCTGAGTGTATCCACCTGTCCTTGCTACCTGAACCTTTGTTACACCAAACACAGTCTACCCTGTCCCTGGTGAGCCCAAACGCAAACTCACACATGCACACAAAAACACCTAAAACCACATTATTTAAAGATGATGGCATCTAAAGTGAGCACCCCAAAATTTTAAATATTCCCGAAGTTCCTTTTCTTTGAACATTATATAATAGAGTAATAGAGTGGGTTGTGTTCAAACAAAGCAAAAAACATACCTGACCTTTTCAAGGTCGTCTCCTTGCAACATTTAAATCTCTCCTTAGAAACCCTGCTTTGCAATTTAATTGTGGAACATACACGTGCACAAAGAACAAATGCTGACAACCTGAGCCAGCTTCCATCACTGTTATTGAGCAAAGGATTGAGCTACAACTCATGTCGGCCAGCTTGAAGACAGCTCATCAAGTTAGATGGGTATCAAGGTACATGCTCCTAGATTGACTCCCTGAATTTATCCCTTAGGGTCACCGAGTTGTTCTGCTGTAATACTTGCCTTAAGCAAGGCAGGCAAATTGTACATTACAGCAGTGCCCTCAGTTTCCAAGGATAGCAAAAGACACATGACCTCCCTAAGTGGGCCCCACCTGTCTCCACTGTGATGTGACAAGGTCAGAGCCAGGAGTCAGACCTGGAACCTGACTTATTAGCATAGCTAGTAGGCTAAAAGAACATAGAAACTAGTAGTTACAGTGTTAGTAACACTTTACCTGTTGTTTTATAGACTGTTGTTGGTGATGTCACATTATTTAGAACAGAATGGGGATGACCTGTGGCTGGACGGGCCCCCTGTGTATTTTTGTTTTGGGCCCCAACAGGCTGGAGAATCAGTACTGGCTGTAATATCCTGAGACAGCTGAGGAAGAACACTTGATCTGATCTGTGCCACGTGTTGTTTTTTGATTATTTTTTTTCCCGGCCACACTCTGAGACTCTCCTCTTCCTGAAAATCAAAAATGGTTGAAGGCGTGTATTTTGACACAGACAACATGATCCAGTTGCCATCAGAGACTGTCACATGCAGGTAGTCACAGCAGGACTTTTATGGAGTGAACTGAACTTTGCCCGAGTGCAACGTATGTTTCCTAGAAGTCACAGGGAGACTAACTTGAAGGGATGATCAGGTAATGTTTTTGTTTTTTGCAGGAGGTGCTGCAGAGCTCTTTGATTGCACAAGAAGTCATCTGTCATTTCATCCTTTACAAAGACAAACACATCACTACACATATATAGAGAAATAATGCTAATTCTTATATTTTGTTTAATAAAATGTTTGCTTTCCTAATGAAATAATAAGGCACTTCTTGATTACCACATTACCTGGTCACTCGCTGTGCACCCGCAGCATTCCCTAAGTTAATGTTGGAATCATTCCAAGTTATTTTCCATAAATGCTTGGGATAAACGAAAACAAATGTATCGTCTGAATCTAAATTCATTTTCTTAGGTTTTACACCCGGATTTGGAGATAGCGGACAACGCGTTCCCCCCACCTCGCACCGCACCCTCCAACCTCAAGCTGTTGGTAAGTCAGCAGGGTTAACATTTGGCCTCATTTAAGTTCCTCAGTGTCTCAAGGAGTGATGTCCTTCTCCTTCCCACACGAGGAGGACAGGCTGCCCAGAAAAGGTTTCTTATCGCAGGGAGGTTAGTGTTGGAGTGGGGGTACTAACTGACGGTAACCCATAACCCAAGTGAAGAAAAAAAAAAAGCATGTCTGTTGTGTAATTACCTTATCAGACTGCATTTGTGGCATAGCTGCTTGATGAGTTGTGTGTGTGTGTGTGTGTGTGTGTGTGTGTGTGTGTGTGTGTGTGTGTGTGTGTGTGTTCCAGGACAAGGAGGTGAGAGCCGTCTTTCTCAGGTTGTTTGCACAACTCTTTCAGGGCTACAGGTCCTGCCTGCAGCTCATCCGCATCCATTCTGAACCCGTGATCCACTTTCACAAGGTAATAAAACCAGGTCATGAAATTCCCGGGGCTAAAATTAGCATTTTTGCCAATATATGACCTTTTGATTAAGCTCGTTAAGCAATTCCTCCCTAGAAAACACGACGTTCCATCAATCTGCCCGCGCTCCTTTAGCCAGCAGTGTGGGCGGACTCGCACATAAAGACCTGACAGATAAACTTGTCAGAAGTGTCTAATGCGTGCGTTTGTGTATGCGTGTTGTTTTAAACGTGTCACAGAATCTTCGTGACTCTTCCTTGATGGTATCCGTTTGTTTATCCAAGCTTCGGACACAGTCCCGTAACCTTGGGCAAATCCGGCAGTGAGCCATATGAAACGTATTAGGTTTACATTTTTGTTTTGCGCCGGGGTTTTTGTTTGTTCGTGTCTGTGGTGTCTCCGTGGTAACCCATCAGCAAATCACCCTCAAAGTACCCCACATGGATCGCATTATAAACTAAAGCTCTGCTTATTCGCCTGGAATCCTGGAGCAGGAGGTGGGGGGCTCGAGTGAACTGTTTTATCTCCTCTAGCCACAGGCACATATAATTATGTGTAAAGTAAATTAAATTCATTTGCATGTAGTCATTTCTAACTGGATTTATTTCCCTTTCTCCGCACACTGAAGAACTTGCCCACGTTGCAACAATATAAAAGTCCCCCTTGCAGAGATATTTTGTGATCATGTTCTAAAAATGGCTGCTTGGTGTGCAGTCTGTAGTAAATCCATATGAACAAGGTTTGTGATTGTGAATGCTCTAATCTGACATTATCCAGACTGCCTTCCTGGGCCAGCGAGGCCTCATTGAGAATGACTTCCTGACCAAGGTTTTGGATGGCATGGCCTTTGCCGGCTTTGTCTCAGAGAGGGGTCCACCTTACCGAGCCTGCGATCTGTTTGATGAGGTACTGTACCGTGACGCACCACCGAAACCTTAGCCTTTAACTTTAAATAGAGAGGCTCGTACATAAACACCTTTTCAATCAACTGACCCTGTTTCTAGTTTACATTTTGTTTTCTTTGTTGTTGGTGTGCTTTGCAGTTGGTGGCCTTGGACTTTGACAGCTTTAAGGAAGAGGAGGTCAACCCCGCCAAGCTTCAGAAGCACATCAGGGAGCTCTCCGAGCAGCTTTATAGAAATGTAAGTCCTCGTGCAACAAACGACTGCTAAGTTTCCTCTGTTGTGCTGGTGTGCCGTGTACGTCTGATTTCCTCATTTTAGCCTGCTCTGCATGTGTGCTGCTCCAAATCTGTCCCATTAATCCATGTTGTTTCCTGGTTGTTGTACGTTAGGAGAACCCAAACCCCCACATGGCATTCCAGAAAGTGCCTCGGCCGTCTGAGGGATCCCACCTGCGCGTGCACCAGATACCTTTTCCCGTGCTGCATGAAGAAAAGGTGGAGAAGCTTATGGAGGAGGGTACAGCAAAACACAGCAGCGCACCTCTTCCTACACGAACTGAGAAAAAGTGTGTAGTACCCGCTGGACCACCTGTTGGTATGACTCACTTTAAAACCTTATTATGCGCAAAAAATACATTTCACAGAATTTTTTGCATGTAAATTTTTAATTAAAATGACTCATCAACGATCTGTTTGCTTTTTCCAGCATCCATCATGGGAAAGAGTTACTCTGTGTTTAACAGCGCTCGCAGGCTGGAGGTCGTGAGGAACTGCATCTCATTCATCTTTTACAACAAGACTCTGGAGACTGAAAAGGTGATGCACACTGTTTATTTTTCTACCTTTAAACAAGTTCATAAGGCACCCGTGCTTTGGGTAACACCAGAGCTTCAGGCTGTTTAGGAGCAGGTCTCTCCTTAGCTTTATCGTCCTATTATGTCCCAGCTGGTACACAGACACCTAGAAGCAGGAGTAAATAAGGCCTGTGATCAATCTTTCTGCATCCCTGTGCCAGGCTAAGCTGCCAAGCAATAATTACAACTGGGATTGATCAATTCCTGTCTGATCTGTTTGTTCCTGCAAGTATTTATGCTGAACAGGAATCTTTCCTCAAAGTTATATTCCACACTACAGCCTCATCTGTAGGAGTTCATAGGTGAGCATTCAGTCCAATATGACTCCAGTGTGTTTAAAATGGGATGAGTGCCAGTTGTTTTATGTATCCTTATAGCTTCATACAGGAGTTATATAACCTGAACCTGCATCTGCATGCACACAGGGTAAAAATGCATAGCAGGAATTCTCTGAACACCCCGTGAACTTGTAAGTCTTTGACATACATACAGTGCTGTGCAAAAGTGTTTATCCTCTTCCTGTTTTTTTTGTTTGTTTGTTTGTTTTTGGAAATCTGTTACATTTAAATGTTTCAGCTCATCAAACAAAAGTAAAATTACCCCCTAAACCTAATAATTGGTTGCGGCACCCTTGGCAGCAAAAACTGTAATCAAGCATTTGCAATAACTCTTTCACATCACTGTGGAGGAATTTTGATCCGCTCTTCTTTGCAGGTTTGTTTAAATTCAGCCACATTGAACAGTTTTCCAACATGAAGGACCTGTTTAAACTAAGTCCAGGCTTTAACTAGGCCACTTCGAAGGTGGACTTGCTGCTGTGTTTCGGATCATTGTCCTGCTGCATAACCCAAGTGTGCTTGAATTTTATTTTTTCACATAGGGCCAGATAGGTTTGCAAGAAACAGCATTTTATATTTATTTATCTTTGCAAAAACATAATAAATCCGGAAAGAGCAAATAATTTTCATAGCACTGTAGGTGCTCCTGTAGTTGTTGTAGTGAATGTCACTTTTGACAAATACTTTATACAATGAAGGTTTCCTGTCTTCAGTTTTTTTAACAGTTTTAAATTACTAATAGTTTCCTGTTTCTTGTGCTAATTGACTTCTCTTCACAGGTCTGTTACTTCTTTCTAAAACCTTCTTTCCCTCTTTCTTCACTTTAACAGACGCTGCCGGCTGCACTGCGTGCGCTGAAAGGCAAGGCAGCCCGCCAATGTCTGACTGAGGAGCTCAGTCTCCATGTTCAGCAGAACCGCGCCATACTGGACCACCAACAGTTTGACTACATCATTCGTATGATGAACTGTGCCCTTCAGGTCAGTGACGTGACAGATAAACCTGCCAACATAAGTCACAGACTGTTACATCTGTACTGTAAACATGCACAGTAATATTCCATGCAGATAGGAAGAAGCAGTCAGCCTTAGAAAAGCCTGGATTTTTTCCCCCCTGCAATGCGGGGGTCACGTTCTACAATCAGTCAACTAATCGAGAAATTTAAATACCTGAATTTTTGATAATCAATCAACTGTTTAAAGTTCAGAAATGTTGTAAAGTCTTTATTTGTTCCAGATTTGGGTTTGGTCTGTTGCTTTTAACAAAAAAGTCAATTTAAACATCATCTTGGATTACGAGCTTTTCTGTTATTCTAAGAAAATCGATGGTGAATAAGTAAATAATGAATGAACTACACAAACCTGATGGCTTAGAGACTGTGTGGCCTTATAAAGCAATGCATTTTATCAAAACTTTATATGAATTAAAGGATTTTTTCCTCCTTACAATGCAAGTCTGAAATTGTACTGAGACACTCAGTGCTGTCGTCCCCAAACTGTGAATGTCAAATTTACTGTGTTATTCCCACAAAATATTGAGATTTATTTTAACAAAGCACTTTTTCTAAAGCTGATATACAGGAAAATGTTTTTCAGATCCATGTAAATATTTTAGTTCAGTATCACAAAGTAGACTTTATGAGTTTAAAAGATTAGCTGTAGAGAGTCAGATAGTAATGCTTAAGGTCTCACACAGGCTTAGGGACATGTTGGCGACCACTTAGTAAACCCTGGTCACGAGGGAAGAATGCATATTCCCCAATAGACTGCGATTGTTCAATGGATGTTGCTTGCAGTCGCTGTGAAATTGAATCGGTAAGACCCAGTCATGCAAGTTTGAAGACCGATAAGTGACCTTGCCTGCTGGTAACCTCCAGTCGCGTGTGCATCCCATCACTGTTTGGTGAGTGGTTGTTGGTAGTTTTAGCGTGAAATTGGTCGTAAAGACGTACACAGTAGTGCATCCAAAATGGCCTTGTGATTGTTTTGTTTCTAGCAGGTTGCAGTTGCTGGTTTTCATGGAAGATGCCATCCCGTCTGCAAAAACTTGCAAAACACTCCACGCCATCGTGAAACTATAAAAAAAATGCTATGCAAACCGGAAAAGGAGAAGGTTCATCTTCAAAGTAAAAGCTGTGATCAGGCACATCTACTTTGAAGCCATATAAAGTTTGCCTTTATTTGCAACTGTCTGGCCTTGTGTCATGAGACTTATGACCTATAAGACCTAACAATGCTTCTCAATGTTAATCAGATACTGTGTTTGTGTCTTCTTCGTGCCCTCCTGGTGGTTCAGCTCTTTGTCAAAGCAAGTACGTAGTGTGGTTGTTTTTTTTTTTTTTTTTTTGCAGCTTATAAAAAGTCTGTAAAGCTTTACTCAAACGGAGCAGTTGGTCTTAATTGGTAGTTCCCCTTGTTTTATTAGTGTGAATAAACCCATCTGAGGGATTTTAAAAAAGTAAGCAATAGTCAAAAAGTACAGCATTTATAGAGTGACTTGAGATTCCAGTCATTCCCCCCCAAATAACAGAAAACCAATTAATCCCACCATCTGCTAGGGACGTGCAAAATGTGCACGTTGCTTCAGAGTTGTTCAAATGGAGTTTTGATGAATTTGGCCTTTCGAGAACAGGAAGAGAAAAGTAGTTTGTTGGCATTTGGTTGTCTTCATTTTCAGGATCAGAGACTTTATCGCTGGTCTGCATTTACCAAGGCTTTATAAAACCAAAATCTCGTTTGCACAGCCTCTTTAGTTCAATTCTATCTCAAGTATAAATCAAACGCGTGCTTTCATGTTGTTTCATGTTGTTACATGAAAGCTGGTGCGTCATTTGGTCTTCACCATCAGAACAAAATCTGCAAACCTGGGCTTAAATTTTTCTTTCACCCAAACAAATGAACCTGTTGAACAGGTATGCTCTAGGAAAATGAATAGGTCATCTGTATCTTTAGTGCTGTCTGCAATTCAAGCAAGTAAACCTACATCCAAGTTGTGCTAATATTCACTATTTTCATTTGTTCTGCTCTTGTAAACTACATGTTAGACATGAACATGTTTAAAAAGAATATAAACAAAACATGTTTGCTGAAATGCTAGTACCCCAAAGGACAAAGTAATAATTTCACAAATATAGACGTGGAGTACACTTTGATGAATTGCAACAAAGTATGTAATCAGCCTTTCTCTAAAAATTTTAGAATCATTTATTGTTGTTTTTAAAGATTTTATTGTTTGTTTTTGGTCTCAAAGCCAGGTTGGCTTGCAGCTCTCGGTCTTGTGTTCGTCTGGCATCTAAATATACATTTTAAGATGTGGGGCCAGTTATTACTTTTAAATTCTGCTACGTCGCCTTTGTTTCAATACCCAGCAAAACAAGGACCCCATAAAGATGTCACAGAGCGCGCCGCGGCCGGCCGGATTGTGTCTGTGTGTGGGTGTTCAAAGGTCCTTCAGAGCTTCACAAAGCCAAAGTGACCTATTCTGCAAAAAATGTTCATGCTTCTTGCGTGATGACAGCCACAGGCCACCTCAGTATTTGTGGCGCGTGTGTTGATCTGACACGTTGATTTGCAGTGACATCATCATTAAGAAACCACTTACAAGATTTATCGTTAAACTGTCAACGGCTGTGTGACTTTTCTGTTTTCTGGTTACAATCAGAGTTTTCCTTTGAAAGAGTTAGCAGGATGTGTGCGCCACAGAGTAGGCTAAAGGTTGAGGCGCTGGAATCAGATGAAACTGTTCCTTGGAAGTATGTATGAACTAGCTTTTCTTTCTTTGGCTATCTTGTTAGGCGCGCTAACAATCTGTGAGTGTCTGTAAGAAATTTACAGTTGTGCATTTTTTCCTGTTTAAGCATCTGTTGTTGGCCTTATCTCTGCTGTGTTTCTCTGCCATGAGTAATACCCCCCTTATTGAGGCATTTATGTTAATTGCTCATTTATATGAGTGTGCGTGCGCATGTGCGTGCATGCGCTGGTCAATGCTCTAGCATTTAGAAGTAAAAGTTGCGCAAACCATGTGGGGGAACAAGCCCTGCTGTGGATGTGTCCTGGCATTCCAACCATTTCCTGTCTGATAGGATTATTAGCCTTCTGTGCTCTGCTCTCTCATGGCCTGCAGCGTCATGATGGTGCTCACGGACACGCTCCGAATGGAGGTTTACTGTGAGAGGGTGTCAGAGTCCGAGGTCTATGGGAAGAGATCGCCTCGGCGCAGAGTCCATGCGTCATTTATGATCCCGACCTCAAACGTGTGACATGGAAAAGTGTACAGTAATGCATATTAAGCATAGATGTTGTTGTCGGGTGGAGGGTGAACTCCATCTAACTGTCCTATATGGACTGCATGTTGCCACATCTGAGCTGATGAACGCTGATGTACCCTTTACCCTCACCCGTCCACCCCCTCTAGCTTAATTTCTACCCGCTGCACTTTAATCACTTTGAACATTTCCATTAATAGTTATTAGTGATTACATTTGTACATTATTTAGCTCATAAATTAGTCTCTTGCTGTGAGAAAATGCCCTCTTGTCTGCCTTAGTGGTCCTAATGGACTGCCTTATGTAACTCACTGGTCACTGGGAATCTGTACTTAGTATCATTCCCATGTTCGGATAAATGTTTCTCAAGGATGTGCACCAGTGTGGCCAGGTAAACATCAGTGCTAATCGGATATCTTGCTTTCACTACGGAATTTCTGTTTATTGCTCATCCGGGTGACACAAATGTCAGCTATGTTGCTTATTTTTGCCTAATTCCTTTTCCTATTCGTAATTCCAGACGCAATTAACAGTAATAGGCTATGAGGCAGGCGCTGCTCTGTTTGCCCTCTGCCGTGAAAGTCTCATAAATGCATGCCACAAGTGTCATCCCACAGCTTTCCTGGAAGGTGCTAACACAGGAAGTTAGTGTTTGCTCACATCCTACAGCGTTTTGTGTCACATGCTGACAGCCTCCTTGTGTTTGTCCAGTGCATACGTGTCTGAAACAGAATAGCGGTGTTAGTCATCCTCGCTGTTATAGCTCCAGCAGGCTAAAGAATGAGGGAAAAAGGTTAGACACATAGTAAATAATGGAAGGAAATGGAGGCTGCAGGGTGTCCGTGCAAACCGCAACATCTTCTTCTCCCTCTATTCTTGAAAACCCAAATAACATATGTTAAGGACGAGTTCCCCACCATGAACCGTGTGGACGCTGTGAGAATGACTGAGTGCTTAATGCAGTAACTTTTTGTCAAGTGTTTGATGGACTACAAGCACTCATTCAGTCTAATCTGCTGGAGATTTCACTGCTATCTCTTCACTTTGTTACTCGACCTCAAAAGCTTTTGAGCTGTCACTTATCTTCTCTGGCTGCTCACAGGAGATTAAGGTGGAGGTTAAGTGTGGCTTAAGTGAAGCCGATTAAGTCTTCTTTATATGAAAGGTGATATGGTGACGTATCTAAACCCCTCCCCTTTCCCACCTCCAGCCATTCTTGGACCATTTTGGTTAAAAAGGCTCCGGTCACCGCTAAATTTCTGTTTTTTTCCTTGGAAGAGTACTCATTTGTAAAATAGTCACACTCTTCTGCCTGTGCATTTCCACTTGTTGTTCTATTTTGTCTGGGGTCCATGAACTCCAGTGACCTGCAGCTTTGTCGAGGATGCTGGGTAAACAATGCTTTGGTGCCGCTCCAGTAAGCTGGAACATTTGACCACAGCCCCAATGACTGCAAAGAAGAAGGAAAAAAACTAGCAACAAGAAAACTAAAGCAGAAACTGTGTTGCTTTGTCGACGGGGGGGCACTGGCTTTCATGTGTTTTGCATTTTCTCCCCTTTGTACATTCTTGCCTGTGCGCATTTTCAGGAGTGGCGGCAAGAGGGCCCCCCATTACAGACCACTATCAGAAAGTGGAGCATTCCTCCGCCTATCTCCCTCTCCAAAATGAAGCACTCTGATAGTATGTTGTTTTTGAAGAACACAGTCATGGTTTTAAGAGTCTCGTTTTCACGTGACGTTGGTCCAAAACCAATACATTAAATATGAAAACATTTGTCATACAGGGGTTTTTTTTGGATTTTTTTTTTAATGACTCGGGGTTATCCGGTGCGGCACAAGGTCAAAATCAGTGCTGTTGTTTGTACATGGTCTTAAATCAAGTTTCCTCTGGCTGTTTTCATTTGCAGAGTTCAACGAATAAATCCCAACAAAGCTTACTGCACATAAGTACCAATTTCCTGTGGGTGAAGCACTTTTGAGTCCAACTCAACTCTTTTTCTTTTGTTCCCCATTGTTTTCTATGGTCTGTGTAAGAAAAGTTTAGTTTGGGCCCCTAAGCGCCTCCCACCTTCAGCCTCCCGTGTAGTGATTTTTTGTCTTAATGCCATCCTTTTAAAAGTGCTGTTAAGCACCGCCTCTCTGACCTGAAACAGTCTCAGATACAGAGACTCATTGGAATGGTGTGTAAATGTCAAAGAGGGAATATTTTCAACCAATCCCTTTTGAAATAAAAAAAAAAAAACACCTATAAAAAAAAGAAAATTGAATTTGCTTTCTGGCTGGTCGTGGATGCTTGATTAATGGCCAAAATAACTGCACTTTACGCAACATTTTGTGATTATTATTTTTTTAATTAGCCTTGTATGGCAGTCTAGCTGAATCAATATCAATAAATTGAAGACTGGGACACACTTGACAGTCGTGTCAAGGCAGGAATTATATAAGAAGATTGAAAGCATATGTCATAACGGTGCAAAAGAGCAGAGTGAGGGGATTTGGCAGGCCTAGTTTTGAGCTTTGCCCTGACATTTAACAGAACAGTGTCTTTATGTAACAGGACGTTAGAAATGCTGAAGATGGATTCTTTGCCACCCAAAGTTCTCCCAAAGTCACATTTCTGCATTGCTAATTTGTAGCTGTTGATCAGCAGAGCCCTCAAAGACCATGTTTCTGCTGTTGTTGTGCAATTTAAAATTGTGTTGACATCATAAAATATTTTCACACAAAGTTATCAAACCTGATGATAGTAGGGTTGAAAAGATGTTCTCTCCGAGTCTCGCACCATGCTTTGTTTCCTGCCCTGTTCTCACTTCTCTCTTACTTTTCACCCCGCAGGACTGCTCCACCTCTGAGGAGTTCACGGTGGCTGCTGCACTGCTGCCCCTGTCAACAGCATTTTACAGGGTAAGGAAATAATAATTCTATCAAAGCATAGAAATGTGTGCCTTGAATGTAAATCTTTTGCTCCACCTGTTTTCTCAATGCCGTCTATATCATCTAAGGGATCAGTTTAACTTTTTTATGTGAAAAAGAAAGTTTCCCCAGGCTTTCTGCAGTCCTGTGAAGAACTAGGCAAACCTTTGATGCTTCGATAAGAATTGATATAGTAAGTAAGCTGCATTCAAGCCTCATATCACCAAGCACAATGCAAAGTGTTGGATGCAGTGGTGTAAAGCACCCCACCGCTGGAATCTAGGGCAGTGAGACGTGATCTCTGGAGTGACGAATGAACAGTTTGGGGATGGCCCCTTGCTGTTTCAACATGACTTGACACTAATACAGAAAGCAAGATTCATAAATGGATGAGTGAGTTTGGTGTCGAAGAACTTGAATGGCCTGCACAGAGCCCTGACCTCAACCCGATAGAACAATTTTGGGATGAATTAATGGAGACCAGGCCTTCTCGTCGAACATCGGCATCTTATCTCACAAGCGCACTTCTGGAAGAATCGTCAAAAATGACCATAAACACAGTCCTAAACCTTGTAGAAAGCCTTCCCAGAAGAGTTGAAGCTGGTATAGCTGCAAAGCGAGGGCCAATATCATATTAAACATCATAAGATTATATTAAGAATGGCATGTCACTTGAATTCATAAGCTTGTGAAGGCAGAAGAAAAAATACTGTTGACAATATTGTGTAGCAGCACGACTTAGGTTTACAAAAGTGCATCTGAAGAAACCACAAGATCTCTGGAACAATGTCCTTTGGACAGTTAGACCAAAATGGAGAAATCCATCATATCAGCAGAAACACCTGACCACCTACCCACTGCTAACCACGGTGGTGAAGGGGTGATTTGATTATTTGGGCTTGTTTTGCAACCACGTTGAAAGCTATTGTTGCTAAAGGTGGTTTTACAATATAATCTATCAAGGAGTGTGCTTAGGTTTTCACATGACTGCATTAATACCTGGGAACTTTCTTTTTCCACACAGCTGTATGCAAATATTCACTTACCCCCTGTGGTTTCTAGCCATGCATATAGTCTAGTTTAATAAGTGAAACTACTGTCTCTAAATATTTAAAACAATCTTAGATAAATTATTGATTTGAGCTTATCAGCGCATTGACAGATGGTACCGGACTGGACTCTTTTAAACCTGTCAGCCTAAACATGTTAAATATGTTGCTCCTAAATCTCATCAAACTGAACCTGCAAACATTGACTCCTGTTGAACAGATCAGCTCTGGGGATTACATTAAACAAGGCAGTTCCTGTCAGTATTTTGGACCATCACTGTCTGTAATTCCACTTTGGAGGTCTTGTGAATTTCTCTGTTTTGGTTTCTTGCTGGCTGTTGTGAATAGTAGATGGGCTTGTGTACACAGCTGGTTTAAGGAACTGAACTGTTAACCATTTCCCTTGTCTTCGCCCTGCCCTAACTGCCACCGCAAGTGTGATAATGCATAAACAGTGAAGTGCAGTAACAGCGGATTTCGACTAATAAAATGCAGATATATAAGCTTTGTCTTAATTTTATTGAAGATATTTGGGTAGCGAGATGCATGTCAGTCAAAATGTAACCACAAGCTGGATACAGCGTCTGTTACATGCTTGTCCATGTCAGTAAACCTTCTTTTTTCCCATGACCCACGCCACACACCTCTCAATCATCAATTTTACTGGCAGCCCAAGAGTTTCAAGTGGTAGTTGACCTTAACTTAACATTGCCTTCACAATAGAGAAGTTTCTACACAGGGAATAACCAGATAGATAACTATCATATCTGATATCATATCTCACAGTACAATAATATTGAATGGGTTGCATTGTTGTATTTTGTCATGTTTCTCAGGTCTTTGTCTGAATTTCTACGAACATTATTGCTAAGGATTGTCTTATTGCATTGGAGTCACACTGGGTTAAATATGTACACTTGGGTTTTAAGGGGTATTTATTATTTTCTTCTTTTTTTTGGGGTTGTATGGAAGCCCCAAACGCAATTTCATTGTTCTTGACAATGACAATAAATAAATAAATACTAAATACTAAAATACGAAAGAACTGCTTACTTGACTTTTCGACCCCTGCTAGAAGCACACAGTATTTTAAAGCCAGCCGTGGCCTTTGGTTTCCAAATCATCTAATCAACCACAACTATGTCCTTGCAGCTTACTTGTTGCTATAGGAACAGACACAACTGTCCACACTGGCTTTTTGTTGGATACCAGTGCTGTACCCTGATGGGCTGGACTGGGAACTGGCCTGCTCTGTGCCACCACATGACTTATTCAGTTCACATGCCACAGGCTGATGTAACTTTGTTTGATATTTGTTGTTTTTCTCGTTTCTCTTCAAACCCACCAGGACTGAAACTTTCTCTCATGTAAAATTACTTCTCGTTACAAAGTGGTTTCTGTCTCAACTATGTTAGCTGATCATAAGTCACAGTTACCACACACTGCAGCGATTTCCTCCCTTTTCAGTTAGAAGATTAAAAATAATGCCTTTTGTGGCACAGGCAGCTTGTTAGAAGTAAAGACATTTAGAGAAAGCCATTTTTCTTTGTTGTTTACAGATGATTGGAATTAATGACAGCACTGAGCTGTGTTTCATCCAAAGGGGGAAAAGTAAAGTGAGGTCACGAAGGAATCTGCCAAAAATGTCTGTAATCTCTGGTTTAATAAAACAAGGATCATGCAGTGGAAATGTGAGAAAAACAAAGCGTGGTAATGGAGCATGGCAGCAGCTGTCATTTTGGGTGGGGACTGTGAGGCATGCATGATCTGATATCTCACAATTGATTTCCATACCCTGTTTCACATGTTTCTGTACATGTTTAATATTTTTATTCATTATTTCCACATTTGTGTGTGCAGCTAAGAAAAATCTTGTATCAAAAAGTATTTTTGATACCGATACCTAATATCGGATTGGTCCATCTCTAATATAGTGTAGGGTTGGGCGATATGTAAAAAATTTCCAACTGACAATCGTCAGTCCAATAATCGACGATGGGCAATATATTCGCGCATGCACAGACCTTTTGATGGGCGGAGCAATGTAATCATGCACAGACTGATTTGCACGTGTGCAACACAGAAGTCCGAACATGGACAAACTAATTTCCATAAAAAACATTAGGACTGTCAGCGTTAACGCGGTCATCACGATTAACGCGATTAAAATTTTTAACACAATCAACCCATCTGAGGCGCAGAATGAACGAACTTTGGACAAACTGCCCGAAAAACGTTGATAGAGACATTTCAGGGATTCTGACTCAGTCTGTGCTCCAGATGGGTTAATTGTTAATCGGTGATGACGGCGCGTTAACACTGACAGCACTAAAAAATATATATAAAGTCGCCAATTTGGGATGAAAGAGGCAAACTTAAAGATGGAACCAAAGTGGTGTGCCGCTTGTGCAGACGTATTGTTCGAGTAAAGTACTCAAGCAAGACTAACTTGCATGAGCACGTACGTGTCCACCATCCGGCTGAGTATGCTAGGCTATCACCAGAGTCTGCAGGTCCATCAACAAGCATTTGGGCGCACTCTGAGGATGGTGCATTTGCTCGCAGATGAAAGAGGGTGCTGTTAAAACAGCGTTATTATTTTTTTTCTGACTGCTTCTATTAGCTCCATCATTATTAGCAAGCTTACTCATGGGCAAATAAATAAATAACTTGTCCTTGGAAAAACGATAGTCGATATATATTCGTCACCCAACCCTCATATAGTGCCAATCTAAACTCAACCCTACACAATCTTAGAAAGACATGATGTAGGAGTTTTGATAGATGCTCTTACTTTGCTTTCACATAAAGACACTGTGGCATGCCAAAGCTGTAAATCATGTGCATGTAGTAATTAAACTGTTACTAATATTACTACAGTGACTGCTCAAAATGTCTTTTCTGAAAAAGGCTACTGTCTCCTTCCTCCTGACGTTTTCCTTCCTTTAGTCACGTTTTTTTTGTTTTAGTGTTGTGTTTGCCTGAAGAGCCCCTGCACATATTTGGCCGGATTATCTTAAAATACCTTTTCTTATGATAGCATCACACAGTTGCTGCAGGTTTCTCGGCTCCACATTCATGACGTGAATCTCCCGTTCCACCACATCCCAGGGGTGCTCTTTTGGATAGAGATCTGGTGACGGTGGAGGTTATTTGACTACAGTGAACTCATTGTTATGTTCAAGGAACCAGTTTGAAATAATTTGATCTTCGTGACATGGTCCATTTTCCTACTGGAAGCAGCCATCAGGAGGTGGACATGGTCAGCAACAATACTCAGGTAGTTTGTGGTAAACAATGCTCAGTTGGTACTAACGCAGGCGTCGGCAGCCTTCAACATCAAAGGAACCTTTATAGAAACACAGGCGGTTGACGGAGGACAGATGTAATGGGAGAGAATAAATTAATACATATAGTATATGTACTAATGGGGGTTACGGTTAACCCTAATTATAACCCATGGCTCACCAGCCACAGGTTGCCAACCTCTGAATTAAGGAGACCAAAGTATGCCAAGAAAATATCCCCCACACCATTACAGCTTGACAAAGGCCTGCAGTGTTGATACAAAGCAGGATGGATGTTGTGTGTCATATTGTTTACACCAAATTCTGACCCTATCATTCAGATGATGCAGCAAAAATCAAGACCAGACCTGACTCTCTTGTCCAATTTTGGTGAGCCAGTGGAGCCTTCGTTTATTGTTCATGCTCGCTGCGGACGTCTGCTGCTGTAGTCCATCTGCTTCGAGGTTCAACGCGTTGTGCATTGATGATTGATGATGCTCCTTTGCATACCTTAGTTATAACCAGTGATCATTTGAGTTGCTGGTGCCTTTCTGTCAGGTCGAAGCAGTCTGACCTCTAGCATCAACAAGACATTTTCACAAAAAGACTGACAGTGCCGCCCACTGAAGCTCTTTTTCAGACCATCCGCTGTAAATGCTAGTGATGGTTGCGTTGAATGTTTAAAAATCCAGGAGTCTGTGAAATACTCAGACTAACCTGTCTGGGCAGGCTGTTGCTTCCAGCTGTTCCTAGAAGGCTTTTGTCTTAGTTCATTACATAAGTGCACCATCAGAAAGCAGCAAAGTCTATCCATAAGCATCTCCAACACAAAACAACAAGAGCATGTCATTTATCTTGTCCTGAGTAATACTGCTTTAGTAAGCCTTCTGCAGGACTTTCCATAATTGTGTAATAAAGCTGTGATGAATGCTCACCTAAAAGGCACCTATTGTATAAATGAGAGGCTTCAGTCCCAATAAACCACACATTTAGATGGTAAATGGTCTGTATTTGTATAGCGCTTTTCTAGTCCCTAAGGACCCCAAAGCACTTTACACAACCAGTCATCCACCCATTCACACACACATTCACACACTGGTGATGGCAAGCCACATTGTAGCCACAGCCGAAGTTTGATTTGTTGCAATAAAGTGTAACAGTCCAGTACCATTGTTGCATGAGAAAAGGTTTTCCAAGTTTCCAAATAATTTCCATTGTAACAGTCTTGAAAGAGTCTCCTAAGCAGGAATTTTTGCAATTTTGATATAAAATGATTCAAAGATAAATGAGTTTCTATTTTTTGTTTTCATTTAAGTCAGAGTCTAAGCACACTTTAATCAATGATGCACATTTCTCACTGTGGGGAAAAAACTTTTCCTTTTGCACTACAAGCCAAACTTTGGGTAAAAATTATCCCTCCTCTGTTCAGACAGTGCACTTTAAAGACTGTTAGTTCAAGGTTAGGAGTCAGACATTGGTCAAGTTCCTGTTTGATATTCTTGGCCAGACTTTGGCAGGCTCACAGTGTGTTCATGCTTACAGTGGCACTGTCCCCACGGCCTTCGAGTCTCCAGGTCGGGTAATGTGGGAAGCTTTCTCGCTCTCTCGCGCTCTCTCGCTTTCGCTCTCAGCTCATGTCCCTGAAGCTGCTGGATAGAGACCGTGTTTATTCTTATGGCTGGCCATATAATTCACACTAAAACCCTATGTTATTGACCCAAATTCTCTATTAAGTTGTTTTGCTTTCCCCTCAGCTTATCCCTCCCCTGAATGTTTTGCTCACACTAAAACGGTGTAAATATTACAGAATGTCTAGTCTAAATCATGCATGTCATTTGGCCTGTGCAGGTAAATTTTATTTAAATGCCTCGCAGCCTTTGGACAGCGGCCCATTTGTTAAAGGCGAGGTCTTCTCTTATGCATTGTCTAGTGAGACGTGGGTTTATCAGGAGATGAACGGGTGTCATTGATGCATGGAAGTGTTATTCTGCCCTTTTACTGCCCCACCTGATCCCTTTCTCCTGACATTTGAATGTGTCGCCAGATTAAATGCCTCCGCGTGGGGGAAAATGCAGATTGAATGCAGCAGCCGTTTGAAAACCCAAACACAAGACTGGATGACTTGCACAACAAGAGCACTTGACTGTTAGCATTCTTTCATCCAGAGTTTATGCCTGGAGGCATTTGGCAGCTCGTTCTGTCAAACTGCTCTCCACTTTGTCCCCACAAGGAAGATGACGTACTCCGTGACCCCTGACTATCTCCAAAATGCCTCACCGTATCTGTGTTTTCATTTTTCTTTTGGAACATTTATGTTACTTGTACATTGTGTTTTTGCACAGTTGTGGATGCCACGATAGGCATGTTTATTAGTATGACTGTCGGCATGTGTTTCTTTGTTTGTTTGACTTGAATACGCTATTTGAAGGCAGGCTTTTAGACGCTTCACGACTTTAGTAGCTCTCCTCGCAATGCGCGCACTCGTGCAAGAATTGCAAAAGTCGGAGATGGATTGTGTTCGGGTCAAGCGTGTATTCTCACTCAAGGCTGCTCCAGAAATGATGATTGTTTTTATATCAACAGTTCAGGAATGCTATGAATTCTTCCAAAGCCCGTAAATAATGTTGCTGCCCCGAAGCTGACGACGTATCAGATATAGCAGTCTGCATGCAAGTGCGTCCTCCCTTCAGCGACAACATTCACCATCTCAGAGACAGCGGACATGCATAACGCTGCATGGCTGAGGCGGTTATCAATCATATTATGAACCTCTGGATAAAATCAGAGTTCAAAGTGGGATTCTAAATCCTGATAGCCTAATTACTGTGACTTGTGCACGGCTTTTTCTCCTTTCTGTCTCCCCTTGTGTTTTTTTATTTTGTTTTTTTCAGCTTGTTTTTACCAAGCCCTGCATTCCTCCTCTTCACCGATCACACAGCCAGATGGGGCTAATAGTGGTATGCTCCCTCCTTCCCTTCATCTTTGCTTCCTTCTATTCTTTCCTCCTCCCTTTCCTTTCTTTTCTCCTTCCCTTTTCCCTTCCTCCTTGCACATCTGTCTGGTGCTTTACAAATGAGTAAGAGCCAACCTGGGTCGAAATGACCTACAAAACTCCTGATAAGTCAAGAAAGTACAGCCACTAACAAATCGCACACACTCGGACCCTCCTACACAAACTACACACTCCCTCGCAGCATCACTTGCAAGACACTGACAAAGGCTAGCACACAGTACCATCTAGGGGGCTGCTATTCTGTTCCTATTTGTCAGTATTTATTTATAGCTGTGATCAATTTAGCTCTGCAGAAACAGTTTATCTACACGTGTTCTCATAATGACATCCTAATGTTGTCTACAAGTATGTCTTCCGGCAGCTTGCATTTAAGCGTCAGGTGAAATCTGTGTCTAGTACGAGTGGTTTAAATGGAAGGAGAGGTAAACTGTGTGTCATAGTGCTGAGGCATCATTTAGGAACAGTTGATGGCAAGGCCCTGCAGGAAGAGCTGTTACAAATGGAAAATACAAGGATTGGACCCCCTTTTGCCTTCAAAACAGAGAGTTTGGTCCATATTAAACTGTTTGACAACATCAAACATTTGCTGAAGATTTGTCAACTGCACATCCATGATGTGAATCTCCTGTTCCACCCCAGTCCAAAGTCACTCTATTGGAGTACAGTGTCATGTTCAGGAAATTAGTTTGAGATCATTTGAACTTTGTGGCATCACAAGATGGTACGCTGTGGTCATAAAGGGATGGATAAGTGTGGCAAGAAAATATACCTGACAACATGACACCAGCAGCAGCCTTAAACCATTGTTTACGTCCATAAACAAGCCTGGTTCTGCCGGAAGTTTCTTCCTGTTAAAAGAGCGTTTTTCCTTCCCACTGTCGCCAAAGCGCTTGTTCATAGGGGGTGATATGACTGTTGGGTTTTTCTCCGTATGTATTATTGTAGGGTCTACCTTACAATATAAAGCGCCGTGAGGTGACTGCTGTTGTGATTTGGGACTGTATAAATAAAACTGAATTGAATTGAACTGAATAACATGCCATGTACCAGCAGAAATTAAGTCTCATCAGACATCAATCTTCTGTTTTGGTAGCCTCAGTTTCCCGTTCTTAGGTGATGATGGTGCATTGGTTTTATACTTCTGTTGCCCGTCTGCTTGTTGTTCATTCAGAGATGCTCTTACCTTAGTTTTAACAGGTGAATTACTTGACGTTACTCTTGTGTTTCTGTCAGCTCGAGGCAATCTGACCTCAAGTTGGCAGACTGACTCCAGACATTTACTAGTAAACACTAGTGATAGTTGTGTGGGAAATTCTCAGTTCATCAGCAGTTCAGCAAAGTCATTTAATTCACCTTTGTGCCCATTTCTGATCCTCCATCTGAACCTCAGCATGTCGTCTTGACCATGCCTACAGGCCTCAGTGTTTATTTTTATGCCATGAGATTGACTAATTTAGATATTTGAGTTAACAGCAGTTGAACAGGTGGAATGACGTGGTCAGTGAGTGTATATCTTAATATCATATCAGTTCTTTCATTGCATGGTATATCCTGCCTCTTTAATCTGTGGGGCTGAAGGTACCTGTGGAGACACAAAGAAATGCCCCAACCAGTGCGGGATCTGCACTACCACTGCAGAGCTGCACTATATAACTGCAGTATTCATGGTTTGAGTCAATGTAAAATGATGCACCTAAAACATTAAATAAAGGGTAAAAAGCTACAACAACAACAGCTGACCTTTAGTAACCTACACTGTTATTTCACATTCTTGTTCTAAATTGTGATCATTTGAATCTGTCTTGGCCTCTGTCATCAGCCAGCAGGATGTTATTGCTTCTTATTTTAAACACCTTGAAAACTCATGAAAATCTGCTGCGCTCAGCAGAGTCATGTTTCCCAAAAAAGCGGTTTCATTTGGGTAATCTAATATTAGACGAGCGGAGGAGGGCTCGGCTTCGGTTGTGTGTCAACATGTCAGAATGATTCTTTCTTTCAAGAGGTTTAACCTACACATTTTTTTAAACAGTAAGACATATCTGCCAGCTCTTCTTCAATTACATGTGTTATTAAGGCGGAAAAACACATTTGTCTGAATTATGAAGAAAAACCGCTGACCTGTTAACACCCATAAACCGCTAACAAGACACAGCTCCAGAAAGACTTGCGTTATCAGTGCTATGTGCGTGCAGCTGCGGGCATTAGCTCCCAGCTCTCCTGGCTTCTGGCTTCTGGCCCATTTCACTGGGAATAAAACTGTTTTGGTTCTGTCTGTTATAATTACAGTAACCCCCACCTCCAAAGTTCTCATCCTTCAAAGGCAAACTATAAAGTGATAATAGAAACCACCGTGTTGTGTCCGGCTCAGGGGGAGGGTTCAGAAGCTAATCTAATAAAAGCCTTCAGCCTTACATATGGCTGTCAGACTTTGAAGGGAGGTGGACGGTTGTGGGCGGTTGGTTTGTGATGATAATTTAATGGCACGCCGTGCTTGTATTTGGATCGTGTTGTTCGTGGCGTGATTGATTGATTTTTTTGCTTCCCCACCACTTCCAGCGTGGTTAAACATGTGTTATTACAGTACAGTGTGCAGCAACGTTCATGTCTTGTGCTGAGGACGGTACAGTATGTTCAGAATCTGTTTTTGTAAGCAGCAGGTGATTCACTGCTTGGGCTACACTAGTGAAAAACAGTGTTGTTGTTTTTCACTAGTGTAGGCACAAGAACGTGTGCTGCTTCATCAGTAGGAGTTGTTATCTGTTTAAGAAGTTATATCTCCAATAATGCATGCAGGATATTTTAGCTCAGGCTGGGGGAGCGTTTGTATTTATCTTCAGGAGAACAAAAAGAGAAACGTTTAGGCTCTAGACCTGAGTCCAATGTGTATTTTCATGGCTTGATAATTGTGTTTATGCAGTAAGAAGTCTTGAACCACACAAAATTATAATGATTTATTGAAACCTGTTTAAACATACTTTGAAAAAACAGTAAATCAGGCAAAAACAGAGTCTGTACAGTTCTAACAAGCACGAAAGAATCACCAGCTTTATGCTTGAACACAGCCTGAACTCTTAGGTAAACTTTTTTTGTAATTTCTTTAGTAGTGGCCTTCAGGAATACATCGCCAGATTTATTGAAAGACATTTAAAGCTCTTCTTTGGATGTTTGCTGCCTTTTTTAAATTCCATTCTCTCTCAAAATGATCCCTCACTGCTGCGGTAATGATGAGATCTCCATTCTGGGGAGACCACACCATGACTGATGGTGTTCACTTGAGCGTTTATTTCTATCTAGGTTTGCTTTTACACCATTGTCTGTGTGTTTGGAATCATTGTTCGATTGAAAATTGAAGGTGTTCTTCAATTCTTCTGAAAAATACTGAAAAAGCAGCCAGTGTCCAAAGAAAAGTTTTGATAGCTTTTCAGAAAGCTGGGGAACTATTGCTCAAGAGCACTTTACAAATTCCAAGAAAGTCTGCCTCTTTAGGGTTGATTCAAGACTTTTGCCGAGTACCGCAGATGATTTGCGTCCCCGCTTTGATTTCCATCAGAATTTAAAATGAAGTTGTGTGCCTTTGTTTGGCTGTGGAGCCACATGCTCCAGTGTGTTTGTCCTCACGGGGGGTGAAAAAGGATTTGATTGACTTTGTCAGGTTTTTAGTTGATACATGAATTCAATTTTATGAAAACAGGAAATGCAGTTGCTGTCCTAACATATATTTAATTGTAAACAATGAGACTGTCATTCGTTGTTTTTAAGCCCGACAGTCAAACATCTGGTGAGTGTCTTTTACTGTCGGAGCTGACATAAACTTTTTTTTTCTATCCTTTTTTTGTTTGTTTTAGGTTGTTTTTTATGTTTTTACTCCATCAGTCAGTCATTTAATAACCCCCAAGATTTAAATTCACGAGGGCTCTTTTCTCTTTCTACACAAGATCGCGTGTCTACACAAACATGCAGTGTCGGTCACAAATCCAGTGAAAAATCAGCCCCACATAGAAAACTAACCACCAAACAGCCTGCTGTGTAATCTTGCTTCTTTTCTCTTTTTTTGTCCACATTGTCCTCACTGTGTGATCTCCGTTTTGCCTTGTAGAAGTTGGCTCCGGGAGTGAACCAGTTTGCCTACACCTGCATACAGGACCATCCCATCTGGACCAACCAGCAGTTCTGGGAAGCCACTTTCTACAGCGAAGTACAGAGCCAGATCCGAGCCCTTTATCTTAACACCCCGGAGGAAAAGGGGGGCGTCACCGCCACGTTAAAGGTAAAACAGGGATAGGAGGGACTGTTGCACATTTTGTAACAATTTTAAGTCTATTAAACTAAAAATCAGAGTGAGAAAATAATTTTATTATAATTTATTACTAATATGTAGTTTTCAAGCAAATATCCGAATATAAATGCAAAATAATGCTTTTCAAAGCAATCTTGGTTTTAAGTAGCTCAACAAACCATGACATTTGGCTTCTTTAGCAAAGTTACATTCAAAGACAGTATGAATGTCAAAACAAGTTTTTGAGCAGGCTGTTAAGATGTTTATTTTCTGCTTCTACCTCCTTTAGGATGCCGGTGCCGTGCCTGCAGCGGACCGAGATGAAGAGCAGACAGCCATGGACCTAGCAGCAGAGCAGCTGCGTTTATGGCCCAGTCTGAGCAAAGACAAGCAGCAGGAGCTCGTGAAGAACGAGGAGAGCACCGTGTTCAGCCAGGCCATCCACTACGCGAGCCTCATGGTTTACCTGCTGGTGCCTTTGGACAGCAGCAAGAACAAGCTGCTGCGCAACACCCCTGCAACTGACTGGGAGAGCGGCAGTAACAGCATTGTGACAAACAGGTCAGGAGAGCGGTTTAACATCTTAAACCCGACTGCAACCTTTTTAATGTTTTTTGGCTTGTTCTGCATTTGCAAGGTAGAGCGATTAGTCTTATCTGGAAGGAAACTTCCATGTTGGGTTTCATGATTTGGGAGTATCTGTGCTTCTCTTAATAAGGTGATGATAAGCATGTGGGTGGATGTGGCAGAGCTTGCGGTCTACATGATACCTTCCTATTTAGCCAAATGGATCGCAGCTCCCCTTCTGTTTCCGGACCACATCCATCCTGTGGGCTCACATCGCTACTGCACGAAACAAGTGTGCGGCTCATTTACTTCTGCTGGAAACTTTAAAACCATCAGGTTGTCTTATACTGGAGCTACGCTGTACTCACCCAAACCAAACAAATTAAGAGTGGGAGTGATTTCCTATGTTCTATACCAACTGTGGAGACAATTAAACAGGGGAAGATCCCCTCCTTAAATGTCTTGCCCTGAAAACCGAAGGGTATTCATGTAGATTTTCTTGTTGTCATTTCTTGTTTAACTGAAGGTCAGGAGGATGTAGCTTTTTGCAGTTTTTTATATTTTGTTCCTAATTGCACAAGAACACAATGTCGCTATTTTATAATGTGTTTTGTTTCTATTTATAATAAGATGAGAGAAAAGCTGCAGCCAAGAATGTATTTATGTGGAAAAGTTCTTTCAATTTCTTTTGCTTTCACCCCAGACATGTTTGCTTCCCACAGAGGACATTTGGATTTCATCACTTAGTATTTGTGCATCCAAAAGGAAAGTTGCATCAGTTTCTCATGTGAACCATTCTCCTTGGATAATAGAGTCTGAGCCAGCGATCCAGGCATCAGCACTCAGCTCATGCCAGGCTGCAAATCACTCTCACCTTCACTGCTCTTTAGCACAGTGCATGTTTAAATCCATGTCTGTCAGCACACAATTCTCACATCTAGGATCAGATCTCCTCCTGGGCATGGTGGCTTGACCTTTCTCATTTTCATTGTGTCATCGTGTGTGTTTGCAGCATTGCTGGCAGTGTGGCAGAGAGCTTTGATACTGAAAGTGGGTTTGAGGACTCGGAAAACAGCGACGTCGCCAACTCTGTGGTTCGGTTTGTGGCCCGCTTCATCGATAAGGTGTGCACAGAGAGCGGCGTGACACAGGAGCACATTAAGAGCCTGCACAGCATGATCCCAGGTACAGCACTAACTGTATTTATTCACTCTCTGTCACCACCCTGATTCCCTCAGCTGTATTCAGAGTAAAACCTTCGATTTGTGTTTTCTCAGCTCAGGCCAACAGCAACAGAGGCCTGTGAGCTCATTAAACTCCTGGCATGTCAAAACCTGTAAATACACATCCTGATAGAAAGCACACACATGCATGTGTGTGTGTGTGTGTGTGTGTGTGTGTGTACACATGGTAACTGACCCCAGCTTCTGACCTACAGGCATTGTAGCTATGCAGATTGAGGCGCTGGAGGCGGTTCACCGCGAGAGCAGGAGGTTACCTCCTATTCAGAAGGTGAGTGCTGTTTCTCACTAAGCTGCTGGGACTCTATGCTACATAGACCCAGCAGCTGTATATACAGTATTTATGCAGCTACATTCACATGAAAAAGTCTTCAAATGATTAAAACTAAATACACTTTTACTGCCTCCATAGGAATTAGGAGGGTAAACAGCAGCCAGATGCTGCTAATCAAATGCACTTGATTAATTGATCATCAGCAGTTGATTCAGACAAAGCAATGCTCAGAGAGAGTGCAAAAGACCCAAGAGCTACAGCTCACACTGTGCAGGCCTTAGTTAGCACATTCAAAGTTAATGACAGTACAATTAGGGGGGAAAACTGATCAAGTAGTTTCCAGGAGAAAGCCTAGAGTCATCTGTCTAATAGCCAAGCCTTAGATCAATTGGGGCAGACCTTTTTTTTAGATCCATTTCATTCCATTTATAATAATAACCTATAGAGAACTTGACCCATATTATTGCAAGTTACTACAAATGGGTGAGGAGTCCACTGGTAACACACTTAAAAATTCGCTTTCATAGTTTGTTAATTTAAGTTTTCATCACATACTTATCATCTAACAACAGGCGCAAGCTAAAAGTTATATTCCAAAAGAACTCGTTGAACAGGCAAATATGAAAAAGCAGATCACATCTGAGGCATCTGGTTCTATGTCATAGACTGTATTTAAAAGATGGGTATAGCCTTCCTTAAATCCTGCAGTTTCACCACTGGCCAGCAGGGGGTGAATCTTTTGATTGCAAAATAAAATCAAATTGTACAAAAGTCTATCGACTGCTACTTGTTTAAGACCTCAGTAAACACTTTCCTGATGGCGTGTCTGGTTTCTTAGTGAGCTCTGCCCCGCCATGGTTAATAGCTGACGTCACTATGGCTGTAGCTCAGGAGGTAGAGGAGGTCATCTACTGATCGGAAGGTTGGTGGTTTGATCCCTGGCTCCCCCGCTCTGCATGCCAAATATCCTTGAGCAAGATACTAACCCCATGTTGCTTTCCGATGCATCCATCAGGGTATGAATGTGCGTGAATGTTAGCTAGAAAGCGCTTAAAAGCATAGAAGAAAGTGCTTGTGTGAATGGGTGAGAGAATCAGTCCATTTACCATTTACTGTGGCGATGGTTATATTTTATATATATACTCTATGCTTTATTGATAACTGAGAAAAATAAATCTGGATTACTTGACATAATGCTTCCATCCATCCAGTCCATTGTCCTCCTCCGCTTATCTAAATCGGGGTTACAGAGGGGAGCATGCTATAGCTGAAACAGGATGAAAGGTCTTCAGTCTGTGCAGAGCTAACACAGACAACCACAGACTAATTTTAAACACTGTATTCTTCTGCACTGTTGACTTAATGAAGACTTTTACTCATGTCTCTTAGTTTAGTCCACGTGCTCAGTTTGGTCTGGTTTGCTGCAACTCTGCATCCAGCTAATGTCATCCAGTGTTTTCCAGATATCATCACACTTTCATATTTTACCACTTAGTCTTTTGGACCTCGCTCTACCACACGCCTGCCAGCTTTTGATAAATCACACAATTATACATGCATTAAAACATTATGCCAATGCTGCTTAGGGAGCAACCTGGACACAGCGGAGAGCTGTCTGTCTGCTGCAGCTTTTGGTTAGCTACTCACATGTTTATGTGTCGGATAAGGCTTCCATCTTGGGCTGCGAGCATCATGCCAAAACATGCTGAAAGTGTGTAAACAACACCGACTCTGGCTTTGTGACAAGTCTGAATAGTAGTAATGGCAGCAATAACCCTAAAGAAGGAAAGCAGTGCATGCTTTTAAGGTGCAGCAACAATAAGCAGCCGAGCTCGCAGCAGTAATGAGGTGCAGAGGGACTTTCTTCTTGGTCTCGCTGTTCATTCGAGGACAAGAAGCTATTATCTCCTGGCTGGAGCTTCGTTCCCACAGGTCAGGTGTGGCCTTAATGGGAAATGTTGTGAATGATCTAACGTCCCTCCTCAATTTGTGACAATGGAACAACTGAGTGTTTCTGCTGACTGTGGAGGCCAGAAGGAGCCGAAGCAGCGCAGGGTGCAGACCTGACTGTTGACTTACAGTGGGGCAAAAAAGTATTTAGTCAGCCACCGATTGTGCAAGTTCCCCCACCTAAAATGATGACAGAGGTCAGTAATTTGCACCAGAGGTACACTTCAACTGTGAGAGACAGAATGTGAAAAAAAAAGCCATGAATCCACATGGTAGGATTTGTAAAGAATTTATTCGTAAATCAGGGTGGAAAATAAGTATTTGGTCAATAACAAAAATACAACTCAATACTTTGTAACATAACCTTTGTTGGCAATAACAGAGGTCAAACGTTTACTATAGGTCTTTACCAGGTTTGCACACACAGTAGCTGGTATTTTGGCCCATTCCTCCATGCAGATCTTCTCGAGAGCAGTGATGTTTTGGGGCTGTCGCCGAGCAACATGGACTTTCAACTCCCGCCACAGATTTTCTATGGGGTTGAGGTCTGGAGACTGGCTAGGCCACTCCAGGACTTTCAAATGCTTCTTACGGAGCCACTCCTTTGTTGCCCGGGCAGTGTGTTTTGGATCATTGTCATGTTGGAAGACCCAGCCTCGTTTCATCTTCAAAGTTCTCACTGATGGAAGGAGGTTTTGGCTCAAAATCTCACGATACATGGCCCCATTCATTCTGTCCTTAACACGGATCAGTCGTCCTGTCCCCTTGGCAGAAAAACAGCCCCATAGCATGATGTTTCCACCCCCATGCTTCACAGTAGGTATGGTGTTCTTGGGATGCAACTCAGTATTCTTCTTCCTCCAAACACGACGAGTTGAGTTTATACCAAAAAGTTCTACTTTGGTTTCATCTGACCACATGACATTCTCCCAATCCTCTGCTGTATCATCCATGTGCTCTCTGGCAAACTTCAGACGGGCCTGGACATGCACTGGCTTCAGCAGCGGAACACGTCTGGCACTGCGGGATTTGATTCCCTGCCGTTGTAGTGTGTTACTGATGGTGACCTTTGTTACTTTGGTCCCAGCTCTCTGCAGGTCATTCACCAGGTCCCCCCGTGTGGTTCTGGGATCTTTGCTCACCGTTCTCATGATCATTTTGACCCCACGGGATGAGATCTTGCGTGGAGCCCCAGATCGAGGGAGATTATCAGTGGTCTTGTATGTCTTCCATTTTCTGATGATTGCTCCCACAGTTGATTTTTTCACACCAAGCTGCTTGCCTATTGTAGATTCACTCTTCCCAGTCTGGTGCAGGTCTACAATACTTTTCCTGGTGTCCTTCGAAAGCTCTTTGGTCTTGGCCATGGCGGAGTTTGGAGTCTGACTGTTTGAGGCTGTGGACAGGTGTCTTTTATACAGATGATGAGTTCAAACAGGTGCCATTCATACAGGTAACGAGTGGGGGACAGAAAAGCTTCTTACAGAAGACGTTACAGGTCTGTGAGAGCCAGAGATTTTCCTTGTTTGAGGTGACCAAATACTTATTTTCCACCCTCATTTACGAATAAATTCTTTACAAATCCTACCATGTGGATTCATGGATTTTTTTTTCACATTCTGTCTCTCACAGTTGAAGTGTACCTCTGGTGCAAATTACTGACCTCTGTCATCATTTTAAGTGGGGGAACTTGCACAATCGGTGGCTGACTAAATACTTTTTTGCCCCACTGTATAGTAGATACTGCTTTAGTAGATACTCGGCAGCCAGTTAATTATCAAGCAAATTGCGAAACAAAGACATGAGTCAGTCGCATGCGTCTCTGGGAAAGCGAGTTTAAACCGAAACTAATTTCAGCCATTGCAGCTGAATCAGCATTCGCACAAAAATGTAAGGTATTTACTGTTAAAAGACGCCGCTTATACAAGTATGTGTTCCAACGTAACATTAGTGCACCTTTTTATTGTTGTTGTTTTTTATTGCAAAATGATTAAAAGAGGGAACAGAATGTACTGTGTATCAGCTGCTTTTTGAATTATATGATTACAAAGGTCTGTTGTGATGCACTTTTTTTCACCTATAGAACATCAGTCAGTTTCCAGATGTTGAGGACATAAAGTGAAAACCAGTCCTTACTCGGTTCAGTGAGCTGCATAAAACAGAAACATTTTCACTTAAAAAGTAGATCATGAGTTTTTCAGGAGAGTAGAAATGGTAAATTGGCCTCCGCAGAGAGTAGGAATTTGTTTTTGTTGGATGTTTAATTTCTGAACGCCGTTTGATGACTAGTGTGCTTGCAAGATGTGTGGGGTGTTTTTTCTTTTTTATTCAATGATGACGTTTGTGCGTAGCTTAAGTTTGTCCAAGAAATTCATGCGGTGCTGTGATTTGACATTATGAAGACAAATTGATTTCAGTGACGCACATGCGCTTAATTTTGAGCACCTTGTTGTCAATGAAAAATGTCTAAATTGGATCTCGCATGTGTTTGTAGACGTGATGGGTTATTATGCTTTTACCTTTCAGCCTAAGATTCTGCGTCCAGCGCTGCTTCCTGGAGAAGAGTTGGTTGCGGAGGGGCTGCGGGTGCTTCTGGACCCCAATGGCAGGGAGGAGGCCACAGGGGGCCTCCTTGGGGGCCCGCACATCTTGCCAGCAGAGGGAGCTCTGTTTCTCACCACGTACCGCGTCATCTTTAAAGGCATCCCACATGATCCACTGGGTGAGTACAAAAACAGTCTCAATAAAATGGAAAAATACTCATATGTTTTGTTTTTATTGGCTAATTTTCAGTGTTAAACTAAAAAAGCAAAAGTCTGTTTTGTCAGTAAGGGGCATCGGATACTAACCCAAATCCTGATGAGTTGAGACGCTGTTTAAAATGTAAGCAGAATGCAGTGATTTACAAATTTCTTAATCTCGTATTTTAATCACAACAGAACATAAAAAAACATCAAATGTTTAAAAAGACTGAATCTGAATTTGATGGCAGCAACATGTCTCAAGAAATCACTGTGTAGCATCCACTCTTCTTTTAACCACAGAGCATTGAGGCAACTGTTGTGGTGATTCATTGGTATATAAATAAAACTGAACTGAATCTAATTGAATCCATAAATGTCTGGGAACTGAGGAGGGCAGCTCCTGAACTTTTGGAAGAGGAATGTTGTCCCATTGTTGTCTGATATAACCTTCTAGCTGCTCAGCAGTCCTGGGTCTTCTTTGTCTTCTTTCATTTGATGATGCACCAAATGTTTTCACTTGGTGAAAGGTCTGGACTGCAGGCAAGCCAGTTCAGCACACACGTCTTTTACCATGAAGCCATGTTTTTGTAATAGAAGCAGTTTAGTGTTCCCTGAAAAATATGTACTCTGGATCGGAGCATATGTTGCTCTAAAACCTGTATATACCTTTCAGCACGGATGGCACCTGTCCAGATATGTTAGCTGCCATCGGCATTAATGCACCTGAGGGACTGAACATCATGGGCATGCAGTATTGGGGTTGTATGTATAATAACAAGATGCTGGTGTGTTTGTATGCAGTGGGGGAGCAGGCAGTGATCAGAGCTTTCCCAGTGTCCACTCTGACCAAAGAGAAGAAGATCAGCATCCAGAACCAGCTGCAGCAGAACATGCAGGAAGGCCTGCAGCTCCGCTCTGCAACGTTTCAGGTAGACACTGAAGCACGCTTCTCTCAAATTAGCATGAATACACGATGTTCAATTGCTTGGTTGGGAGAGGATGAAGCCTGAAGCTTAATATGTGGTACTCAAATATTATTTCACATTATTTTATGAACTGGATCTCGTTCGTTACTCGGTGAGCTGCAAAAGATTCTAAAAAAAAAAGAAGCACATCACAAACTAAAAGATTGGACAACTAATTACACCGTAACATTCGGTGTGGCACATCATTATAATTTTCAGCCAAGCATGTGTTTTTACTCTTTGGATGTACCGTTGTAAAAATTTTATGGCTCATTCCTGTCTTTTTACTGCCAGGGATGATGGAAGTGAGTGCGGGTCACTTGAGTTGTGTGGCCATCTCTACAGTTTTTATTGTGCTGTTCTGTGCGTGTACGTGTCTGTGCAGAAACCATATGTGGGCAGATTGGTACAGATGAGCAAATCTCTTAAATCAACTTGCCGAAGTGCGTCACGATGCCCCACCGTATAAAAAACACTGTGACATCATCCATTGATTGGTTTGTGGTGGCATGCATTTTTGGTCTTTTGGCATTTTGTTCTGTGTTGGAGCCAGAAGTCACCAGATATGTATGAGAAGTTAAATAACTCTCCGTAGCTTGGTTATCAAAGTGCAATTACAGTTAATTAGTGCTAAATAATAAAATTTTATTCACCAAAACTAAAGCACAACTTCTGGGGTGGATTCTTAGTTCAAGTAAACACACAGCAGTCCGTATTATGTGTAAGATTATGTATTTAAAATGGCCCCAAAGGCACAAACAGCACAAACATGGTCTAGAGGTTAAGTGCACTGACTGAACTTAGGTCAGATTAGTGTCATTGTCACTCTTTCCTCGTGAGTTTATGGTCTCAGTTGCTCGTTTTACCTCTTTTTTTTTAATACAACCTGAAGTTCTTCTTGTAAATTGAGGTCCTTGTTGGAGTAAACATAAATGATAAAGCAGCATTTTTTGCTTCATTTTTCACCGTTGCAGTTTGCACTTGAAATGCTGTATTTGAATCGTTGCTTGTGTGATTAAGCAGTCTGTTTAACCAACTGTCTTTTGCAGCTGATTAAAGTGGCTTTTGATGAGGAGGTGAGCTCAGAGATGGTGGAGATCTTCAGGAAGCACCTGCAGAGAATCCGCTACCCACAGTCCATCTTCAGCTCCTTTGCATTTGCTGCAGGACAAACAGCACCTCAGCTAATCCTTCCAAAGCAAAAAGAGAGAAACACTGGGTTCAGGTTTGTAGTGCGTGCCAGCTCACCGAGCGTTGTTTCCGTGCATGAATCACACAGTCTCACACATGGTTATCTGAGATATTGTTATGAGTGGGTTTTGATGCCACAGTAAATCATTTCTGCTCTGTACTCCTCGCAGAACACTGTCAAAGACGATTGTCAAGGGAGCAAAGAGGGCTGGAAAGATCACCATGGGCCGAGGTAGCCAGCCCTCGCTGAAGAAGAATGACAGAGGCAGCAGAATGACCTGGCATGAAGATGACGATATTTCAAGTGAGAAGCGACATATTTTAATGTGGTGACTTTTGGACGTGGAAGAATGGGAAAGGGGGGAAAAACAAACTGAAGAAAATGCTGTTTGTGTTGTAGTATCGGACGATGGTGAGCCGCCACCCAGCAGCACTTTGAGAGCTTCGGAGAAGTCCACCATGGAGCAGCTTGTGGAGCAGTCGTGCTTCCGTGACTACCAGCGTCTGGGAATGGGCACCATCACCGCCAACTCGTCCCGCTCCAAGTCCGGCGAGCAGTTCAGGATCACGGCCGTGAACAGACTCTACTCGCTGTGCCGCAGGTACACCGCCTCTCGCCTAGAGGTTGTCTTATTTACCCTACATGTGCTGATGTCACCGATTTCATAAGTAGGCAAGCCTGAGAATCTCAAAAGGCCTGCGGAGGGGATGTTTGACTGAATTATTGTTCTTATCTGTGTGCAAAAACACAAACTTCTGCAGGAGGCTTTTTAATTGCGGTCATATTTGTGTGGCTTTGCAGCAGCTCACCGATGTTAGACAGATGTTAACACTTTCTCTCTCTGTGACAGCTACCCGGGACTGCTGGTTGTTCCTCAGGCTGTACAGGACAGCGGTTTACACAAAGTAGCCCGTTGCTTCAGACACAACCGTCTGCCTGTTGTGTGCTGGAAACACCCGCGCACCAAAGCCGTTCTGCTCCGCTCAGGAGGCTTTCATGGCAAGAGTGTAGTGGGGCTGTTCAAGTCGCAGAACCCGTCCTCAACAGGTGTGCTTACGTGCTGACAGGCACAGATGTTCTGTTTGTAAATGATTACAGGTTTTCTGATGAAGCAACTAGTGGAAAAAAATTTTTTTTTAATGTTCATATAAATCTTCCTTATAAAACTTATCACAAAGTCTGTTATTCAAACAGCTTTTATTATAGAAGTCATTCACTTTTTTTCTCTTTTTAGCCCCTGCCTCATCCTCAGATTCATCCAGTAGTCTTGAACAGGAGAAGTACCTGCAGGCTATTCTGGACTCCATCCCGATCTACTTTAAAATGAATGGAAACAACACCCTGACCAACCGCTCCCTGATAGGCCTCTCGCCAGGTACACTTCAAGAAGATTGTAATGTTCACTGTATATTTTATGTCTCACAAACACCATAAAGGTTCATAATGATTCGTGTTGGTATTTGTTAAAATGCATCTCCTACTTTCTGTCCACTGTGCTGATGGTAGACCCAGTCCCAGTTATGCCGTGGTTTGCATGTTTTATTCTTAATGTATTTTTCAGCCCACATTTTCATCAATTTTAGAACCAAAGAATAGTATATTGACCATTTCCATGGGAAGAAATTAGTGGTAGCTATAATCTGTGAACTCTATCTGAGAACTATCTTTACATTTTTTTGAGGTAGCTCCTTTCATCACCACGGACTCACTGGTTCCAACTTTTAGGCCGAACATTCCTGTGGTTTCACAATTTTAAGATTGGCAACAGCGAGGCTTTTTCAAACTTCTCTCAGTATTCTCAGTGATGTGAGAATCTGACTCCTTTTCCTGTTTCAGTCTCTGACTTAGTGGAGACAAAATGCTTCTGTTCTTTTGATTTCTGAGCCTTAAATCTTCGTCGTAAGTCAAACACCGACGACGTCTCTCTCATTCCATTTTCCCACAAAGGCACACCCATGATCTGTGCCGAGTGCCTGAAATGAGGACATGTACAATAAATGGACGGCTGCCATCAGTGTTATCAGTGAACGTTAAAGGCTGTTGGTCAAACTGTAGGGCATGAGAAAGAGCACAACCTTTTACTCGGGTTGTGGCTGACCTCCACCATCAAGTCGTGTAAATCTCCAGTAAATCCAACTTGCAAAAATTGGTTGCTACCTTATATCAGACAACTTTACAGTATGCCGCTTTACAGCGTTTATTGCTCCGTTACACTGACCATAATTGTACTACAATTTTTTTTTCTTGGGGCGGGGGGAACAAGTTCGTTTCAAAAGGGACAAGAGGCCATGCAGAGTTCACGTCTTCAGAAAAACTGCAGACTTGCACTCCACAAAGTTATTTTAGTTTTCTGCGGCTCTGTGTGTTTTTTTTCTCAGGTAGTCATTCTCTTCCTTTCTGTGTTCGCTCTGGTCAGCAGTTATTTTTTTACCACCTTATCTTTGTGTGTGTATGAGTGCAATAGGGGAGAGTGACTGTATGGGAGCATTACAGAGTGTGATATTTATTGAAATTAAGAAGGAAATTTTGTACAATGAAAGGTTGTGTAAGAATCAAAGGACAGCCTGAGGTCACTGACCACCCAATCCATCTCCTCTGACTTCACCTCCTTCTGCCTGTATCCTGAATAAACTCTATACACACACACGCACACACACACACAAGCACAAATCCTGTGCATGCTTACGATTTAACTGAATTTTCATGTGTTTAAATAACCCAGGTCACATTGATGGTTCTTAATGGGAAAACTGGGATTTAAGTCTGATCAAAAGTTGCTACAATGAGTGATCCTAAAATCAAATTTGATTTAGTTTCTTAGATCTCACTCGTGTCTCACTGTTTACTCCGTGTGTTTGTAATGGACACCTGTGTGCTGTGTGAATGTTTTCCAGGCAGTGAAAGGAGAATATCCAGGATGCCAAAGATGGCTCCTGTCCATTTAGACATCCCATTCTCAAACAGCTTTACTCGAGGAGGTGAGTGGTTTTCTCTGTTTCCTGCTTGGCACTTCATGTGCGTCCTTGCTGCCTGGTGAAATATGAAACACCAGAACTGTTACAATTACATAGTTATTTGAAAGAAAGTGAGCAAACAGGGATTTGTGCTTTCTGCATCTCTTCAGACACACCATACTTTAAGGAGTTGTGATTACAGCGTACATTATGAGTGTTGGGTAACCTCTGAAGCATTACTCCCCAGACTGAAAGCATCAAGCAGCTATTTGCTGGTTATCTTTGGGGCCATCTGTACCTTATAGCTATAAACGTGCATCCAATTTCAACTTCAAGAAATATAATTATGTGAAATTTAAGGATTTATATCTCATAAGAGAAACTTGGGGCTACATTAACTGCATTAACTGTGACCCGTATTTCTTGCCACGTTAGCATTATTGTAACTTATCAAATAAAAGCTTAATGTACCGTCAAAGCTGACACATCGCGATGAGTGCTCGAACTGGAATGTGATTTCTTGGAAACAAAGTGTCCGACGTGTTAGTCAGATGAAGGTCAAATATTTTAAGGCGTCGCTGAAACTGTGAGTCATCTTTTTTTTTCTTTTTTTTTTGTAAATGCCCTAAAAGGATGACACAGGGTTTTACTTAACCCATCGCTATGTAACGCTATGTAACGTCTTCTCTTAAGATCCAGAGGATTTGCCATGCAAAACTGTGCCTTGAACTTCATGTGAATTTAATTACTGTTTTATTTGCATGTGTTATCTGCAAAAGCCCCAAAAAACAAGCTTAAATACGAGCCTTTTGTCTTCACGCCATCATTTATAACCAAACCACAAACAATCTTATTCATGCATGCAACCATCATTCACTCGATCATTCGGAATAAATAATAGCCGATCCTCATTTGCATGTTTTAGTCTGTAATCTGAAATCTTTGGTAGGGTTGGTGGTCGTGTTGGTTCATTTGATGTTGACGTGATTTGTGTTTTCCATACCCCCTCGCCCTGTCTCCTCGACAAAACATCCACCCAGTGCTTGAGTACAGAGATAAACTGTTCACTCACTCAAACCAAAAGCCTGCCAGTAAGGAGAAAATCCCCAATCAAGGTATAGTGATATTGTTCCTTCTCTCCTCTGCCAGCACTCATAACAGCACCTCTCGTCTTCTTTAACACTCCTAACCTACGCAAATGCTCACTAACCGCGCCGAGGGTCACAGTGCACTGTGCTGCAAATGCCTCACAAAGACCTTCTGGGACGCAGTGCTAATCTTCACTGACTTTGTGGGCGCTCCTCTGGGAGCTGTGGTTTTTCACAAACCGAAGTGGTGGCTCTAATGTGGTCTTTTCCATTGTTAATGTGTTGGCTCAGCAGGGCTAACTGTGGTCAGTCAGCGGCAAGTTAAGGCTGGGGGGGGTGAGCTGTTTGTTATGGCACAACAAATCGGGAATCACACAAAATGAGGCCCCTGCGATCCTGCAGTGTAATAAAGACAGCTTGAATATTCTGTAAGCCTGACTCAAAGGAGTAGGATTTAGTTGACGAGTAAAGATCTGAGATGACAATTCTTAGATATTTTGCATGTTTAGACAAGTGGTGTGTGAGCAACTAGTTATGTGTAGTTTTAATTGGAATAAAGTGCGCTTATATAGAATAAATATGGAGTTAATGATGGTTTTTATGCTTTTCTCTCCAAATTTGAGCACAACATCATACAGCAGGGGTGTCAAACATAAGGTCCGGATTAAAAATCCAATCCAGCCCATTCAATGGTTTTGAAAAATTACATTAAAATTAAATGACAGAAAAGACCCTGTCGCTATCTGATACAGAAATATCATTTCGTTTTTGTCACAATAGGCCCATATTTTTTTAAAAGAGGGCATTTTCTGTGAATTAACAAAAAGTTTCTGTTTAATAATTAAGAGGGCTTTCTGGGACCTACCAGAAGTTTTTCTGTAATTTCGCACAATTACTTCTTAGTAAATAAATAAGCGCTCGTTTTCTACAGCAGCATTTCTTCATAACTCTTAGACGTAGTGTTGAACTTGCAGTTCTTTTATCTCACATTAAGATACCTCAGGGATTAAATGCGTAGTTAAACATCTTTACACTGAAAGGAAGGAGAATTTCCCAGGTCTGACCCACTTTAGATCGAAGTATGTGGCCCGCAATCTAAAGTGATTTTGACAATCCCTGCTTACAAACACCTGGAAATCCACCGCCAACGGCAGCAGTGGCCAATATTTTGGGGCTTCCTATTCTGTGCTCATTTTGTTATTTTCGAACATATAAAATAAACTAAATCTAATTAAAGTAAAATCATTTTGTCAGTGGAGCTCAGACTGTAATGGCCCTTGCTTGCGTATGAAAATGCACAATCTGTTTACAGGGTTTACATCTGAACATCTGGGCTGTATTCATTCATTCATGTTTAGTAGTATTTACTAAGATTTAAGATTTCCATCACCTTCTGTCTGCTGGTCAAATCTGTGCTCGTAGTTCTGGGCGACCAGAGTCAAAACGAGCTAGCCGCGTCAAGGACAAGAGCAGTACTTTTTATTACGTTTCATCTTCAGCCTGGAAAAATAATCATTTAGAATTACTGTTCTAACTTTGGGCAAAGCTTATTTAACTGCAGCTTAATGAGGAGACATTTTTAAGATGGGTATTCAAATAGAAATTAACTTTTATTTTTCACTAATTTGATTCAAAAAGTTGCCAAGCAGACTATCTGGAAACTATTACATTTCAGAAGTGACCACCCCAGCAGTGGTGATGACGTGGTTTGATTTCCTGTTTGTCTCGCAATCATAAAAGGTCTAACCAACAGTCAGCAGGTATGTCAGTCAGGTGGGAACAGTTACATTGTTGATCTTGTCTGAAGGAAAAGAAAACGGACAGCTTGTGTTCGGTTTTCATTGTAAACTTTAATTACGAAGCCCGTCGGTTTAAACGTGCTGAATCGAGGCGTCGCTGAAACTTCACCAATTTATGCTCTTGTATAATTGACCCGGCTACAGCAGCTGACAGTTGTGGTTTGATAACTCCGCAAGTGCAACTGAAAAAGGCCTGAAAGTGATTATTGTGAAAAATCACGTCCTTCTGGCAGTGGTTCATGCTGCTTGGAAGGCGTTGCATGCTGTTTTCAGAGAAACACCATCTAGACTTGTTGACTTGCTAAAAATTCCAGCAACTTCTGCTTCTAATATCCCAGCACATCCGACTCTCAGAGCAGTCGCTTTGTTCATGGACTGAAGGAATGAAGGTGTTTACATAATAGCCGTTGTACTGCTGTGCATGTAAACGTAGCTCGCATGTCATGCGCTGTTCATCATTCGGTCTTAGTTTGTTTGACAGCATGTGTACATCTCTGGCATTCGAACTAGCCGGCTCATGCATGTGTGTGTGTGACTTCTGTTCGCGTGTGTGTGTGTTTGCAGGCATGTGGGCCAGCCTGCGCTCCAGCAGCAGACTCGGTCAGCATCCGCTGGCAGCCGACGTGGGTGCCAGACTAGCAGGGAAGGATCTGGCACCCCCTGCAGGGAGCCACAGTCTGCAGGCTCAACTCCTCAAACATCAAGCAGCCCTTTACATCTTCGGGGAAAAGTCACATCTAAGGGTGAGAATGCAAACAAAGCGGCCGGAGACTGAGAGGACATGTTTGCTATGAGTTGTTGTAGTATATCGTTTTATATTTGCACTCAGTGGCCTCTTTTATGAAACCTATAATGTTTCTTACACTGTCATATGTGTTAAATTATGTTTTATTGGTGGTGGTGTAGTAGATGTGTAAAGGGGTATAATGAAGTCCAGTAGAACACCACTTTTAACAGAGACCCAGCAGTCAAAATATAGTTAAATTAAACACTTCTGAGGCAACATAAATGTTGTAAAGAGGTGGAGTTAATGGATGGTTCAGTGACGTAGACCATCACTGAACCATCTTTCACCTGTGATGCCACAAGTCTCTGTCAATAGTATTCGTGGCCGTTGATCAGAGATTTTGACAATGAGGCTGTGCTGTTTATAAGACTAAGGGGGATCTGCAGTCACACCGAAGTCACCTGGATGAGTGGATGAACAGTTTCTCTCACTGAAAACGCTTCGTTCACATGAACAGATTAACTTTCCTTACCTGGATTATTGAGCGTGCATCAAGACACGGGTTTTCTAGCTCATGCTACTTGCTGTAAAATGGATTTGTAAAACATTGCCGTTTGTCTGGAGTTTTCAGGCCAGGTTGTCTTGCACAGGAATAGTTTGATGTATCAAAGGATAATTGTTGGTTTAATTCATGTGGAATTATAAGGAGAAAGTCAAAAACTAGCACATCTGATGAAACGGTTTGTGTTTAAACTCACAGAAACACTTAATCTTATGCATTTATGCAGTTTTCACTTTTTTTAATCCAAGTGTGCTGATTCAGTGAAATAGCCTACAATTACAAAGACTCACCTGTGCCAGTACAACTTGTAATACAAAGCCTCTGAGAGGTGTGTTATAGTTTTGGCGTCCGATAGTCTGCTGGTGTTGTTTTTGGGTCCAAATGACGTAAATTTTGTCATCAGACGGTGAGCGTCTGTAACAGGAATGACTTCTCGCCCGTGGAGTGTGCAGCTACCCGTGTCCTTGTCTGCAATCTCTGCTTGGCTAGCTGTTCTTTCATCCATAAGACACAAGTAGAATGACTTCTGATCTGCAGGAGAAGCCACTGACGTCAGCACTGCTCCCCTCCTTTTAACAGTTACAGCATGCAAGAGGTTAAAGGCAAGTCTATAAATGCGAGGCGAAGTCCACCACAGTGCAGGACAGTGCACGAGTGCGTCACACAGTTCAGTTTGTTTCTCTATTTTTCATTCACGCATCAAGAAACATATTTCACACACCGTTGAAGCATGCCGAGGAGCCGTGTCGACTAAAAACATCTTGCGCTTCTGCAGTTTGCACGATTCGCAGTTTTATAATTCTTATCTATTACACACTGGGCTGCGCTCAGCACCTCAGTTCATCCACGGTCTGAAATGAGCCGTTTTATTTCCTTTAACTTTGATATAAAGGCAGCGTTTTTAGTGGCGTGCTGTATCTGTTTTTTGTACTTTGCGCACACTGTTGTATTTTTCTCTTAGTTGAAATTTACATTCCTCTGTCTGCAGGGCCTCCGAGTGGACTCCTCTCTGAACTGTGAGCTGGTGCCAGTGGACTTTGCAGACACACGGCAGGTGAAAGCTGCTTTTAAAAAACTGCTGAGGGCCTGTGCTCCAAGCGCCACCTCGTCGGACTCGGAGGACTCCTTCCTCAAAGCCTTGGAAGACTCCGAATGGATCCAGCAGGTAATGAAACACACAAAGCATGCCATTTTTATGATCTGCAAACAGACAGCATTCAGGTCTAGAAACCATCTGATCTAACGCGGGAGTCTGACTCTTAAAAGCGTGTGAGAATGACCCATCGGTCCACTCTTTCTCTTCATCCTGTGTATCAGATTCACATAATGGATAAATTATGTGAATCCTCTCTGAAGCCATTTTCCCAAGAGAAACAGATTTACAGCGATGCAGTGGGAGGAGACCCCTTATCTTGCTGTTTATCTGATTGACCCCCAGCGGCCTTAAATTGAACATATTCCACATGGTTGACAAATGCTATCTGTGAGAAACAAGAAGGCAGTCTACTGGCAGACCAAACATGGCAGTATATGCACAGAGAGGATAAATGTTGGGTCTGTGTTTAGCATATTTGTTCACATGCACATATGTTGGCCTCCCGCAGCTTCAGAAGATCCTGCAGCTGGCGCTGTTTCTGGTGGAGCTTATGGACAGTGGCTCATCTGTTCTGCTCAGCCTGGAGGACGGCTGGGACATTACCACACAAGTGAGAAAAATGCACCAACGCCATTCATAAAAAATACATAAAGAAAACGGGACAGATGTGAAGAAGGGCAAAATATCCAGAGGGAGGTTTAAAACGGTGCAAGATTTGTCCTTTAGGTATTTTCCCACACATATAGATTTTCTAGATACAAACTGGAGTTTAAAAAGTTGTTATTAAAGTTTAATTACTAACAGAAAATAGGTGACAGTTTACTTTATTATGAGTAACTTTTAACATTTGTTTGCAAGTGTAGTGGGTTACATATTTGCCCAACCAGTGAAAGATCCCCATCAGGAAGGGCGTCTGGGGTAAAAACTCTCATTATCAGCCCTCATCTGCACTAAAGTGGGGACAAAGTGTTCAGCGAGGATGAAAAGAAACGCAGAAATGCAAACTCATAGGTGTAAAAAGGATCCAGATGCAGCCGCACAGTCATTCAACCGCTAAACACAGGGCGGGTATTTTGAATGCCATCAACCCTTCTGCAATCACGGCAAACTAGAGATCATTCAAAAGTACTACTTATAATCTCAATTCATATTCTGAATGGACTCATTCTAATTTAGCGTTTTTCTACTCCACCTGAGTGCTCTACTCAAAGCACTTTACACAGCTGAGCTATTAATTCAGTGTGTTTTGCAATATTACGGCAATGTTGTCTCTTTGACTCCGATGAACAAAGTGCTTCAGAGCTTTGGAGTATCCTTTTTAAAAAGAGGCTAAATGTGAGGGGGAGAGGGTACCTCTGAACTTCTTATGTATCTCCTGCTGTCATTCTAGACTCACAAATTAAGACTGAAAGCAAAAAAACACGTTTTGTAACACTTAAATGTGATTTTTGGACATTGATCACATTTTTAAGGATTCCCCACGGACACCCACGGCATCCGTTCAGACTGCACCTGCTTCTTCTGGCCGTTTCACTCAGTTTACTGACTGGTGATCCGACTGTGTTGATAAAGTGAAAATGTTTGAAGTCTCGAGGCCTTATGTCATTGATTTGTGCTGATTTAATTCATGAAAACTCATAGTTTGTTTAGATCCTGATCAATTCTTGGTGTCCGTTCGCTTCTAAACTTTGCTTTTCTTCACATATTTGCTCTCTGAGCTCATATTTTCCATGCTGACCTGCTAAAGTGCACATGTATGGTGTTGCAAGTGTGTGTCCCTCAGATGTGTTTATGGGGTTTGTGCAGCCCTGAGCTGCTGTTTAAAAGTATAATTTGTGGATCCCTTACGCGGGGCACGTGTTCGGCCCAGAGCATCTTTCTCCACGGGCCACCGGCTCCAACTCGCCAGGTCCAGATCGACCCGCACAGGCAAATGGGCTCCATATGCTCTGGCTCTCCTGCCATGGACCATAGACACCCAGCAGGCAGGATGCAGAACCATCCTCGCTGCCTTTCTGAATGCTTCTTTCTTTTTTTCGGTTTCTTCTTCCTGTCTTCTGCCATTCTGCCTTTATACGCTCTCCCCTCTTATTCCGCGCTCGCTTTTTAAATCCACTCTTCAGTCTGCTGCAGGGGGGCTCATTTCATTGCTGGGTTGCGGGGGGCTTTTTCTACCACTCAGGGCTGGATGTTCTTGTAAACCCACGGGGAAACCATACACTGTTCTTCCCGCTCATTCCACACGCGTCAGGGCTCATTAGCCGTCTTGGAGAAGACACGGGCAGGGAAGTGGGCCAACCAGATTGCATGTGTAGACAAGCGATTCTCAACTGGTGTTTCGTGGAGTGAGCTCAAGTGTGCCTGAAGCTCCAGCGTTATATAAATGTTATTGATAGCAGATGATCATTTTAACATTGCACTGTCAGATGAAGGGTCATTTTTAGATTGCATTTAGCTTTTTTAGGGGGGGATAGAAAGCAAAATCATGCCATCCAGATTTCTTTTTTTAAACTAAAGTGTGTTAAATTGCAACCATCCATGACAAGTGGAAAAAACTAACGATATGCACAGATGTGGTGAAACAGCTGCCACTTTCCTTTAGTGATAAGATGTTTCAACATCTAATTTATCACAATGTAAGGGTTTTAAACTTATATATGATAAAAATATTAAATAAAAGTAGGTCGTGTTGTAGGTACTGGCAAATCAGGCACAGCATTAAAGCCATCAGGCGCCCTTCATGTCACCAGAACAACCCAAGATTAAAGGTGGGATCACCACTCAGACCTCCTTTATTAGTGTCTGTGGTGAGGCGCAGTGTCCTGCTAGAAGAGGCTGCAGTCATCGGGGAGGATGTTGTAGTGGGAGGTACCTGTTAAAGCAGCATACGAGTGAATGGGGGTTCCTCTCCTTTGTGGCTCATCAGTCTGTATGCTAGCAGATACAATAAACACAATAGAAATCTGAATTTTCATAGCTATACCTGTTTCTTTTACCTTCAGATTGTTCATTTCATAAATTCAACAAGGTACTGGTGATTTTGGTCCATATTGACATGATAGCATCACACACTTCCTGCAGATTTATCAGCTGCAGATCCATCCCGCTGGCATGAAGGGGCCAAAGTGCACTAAGAAAATTTCCTCCACACCATTAAATCACCAGCCTGAAGGCAAGGCAGGATGGATCCGTGCTTTCATGTTTTTACTGCAAAATTCAGACCCAATCGAGACATCGCACCAGGTCATGTTTTTCCAGTCTGAACTGTAGCTTTAGTTTCCTGTTCTTATCTGAGAGGAGCAGCACCTGGTGTGGTCTTCTGCTGCTGTAGCCACTCCACTTCGAAGTGTGAGGTGTTATATAAGGATGACCTTTTGCATGCCTTTGTTTTAACAGGCAGTTATTCGGGTTACTGTACATTATCACACGCTTCCACTTACTGAAGATTTTTCTCCTTTTGGAAAAATTCTCTGTAAACTCTTGAGATGGTCGTTTGGAAAACTCGCAGTAGATCAGCAGTTTCTGAAATACTCAGATCAACATGTCTAACGGTAACAACTACGCTGCTCTGAGTCATTTAAAATACCCTTTCACCCACTTCCGATGCTCTGTTTGAACTTCAGCAGGGCATCTTTACTACATGCCTAAATGCACTGAGTTGCTGCCATATGATTGGCTGATGACATATTTGCATTTGTGTGTGAGATAAATTACATCGAGAGCACGATTCAATCAATCAATTTTTCTTACTTACTAAGAAAGGCTAAATGCATCTCACAAAACGTTCATAAAATGTGTTTATTTCTCAATATTTCCAGAGGAGCAGCTCTGGCTGAGATGATAGAGCAGGTTGTCCACTAATCCCAGAGTTATCTGTGATGTGAACAACATGCTCTTACACTGCAGGGTGTTTGTTTGTTTCATTCAAGTTGAACTTGTGTATTGAGGGTTTTTCCTTAGCCAGCTTCTCTCTTCCTCTCGGCAGGTTGTGTCCTTGGTGCAGCTGCTGAGCGATCCTTTCTACCGGACTCTTGAGGGTTTTCAGGTCCTTTTGGAGAAAGAATGGTTGTCTTTCGGCCACAAGTTCAGCCAGAGGAGCAACCTGAGCCCCAGCAGCCAGGGTAGCGGCTTTACGCCCATCTTCCTCCAATTCCTGGACTGTGTGCACCAGGTGAGTCTCACTTCTGCCATAGGTACCACAGGTACGCTGAACCCTGATCTCTGCCCCTGCTACGTGACTCTTCTCCACTTTTCCCCTCATGACTGGATGTCATTCATTGCTTGTTCGTGAGCTCATCACATTCCTCGAAAAGTGAAAAGGTGAGCGAGGGGTCAAAGCGAACGATTCTGCTGTCAGTAACGGTGCATTGTTTTAGTTTAGCACTTTCCAACACGGGACGTGTAATCACAACAACATATTGGACCCGGGGAGTGAGCAGCGAGGCTGCTGCACAGATGGTCCATGAGTACAGTGATCAGCATTGAGCTGTATGTACGTGTTCACGTGTTTCGGCATTTCTTCACATTTTAGTGCTTGTTTACAGCCGCATGTGGAAGATTACAGTTTTGGGGATTGAGAGTCTCTAGGAAGGCTTGCGTGTGCTTTAGGATTTGGGGGAAGTGGGCTGGGGGGGAGAGGGGGCTCAAGTTAAGAATGAAACACACACACAGATGATTTCCGGAGAACCGGGTCTGTTCTGAAATACTAACTTTAGAGAGTGCAGTGGGGGTTTTTTGTGTCTCCTCGGGTCACACAGGCCCACTCCCATACACTTACATCAACACATAGTTTCTGCATTTGTCTTTTGAAACCGAAGGCTTGGCAGCTAAGACGGTTTGGCAGGAACCCGGGGGTCTGGAGCGCTATAAACGAGGGGTGAAGCAGGGGATTCGGACAAGAGCTCAAAATAGAAGTGCCTCATCTCCAAAACAGCTGTTGTTTTTGCCAGCAGACCCAGGTGGCCTCAAATTTTCGACACCGTGATTGGCCACCTCGCACCGCTTGATGGGAACCGTGGAGCAGCAGTCATGCTGGCTCAGTCTGGATTGTGTCTGACGGCAATGATATCACTGACCTTTGCCCTCACAGAGGCGGGAGAGGTTCTTTCCTGTTTCCGATTGGTCATTTATACACTGGATAGATGCGAAGTCGCTACAGGGGGACACGGTGCAGCTGTCGCCCACACGCTGACCTCCTTCTAACTGTCTTTATCCATCTTTTCATATCCTTGCAGATTTTGGAGCAGCATCCTCTGGAGTTTGAGTTTAATCAGTATTATCTGAAGTTCCTGGCTTATCATCACATCTCTAACCGCTTCAAGAACTTCCTGTTGGACTCTGACTACGAGCGCTTGGAACACGGTCAGTGTCCTTTAACCAGAGGGGATCTTTTATTTTCTTCTTCTCTAAAAATGCTTTGTTACACAGAATTATGAACCTATGGTGGTTTCCTTAACAGTCACAACAATTTTATTGATTTGAAAAGATTCTTGGCCCCTCTTCGTCAACACCACTTCCCTGGGTAGCAAGATTCTGGCTTTTCTGTCACTGTAAATAAAGGAAACTAGATCTCTGATATGAATGCACACAGCTACCCAGGAAGCTGTTACATCAGTCAAAACAGTAATGGCTTCACATCCTCGTCAGCTTATCCTGTGTGTTTTTTTGCAGGCTTGTTGTTTGAGGATAAGGGTGATAAGCAGGCCCGGAGAGGCATCTGTATCTGGGATTGCATCAACAGGATGCACCGGAGGAGTCCCATCTTCTTCAACTATCTGTACAGCCCCTCTGAGAATGAAGTGAGTGTTTCCTTCAAGTTTCTGTCCTTCACCTTAACCTATACATCAGGCAGCTATAGTTGATTCGTGCAGCTGTGGATCCAGAGAAGGATGTTTAGTAGCCAGAGCCTTCAGCATAAACATAACATGACTATGAGGACAGCAGTGTCACACACCTGCTCTCCTAAACTTCTGTTTGTGAAGGCCAACCAATCAGAAAAAGTGAAACTGGTCTTAAAAGAAGACGAGCACCGAGTGTAGGCTCATTTTGAACTATGAATCATTTAAAGTATTCGAGGAGGGTCCAGATATAAAAGCTGGATAGCTATAAAATATTTGATTAGGCTACTTAAAAATGTTCTCACCTTACTTTACCATGTAAATCTGGGGTGTCAAACAAACATTAGATAAACAATTAAATGCTTTTTTACTGTCTGCTATAGAAATGTATGCTTGTTACAATTGGTTTACATCAGAAACATACATAATTACAGGACAGTGTATGCATGAGCTAACAGAACTTTTTGTGTCAATTTGCACATTTATTTCTTACAATTTAAGCCCAAAGAGTCGTATTGACACGCTTTTCTTTAACATGTAAAAAAAAAATCTATTTGTTTGTTTGTATATAAAGATCAATGGGTTAAATGCGTAGTTAAAGTGCTTTACACCAAGAGAAAGGTGAGTTTCACTGGTCTGAGCAATTTAAGATCAAAGTGGGCTGAATGTGAAGTAAAATGAGTTTGACACCCCTGATGTAAATGATCAGGATACTTCACCCACTGCAGGATAAAATACGGGTCAGTGATTCCTCTACCTCCACGTGGCATCACACAAACATTGCTCGAGGCTTATTTGCCGTATTGGATTGGATCGCAGCCACCAGTTGTTAGGGAACTGTATTCTCCAACTGGTTGGCAGCGGTTCCTGGAGCAGGTCATCCAAGGTTAGTGGTTCAATCCCTGGCTGCTCCAGTTTACATGCCAAAGCATTCTTGGGCAATGTACTGAACCCCGAGTTGCTCCCTATGCATTTATTGGAGTGTGTGTAAATATTAGATAGAAGGTACTTGGATGTCGAAAAAAGTGCTTGTATGAATGTGTGTGTAAATAAGATAAAGCATTGTTAGTGCTCATGTGCTGATAAAAAGCTCTGTAGAAGAACCAGTCCATTTAACACTTGACCATTTACTTTGACAGCAAACGTAAGCAAATCAACCTCAAATCTCAACTGCTTAGGTTGCTAACAGATTGCCACAATTGCCTGTAGTTTTTCATGTTTGTTTGCCAATAAACGTTAACTACTAGCCGAGCAAGCGTGATGCAAACAAGAAATGTTACATGGAACAGGTTTTATATAGCACTTTATACAACTTGCCTCCTTTATTCAAGCACTTTTTAAGCCTAAGTGCTTTCTATCTAACAGTCACACTCCATTGAATGCATGTGAGATCAATTTGGGGTTCAGTATGGCCCCAGGAAACTTATTAATGCAGACTGGAGCAGAAACCAGGGATCAAACCACCAACAACCTTCCAATTAGTAGATGACCTGCTCTACCTCCTGAGCAACAGGTTTGCCTTCAAAGTAAAAGTTGCTCCTCAGTGCTGCAGCCAACATGTTTTTACTTTGAAGTCAAATGGTCTCCATTCCTGGTTTGTGTCAGTTTTCATAGTTTCAGGCCGAAGAGCAGCTGGGGACGGTGTTTGTAGACAAGTCTGTCACTTCGTGCAAACTAAGATGGCAGCAAGGTGTAAGAAGCCAAACCAATCACAAGGAGGTTTTTGCCAGCTGTTTGTGGAATACATGTTTTTCCCTGGTGACATTCGGTTGCTAAGGGGCTGCAGGGCTGCATGTCTGGTGCTTTAGAATCGTTTTCCCAGCATTTTCTCAGCAACCAGATGCTTGTAGATGAGTCTGTAGTCCTGTGACTGGGGCCTTGTTCCCTTAATGGAATGATGGAAAATGTTGGAAAGCTACTGTCACATGTAAGCAAAACTTTAATCGGTAACTATGGTATTGTGGACCTTTAGTTTATATTTTCTTCAGAGACTGATAGAAAAACAAAGTTCCTGTAAATGATGTGACACACTGAGAACTGGATCAGATCTCCTCACCGAAGAAATCCTCGTCATCTGTAGGTCTGTGGTTACACCACATGCAAACATAAATATACAAAAATAAGATGAGGATTAGTGTTTCAAGGTTGAACGGCATTAATAATAAAATTCTGCCGTGTAGCTGACTGAAAACAAATGTTCCAGCCAAATCCTGAGTACTCACGGCAAATCGTTCGCCTGTCCTATCTTGTAGCCTGTGCACTGATCAAACATGTTTACAATAATATTTTATTTTTAAAGTACGCAGCACTCAAACGTGCTACACTTGGATGTTTTGGCTCCTCCGAGCTGAATGATTTATTGTCAGAGTTTGAGGCTAAAACACTGAGTTTGTTTCATCTGCGCAAAGTGGAACGTTTTTGCCATCACCGTCGCTAGCGCCAACGTGAAGGGATCATTTTAATATCACAACTGCCTGAAGCCTGGACTGCAGTCAGTAGACACCAAGAAAGCTTCATAGTCCAACATTTTCGCTGATGAAGGTTGATTTTCACACCTAAAATATGTTTAGTTTAGTTGTGTCCGCTTAAGGCTCACGGGGTATTGTCGTCAACCTGCCGGGTAGGCGGGCAGATGAAATTAGCGACCCACATCAACACCCAAGTTTGTGAATGCACTAAGTCGAGAACGACCCGACATACGAGTTTGAAATTCATACCATCTGTGTATCTACCAGGAGGCTGAGGGACTCCACAGGTGGTTACACTATGTACCTCCATCCTGCTCTCATTGACAGTGACAGGTTAGAGCAGGGGTGGATGTCATGGTGATTTGTCATCTTCTCAATGAATAAAGCATTTAAAGATACTCTGTTTATAGAGAAACATTCATTGCATCTACACCTGTAATGGGGCGTCGTGAAAAGACGCTCCTCCTCCCAGAGGATTGGTCAAAATGTAATTAAATTTGTACACAATGGGTCTTCATTCAAACTGTGCTGCTTCCTTTTCCAGACAGTTTTCCAAGAAGCTACTCCTCCTGTTCGAGTATCGGTCAGATTTTAGTAAAACTTGCACACACCTAATAGGTCTTCGCCCACATTGTTGCCGAAGTGAACGTCATGTGTCGTTTTAATGCGGATAACCAGTCTGATGACCTGGTTTTCAGCTTTTGGTCCGCTTCCTGTGCTTGGTCTGAAAGTCTGTCCGAAACAAAGTGAATCAGGGTGAAAACATTTCTTTGTTTTTCTCGTCGGACTAAAGGTTGGCTGTTTGGCTGTTCACAGCCGGACCAGATGAGATAAAGTTCAGCAAAGAATTTGTTTCAGACATTTTTTTAATATAAATCTTGGAAACTGACTTTTCACTAATCTTTAAAGAATAACCTAATATATGACCAAGAATTTGGTTACAGTGGCCAACGTGAGTTTGGAGTTGACACTTATTAACTACAGAGACTGAACAGTCAGTTATTTTGTTTATCATTTGCTGATTTTGATCTCAAGTTGAGCATCATCATAGGAAAGCACCAAGGAGACAGTCGTTACACATTGTGTTGCCACAGTAGATTGTTGGACTTTCCAGGGTCAGCATACTGCTGCGTATCGAGACTTCATACAAGCTAAACACACAAGTCGAGTTTTAGCAGCGCTATGTTGGCTTCAAGTATTCTACAGAGTTGATTTAAAAATCCTCCCATGTGTATATTAAATCCTAAATGGTCTTGAATCTTATTTAATCTCTGCACCGCTAACCTGTCAGTGATGCAGCTTTCCTAGGCTACGTCCACACTAATGCATTTTCGTTTGGACCGTCTCAGTGTGGACGGGAGACGGCGTTTTCCTCAAGGAAAAACGCAGCGTTTTGGAAACGCTCTCGAAAACGCATACATTTCAAAACGCAGCTGTCCCGTTGCAGTGTGGACACTCGGAAACGCAGACTTTCTAAAGCGATGACGCATTTTAGTCATGTGACACAGTCATGTGGCCAATTAAACAAAGATAGCGGAGGGCATTATACAGCAGTTGTTTTGATTGCTGTCAATTTTGACAGCCCTACAAAAGATTAATATGAGTTTGTACATGCTCCAGATAGCTTTTCTTCAAATTCTTGAATTCTCACTCGCTTTTGCGCGTGCGCAGGACTGGAATAAGCGTTTTCGGTCGTTTAATGTGGACGAACAACTCTGTGAACAACGACTTAAAACGCTAGTGTGGACGCGGAACGTTTTCAGACGAAAACTCTGTTTTCAAATCTATCCGGGCTAGTGTGGACGTAGCCCTAGTTTATGCCACAAACTCTGGAACAGAGGGAAGCAAACTCTACTGATCATTTCTAGAACCTCTTAAAAAAACATGAAAGGCTGATGGGGAATTGTTGTCGCAACAACAGGCGAGCTGCTGGTGCAGACACCCAAGTTTATGAAGACAATAACTTGATCTCAGATAAGTTGAAATCTCAGTGACCTTTAGCTTCTGAAATTACCTCGAATTTTTGAATTCATACCATAGTTACATCAGCTGGGAGGCTGAAGGGTAGCACTGGTGGCTTTTCTAACCTAACATTCACACGCTCACAGTCCAATGAATGCACCTTGGTGTGCTTTGGCATGCTGGACTGGGATAAAACAACCAATTCATTCGATTAGTAGCAAACCCTATAGACGAACTATACAAATAAAACTGAATTAGATTAAAGAATTAGATTAAATTCTCCTTAAAGCCATGTGATGTCTGTGTTTCAGGTGATCCTGAAGCCTTCTATCAGCATCCTCAGCCTGAATAAATGGGACTTCTTCACAGAGGAGACCCTGTCGACTGGGCCGTGTTACGACTGGAGGACGATGGCTGTGAGGGTGGAGAGCTCGGAGGAGCTGCACACCATCTCCAACAGCAAGAGGAGGATTCTCTGGCCGTGTTACAGCAGCGTGAGCCGCGCCCAGCCGGACGCCATCACCAAGCTTCTCACTGTAAGAGACCCCAGCTTTTGTTTAAAATGTTTGTTCTGTTTGTCATTTTGTGGGTAACTTTACTCGGCTCTTCTTTGTGCTGCAGGACATCGAGAGGTTAGAGAGCGAGCTTAACCAGGCCCCGGAAAAATGGCAGACAACTCTGGAAAGAGTCAGAATGAGCATTCAGGAGGACCTCAAGCAAGAGGGAAATGTGCGTGCTGGAGGAGTCTTTATGACATGTTATGATTGAACATAGAAGGGCAGTCATATGCTTTGCATTTGCTTAATTGTCTAAATATTTCTTTTCTTTTTTGTTCGTGTGTAGCTCTGTAAGGATTCGCTGTCCATCTCAGGCCTCATTTCCACACCTAACCTGCAGGCCTTCCAGCGGCGCTCCATGCTGCACCTGCCAGACAGCGCTCTGGTAGAGGACCACAGCACCGCCACAGCCAATGGGATCAACCGCCGCGCCGCAACACTTTACAACCAGTTCACCCCCAAGAGCGAGGAGAACAGGTGGGTCGTGAACTTCCCGATTTCCGGAACAAATTAGAAGTCCACATTTGTTTCGCTGACAAGCTGTTGCCGAGGGGCCAGTCCAGTTTTGGAAAATGAGTCAGCGCTCTGGTACGCTGTGTGTCATGTTTTGTGAGAATTGTCTGTACTCTATTAAACTCTGGGTGTGTAATTTTACAATTACTGTGAGGTTAAAGTACAGTCTTTTGGCTCCAATATCTGGATCGTTTCCTGAGGTGGACATACGGTCATTAAAATCTACTTTATGTTTAAAAAAAATGAGTATATTTTCAGTGTAATACGTGCTCCTCCTGATTCAAATAATGTTCGGACAGGCTAAAGTTTTAACAGATGAAGCAAGTAAATCAGAAACCAGATATTACTTATCAGCGAGCATTTTCCATGTTTCAACACCTTCTCATTGCATCCAAATCACAAAACATGGCCTACATTATTCTGATGTCTCGTGGTCCCACAAATTTGTCCACTTTTTAGCAGGACAGAGGGTGGAGAGGGGTTTTCGCCCGCCCGAGATCCTGACTGGAAGCTAGTGCCGAACACAGCAGGATAGCAGAGTTCACCGGGAACGGGAGAACTGCAAAAACAAAACAACTATCAAAAAATAAAACACGAAAAGCACGGACAGTGGCTGCAGTGACACCATTCATTGTTTTTAACACAACCCTCCTACATGGTTAGCTGTTAGACCGACAGCAACACGAACAACAGTGGGCCACAGACCGTTTGTAGCACATATTTGAACATTGCCTCCATCTGACATCAGAGCTCACTGCAGGCGGTCGCCGGAGTGGACCTGAAAGAGGTCACTCTCCCACTGCTCGAGCATAAAGTCCTCTTTACTCTGCTTTGCTAAAAAAATATGCCCAACGACTATTTTTGATGAAGCTGCATCAGGCAGACAGGAAGTCAGACACAAAAACAGTGAAAATCATAAATAAAACACTGAATTTTCACTGCAAGGCGTCAGGTGTCATGTTCCCTGGTGCCCTGGCGACTCCTCTGAAGGAACCGTATCCACTAACTACACATCACATAAACGTGGAGGACACTGAAGTCAGCATATGGGTTCATTTATAGGTTCGTGTGTAGTGGAAGATAGCAAATTCATGAACAGATGACAACGAGGATGAGGAGAAAGGGTGCCAACTGTTTAGTTGTGGCTTTTTGTGAAGCAGCGTGTGCTACTTCTGTCGGAGATATGTGCGGAGTTGGAGCCAGGAGTTTTGGCTAATGCAGACTTCATCCAAAATTTCATGACTACCTCTGTCAGCTGCTCTCCTTGGGACTCTGACTCTGATGGAATCGGTTAAAATCGCAATTAACAAAATACCAGAGTTCTTGTGATTTCTGCTTTTAAGACTAATGTGAGGTTAAAAGTGTCGACGCATAACATCCAATCTTACAACTGTTATTTTTGTAGGTCTTATGAGGGCGTCCTGTATAAACGTGGAGCACTGCTGAAAGGTTGGAAGCCTCGCTGGTTCGTGTTGGACATTACAAAACACCAGGTGAGCAGGTTGCACTACCCTGCTGTAGTTTGAGTGACCGGTTGCAGGTTTAACAGTCTCGTCTTTGCAGATGAGGTACTACGACACCGGCGAGGACACGAACTGCAGAGGCCACATCGATCTAGCAGAGGTGGAGTCCGTGATGACGGCCGCGCCCACTATAGGAGCTCCAAAGCACATCAGTGAAAAGGCTTTCTTTGATGTGAGTACACATTTATTCACTGGTCTACATATTATATTTTATCTGGAAGTTGTTTTTATATTATACAATTGGATTAATATGGTCTTGCATAGAGTGTTGCATTATGGGTGTCGGTATTTTCCCAAAATGTTTTATAGAAAAACTACTTGACGTGAGTTCGCTGCCTGCACTGCAGCATGTCATAGAGGCTTTAGTCTGATTCCCTCCTGAATGACTGAGCTCCTACCGCTGTCACTAAGGGAGAGCTACGCCATCTATAATATTATTCTTTCGGTCGCTACTCAGAGATTGAGACCAGGTGAGGGTAGGAACGTACAGTGAGGGAAACAGCTTTTTGATCCCATCGTAAATTTCAGGGAAGTTTGCTCAATTGTGAAGAAACCTGGTCCATCCGTCCATTTTCTAGCCAGAAACATCCAGAGAAAAAAACCTTACATGAAAGTAATGCATCAATTTGCACGTCTTCGAGCGAAATAAGTATTTGATCCTCAACAATCCAGCAGGAATTCTGTAAACGTGTTTAAAATGTGTGCTAAATTGGGATGAAAATTTGTGACATTGTTGCCCTTTTTGCTGCCATTTAACCTTTTGTCCTTCCACCCATTTGTCCTCTAGCTGAAGACCAGCAAGAGAGTCTACAACTTCTGTGCCTCAGATGCTCCCAGCGCTCAAGTGTGGATAGACAAGATCCAGAACTGCATCTCTGATGCGTGAAGTAAACACGACATCACCGACATCAGAGGCAGCGTCGGGCGGTCGAGACGCGACAGCTGCTTTATCCAACTTTTAGATGTCTTTCATTTTGGGGACCAAACAGTGAATTAAGTGCCTGGTAGTGGAGGATGGATACTCTCCATCCACCTATCTGCCTGTTACTTAGCAACCTGTCATCACTCCACAGGTGAGCTTCAGTTGGAATCGGGTGACCAAATTTGCCTCTGCTGTCAGCGTGCCCCACTCCCACCCCCCTGACAGGGATAAAGTAAACATAAGCTGAGGTTTTAGGGGACTGCACTACCAAGGACATGTTATCCTGTTCTAGATGTACATAGATCAAAGCAATATCACTGGCCAATCAAACTGTGGGTTCAGTTTTTGACTTAAAAACATTAAAAAAAAAAAGCTTGTAAAAGAATTTCTATCTTATTTTACTACAAGGAAAAAGTTATTGCTGCTTACATAAACGTATGAACCGCCAAAAACTCAGAGATTTTTAATGCACAACATTAAAAAGCAATTTGTTTGCACTTAGCGCTAACGTATGCACTCGTCATCAAATATAGACTTTCTGACAGATGCGGACAGCGAGGCTAAAGGCATTACTTGGCAATGTGCATGTGTCGTTTCCTCGTGACAGATTAAATGGAAAGATTTTGCACAGTGAGCTCAAATGAGTTACCTGAGATTTTTTGTTTTGTTTTAATTTAAAAATGTGACGTTTCCTCTGTTTTGTCGAATGTTCATTGACTTCTGGTTTAACACTTTTGTCTCGTGTAATGTAAATTATTATTTTTATTAAAAGTGTAACTGTGTAAGTGTGGTGGCGTTACGTTTTCCTGTAAATACCTACATGACATGTTGTTTTATATACTGTATGTACTGAACATAAGTATACTTTTTCTAACTTTAATTCTAATGTGACTGAGTTTTTCTTTTCTTTTTTCTTCAATGTGTTGTTACTGGTGCACAAAACCCCCCGAGTGGCCTGTTCTTTGTTTGTGGTGACATGTTTTTCTGAAAATGAAATGGACATTGTTGTTGTTGTTGTTGTTCGGACAGGCTCTGTCTTTTAAGGGCTTTTTAAAGAATATATATCATGTAGGACGTGATTGTTTTCAGAGTTTATCGTCCCATCTGTCCTCTGTTTATGCAGCCTTCACAGTTTTTCATTACAAAAGAAGAAAAACACAAACTATTCAGCCATATCAGCGGCGTTACTGTATCTTTGTACCATGTTTTGTGGTTACGCTATTTTTTTTTTATTATTTTTTTTTTGGAAATAAATCAAACATACTTGAAACTACCTGTTCCTTTTGTGCTCATATATTTTTCTACCTAGTGATGAAGTAAAGGCAGGATTAAATGATGACCATTTCTAATTTTGAATTTCCTAATCTGAACATGTGCGCGAGATTAGTGGGGCCTTAAAATAGAAATAAGACAAATATACTTGGTAAGATTTTGAGTTTTTGTAGTGTGAGGAGATGCGTGGGATCAAATTAGCTGATGAATCCTCTCGCCCTATCACAGCTAAGCAGAAGACGATAGCTAGATAGTAAAAGTTATGTTATTCGAGTGTCTCTTTCAGCATTATATTTAATAGTAATTATCCGCTCCACTCACTGCTGTGTTGCTTTTCTTCTCCTCTTTTTCCTCCTGTCTTTCTTCAGTCCCAGAAGGATAACTCGTCTTCATTTTCACAGATTGGCTCTCACTGTTGTCATTAGGTTTGTTTAAACAGAATCATTCACGCTACTTTCAGCTGGAGAGAGTGCAGTCAGGTGGGGCCCCCTTGAAGGGAGTCAGGTTTCTCCTATTTGTGTAACATGCAGACTTTGCACTTTGCCACTTCTGCACTAGTTTAAACTTTGTTAACCCCATGCCCCCTAGACTTCAAGCAGTTGCCTGCCTTGTCTGGATGGAAGTGGTGCCTCTGGGACTGGTGAAAAAAATAAATAAATAGAAACTCACCCTGAGTAATCCCACAGTCTTGCCAAAAATGAATGTATGACATTGGCTCAGGTACACTTGGCCTCGAGCTGAGACTGAACTCACACTGCCAGTAAAAGGTCACAATCAACTGCATTTTCCAAGAGGAGCACATTTAACTCTCTGTAAGCTCATCTTATTAGTCTTTTTGTTTTGTTTATTTGTTTTATTTTATTATTTGCATCATTATCTGAGTGGGTATTATGCTGAGGCAAACAGGAGGTGGAGGCCAGGTTATTGAACCGCAGGAGAAGGAGGAGTGGAAAATGAAAAGGGACAGGGAAACACCCAGGAGACCCCAAAGAGTGCTGAAGATCTGGGGCCAAAATCTCGATGACAACTGTGTTTCCATGCAAGCAGAGGGAAGAGTGAATGCCCACAGCCAAATGGGGGTATTTCTTTACCAATGCAATACAAATTTTTTAATTATGGATATGTTTGCACTGAATCAAGGTGACATTGTAGTAAATAGACAAACTCCAATCTGTGCATCAGGAGCAGCTAAGGCTTCAGTATCTTGCCCAAAGATACTTTGATATGCAGGTTGGAGGAGTCAATCTCACATAGAAACCTCTGAGCCCTGACTGCTCCTAACTACCAGCAGGGGCATTTTTGGTTTGTTTTATCAGGGTTTTAGGACATCGAAGAGGAAAATAATGTTTTAAATCAAGTGATTTATGTGTAACCATGGAGTAAAGCGAGTCAGCCTTTTGATTTGATTCAGCCAGATTCTTTTCACCCCATGTTAAAAAAAAATAGTGTTTAAATTTGTTATTTTGTTCCAGACTCCCGAAGCTCTCCTTTCCTCTTTTCCTTTCCTCTTTTCCTTCCCCCTCACTCACCAGCCAGTCAAGGAAGATGCCAGCTCCACCCTGAGTCTGGCTCTGCCAGTTTCTTATTCTTAAAAGGGAGTTCTTCCTTCCCAGTGTCGCCAAGTGCTGGCTCATAGTGGATCGTCTGGTTGTTAGAGCTCCCAGTCTAATCATGTCAGGTCAGATATAAATCGCCTGCCATTTTTTTATGTCTCCTCACATTTACACCATCCATCTGTCATAAGTGTCCGAAAAACAATGACTCAGAGTTTACTTTATTGTGTAACTGTTTTGTATTCTCAGACAATGTTTACCAAAGGAATGTTTTTGGGTTTATATGTAGAAGCTAAGCAGCCAGCAGTGTAAGACTGGATTGTCTGCCATCTGTTAGCTAGTGATGATTTCTCTGTTAGCTGAAGCTCATATTTATCTGGATTACAGCTGAAAGAAAGGTCAAACTTTCCCCTCACAGGATTCCTGAGAGAAAGCGTCCCCTCTCCGAAAAGAACATGGCAGCGCAATTTCGGTTTGCAAAGTTGCATCTCAGCAAACCACAAGTGTTCTGGGACAATGTCCTTTGGATAGATGAGACCAAAATGGAGACGTCTGGCCATCATGCACAGTGTATTGCACAGAGAACCAAATACAGCAGTACAAACACCTCATACAAATCTACAAGCATGATAATGGAGAGTGGAGGATTTGGGGCTTGTTTTACAGCCACAGGACTTCGGCACCTTGCCGTCATTGAGTCGACTAAGAACTGCTCTTTATTTAAAGCATCCGGGAGGCAATCTGTCTGACTGCTACAGCTGATCTGAACTGAGTTATCCAACAGCAGCAAATCTACAACAGAATTGCTGAAAAAGAAAAGAACCAAGGTGCTGCAATGGTCCAATCAATAGTCGAGGCCTCAACATGACTGAAATGCTGTGGAGGGACGTTAAAAGAGCTGTGCATCAACACATCAAGCCTCAATGAACTAAAGCAACATTATAAGGAAGAGTGGGGTGTCAGAGACTCGTGCAGAGAGAGTTATTCCCACTAAAAGCTCTTCTAAAATCAACTGAAACATGGAGCACACTTAGTTTTTCACATCATTTAATAGAGTCCTGTGAAAACTTTCCATGTAACTGTTAACACATGGCAATCGAGTCCTAGCACTCGCAGTATGTTCCCTTCAGGATAAACAAAAATAGATTTGGTCATCTTCTGGCTTTTCATTTAGCACTCGGCATTTTAACTTCTTCTGTACTCTGGTTTTATGACTTATTATCTGTGATCTCAGAGCATCAGCTCTGTCAATAAGGTGAGTGCTAACACACCACAATCACATGATGAATTTCATAGGTTTGTCAACAGGTTTTCTAGAAGTACAGTGAGTACTGAATGCTGACCTTAGCAGTGAGTTCAAGGTAAAACAAAAACAAAACAAAGCTGCTCATCATTTGCTGTCATGTCACACATAGGATAGAGTCACAGGATACAGGAAGAACTATTTGTAATTTCTGTCCTCGTGTGAGCACCTCATCTTCAAGAAAGGATGTCCTATCAATGAGCAGTAATCAGACACCCCTTCAACTGATGTTTTCTGATCTGAGCCAGCAACAGGGCTTGGAGAGGATGATGATGATCTATGTCTCACTTGCCAACAATGAATATGGGACTGGGCAGGAGCCCCAGCTCAGGCGCTGTGGCGCCTGGTTGGCGGTGCAGAACAGGACTCGTGTGGTCCCTCGAAGGTTTGATTCAGAGAGGAAGCTGAGGTCAAAAGAAGAGCGGTGAGGCACTTTTTTGGAGGGAAGTGGTGAGTATTTGTCAAGCAATGCAATCTCCCAGCTGGCTTGTACTGGCAGCAGGTGCAGAGCTGCAGCAGGCCAACATCTGGACAGAGTCTATGACACATCATATTTAGCATTTTGCTTTGGGTAAGGGGATTAGGACCTTGGCCCGTTAATACTGGGATGCAGCGGAAGTTATCCAGCAAGATTGTGTGGAATGGCATGATAGGAATCATCTTCTCCAGAGATAAAAATGGGGGTTTTACTTCCTTAAGACCGGATTGCACCAAATTCATGCACATCAATTGAATAAGCATTTTAGGATGAAAACTCCAAGCTGTTATATAACGATAGCATGAGGTGGTGTACATTACTGCCTGTGCAAGTGATTTCTTTCTCAACGTTTGAGACAAATTACTGATGAAAGCCTCTATTACCCCTACAAGCAGCAGTGTTTTAAATGCATTGCTGTGTAACAGTGATATTGTGTAACTTGGCTGCATGTGTCTTGAGTTCACTGTGATTAGTCTTGGTTGGCTGGAAGCGTGCTGCTTCCACATCAAAAGTGGTCTATAAATTAAACATTGCACGTATCTGTTGGTTTTGGATCGCGCTCTTCGTGTTTAGTCACAGCTGCAGTAAATGCTTCTTGTCCAATAAAACATCTCCAGAAATAAGCTGATTGGCCTTTCCGCAGGCCCCAAAAATACCCCAGTGACAGATGATCCTGATTTATTTTATTGCTCCTCCAAGGCTAATATCCATGTAGCCCTGTGGCTGCAATGAATGCCTGCTATGTAGCAATTTTTACATGAATGTCATGTCATGTAGGCAACTTGAGAGTTCATTCGCCGCTGCTGGGGGTCCTTCCCGCTTCACAAACTTGCGGGCCTCTCTGCGGGCACCTGCTCCAAAATTCAGCAGAACACTTCCAAACGCTGATCTCACTTAGCTTGACACACATCATCGAGTCCCACCCTTGGAAATCAGGGTGATGTCAACTGCGGGCAGCACATGGGGGTCTAGATTATCCAGTGCATGCTCCAGATGATCTTATCCAGACACCGCCCGCTCATCCATGAATAGAAAAGCACAATAAACATTTGATTTGTATCGTTAAGGGCTGGTGTTTGCTTTCGTGACTGTTTCTTTGGCCCATTTTGAGTGATTTATCTGAGGCCCTGATGTTTTTCACTTGCCTGTGTAAGTGACCCACAGTTTCTCTCTGCAGCTGAACCCTGAGCCCATTCAGCTATAGAAGCGCTCAGGGCTGAGGTCACTGTGGGAAGCCATCTAACCCAGAAAACAGGCATCTGCCAGACATTTTTTCACCAGCAGACAATCCCATAAGATGTTCCAGTTTCAAATCAGTCTCTATGAGGATGTTTTGGAGAGGAATCAGATGGATTGGTTATGGGCATTAGGGTGCTATTCGAACACATGAGCTTGAGGGTGAGACAGCTAGAGATAGCCTTTACTTGGAATGCAGAGGGCTTGTGCAATTTAGCTACGGAGATCAGAAACTCACAATTCTGAGAATAGTATTTGCAATAAAAAGCAGCACATTTTTCTCAGATTCTGAGATATAAATACCTCTTAAAAACAAATGTGGACACCAAATCTGTTTATCACACAGCAAACCCTGTTAATCGTATATCATCATGCAAGACACCCATAAAAGCAGTCTGTGTTGTGTTTAGTGTTTTTTTCAACAATCCCGTTTACATTATTAGCTCAGAGCCTTGACTGATCTGTTTCTACACCTGATCTTATCAGTGACCTGCCAGTATAGAGATATGTGCACGGTGCTGACTGTTAGACCGGTGTGCAGGTCGTTATCTCATCTCCTGAACTCAAAATGAACTCCCAGTTTCCTTTCAGAAGGACAAATGAAGGCGAGTTGCTTTTTTACTGTAAACTATAAACGTGCATTGTGCAGGCGAGCTGCCTGGCTGACAAGACGAGAGACAAACAAGTGCCCGAAATGACAGCTTGATGCCGAAACAATGTTCCTGCAATGCTGTCTCTGTTTTCACTGAAACATGAGGATGAAGAAGACAAAGGTGAGCAGTACGTGTAAGAACAGTGGTTCTTTGTTGCACAAACTGATGTGTTTTGACACACGCAGACCTCACCGCTGCATGTCACGTGCATCAAGTGATTCATCTTCTTTAGTGGTTACTGGAACAATGAAGTCATGTTGTAAAGCACCTACAAGACCTGTTACACGATCAGACAGGTAACCAGGCCAAGCGCTGATCCGAAGCATTCTCTCTGATATTCATTTCAGCGTCTGCACCAGCCAAAGTGGAAGTTTCTGGAGTGATGCTGCGGCTGATAGTGGGCCCGCTCCGTGACACTCAATCTGCCGCAAATCAGATCAGTGCATCCAATCTGCGTTGCTTTTCAAGAAGTCTGAATGAAGCTACCTAACTGAAAAGACAAGGGTAGGGATAAAAATAAATAACAACAACAATAAATGGGTTCTGTTATTGTGTACTGTTTGTGTAGTCAGGCACTGGCTCCATGCGGTCTTAAAGAATCGCAGCTGGGTGAAAACGACGTGTAATTAAACTAATGTCTTTTCTACCTTTGGCAGTAGTTTGCTCAGAGTCCAATTAAATTCATATTTGGGTAGTGACTCAAGTAGTTCAGCAACTTTATCTCTATTTTGAATCAGGGATGCCTGAAACTACAAACGGTTTTGGGCCGTATTATTTCACTTTTATTTTCCACGCCCTATTATTGTTTTCGTGCTGAAAGCTGTGAAGGCATGCCCAGGTGATGTGTTCACCAGGCTGCTCAACATTCGTGGAAGAACTGTCAACGCTCCGGGCTCACTCACCAGTAAAGCTTCCCAATCCCACCCTGAAGAAGAATCACTATGGCAATACCTAATACAAATACATGATATAATATGACATATGTCCGATATACAAGCCCAGACTAACTGAATACAAAACCAAAGCTGAAATTCCCGTGATTTCCTTTAAACTGGGGGGGGGGGGGGTCACAGGAAATTCGTTTTAATTATTTTCTAAGTAGTCTCAACAACTAAATATCTCACCCTGAGTAGTTTTGCTGTTTCTCTAACAGCCAAAATGACATTTTTACAATGACAGCGGGCTTATTTACAAGCGACAACCATGAGGAGTGCGAGGGGCACGGCTCCGCTTAAGCCTGAGCAGTCCCGTCCCTCCTCAGCGTGACTGAGGATCGTGTTCATCTGCTGACACCTGCTGGATGTTGTATGACTGCAATCAAGTAGAAAATGGAAAGCTTGTTGGGTTCTTTAGTTACATTTATTTGTAGAAAGCCTCTTCTCAAACTGTGAAATGAGAACAGCCACGTCCACAGTCATGAAACAATGCTTTAATTCGTTGGTTATAACAGACACAATTAACTCATCTAGAGTTAATGACCTGGGACAGTATAACAAACATTTCTGCCCACATATCCTCCTCCTTTTCCTTTTATGTTACAATAAGTCTTCTAACAAGTCGAAATATTAAAAAAAAAAAAAAAAAAAAGCAAAGTACTAACATGAAATACAGCACATGAGATGAGAATAAAATCTAAATAAAATCTAAAACGGAAAACTCAAATGAATAAAATAAAAAGGTGGATGTTAACCTGTGATCAAATTATCTCAGCTCATCACCTCTTTTAATCGCCTCTCAGGAGATGGTTGTTATTAAATTGGAACATCTTCTTCCAAGGTAACAAATAAACTTCTGAGGCTTGGATCTGATTTTTTGTCACAGAAAATTCCTCGAAGCTCTACATCTACAAGTGACTCAGAGAAGTAAACCATTTTTTACATTTTTCACGTGGTTTGGTGAGTTCATGTTATCAAGCGCCTTTAGACTTGTGACATTTCATTACAGTCAGAGGCTGTGAAAGAACTCACTGCCTGTTCACTACTTTACCTACTTTTTCTGTCTGCCATGTTTGAGTGTGTTTATTTAGTCTTTAATTGTAGACACTGGGATAAAAAGTAGAGCAGAAGAGTAACTTGTTTGCATCCTAAAAGCAAACCCACAATCATTGGACAATAAAATGAGGACGCATATCTTTGCATGACAGGAGCTGACACAGAGGACTTAAAATTAAGATGATACATACGGGGGAAAAGAAAAACACCCTTTTACATATCGGGACATACTAAAAATAATATTCCTTAGCTCTTAAAATGAGGCAAATACAACCTCAGATGCACAACGGCACGTTGTCTGTTACATCGTGTCATTATTCATTTAACAAAGTTAAGCCAAAATGCAGAAGCAGTGTGTGAAAAACTAACTACACCCTTACTGCTTTCATAGGAACCAGCAGCAGCCAGATGCTGAAAGTAAAATGCACTTGATTAACTGATCGCCAGCAAGTGTGAGCACCTCTATAAAAGCGGAGGCTTTCAGGCTTGCACTGCAACCAAGGGACCGGCACATCTTGGAGTTATCGAGCCGACCATGAACTCCTCTGAGTGCATTTTGGACTAGTTTCTGCTAAATAAATAATGACAAGATGTAATCTTCGTGTGCTGTTGTTCATCTCAGGCTGTATTTATATAATTTTGTGACCTGGCAAAGATTACATTTTATTTTATTATGTTCAGATAAGTAAAAGTTTTGTATTTAAAAGCAGGGTTCTTTCTTCAACTCTTTACTATTACATGAACTATATAGTACAGTAATGCTCACTGTGAGCCACATATAGTCCACTTTGATCTTGAGCTTTAAAACTTATAAAAACACAGTTAAAAGGTCCAAATCTATGCACTCTTTTCATAGTTGTCCAGCGGTCGGAATTGGAGTCTTTGTCTCTGGGGCCTTATGTTTGAAACTCCTGCTCTACAGGATGCCAGTAATTTGCAAAATAAACAAATTAAAAAGTGTGTTGTAGAATATATTTAAAATGTCATCATTTGCAGTTAATGGTACTGGATACAGTCAAATTAATCTGGATTTATCTGTGAAATGGGCCATTACCGTCAACATTTGTGTCAATTTGTGAGCATTTTGTTATTTTTATTGTTTTTTAGGTATATGATTACCTGGCCTCCAAAAAAAAGGCTATCACTGATAGGGTTTCTTATACAGAAACTAGCAAAGCAGTGAACAGTCGGGTGACTTCGGACACAAACACTGAATTATCCATGTATAAATCACTGAGTCTGAGCTCCCTGGTTCTTACGCTCCTGCCACAACTTCTTCTTCAGATCCAGCTCAGTGTCAGTGAACGATGCAGGACCCCAGTTAGTGATCCTCTGCGGTTCTTTGTGACCTAAAAGAGAGGGTCAAAAGAAAAGAGATGAAAAAATTACAGCGAGATGTACTGACAAACCGATCGCTGGTGTTCCTCTTTTTTTCTGCCGAGTAAGAGAAAACATTTGTGCCAGGGGCGTCAAACTCATTTTATACAGCTTAGTGTGAGCTTGGCTCTGCTAGTCTGTTGCATAACCACTGAATGATTCCTCTTTCTGACAATGGGCTTTCAGAAAATATTAATGAACCATCCATTTACAAAACTGACAAAGAGCAACCTGAGATTATTTCAACAACATTTTTTTAGTGTTTCGACATTCAGTCCACTGACACTACAAATAAATGCTTCTGTCATAAATCGAGGGCTCCTTGGCTAAGCGGCTTTAGTTCGGTGTGGTCTGGCATGCCGCGGGTAATTTTTTTATTACCAAGAGTGCCGTAAAACTGACAACGACTCAGACCTCTGGCTCGGACTAAATTAACAGTTCAGAGAACCATTCTCATAACACGACCCATTCTTAATGTCTTGTCCTGCTGCAAAACACAGAGAAGAGTCCCCAGATTTTTCCATACTTCTCTACAATGTGAGAGCTCGCCAGTCATTCATCAGGCTGGACTGAAGTCTTAGACGATGCTGCCTCTGGCCGGTGCAAATGGAAATGAAATTCATAAACGAAGAGCCCTCCTACCTGGCTGGATAAGACGCACCAGTCCCTCGTGCTTGGCCACCTTGTCTTTCCAAGTCTTAGTCTTGTTAGCTGCTCGCTCAAGTTTCCTTGTCACTTCCTGTATGTGAGGTAGGAAAACAGAGGTGTTTTATACGATTAACTGTTTCTGTTCTCATAAAAACGATTTTCAAGTGAATCTGTTTTTTTGTTAGGAGACAGAGTTCGAGATGTGCAGAGGAAGGAAAGTGGATAGATTGTACAAAGGATGTTGACAATGGGGCTGCCAGGCTGGAGGAAAGGAGAAGGAGACCACAGGCAAGAATCATGGAGGTAGTGAAGGAGGGTTGATGTGACAGAAGAGAAAAAGAGTGATCAGATGGAGGCAGGTGATCCTCTGCGGAGACCCCTAGGGGGACCAGCAAGAAGAAGAGGAGGAAGAAGAAGATAATCTTATCACAAGCTTTTCCATTTCACCTTTACTAGGGGTCAAAGTCATGCATGAACATATAATGTAAGTAGGGCATTATGTTTTTTAATCTTATTTTAAAGAAGCTTGATCAGACAGTAAGGATATACACAGTTCTGTGAGATACATGGCCTCTGTCTTCTGAAAGCTGACCTCATATTGCTTCACTGCTCCCTGCCGCTCCCTCTGCAGCCTCTCCAGCTGCTGCACGGCTGCTTTCAGGTCTCTCTCCTTGGCCAGATGCTCGGCCATTAGCTCCTGCTTCTCTGCCTCGGTCTGAGACAGCGCCCTCTGCTGCTGCTGTTGGATCCGCTCCAGTTCTGCCCTCTTGGCTGCCTCCTCTTCCAGCAGGCTACACATGAACACACACCAAGCATTCCTAAGATATTGTTTTCACTTTTAACAGACGGACGGATGGAAAATCAAATAAATTGACCACATAACCACAAAGTGACTGAGTTAAAAACTAGTAGGAGCCTTGGTAAGACTTCAGGTCAGTTGATCGGGTTCACAAACAGGGAGCTGACATCACCAGATTTACTTCCTGTATGTATCCACATGCCGTGTAGCACGTGTGTGTGTGTGGGCGTGTTTTCGAGACCTGGCCTGCAGCTTCCGCATGGCCTCCTCATCGTGCTTGGCCTGCCTCTCATCCTCTAAGGCCTCCTCCAGCCGGTGGTACATGTCCTCCAGCTCTCTGACGCGCTGCAGGTACTGCTCCAGTTCACTGGACTTCTGGGCCACCTGCTCCTCCATCTGCTGACGCACCTGAATGAGTCAAGACACAAACACACGCACAGTCATCCACATTTTTAATCAATGGGCTCTTTCACTCAGAGCAGTTATCTACACGTCAACTGTTAGTATGCTCTACTGCAAAACAAATCGCCTTTTATTGCTCTGCAAAGGCATTTGTCTGTCTTGTTTTTCAACTTGGGGGGATGATTAACTTGTTGGCTCATCTGACACTCAGACCAAAGATGAGTCAGCATCCTGCGATGGATAATTTGAGCTTTTTTAGCCTTTGTTTCCCTTAAAATACAGACGGCTTAATCAGACACTCAAAACCAAGAGACAGAAAGTCACCGTTTACCGGACACATTTATTTTTCTTCTTACTTAGAAAAAAAAATACATAAAACTGTGTCACAATGCAATCAGGTGTTGTGAGAGGCACACTAGTTACCATCTTCTCTCTCTCCAAGTCCAGTCTGTAGCGATCCTGCAGATCTAACTGAGTCTGCTTCCTCCTCTGCTCCTCCAGCGCCGCTTTAGCCGCAGCCTCTTCCATCTTCTGCAAAACCCCCAAAAAAGAGGAAAGAGTTGCTCAACTGGAAGCCACATTAGCCTGCAGGGAAGTTCTTGACTGGTTTTACTTAAAGCTGAACTTCACACAAGTAATGCTAGCATCTATTTCTAGTGCAATTAGCGATAGGTATATTTTGTTAAGTAACACCAGGGTGTGTTTAGCAAAACAATAAAAAAAAAGAGCCATCTGGCAGAGTAAAAGCAGAAGTGAGAAAGTATAACTTTTCTAAAGTTCTAAAAGAATCATACGCCCAGGCCTGCTGCTGGATGCAGGTGTCCATGACTGACATGTTCACAAACAGTAGTTTGCATAGCAGTTTTGTTTCCCTCTTTCACTGTGAGTGTCACATTAAACTCTCTGTGTTCTTAAAAAAACAACTGAATACATAGAAATAAATAGGAAGTGGACAGCACCATGATTTTCTCTGGAACTTAGGTTACACTGTAGCAGTGCTTCAACACTTTTCATTCTCTCCTGGATTAGTTTCAGGACCCCAGAAACAACCCCCCAAAAAAGAATCTATGTAGCATGAAAAATATATGAAATATATATTTTGTTAGGTTTATAAAGGTTTAAATCTTCTAGGCTCTGTTCATTGAAGAGCAAATGTTACTGTAACCAAGGCAGTCATAATTCTTCCTCCCACATGACAGGGCTTTTAGAGTTTTTAGTTGACTTAAGCACAGACAATTCTCATGGCTTCCAGCTCTCTCTGTTTGCTCTCATTGGCCGCCTGGAGTTGCCTCATCCTCTCTGCCAGGTCGTCTTCCTCCACCTGCTGCCTCTGCCGGAGCTCCCAGCGCCTGAGCCGGGCCTCGCGGTGAGGAGACAGCAGCCCCAGCCTCAGCTGCTGGATGCACGTTTGAATAGCTGCCACAAGACAGAGTCACCGGCTGAATTATTCCCACGACATTTAGTCATTATGGATTTTACGTTGAGTCAGACACTGACATTCAAAAATTCAGAGGCAACATTAAAGAAAATGAAGAGACAGTGATGATGAGACCTTTTTATGATGAGGAAATTACAGAGGGCCGGAAAATGATGAGTCAGTACCTTGAATCCATTCCTGCTTCTTCTTTTTATCTGACGCGCTTATCTCAAAGCTTTTGTCAGCACACTTTATAATAAAAAGGCATTTCTTCCCTTCTTTATCTGGCAGCGACTGCAGGAGAAAGAAATATTAGTCGCTGCTATAGCGTATGCTCATCATTTTAAAGTCTTTCGTTTAAGGAACATGTAGGACATGCAGGTCAGCTGTTTACCTCCACACAGCAGCTTTGGTCCAGAATTATGTCTCCTTTCTTCTCCTCGAGATCCTCACACACATAGTACGACAGTGAGGTGGGTCGGAGGACAAACCAGCGCTCGGTCCAGTTCTTCCTGACGTGCCCTTTTTTCATCATGTATCCCTTCAAAACACAGTGTAGGAAAGAACATATGAATACAGTAGCTACACTGGAAAGGTTAAAAAGTCTCTTGCAAAGGGCTGTCTGGGAGGGTTAGTGTAGCCAGAGGTGCAAAGCCACCTAAAGAATAATGCAGTGAGAGATGAGGGAATTTGCATTGAGGAAGCTGACATTTTTATCTCAGTGGCAGCAAAACCGTGAAAGCTCACGGTTCAGAGATTTTTAGATGGGAAATCTGAAGCTGCAAATATGAGAAATATACAGAATAACAGATCAACATCCTCTCTGACCTCCTTGAGAACGTCCAGTATGAGCTCATTGAAGACCTCATTGATGCCCATGGACAGGATCTGGTGGTTTAAACCTTTGCTGAAGTAACCCATTCCCACCAGCTCAATCAGCTCCCAGGCAGTCAGGAAGTTCTTCGAGTTCTGACGCTGCTTATATTCTGCAAAGCTCTCTTTACTCCAAACAGTCCCCATGGCTTCCGTGAGCTTTCGCAGGAAGTACTCGATCTAAGGAGATATGTAGAAGCTTTACTTGAAGCTCAGAGCTTTGGTAGAGGGAATGGTAAAACATTTCAGACTACGGGATCCTCACCTCTTCCATGACGATGACTAGCGGGTATCTCTCCTCTGACAGAAAGTTGAAAATGCACCACACTTTGAAAGCGTCATTATCTGAGATGAGCAAATGTTTTGTGTGTATATTTTTCTTGTAACAAAGTGTCCAGCACATCCTGTTGAACTCCATTATGTCGAAATCCCCACATACCTGAGATTAAAAATGCAGAATTCAGTCAAATTCAAAGTCGGATCAAGGGTTTCGTGTTTACAAATGCTAAGCAGGAGACTGCTTAGAGCTTTCAAAACCTCGAGTCTGCAGGATGTGAGGTGCAAACGTGATGTAATTAAATGCCTCATTTTTATTCAAGTCAGAGCCTACGAGAGAAAAGCGAGAAAACAGAGAGAAACAAAGCAGTTTCCTGGCTCGGTTTTATCAAACTTTTATAAAATGCACGTTTGTCGTGCGTTTGCCGCTTGCTAAGCTGCAGAGCGAAGACACAAGGATCCACTTGTGCCAAGAGTATGTGAGGATGAAACTCATTTTATTCACAGATTTCATTAACATTCATTAAACCATTATTGCATTGATTAAAAACAAAACAAAACACATTGCTACTCTGTGTGCACTGAGCAAAACAGACCATGATTAGTCATCGTTTTCAGTGCCACAAAACCGTGTGTGAAGTGTGTGTTGGCAGGTTTTTACTATTTTTATTGTGTAACTGACTACTTTTTTTTTTTTTTTTGCGTTTTTAATTTTCGTCCTACAAAGCCTTTTGAGGGTTGTTCCTGGCAAAGTGTGATATCCAGTGTAAATAAAAGCTTTGGCACTTCTTAGTGTCGACAACACGATGCATCAAAGGGCCTGTTTGCAGTTAGCTTTAAAATGCATGACGGGTAAGCAGTTCACAAGCGCACAGTATCAAAGACAATGAGCAATGTTGGGGTGACACATTTGACCATATGTCCTTTGTAGACATGTCATGCTTTGAGATGTATGCACATGTACAGCAGCTTATTAAGATTTTAATTTATTGCATGGAGGGCCTTCAAGCTGGTGTTACGTGAGCAGTAACAAAATGTGAATACAACTTATCAGCTGGACAGCTTGGAGTCACGGGTGTAAATGACTATGTGGAGCAGATGTTTGCTGGTGAGACACATTTTAAAGTGTAAACAAGGTCAAAAACTGCTGAATACTAAGAATTTGTATCATCAAACAGGATGACGCATTTGTCATCCGAGTCTTGTCTCAGAAGTCTCAGCATTCTTGCACAAGATGCTAAAGCGAGTGAGTCAGAAACCTGTCATGTTAAAGTGAACACTGCATATTCCAGATTTTTTATTTTGGTGCATTACTGTCTTGACAGGAGAAGACAGTAGGGAGAGAAAGTGAGGGCAAATGATGCACAGGAAAGTGGTCTGGGGCAGGCTTAAACCCAGGAGTCTGCAGAAGCCTCACCTGGTTAAGCCAGGTGAGCTATGGCGCCACCCCGTGATCAGCTTGTGTTCACAGTCATTGTTATTCAGCGAGCACTGAGAGAGTGTTAACATGTCATAGTGTTTAACTGACCAACTTCTAGTTTTCACATCTCTTAGAAGTCTCAAGTATCCATACTGAGAACAACATTTGAACCAAGGCTCTTTGCTCCCACCTTGTCAAGAATAAACCTGTTGAGGTAAGGCATGTAGCCCTGGTTGGAGAGAGGCCCTTCATCGTTATCTTTGAAATGCTCTTCAAGGGCCACAGGGTCATGTGGGATCTTCATCACTGTGCACAGATTATGAGACAGCACCTGAAAAACACAACAATAAATGGACAATAAACAAAGGAACAGATGCTGCCGGGCTTTCTTGGATATTTTTATGGCAGTCTTGAAAAAAAAGTTCTCCAGGTTTTCTGAAGGTCTTTGGACATTTGCTGCTTTTTCACTCCTTTTTCATTAAGTCCTTGTATGAGACAATTTTAAGAAGAAATTTTTGTTTGTTGTTGTTTGTTAAGCCACTTACTGGTGACACATGACTCATTCAAGCATAAAGAAGGCTCTAAACTCGATGTGTCGTGAACCACTGTTGTGTCTACACCTAACAGACAACTTAGCAAAGAACCCATTTTAAGATAATATCTTTAGGCACTTTGTTAATAGCTCCCTGTCAGTGCCAGACCCAAAAGACTATCTACAGCACATCAGTATCTGAAAGTCATGTCCTTAAGAGAAAAGAAAAACTCCAGTCTAGACCCTTTAATTGATTCTTCTACTGTTTCCTGAAGCCTCATCAGAAATGGTCTCAGTGGACGGGTGGATATCAAGAAGCCGTTCTTAATGAAGGCAAACTACAAAAAAATCAGTGGTAACAGATCTTACTGAGCGATGAATCCAGATTTGAAATGTATGTTTCAAACCATCATCAGTATGTATGGAGGAGGCAAGGGGAGAGAGGTACAACAGTGAGTGTCTACAGTCATCTGTAACACAGGGTGGAGGCTCTGTCATTGTGTGAGCTGCATTTATCAATATAGAAAAAAAGCACCATCAAATTTGAATCTGTTACATGCAATATCATCTGGAAAGCATCTGATTGGCACTGGATTAATTGTTCAGAATGACAATAATTTCAAACACAATGCCAGTGCAGTAAAAGCACACCAAGGTGGTTATGCTTGGATAGGATAGACACAATGAAACACTATGAGTCATGGACTGGCCTCCCCAGAGCCTAAACCTCAACATTTTTAAAGCAGCGTGGGATCATCCTGACAGAGAACAGAAACAACGAAGAGCTTTAATTGTCCTTCAAGAAGCCTGGAGAGCTAGTCCTGAAGACTTCGTAAAATAAATGGCAACAAAGCTGCGTGAGAGTTCAAGTCCAAGACGGATATTGACTTTTAAGTTTGTATGAATTTTATAAAATGTTTTTGCTTCCTATTCCGCATTTCCACCTATCATTGCACACATTTCAATAAATCGCTCCACCTATTTCCTATTTTCCTAGCAAATACAAAGATGAAGGCCAGCTTTTGGACAGTACATTACCTCAACATATGTCAAATTACACTTCCTCAAAATAACACACACGAGGTTAAATTAAAGGTTAGGCTTGGGTTCACTCTCGCCGTTTTCATGTTTGCAGATATGCATGCAAAACACTTCTAACATTTACAAGCACTGCTGACCAAGCGTTAACTCCAGTTCTTGAAGATGAATGTTCACTCCTCAGAACAAAGCTTGTCCCTGGTGATTAGTGCGACTGCGTTAATGCACCAGGGTACAAAAGGTTTTACGGCTTCGTGTGAATAGTTCAACAAGCAGTGTGTATAAATACATCTCCATAAATAGGGACTTTTTCAGTTTTCCTGGCTGTGCTGCAGTGTCCATATGTTAGAGATGAAAAACCCTGCAGGAGCCTTGAAGTCAGACAGTGTCTTTGTCAGGCTGGGCACACAGACAGCAGAGCCACCAGGCAAACAAACTTAGGCCCAGGCTGTCATACAGTAAAACACCACCTCTTTCTACAGTGGAGCTGCCTGAAACTGGATTTTCTTTGACAGTATATGTTTATGATAACATGATTATATGTTTAAGCCCACGTTTGTAACAATCCCTGCACTCAGCATAATTTGTGATTGAGGGAAACACGTATAAAATTGAGTGAAAGTTCACGGATTTACTTTCACTAAGTTTTAACTAAGTAAAACCAACTCAGCCGCGTTTATCACACATAAAGTCAGAAAAAAAAAACAGTGAATACAGGAAGTGTCATTTATTCAGCGGTTACGTTACTGAGTAAAAATAACGGCAGAGTTTAAGTATTAGTGTCCTGCAGAAGAGGCTCTGAACTGGAAGAAGAAAAAAAGAACCGAAACGCACCTTTAACTGAGACTTGGAGACTTTTCCACGCTGATCCACGTCCAGGGCTGTGAATGCGTGCCATATGGATTTCAAAAGCTCCTCTCGCAGCCACATTTTGTCCCTCAGCAGCACCGCAGGAGGTGTCTGTGTGTCTCTCCGTCCGTCTCCCTCTCTGCGTATGTTTGCGGGTTTGAAACTATCCGCCTCTCAGAGAGAAGCGCTGCGCTAGAGGCGCAAAAAAGGGAGAAGTGTGATAGCGCCACATGTTGTTTAGTTTTTTTTATGCGTCCCGCTGCTAGTGGAAGTTTGTTCAATTCAATTCAATTCAATTCAATCTTTATTGGCAGACTACATGTCCATAAAAACAAGACAAGAAACACACACACACAACTCCCCCCCCCCCCACACACACACACACACACAACACAAGGTATACCATTAAATATATATATGTATATAAATAAGTATATAAAGCATTTGTAAAAATATAAAACCATAATATACATAAAACACAATTACTTAAAATAAATCAATAAATACACAAACACTTTAACCAGTGCTTTCTGAGACTGGATGAGTAACGGGAACCACTCACTGTCGGATCTGTAAGTGCTAAAATTATACTGTTACTCGAACCATCCAGTCGTTCTCTAAAACTGAACATTAACTTTCTTAAAAGTGCTTCAAAAGTCCAGACACCCACAGCTACAAACATCTGACTGGCACTACCACTTCTAGGTATCCTGCAAAGGATTCTCATCGCATCATTATATGCAACATGCAGCTTCTGCATGCTACATTGTTTGTAGGATGACCACAAGGGGGCAGTATATAGCGGTGTGCAATACGCTTTAAACAAAGCCACTTTAACTGGAAGTGAACAAAAGCTGAATTTGCGTGCAATAGTATTTGCCTGCACATAGAGCTTACATCGTTGTCTGTATATGTCATCATCATCATTCATTTGCTCAGTAATAAAGTGACCGAGGTATTTCACCTTTTTATGAACTTCAAGAGTTTTTTGTGCCAGTTTAAACAAAGGGAAATTTAGCTGTTTATCCTGCTTGGTTCTACATATCAAAACAGCACTTTTAGCAGCATTGTACTCAATGTCATATTGCACACCATATTCAGTACAGACATTAAGAAGATCCTGTAACCCAGCACTGCTTGGACTAAAAACAACCAGGTCATCTGCATACATAAGATGATTTATCAGTGCTTCACCTAATATACACCCAGTGTTACAGGCTCTCAGCTGTATGGACAAATCATCGACATATAAATTAAATAAAATTGGAGACAAAATCCCACCCTGTCTGACACCATTGCTGACACCAAAGGGGGCAGAAATACTGCTTCCCCATTTAACCTGCATGTTCTGATGAGCGTACCAGTAAGAGAGAATCCTCACGATGTATTGAGGAACTCCCCGTGTCTTCAATTTATCAAAAAGTTTTCTGTGGTTCAAAAGCCTTAGAGGCATCAATGAAACACATGAGGACAGATGAATTTTTAGCCCTATACAACCTGACTATTTCCTTGAGTGCATATATGCACATGTCAGTGCCGTGCTTTGGTTTAAAGCCAAACTGATTATCCAGAGAAGAGATGAACACACTAACTCTATCAAACAGGATTCTTTCTAACACCTTAGATAAAATACTGGCTAGTGCAATCGGCCTGTAATTATCCAAACAGCTCACTTTTGCAGCTTTGTCTTTCATAACTGGTACCAGTAAAATACACAGCATTGAGTCTGGTAATATGCCATGAATCATAAACCCAGTGAAACAGAGTGCTAAAAGAGGAGCTAGCCTTACACTAGCATGTTTTAAATGTTCTGCAGTGATGTGATCCAAACCAGAGGATTTATTATCAGACAACCTATGAATGGCTTCATATACTTCATGTGTCCTTACACTTATTGTGTCATTACTCATGTCAAGATTGTCCTCATATGGATCACTTTTTATACAGTTAAACAACGCACTGTAATGCTGTCTCCATAATGCTGCAATGTTATCTGCCCCAGAAACACCTTCAACAGTTGATGGTAGAGATGGTTTACAGTTATTAAGAGCTTTCACCTCTTTCCAAAAATCTGCCATATTATTACACAACATTTTCCTGGCCAAAGAATCTGCTCTCAGCATTTGCTCATTTTTAGTTATAAAGCGAACAGCGTACTTATATCTGGCATTCGCACATTTTTTCTATTCAAATTCTGGGCCTTGTTTAGGTCTTCCAGCCATGGCCCAACATTTATAAGCTATGCGAGCTTCATCATGGTACATGGATACATGTTCTTTCCAGCCAGGTCTGATGTTAGGTTTCTTATGCTTATATTGTTTATCAAGCAGTGTACCACTTTCATGCAGAGCAGTCACTATATCATCATACATGGAGCAGAGTAAATGTTTATGCACAGCATTCTTACAGTTGACATCCTTGCACAAAATAGCTTCTTTCGGCAAAGAAATGTTGTTCAGATGTATATCGGTATTACTATGATAAGCTAAGAAATCATCTTCACTACAAGCTGACCAGTCTAATTTTACACTGGTAGCAATATTAGCAATATTGTTTCCAGTTGTTGCTGGCATTTGTTCCACATTCACAGTAAAACCAAAAGGTATATGATCTGACACAGTTACCTCATACCTAATAGTCATGTTTGCTAAAGCTGCATGTCCATCAGCTGTACAGATACAGTGGTCCAGCCATGATGTACTATGCCAGGCTTCACTTATGTATGTATAGCTATCTGCAGGCAGTAACACTTTGGTAGACAAGATAAGATTATTAACTTGACAAAAATGAGTTAAGTGGTCAGCAAACTGAGAACTGCTGTCTGTGAGATCAGCATTAAAATCACCCAAAACATATATGCTGTAAGTATCATTGTCTTGAATAAATGCATTAATAAAAGCCAGCCTACTGAGGTATTCTTGCTCATTTTGACAAGATTCATAGGGAGTATAAATATTAAGAATGATAAAACTACTATTGTTCTGTGTATATTGTATACCAATACACCAGTCTACATCCAGTCTAATGGGCTTTATCACAGGGTCTATTTTTTTGTCCCAAAGCACAGCAACCCCTCCAGGTATTCTGCCTCTGACTATAGCTGTGCTGAGATCAGTTGTTGATTCCCCCACTCCCAAAAAACTTGCATTTAGACAGTTAAGTTTTCCCAGGTCCTGTTTGGACAACCATGTCTCCTGCAAGCATAAAATGTCACATTCTGCAAGCAGACTGTCCACAACAATCTGTCGAGCTTTGTCCCCTGCACTCTGTCCCAAACGTAGACCACGACAGTTGTAAGATAATACCCGAATAGACATCTTCATGTTGATACGTTGGTACCAAAAGGCGCAGTTATCTCCCCTGCTGGATCCACTGAGCTTGGCACCACCGTACCGGGCTTACGAGGTTCATAAAAACGCCGGACCAGAGCCCCTTCAGGCCAGAGTTCAGGATTGTACATTTCACCCACATCATTACATTCAGCAGTAACCTTGAAAGAGCTGAACCTGCTACGTCAGTTGACCTGAGTAATTAAAACCAAGTAACACGTCAACAGTTTATTTAATCATGAATAAGTAACTTTAAAGTGAGCCTGCTATGCTCTACGTTGGTAGGTGTTTGGATTAAATGTGGTCGTTCATGACTTCAAAAATCCACGTGAGACAAAAACGCACACTTCAGGCTGCTTTAAACACTTTTAAACATTCTTTTTCCAGTCTCGGCTCTCTGTGATGTCAAGAAGAGCCGTTATCCCTGATATGGTGACGTCAGGGACACAGCTCTGAGTAACCTTGCTCCTCCCGCCTACTGTCCAAGCCTTCTGTTTAACATGTGCAGCCAGACAGAAGAGAGCTGGCTTGTTTTTAACTAAAAATAAAATTAACCGATTTGGCCCTTTTTCTAATTGTTAATTATTTGTAGAGTGTCCCAGCCGCTGGATTGGGAGCATGCTGGAAAAAGTTTGAGAGCCTAAAGGAGGAGAGCATAACCTCCACTTCCTAGTTCTACATGTTATAACTGCCTACCTGGACTCGGTGCTGCAATTTGATTCCACATATACTTTTGATGGTATACAAAAGCAGGTCAAGTTATTGGACGTTCATACTGACCACTACGTGGATTTTTTATCTCTTCATTATGTTGTGTTATTCTAATTTGTGTTGAAAATGTGCTGGTGAGGATGACTCCCCCTGCAGACCAAATCTACTTATTCCCATGTGTTTGATTTCTTAGGTTTTACACCAGATGCTCTTCCTGATACAACCTCAAACAGATTTCTGTCTCCTCCTGGGATTAAACAGGTGATCTTTCACTCATTAGGTAAGTGTAACCTGCTACACTAACTCAAATCTAGCTAAGGTTACAGATAAAGTAACCTGAACCCAAAAGAATACTTCAAATCCAGGCAACTTCGAGGGCAACGCTTAAGGACGTCTTCAGAGGTTACTCCAGTATTTTGTTTTTCACATGGGGTGACCTGAACTACTCAAAGGGTTAGGGGCCTCAATAATTAAGATCATTTTATCAGAAATAAATACAGAATTAAAAACTTGTTTTGGGAAAACAAAGAAAAAGAAAAGAAAAACAACAACAGGCGTGATTTCCCTCCTCTAAGAGTGGGAATCTAAAATAATTTTGTAATGAATACTTGTTTTGGAAAGTGTTGAAAGAAGCATTTAGATACAAAGAAGCATAACCACCCAAATGAAAATCAAATAACATAACAAAATTTGTTACTTTGTAAAAGTAAACATAAAGTATATTTACTTTTACAATTAGTTTAATATGTAGCTACACCATTTTTTGGCTTTAGTCCATAATATTTACACCTCATATTTATCTGGATCTCATTTTTGAGTTATTCTAGTTGCATGCCCTCCAGTATCACAAAACTGACAATAAAGTTGACTTTGACTTTTGGGTAGCTTAAGCTAACAACCTAAGCGCTCGAAACAGTTACTGGAGTACAATGCCGCCCTCCAGGATTTAGTGGGGAAAAGCGGAAACGAATAAAAATTTACTCAAGTAATTGTACTTAATACACCACCTCTGGTCCAAGTTGGTGCTGTTGGACTGTATCTGACAAACCTTATCAAATAACCCACTTTCTGATTTGCTTCATTTTACTGAAGGTAAGATTTAGGAAAATCAGGTGTTACAATAAAAACACAAAACTTCTTAAAGGAAGCTAATTCACAATCCTGTAGACATCCAGAATATCAATAAAGACCTCTGCAAAAGTAACATTTTTACCAAGTTAACAATTACTAAAGCTAAGAATATTGGCTTTTACATTTTTATTATATTTTTGCAAGGTCACAAAACCATTTCAGTTCATCCCCCCCAAAGTATAGTTTTTATTTTTGCTTTAGTTAAGTAAAATGGGTTTTTTTCACATTTGAGTTACCTAGGATAACCTTGTTTGAGTGGTTACCAGAGCATCGTGCACATACTTAATTTAAAAAAAGAAAGAACTCTGATCTGTGATCACCTGAGAGCGCTGCTTTTTGAGGGGTAGTCATCCAAGTTTAACGTTATTTACTCATTCGTCATGAAACACATTTCTAAAGCAGGTAAAGACACGAGCCTTGATAAGGAGACACTCGTCATCATGAATTCCCTTATCTTTTTTGTTTTTTTTAATATGTTGTTGTATATATAGATGGTTCATCCATACACCAACCAAAAGCTTGAGACCTTCACGATAAGTCCAATTGTACATGCTTCAAAGATGTATCCAACTGCACTGTCAGTGCTCACACTTGTCCTGCAGCCAATAGTGAACACCAAGAGCATTCTCTTTTCCTGAAGTCGCCCACTGATCCCCTCTGTAACCAGATTATTACAACCTGCCATTACAGAAATCACTTGCAAAGTAACAAAGTTACAGCTGTTTTCATTTTAAATAGTTTTCAATTTAAAAAAAATTTGCAGTCTGATACAGAGGGCTAGGAGACCTGAACAATATGAAAGTGCTAGTATTATTAATTTACAGAGATCAGGCATCACATAGTGCTATGAATTATCCAATATGCTACATATGAATACAGCTGTTGATACCTTACAAATGCCTCTGGTTGCTTTTTTTCAAGGCTACTTGAAAAATAAACAATAACCTTGGCTTGTATGTACATAAACATGAGTTTTGTTTATGCTGAAGATAACGTTGATTTCACCACTACCAGAGGTATAATCTTATTAGGCCAAATGGCCATGACAGTGATAATGAAATATTTAGTCCCATTATCAATTCTAACGGTTAATCCCCCAAATTTTGTGTAAGTGAGAAAAAAACAACAAAAAAACAAAGCCAAAAAGAGTTGCTGTCATGGTATCCCCCTCCACGCTGGGCTCCAGAAGACAGCGCTGTTCAGAGCTTCTTCATCATCATCATCATCATCATCTCCTGCATCGTGCTCAAGTTCTTGGTTCGTTTTTCCCCCCAGCCACTTGTTGCAATTTGGTGCAATTTCCCCCATTTGACAGATTGAAGAATGACTGAGAAGAACCAGTTCTGGAACCACTACTTAAGGGAACAACACAAGCTTTTTTTTCTTTTTTTTCTCTTTTTTCACTTCACTACAATCAGTCACGGAGTAATAAAAAGTAGAACAGATGACTCAATTCATTCCTGGAGCAGTGCCTCCAAAGTTGAAAGTAGATGGCACCACTGGCGCTGTGAACTTGTATCCGCCGTGTTTCTCGATCATCTTGGATTCTGTAATAAGATGGGCAATATATTTTTTAATAAAATAAAACAGCAGAAAACAGTTGTTTGCTCAAGATTTACTGCTGTCCAGCTATGCAGCTCACCCAAAACAACCAAGTAAAATCTTTATCTTTTTACCATGACAGGTACCTTGATTTACTCCCACTGGGCAGCCTTTACTATTTATTTGTTTATGCATGCCTATTAGGCCCCCATGAAGAAGGAAAAGATAGTCTAACCAAAGAAAGTCTGGAACAAACTGCTTGGCCATCGCTGTGGTCCATTATCAAAGCTGCAATGGTGAGGAAGATCCCATTTATTACTGAAGTGGGATTTTAGACATGTTTTCTTTCGTGTGGCAAGCGTCTTTTTTTTTTTTTATGCCTTGCATTTCTGAGCCAATAATGGCTTATTTCAGTACATCAGTCTGAAATGCAATTAGATGGAGGCAGTGAATGCTAAAGTAGTTTTTATTACAGGTACAACTGCATCAACAACAATGAAAAAGAAAAAGCAGCACATACAAAAGCACTTTATTTTCAGACTTTAGAGCACCACAAGATTTAAATTGGCAAACTTGGGTAGTCTTAGCCGGGCCTCACCATGTGCTGCCCGTCTCTGATCTGCAAGTGTGGCAATGTCCTGAAGCTGTTTGCCCTGTTCCTCGTCGAGGGATTGTGTTAGCGCCTGGTACCATGCTGGGTCACGGTTCTGGAGATCTGCACCACATTGAGGTGACATCAATTAGTGAAAAAAATACACATGCATATAGTGGTTTGTTTTTAGGCCATCAGTAGCTTGTGGTCTTACTCTGTAGAATGACTTTGAAGATCTGATATTCGTCCACCAAGTTATCTTCGTCATCTACGGCTGTAGTGTAGCCCTCGAGTGCCGTCTCCTCTGCGTCGTCCTCCTCCCAGTCCTCGTCGTCTCCATCCTCGCCTGCATGCTTTGCCAGCATCTCCAGGTATTCTTGGCCCTCCTCGTCAATGTCATCCTCGTCGCTGCCCAGCTCCGCTATAATTACAGACGTAAGATGACACATTTAGACATTACCTCCCTGATTAACGCTGAACGCTTAGACACATTTAAAAGAAATAAATAAAAATCTTCATCTTACCATTATCATCCTCTTCTTCCCCATCCTCCTCGTCATCGTCTTCCTCGTTCTCATGCTCTGCTCGACAAGCGTACGCCCTCTTGAGGCCACTGAAAAGCAAGATGGCTGCTGGAAGAAGCTGGCTGGCCACCTGGTTGATGGCCTGAGGCCTGTGCTCGAGGTCCATGAGAGCACACAGTCCCAGAATGCACATCTTCCTGTCATGGAGGCTGAGAGAGAGGAGTAAAAGCATTAAAAGGTGCTGAATCTTCTGAGATTCAACAAGGATGAACAGTCAACACAAGATATACTGAGATAAGACGCTTGGGCCAGTCACTTTAATTTTATACTCTAATATTTTCACTGCCAGCAGACAGACTGTTAATAGTGATTTCAAGGTAACCTTTAAATCAACTAAAATAAAAATAGTTAATTCTGGAGAAGACAAATATTTTTCCTAAAAAAGGTGACTTTCCCTCTTTCCCCCCCCAGTGTCTCATCTGCATATCCCTCCAGTCACACAGCAGCTGCACCGACCCAACATTTCTAAAAAAGAGCCATCGGTCAGATGTGACAACAGGCCGCTACATTAACTGCCATGTTGTTCTACACTTACTGAGCACCAGCATCAGTGAACCACAGGAGCAAAGCTAGACCAAAAGGTTCAGGAGTCTGGAACAACAGTTCTTTGTTTGTCAACGTTTTGAAATTCTCCACAAGCAAATGAAAAGCTCTCGCCCTTCCCTTGTTGGGAGGCTTTTATTGCAGTTTCAGTACCCAGCTCCATTAATGTAATCTCAACTCAGTATGAGGGGAATATGCAGCAAAACAAGAACTAACGCAGCCATAAAAATCAGCAAACAGAGTCATAGACAGAGCCTGATGCTGCTTGTAGACAACACCGTGATTCATTCCCAGTCTCTTCTTCACAGTGAGAAATACAGCCTATTAATCCAAAATCCAAAGTACCTATACTATTAAAAAGTTCTTTTACAAGATCAGTGACAAGCTAAATGGATAATAAAAACTAATAAACATATATGCAGCTATAAAGAAAACAAGTGCAGGGTTTTGTTAGAAATGGCCCTAACAGCCTGTTTTAAATTTACGAGTAGTCATTCGTGCTGATTAACAGTGATTACTATTCAATGTCAGTTGGGGAAATAAAAGCAAATGTGTTTTGTGCATCTTCAATTGCTGACTGGCGCACACCTAAGCTGCGATTCGCAGTATTAAAAACATCAGTCTTACCCCAGGAAGCAGTCAACGTCTTTCAGCCACTGGCTTATGAAGTGGTTTGTGATTGGTTCTGTGTTGTTGGGAAAGCGGAGATTCTCCAGAGTGTTGAGGAGCAGAGGAGGGCTGTAGTACAGTGCAGCAATGGCCACCTGGAGGCACATAGTCCTCAGCTCGCTGGTCTTCACCTCCCGCGTCAAACGCTCCAATGCAGTCGTCACAAACAAAGGCACAACCTTCAAGGGCAGGATGAAGTTTAAAAATAAATAAATGAATAATAATAATAATAATAATACAAAAAAATCCCAAGCAGGAACTGTACAACAAAAATCTACTTTTACATTTTATTTCACAGCCAAGTGGTGATGCTCTTTTTAATATAACAGCTCATTGTTCTGATGCGTAGATGCAGTCTTTATTTAACACTGACCTGATCAATGCCGCGGCCTTTGCACTGCAGAATGATCACTTCTAGGAGCTTGGCTGCGTGGCACTCTGGGTCCTCACCTGGATCGCCCGTCAGGATCTGTGTGAACACATAGGATGGTTTAACACCAAAATCGCGCTCAGCAACTAGTTTAGCCTGAATATTAAAAAAAAAAAAAAAAAAAAAAGCCCATCTCACATTATGTAGAATAAACTGCAGCACCTTACCTTCTTACACATGCTATAGATTATCTCCAGGTATTTAGTGTCAGAGAGGAGGGTGTCCGTATCAACTGTGACATAGTTGTGAAGGAGAGGCATCATATCTGAAAGAAAGACAGTTATTCACTCAGCTGAACAGACAGACAAAATTACACAGGGTGTGAAAAATTCATTGGAAAATCAAAGTACCTGTGAAATAGTCAAAGCCATCCTGCTGGAAGACTTCATACACAAGTGGAAGGAGCTGCCACATCTGCGGTGACACCTGCTGGCAGGTGAGGCTGTGGGCCAAGGACAGGATCTCCTCGTAGAATTCTGGGGGTAAAATCGAAAGTGCATCACTGGAGGTAAACACGATCTGTTTACCACAAAGAGTTTAAGACCAGCACGCGGGAGGAAAGTGGAAACACAGGAAGAACCGGTCTCCCTTACCCAGTACATGCTGCTGCAGCACAGTGCCGATGACCTGCAGGCAGATGCCCTCGAGCTGCTGGATGATCTGAAATACCACAAAACATCAAAGAAAATTCAGAATTCACTTTCAGTATCACTAAAGAAGATGCAGCTGTTGAGATCAAAACTATATTGCTTTTGCGTCACATAAGGCTCTTAAATTTAGCACGAGTAGTAAGTAAAATGATTTAATAGAAAACAGTCTTTTGGATGCAAACCTTGTTATTAGGGGTGCAACGATACTCTTATCGATATTGAACCGTTCGATACAGTGCTTTCGGTTCGGTACGCATATGTATCGAACAATACAAAATTTTTAATTTATTTTATCAACTTTCCTTCTGACGATGCTGTCTGTGTTGAGCGCTCAGTGGATCTGCGCTCGACAGTGCAGCCTAGGCGGAGTAGTCGAACGCAGATTCACTGAGCGCAGGGCAAGCTAGCGAGACAGAAGTTACGCTCTCCTTGCAACATGGCAAATTGAACCTCCCCCACCCTCATTCAGATGTGGCGTTTGGAACCATGTTGGTCTTCATGTGAAGTATGACCCTGAAGGTAAGCGCGTCATGGACAAAAGTAAAACAGTGTGTTGGATGTGCCACGCAATGCTCAATTACATTGGTGGGAACTAGTGTGTTAGCGCAGTTAGCTCGTTAACGTGTTGGCCGTTCAGCCCCACGCACGGGGCGATCCGCGGTAGCTTGTTAACGGAGATTTGCCGTGTTGTGGCGTTAATGTCATTTTAACGAGATTAACGCTGACAGCACTAGTGGGAACACAACGAATATGACTGCACATTTACGCCGACATCATCCTAGTGCAAAGACAAGTGGAAGCAGACAAAAACAACAAGCACGCATGCTACAAACTTTACCCGAGTCATTTAGACAGCCGTTAGCACACGATTCTCCTTATGGGGACCTGATATGTTTAATATGCTGCTGAGAATATAGCCCAGAAGAAGCGTATAGTGTAGCTTTTATTTTGGAAAGAGCCATTTCTCTGTAATAAACTCTTTTCCAAAGATGAGTGATTCCTCGATCAGATAGATTTTTTTTATTATTTTGTTTCAGCAACATTAAATTTAAAAACTACTTTTGAGTTAAATATATATTTATAATTTTAATAAATGACAAATTAAAAAGGCATGAACATTTTTTTGTATCGAAAAAATATCAAACCGTGACACCAAAGTATCGAACCGAACCGTGAATTTTGTGTATCGTTGCACCCCTACTTGTTATATGTGGAAATTTGAATTGAAAACAAATTTCCAGATCCACTTGGAAACTTTGGACTAGAACTCCCCAACTGTACTAACTGTAACCTGGGACAACACTTATTTGAGTCAATACCATCTGTGCTGTTAGGTCCTCTAATGCACCTACAGCCATTGATTTGGTTACATTTCCATTTTCCCAAATCCACAGGTCAAATAAAATAATACCACTTTGGTGCAGCAAAGCAATGCATGTTGACAATCCTGAATTACAGAACCATTATGCAATTTAAAAAACCCAGAGTGCTTATTGACTGAGCAGCAGTAGTCCTGCGTTTCAGCAGACATGGTGGCAGCGTGCCCCGGCTCTATTTCTAGCGTCTGCCTCAGCCTCTGAGTCATTTTGAACATGGTGAGAACAGAGCGTGTTCCCAGGAGTTGGTGGGTGGCTCGAGTGTGTTGGCAGGAACGCTGTAGCAGCAGACCAGAGCCGCTTCCACAGAGGAAGTGGCACCGAGATGAGCGATCAGCCGGGAGGGGTGTACATGTGGGCAGCGGCTACGGTGGCTATGATGCTAACCTCTTTGTGGTCCTCCACCACACTCAGCAGTGTGTCGATGGTGTTGAGGATGCCCATGGCGGTCACAGCCTTGTCATCCCCTCCCTCCTCGTCAGGGCCCGTCTGAATCACCTGGTTGAACGTCATGGCCTGCCAGAGAGCAAACAGGAAAGAGCATTACGACTGCGTCTATGATGAGCAGAGTACTTTCTAGTGAACCTCATAGCAACACATGAATCATCAGGCAGGAGATTGATTAATATGAAGGCTCCACTTCTGAAAAGGGAAAAGCAACAAAAACAGGAAAGGGGGGGGGGGGGGGGGGGATTTTGTTGTAGCTTTCTGTTAAAAGCAGCAAAGAGGAACTGCAGTCACTTTGCAAACATTCAGCATCAGTCATCAGTGCATGAGATGGAAAATAAAGAAGCTAAAGGGAAGAAAAGTCAGAAACATGACAGGACACTTAATCGCGATACTGATTCTTCCTTTCCCAGGGATATTATATATTTATTAAAAATCAGGCCACTGGTACTTTATCTGTCATGAGAAACTTGCAATTAATCTTCAAATTCTTTAAAAAAAAATGAATACAACATTTTTTTCCTTATGGGATGACAGCCCTCTCCTCATTTATTGCTCTATAGGAGCAGTTTTATGTGGCATCTTTGTGAGATTATGCCATGACAATGTAGCCTCCATCATGTCTGCACTTACCAAATGCTGTGTCATCTCCACTGCAATTGGAGTGACCTCCTCACTGTATTCACAGATCATCTTCTGTATGACATTAGTGAGGTCGTCATTCTCCGTCTCTCTGACGATGTGCAGGAGTGCCTGCATCACTGGCCGAATGAAGGGGGTGATGTATTCTTTGGCTAAAAACGACACAAGGAAAAATGTTGTTAGATGGGAACTGAACTTTAGTGTTTTAGTATCACAGGCTCCATGAATAGATTATCTCACCCTTCTCCTGATTGCTAATGAGAACTTGTAGGGCGATAGCGGCCTCCACCTTAACTGGCATCTCATTGTCATTGATTAGACAGTTGCGGGTCAGCTCGAGGGCCGTTTGCAGATTCTGGTCATTTTTGAACTTCACCTCGCAGAAGTAATGCAGCACCCAGCAAGCCTATGGGAAAAGGTGGCAGGACCACTGATTAAACACATCCTACATAAAGTTATTCCGTGCTATTATCACACAAGTCTGACGACTGGTGATTATGTGGATTATGTGATCACTTACTCTGGCTCTCATGTATCCCAGTTCACTGCGGAACAGGGGGAAGACGTGATTCTGCAGCATGAACTCCATCTGGTCTTTGTATATCTTTTTCTGCATAAAACGAGGAAGAAGAAAAAAGTAAGTTTCACGAGGCAATCAAAACAGTTTACACTTGCAGTGGTTTGCAGAAAGAGGATGCAGGCTGAATTCAGATGATTGATAATTACACAGCTTCAGCACTGATATTTTGCCCACAGCTAGGAAAGTATTAAAATGGACTGCAATAAAGTACAACCGATTAAAGAGCAGTTTTCACCATCAGTGCAATATCTGCAACTGAACACATGAGTGAAAGTGGAACTAAATGTCTTTTAGTTTGTGCCTAGAAAACAGGATTTGCCAGATAAGTGGAGAAAACGGGCCAGTGGAGAGACGTTTACCTTGAGCAGGATTTCAGCCAGAGAGCCTATCATGTGAAGGGCGCCGTCCTTTTTCCTGGGGTCAGAGGTGGGGTCTGTGAGAATCTGGTAACAGAAGCCCATAGTCTTTTGCAGCACCTAAACAGTAAGAAGAACATTTTATTATTTTCTGGACCTCAAATACAGATTATAGGGATAGTTCTTTTTTTCCTCCCTCTTAAAAGGGTATAAATTTTTAATACAATTAACAAAAAATGGCCTCACCTCTTTCCTCTTGTTGCAGGCAGTGAAGAGAAGCGTCTGGGCTGCGGTTGTTGGAGAGATAAAATCCTCGAATACATCTGACAGAGACAGCACAGATTGGAGTAATTGTTAGTCATCACTCATGCACGGACTCTTTTGGATTTCAGGCATTGATCGTCTCAGCTTACCAAATTTCATGCGGATGTACTCGTATGGATCCTCCTGCCAGAGCTCCTCATCGCTATCTGTGTAACACATGAGGGGGAAAACCACGTCCTGAATGATGCCCTGAAAGATCAAAGTCACAATGGTCAGCGAGCATCAACACAGATGTCAGGTTTGTTCTTGGACAGAAACAGTACATCAAAGTGCTCATTGCAATCATTACAAATGGAAAGATGCACTTTAAACTGCAGTTATCAAGGTTCATTCACTGCTCTTTTTCAAAGTGTTCCAGAAACCACTAACAGTCTTATACATAATTGTGAAATATCTAGCACATTTAAGCATTTTGAATTTTTACCTGGATGTGTTGTTTGAGGTTTTTCCACGTCAGAGCGTGCGCTATGCCCTGGTTGATATAGTTGAGCGTCTGTTGGAGTACTCTGGGAGCCACATATTGCTTTTCCTTGTATTGGTATAACACTTTCAGCAGCACCTAGAGGCAAAGTGTGCAAAGAAACTCCTTACATTTGTGGGTTTCACTCCAAAAAACAAAGTTCAATTTAAAAGGTGAGATGCTGCTGCTCTTTCATCTTCCAAAGTTCTTACCTGCTGTGCACCGACTGCATATTCCTTTAGGAAAAGTTCAGCAAACTCTGCGTACTCTTTGGTTGTGTTTCCTGGGCTTCCATACCTGCAAACAGAGTATGAATGTTAAACCGAGTGGCAATCTTTAGGGCTGAAGTATTAAAACACCATTAAATAGCACATTTACAGCCTGGTACAAAAAACTGGTTAGTTTCTTTCCTCATAATAACTGGAGGTGAGAATTTTTTTGGGGGACACTGTAACACTTAAAGTGAAGGGTGAGGAAGATTGATGTAGCAACACAAGCAGCCCTGGTGACTGCTGTCTAGTAGGATTAACTTATACTAATCCAAGTATAGTTCATCAATGTCGCTTCAAAAATGCTGAGTCCAAACCCAGTCGGTGCGTCTATTTTTATTTACTTTTTTTTTTTTTTTTTTTTTTTTTAAAAACATGCAGTCTATGTGTTAAACTTGCTCCTATCATTTGCTGAACAAGTTAAGGGAACAATTATTGGATTTTTACCTCTCAAAGAGCCGAGCCAAGATGTGGAGGGCCCACTTCTTACACTTCCACCATGGAAGCTCAGGCCGCTCATCTTCATCGATCTGCATCGTCTCCTGCAGCACAGACAGGAACCAGTATCGCAGTCAGCATGCGGAGCAGGTAAATGTGAACACCTTGTGGAAACTGGAAATCTTTTTTCCCTACTTACCGGAGGCACATCTCTGTCTACTACCGTCTTCAGGATTTCCATCCACTCTGTCAGGTTCTGTCTGTTGATGAGCTCCAGAGGAAGGTTGTACTGTGGAAGGAGACAAGGAACCAGTCATTTACTCCAGTGTCACCAGATATTAAGATGTGTGTCAAAGAAGGAGAATTAAAAATAAACAATGATTTTGCTGAGCAAACCAAAGAATACCTGGAAGAGGGCATAGAGGATTTTAAAGATCTGTTTCTGTATGAGGACAGAGTCAGTAGAGTGGTCAGAGAGCAGCTGGATGAAGCGTTCTTTCAGCATGGGCATGAAGATGTGCATGGCGGCCACCAGTGGTTGACGCTCTTCTGGTTTCTTGTACCTGTTTCATACACAAGGTCCACAAGCTCAATGTTAGACCCAGGGCGTGTGGTATAAGACCATGTAAAGGTCAACAATGAAAACTCTGACTTACTCGTAGTTTTTGACAAGCTGGTAAAGACAAAGCAAGATGCCCAGCCACCCTGCACTGTTGTCTGACTGCAGGTAGAAGCCAATCTTGTCCACGATGGCCGTCCACTTGCCGGGGTAGTCATGCTTGATCATGTGGTGAATACATGTTGTCAGCTGGACCCTGAAAAGTTCAACAGACGACTTTCAGATTGGGCAACTTAATGCAAGAGTGACAAACTCTCCTCAGCTCCTCCTCTCTCTACTCATCCAGTGGGGTTTGTGGTTACCTGATGCGCTCGGGGGAGTGGATGATGGCCTCCACTATGGTGTCTCGAATGAACTGCCTGTCCTCCTCGGGGATGTTATTAACAGGCGTCTCTGTGCCTGAACCGTCTCCATCGCTCCAGTGCTGGGTTATCATGTTCTTAAGGTAAATCACACCTGGACAGACGGGGAACACAGAGGTTACAGAGCACAGCCCAGAAATGCAACACACACAGTGATCAACATCACAAAAAAGATTACATTTTAGCACAAATAGTTAGGCAGCTTCCAAATGAATGCACGGAAACCACGTGGAGAATGAAGAAGAGACTTAAAGGAACTCTGTTTCAAGTTTTGCTCCCTGACGCTCTTTCGATTATCTTTGAGATGTAGCGAAACTGGACTTTTAAGGAGTGTTGACAGCACTTCACTGTATAGGAAAGAGGTGTGACGGGTTTATCAAAAGACAATAGCTGATAGCTTTAACGTAAATGAAAGCAAACTATTAAACTGAAAACATGATTCCTACCATAACGTTTGAGAGACACTCCAAAGACTTATTCTGGGGAACGATATGTGAACTTATGAAAAGGAAACATGGGTATACGATCCCCAGAAAAGGTAAAAGGCTATATATCTGCTATCTTAAAATGGGTATAAAATGGACAAATACACAAACTAAGACTTCAAGACAGACAGATTTTACCAAAGAAGAGCAGTCTCAAATACCAGAAGGAAAAATAACATGGAAAGCGAGATTTTAAAATCATACTTCTCTTCATGACGGGATATCAAAATAAGCCACCAACTTCATGCAACCCTTAAACTCACACCCATCATCATTATGGCGGCGTACATCACAGCAATGTGAATTGAGCACCAAATAAAGCCTATGCTGCAGAAATAAATTCCCTCTGTAGGTCAGTTTTGAATGTAGCACCAGGGTGTCAGCTGGGTTCACATCTACAGTGTGGGGGCCTCACTATGAGGTTTGTGGCTCACAAGGAAAGGCATCTGAGAGAGCGGAGGTCAACACGAATGCCTACAGCAACTGCGAGTCAATCATAATCCACCCCATCAATGCTGATGGAGCACAGCCCTCCGCCCCCCTTTCACCGATGACTACACTGCACAACAAAGTCCCTAGGAATGTGTCATAAATTAAATTTATGACCACGAGGAAAATGTGTTTACACAATATACTTTCAACCTCTGTATTTACTTTGTAACAAATCTTGAAACACAACTCACGCTGCACATCCTGTCAACACGTATTCAAATACAACTCAAATCTACATTCAAACACGATGCCCAGAGACAGCTGGCTGCCATCAATGCATCTGATCAATCTATTTATGGGAAAAAATTATCTAATAACTGTCAATCACCACTAAAGCAGCGCCACTCATATTTCAAAAATTTAAAAAGCATTTTTGTTGTGTTGGACAGCCTACCAGCATCAAACCAGACAGGCTGCAAACAATAATCTGGCCAACCAAAGTGACTACATGCCAGAACAATAAATCAAGACATTAGTTTGTAATCAGCTTTACTGTTGATATTAGTCCAAAGCTTCTGTACAGTCTGGACCGCAAAATAATGTCTGACATTTTTTCCCCCCCTATGGCTAAAAAAGTAATTTATAATACCTGAGCACAGATCTATAGCAGCTTAATTTGCTGGAAGAGCCATGTATTCTTGGGAGGTGTGTGCACAATAATTAAGATGTTATGTGTGCACTTTCTGTAACAACTCTGGCCCAGATTTTAACTTTGAGGAAGGTGTCAGTGGAGGGAAAGCTCCATGTTCAGAGAGCAGCATTTGACTGAAGCTATATTTAACCAACTCCACGTGTGCAATGCACTTCAGCGTGGTACTTTAGCCTCACAAAAACAAGTGTGAATCACAGATCATCACTTAATAACTCTGTTTAAAATAAAAAATAAAAAAAATTATATAATCGACCTCTTTAACTTGGGAATCGCAGGTAATAGATGTGTTTTCTTATTTAATGCAGTTTTATCCTAAAGTGTAGGATAAAAGCGGTAAAAAAGTCAAACAGTAGCAAGGTGGATTCAGTGCACACTAAGGTTTGCAATAACAGCTTAAAATAAACCAAAACATTAAATTAATTTTCCTGACCAAGTCCTTGAGCACTGATCATGCTCAAGGACTGAGATAAACTGAAATTGAAGTGAGAACATTTTTACAGATGCTTAAAATAAATAAATGTAATCACGTCTTTTATTTGTGGATTTGGTTTCAAGTCATAAAATAGTTTGACTCAGAAAATACACTAAACGTATGAACAGAACATTAAAGCCAATGATGAGTCACTTTTCTTTCAAAGAAAACAACTGCGATTAACAATAATTATTAGCAAAAACGTTTGGTTGTTTTGTTGGTTGTTGTTTTTTTGTTTTTTTTTAAATCCTACGACTGTATAATTATTTGTTTGCTGAGAAAGTTCTGACTCACCTGCTTGCCTGACAGGCAAATCCAGCTGATCAGTCATGGTGACGCGAAGCAGCGTGGACACAAAATTTACCCGGGCGTGACCCTGTAAGCATTGAAAAAAAATATATATACGTAAGCTGGTTATAAAGACAAAACATCTCCCCTCTCTTTGTTTAAAGAGTGATTATTTGCCTTCATTATTATTAGTATTTTAGACAAGATGGTAGAGCTGACAGGAAAGGAGAGACATAGAGCAGGCAGAGTGACACAGAGAAAATGGCCTGGGTTAGAATCAAACCCAGGCTCCTACAGTAGCCCTTCAGCATACGGGTAGCCCGTTTAACCAACGCCCCATCATCTCTCTTTTAGTACCGTTTCATGTGTGCTGGACTTCAAGTTAGTTTTAATTAATCTTTTTGAGCTGGCATTTAAGTATACTTGAATTGGTCCAAGTCTAACCTGCAGTTTGAGCACACACTATGTACTCAGATAATCATACATCACTGTTGCTGAGTAACTGGAAACAGAAATACATGACTTATTGTTACAAATCTGCAATATTATGATCTTTGAAGGATTTTTAAAAAATTATTTACTACAGGGGGAGGAAAAATATCCCATAGCCAGAGTCAGTTTTACAGCATCAGACAAGACATTTTTCCAACCTAAAACATGATGAAGTAATAATCATCACCAGAACAGAAGCGACATCAGACTGGTACCTGCTAACTTGTACAGCCAAAAAAGCATGATCAGTCTCTGATAAATACATTAATGTCCTGCAGCTCAAGGGTCAATGAATTTGATTTATCTTAAGCTTCATTCACTGTTCAACTGACAATTCTCCATGAAAAGCAGTGAGAGTTTATGACTAAGCAAAGAACCACATTTAGAAACCACAGATTTACTCCATCCTCCTCCAGAAGACATGACTTCTATTGAGAGAAGAAAAAAAACAAAAAAAAACTCCAGGAGGTCCAGCCAGCTTTGTGAAAATACTCCGAGCTCTGCCATTCAAGGGAAGCAACACTAACAACGCTTACGTGGGTGTAAAGCAAAACCTTAGCCCCAAGCATTGCCAATAATACATAACTGAGACATTAGCGCCTGAATAATAAACAAACTCAACCATTTCATTCGGTACGCCCATGCAAGCTAGTGCACTTCCAAACAACAAAAAAATGATTATTCCATGTTATGCTCATTGAGTTGGAAATGTGTCCAACTCCATCACTATACGACACCAGTTAGGTCCTCAATGGCACATGAAATTAAGACGCTTTGCAGCAATAACTTTTATTACAAACACCTAAAGCAGTCCAGCAAATCAGTTTGCTACGAAGTGCCAGGGATGGTGGTTTAATTTTACAGGATGGCAGGACTCTGTCCCGCATTTAATCCCCATTAACAAACCAAATACGCTCTCAGACCTTAAAAATGTATCCAGTTGTTTTATACAGATTAATTTCCGTATATCAGAAATAAAACTAATTGTTAGTGTGACCAGACTTTTTTTTTTTTTAGTCACACAGTGCGGATGCTGCCTCGACCAGGATAGTTGCTAACTCTGAACTTTAGCTCATACGGACCTCGGAAAACCTATTTCGTTACACATTTCACGCAGTAGATGTGAAGCCCACGATTCTATAACGGGCGAAGCCAAGACAAACTGTACTAAAATAACCGATTATGTAAATTTTATTGCGTAGTTAAATACTGTGAACAGTTCAGGGACTGCCAGTGACACGTGAGCAGCTGCTATGTAGCGGAGCTACAGCAGCTCATCCAACAAGTAGCGAAGTTAGCTAGCTGACATTAGCCACCTAGCTAGACACCAGTATCCCGCTGTTAAATACCCTGCCTTCCACTTGCCTTGCATTTGGCCGGCCTCTTTTGCCACTCAATAAGCCGCTCGAATCGTTCTTCCGCCGTGTCAGCCTTGAATTTAGTCGAAATTGTACAGAAACGATACGAGCACAGCTCACACTTATCGCTTCGGCAGGGCAACAACCGTTAGCTTCTGTAGCATTAGCGGCACAGCTGGCTGAAGATGAGGCTAATAGTGACGCTGGTAACTGCCACACGAGCGTGTTATCACCTAATCACAAAAAGGACTGATCACATCGCGTTTATCACGCACAAAAAACAGCAACTAAAGTCTGGGCAATCAGACAGTCTGCTAGCCGAGGGGGATATGAACGCCTGAACTGCCACACTAAAGGCAGTAGAGCCCAGCCTGCGTGATCGCACCATCTTGATGTTGTGAACGGCCGAGGCCCGACCCAACCAAGACCGCGCCACAACTGCCTTCATCTTAACTTTTACCTCGTTCAGCTGTCGCTCCGCGGCCTCCCGCAGATTGGGGTCCATCGTACCCCTAAGGGCCTCGACCAAAGCGTCGGGATCCATCACGAAAACTCTGTTTACGGCTCGGATTTCAATATATCACAGCTCTATCAATTCCCAGTCACTGCGCACATGGACGCACGGCTCTCCGGTTACCCGGCGCGAAAGGAAGCAGTGAATGAAGTACCCGGATAGATCAGCGCCAAATTTGTGCAAGACGAACTTCCGGTAGCGCCCGTGGAGCTCTGGGAGGTGTAGTTTCCAGCTACATGGTATCATATTATCTACTGAAATTCAAAAAAATGAGGAAGCTGACCCACCTACTGGCTGCATTTATTAAACGATTGAAAAAACTTTTAGTTTTAACGCCTTTTATTTCTTGATTTCTTTGCATAAATAAAGGTCATTTAAGGCTATTCATTATGAAAGTCCCAGTTACAAAGCTTAGAATGATTTACATTCTCATTTGATAGTGTGAAATAAAGTTTCTATGACAGAATGCATGGATGTGAATGAGAGGGAAGCTTAAATGAGTTCAAATACTGGGGGCAAACATCAAAAGCAATGGATGATGAGAGTATCAGGGGTGATGCATGACAAAAGGATAGCAAGAATGAAAGCGAAGGTTTACAAGACTGAAGTGAGACCTTTTATATTGTATTTTTTGATGACAGTGGAACTGACAAAAAGACAGGATGTTGAGTTGGAGGTGGAAGACCATAAGATCCAATATTTTTTCATTGGGAAAAAAGTATGCCAGAGGGATATCCTTGTTTCTCAATAAGTCACCTCTAATGATGGAGACAAAGTTGTAGTGGCAAGTTTGTGCACGAGCAGAAGAAAGACAGTTGGTATGTTGTACAAATTATGTTGAATAAGGAGCTCCCAGGCAGGATAGAGTAAAATGGATGCATATGGTATCATTTAATGACCCCTAAAAGGAGCAGCTAAAAGAATAAAAAAAACACACACAGATGATTTGTGAACTTTGCTTGAAACTTACATTGGGATCCCACCCAAAGGTGTTAATCATATGCAATGATTTTCACTGCTATGATTTTTATTTGAAGACATAAGCAAGAAAGATTTACACCAGCGTGGATTCAAAGGGTACTGAACAAGAAAGAAACCCTCGCTCCAAAATCAACTCCTTCAAGCTTGATTGAAATTTGCAGCTGCCCACATGGACAAACCAAATCCCTTCTGGAGAAATTTTTTTAGGTCAGACGAGGCAAAGATTGAGTTATTTAGCAATAAAAACAAGAGGTATATTTGGAAGAGTTATTCTTGGTGAGGCTTTCAAACTTAAAAATACTCTGCCAGCTGTCTTGCATGGTGGTGGTAGCATCATGTTGTGGGGCTGTTTGCTGCCAGTGGTACTGGTACATTGCACAAACAGGATGGAATCATGAAGAAGTAAGACTTCCTCCAAATTCCAATTTCATTGCAGGTGTAAACTTTGCATGTGATAAATAAAGGGCTTGATTGATTGATTGATTGATTGATTGATTGATTGATTGATTGATTGATTGATTGATTGATTGATTGAAACTTATAAAAATACATGCCTAAGATGAGTGTCTGTGAACTTTTGACCCCAACTTTAAATATAGTTGGTCTATAGAATCAAAATAAAGTATGTGCAGTATGTACATCTGTATGTTTTTTGTTTTGTTTTCCTATTGTGATGTATGTGTTTATTTTGGATTTATGTTTTGATTGCTTTTACTTCTGGAGTGCAAGTCCTTAATAAAATCCCGACTGACAACTGTTTCTCTATAATTCTCTATAATGAAGAACCATCTGTATAAATTATAGGGCTGTCTGCACCCTCATCTTTGTAATTTTCTCTGAAAGAATTTAATATATGATGTTAATATTTTAAAGGCTTGTTCATGCAAGATACAGATACAGAGTGTGAAGAGTATAAACTGTAAAGTACCTTAAATTTGTATTTTGATTGATCATACTTTATTCATCCCGAGGGAAATTGGGTTAAGGCTGCCAGCCGTGCCAGCGCCGTCTTACCCTACCGACCATACATACATTACACAAACATCACATGGGGAAGACAGGTCAGAGGGGTATAACATGGAAAAAGCACAATATGAGGAAAGATAAGGAGAAAAAAAATAACTCCCCCCCAGACTGAGCTCCAACAGGGAGATCAGTTTTTTTTGACACTTTTTATTTGTTTAGGAACATTTTTATGCAACAAGATAAAAGAAAAAAGAAAAAACAGAAACAGTATGAGGTCATGGGAAGATAACATACACCTGTACATACATCTGCACATCCACACATACATACGTCAACAAGTCTGCATTACTAATTCTATGCATCAAAGGGTGCTGCCACAAGCTGTAAAGTCCAGCCATTTTCTCCACCGTCTCCTTCCCAAATCTCCCTGCAGTTGCAGAGTGAAAGTCATACATTCAGGGAGATCAGTTTGAGAACAGAAAAAAAAAAAAACCTCTGCACATTTAACCTACTTCCTAGGTGTTTCTCTTCCAATATGAAACACTTTAAATATAAAACTGAATAATAACCAATAAAAAATGTCTTTAAGATATGAAAGTAGACTTCACTGCAGAATGTGGCGAGCCTGCCGCTGGGGGCGCTGTTGTAAATGGTGGAGGTTTGCTCCTGAATGTAAGGTAAAAGGTCAATCAGTGTAACGTGTCATCAGGCTGTCGACATACCGGTGTCACTCGATCGACTTGCCGGTTGTTACTCCACTACATCTCGGTACCGCTAATCTTAACGTTATCTCAGAAAATGGCCAAAAAGCGGAGAGAAACCAGAGACACGGACGGCTTGTCCGTGGCACAGGAAGAGGTGAAGGCTAATGCCAGTAACTCCAAAGTCCTGAAAGGTAGGCTCATGGCGGTAGCTAATTGTTAAACGTTAACGAAAAAGAAGAGGAAAGCAAATAGAGACAGATGAAGCAATATGACCACTCGACTGCGTCCTTTTAACTTTGAGACCGTTACGTATTGCGAAGCAGCCTGAACCAGCTAGCTAAAGTTAGCCCTGCTTGATTTCGATGCTGTACTTTGTATCGCCAAACCTTATAAACAACACATCACAAAGTTGGCCAAAAATCCACCTCAGCCTCATTTAAGGTGTAATAACTTAAATGTTTAGTCAGCATACCTACATTAACCTAATAGTTTAAATTACTAAATCTTTTATCAGCGAAAAGATAAACTGCTGGTTAACAAAGACGGTTGGGGAAGTATTCATCTCCTCCAACGGTAAAGTAAGGATATGACAAAAAGTACTCCATAAGATTAATCATAAAAGCTCTTATTTCCAGAAAAATGTGCAGAATGTAATTCTAAAGTTATTTCAGTTTCAATGTTTTTTGAGGGGGGTTAAAGTAATATTTAACCATTTTGTGTAAATGAAGTTTAATTAACTGTGCATTGTTAATTAAACTTCATTCGAGCTGCATTTCAAAAGCTCATGTCAAAAAGCTATTATATTAAGTGTAATGTATAGATTTGCATGAACTGTAAATGAAAAAGTAAAGTGCAAATGTACTCCAGCAATGTCAAAAGTAGCTAAGGTTACAGGGTGTATGTGAACCTTATTACATATTCACAGGTATTGTACTTACCTTGTACACATGGCGTGTGGATTACATATGAGTGTTTCCCTTTAGTCAAGGACTCGCATGAGTTCAGAGCTGAAGTGTTTTTTTTTCTTATGAACTTTGTTCCTTCTTGTCTAAATGATCAGCAAAACAAACAAACATAAAAACGTATAGAGATGCATTTTGAGTTTATCATATCTTTTGGTTGATTCGGTTTGCCTGGATCCATAAAGTGGACGTAGCCATGCTGACTTAACACATTGCTTTGTAGAGTAAAACCCTTGAGTTTGGCATTTGTCTATGGGCTTTTTGGAACTGGAAGTGACCATATTAGACAAGAAGATAAAACTGGGGAGTGCCAAGTGGAAAATAATGAAGGAATAAGGAACCACCCACACTCTGTCAGAAAGGGCTAATGAGTTGCTGGAAAATCAGCTGACTTTGGAGCCTGGTGTCCTGCTGGCCAGGTCCATCTTTTTTTTTTTTTTTTTTTTTTTTTTTTTAATAAAATGTATGCCTCAAATAGACTCAGTCTTAATTTCCACCAGACAAGGCATCAGAAGTGCATAGCTATGTCCTGCTGTTAAAGAGGAAAAGTGGCACACAGCTATGAGGTTTATTTGCATAAGTGCTGGGAAGTGATATCCACACTCATTCTAAAGCTATGTGTGGACTGATGAAGTGTCTTTGTCTCAGATCACCTCTGAATGTGCTGCAAGTGATTACATCTGTCCAACTTGATTGGATCAGACAAGATGCATCTCAATGGCAGGAGTGACCAGATGGCAATACTGCTTTCTGACGTCATGCTCAGTTGTGTTTTTATGTCACACAAACTTTGAGAATGTATTTAACCGCACCTTTTTAAGCATAATCTTTATTAGTGCCAAGTATTTGATTGAAGCTGATGGTAAAGTCAGCTTCAATCAAAAACTTACAAATTTTAAATATTAATTGAACAATTAAAAACCATAACATTCATATTTTACTCCCAGGTGTCAGCTTATCATCAGTGTCATAAGCTATCATCAAATATGTATGTGACACCAGACTCAGTATGTGTTGGCAGACCATCATAGTGTGCTGCAGTGTAGTAGTGTGGTTTTAAATGAGCAAACGGCAAAAAAAAAGCACTTCCTCTCTGCATATATTAAGATCTCACAGTTAGATATTGCAGTTCTCTCTTTCTATAATGTTTATGCTGAAAGCATCATTAAAGAGACAGTCTCAGCCATAGCCACAAGTGTCTCTCTCTCCCGAGAGAGAGAGATTCGGTTCCCCGTAGTGGCTTAAATGAGTGATGCTAATTATACAAAAGCTTACTTGTAGGATGTTTATCTGATTATAGTTTACTCTATGTTAACCGGGTGTTTGACTTACTTTCTCTCTCCACAGAGATTCAGCATAGCGCAGGGGGCTCAGCACGCATGTCTCTGTTGATTCTGGTGTCCATCTTCACCTGCTCTGCCTCAGTCATGTACCTTGTTTACAGGAACTTCCCAGAGCTTTCTGAGTAAGTTGCCCTGGTGTGGTTGTTTCAGCATGAAGTACAGTTTACCCAAAACACTTCTCAGATCTGAAGGAGTGGATTTTACTAGACATTGCTTTTCTGTTTAATAGATTAATTTCTGCTGTTTCACAGGTAGGGTGTATATAACTTTATTTCCATTCAGTGGCACACAGGCTTGAAAACTGAATGGTGATGAGTCATGGTTAAAAGACAAACAAACAAACAATAAACATCTTGCTGAGTACAACACAGCTTGAGCTGTAGGTCGTCTTGTGTTGAAGGCAAAGCTGTCATTATCTTGATGACTGTTTTCTCCCCAGCTAATGATGAGTTACACTTTCTGTTAGTAGTTCTGTTCGGTACCTATTCATAAAATACTCTGTATAAAAAAACTGACAGAAATTGCTTTATAACTAGTTGGGATTGTCTCTATAATATTTTGTGGTCTTTTCCTTACTGAGTGCCCTCAGGACTGTTGTAGAGTGGAGCTATACAAATGCTGTGCAATTAAATTGAATTTGGGGCAAAGGAGACAAACCACATAATGTTTGGATCTTTATTCAATGAAGTTAGGATTTCAGCTTAAAGGTTAATGAAAACAAATGCATTTAAAAATGTCTTTTGAGACCATTGGCTGCTTCAAAAGCATAATCTCCCTCAGTGTTTAGCTGCGACATTGGAGATTGTTTTAAATTCTTTGGGGAGGCTTTACTCTTTGTTTAGAAATGTAAATAAAAGAAAAATAGAGGGGCATAGCAGAGTGGAGATACAGTAAATGGCCTCAGGGGTTGCTTTGAACTCAAGCCTCCGCTATTTTTAAGTGCAGGTGAGCTTGACTGTGTTTGGAATGCCTTGCTAGTAAAATAGTTAATCAAGTGAAGAGTTAACCAAGACAGCCAGGCACCAGTGCACTCCTGATATACTTAGTTATTAGGAGCTCTGTACTGGTGGATTTTGGCAGTTTTTGTTAGGTAAATGAAGAAAAGGCTAAAAATGAGAGTAATTCTGACATAGTGTTCAAGTCCAGAACTGCTGAGATATGATTTAGAAGCAGTAAGAGAATATGTCAGCATGAAATTGGCAATGGAAAACTGGACAGATCCAGTCATTAAGCGAATGGGTTAAATGCAGAGAGGAATTTCCCCACGGGGATCAGTAAAGTATAAATTATTATTAACTGCTGGTAGACATGGTTCATTAGAAGAGTTGGACCCATAATAGTAAAACATGCATGTAGAGTTTTTCTCTGTACTTGTACAGCTTCAATTTTGAACATACCTGCTAAGAAACACACTATTCTCACTGGTAGTGCTAATTCACAAACCAATTACATAATCATTTGCTGATTTTTATATATTAAAAACGACTGGAAAGGGTTTTAAGTAAATTGTGACTGACACAAGATTTATTTTATTTTTTTCCAGTGATGAAATGGAGAAAATCAAGATCCCCAAAGACATGGATGATGCTAAAGCTTTGGGAACAGTATTGTCTAAATACAAAGACACCTACTACACCCAGGTGTTGGTGGCCTACTTTGCAACATATGTTTTGTATCCTTGGAGAAAACATCACCCTTTATGTAAAATATGTACTTTACTACTTACTCTGAACTACTTTGCTGAGGTTCAGGCTAAGTAAAGCTGTCTGGTTTGCATTGATAGTTTGCACTAGCTATTCAGTTAACTTTGTGTTAACTGAAGTTATTATTTTATTGTCTTTTTCTGGCTACAGCTTCATTAGTTTCTTGTGACTGAATCTTTCAGCTGGCATTCCTGACAAAGTATGACCATGTATGACCTTTCAGAACTGTCAGTGGTATCTCCCACGTGTAAAACTTATGACTCAGATTTTTTCTAATAATTCTTTCAGAGTGTCAGCTCTAAGTCTGCTGTAAAAGTCAAGCAAGCAGAACTTTGTATCCAATATTGGATGTCTCTGAGGATAAATCTAGTGTGTGCACACAATCTCATTTTAACTGCTCAACCTACAGACAAAGTATTACCATCATTGTAGTGGGTTTTTCTTTTAGGGCTTAAGTGGGAAGAGGAATCTTGTGTGGAGCTCATTTTTAAAGAAATACACCTTAACACTTTTACCAGCCTCCAGACTTTTGCAATCCCTGGATCGATCTTCCTCAGCATACTGTCTGGATATCTTTATCCGTTCCCTCTGGCTCTTTTCTTGGTGTGCTTGGTGAGTAAGAACAGTATGAAATTTGTAAGAAAAAAACATTGAGTTTATTTATGTAAGGATGTCAAGCCACAGCCTTTTGTTAAATAGATGGATGATTACATCTCTTAAAGTTTTTCATACAGTGGAATTATAATTTACAGATATGGTTACATCTTTAATGACTTTAAAGAAGGGGGAAAAAAGTGATTGATTAAATGTTCCTTAGCAAGCTGCACCACAACCAGATGCTTTTGGCAACCATCATCATCAACCTCCTGCATAAGTCTGGCTGAATGTTTGACCACTTTTCTTTGCAAAATTTTCCATCTTACCACATTTAAATTAGTTGATTTTTAAGCACAATCCAAACATTTTCAAAAGGGTTGAGGTCAGAGCTTTGGAAATGCTCTTCCAGAAGTTGATCTTTATCTGTTATAAAACCAGTTTTGGTGTGTTTGGGATCATTGTCCTGTTGGAACACACAACTGTGTCAAAGTTTCAACTTTGTAGCTGTTGATTAGACACCTCAGCTTCACTACTGGAACTTCAACATTATGCACTCCACACTGTATATAAATGCCACTTGTTTTGCACATATTCAATTCTGTATATTTTATATAATTTATTATTATTATTTTATTTTATTTTTTTTTTACTATTTAATTTGTAAAAATGTGTGTATACACACACACACACACACACACACACACGTAGGAAAATATTTAGTATACACATCCAGAAATGCATACACTATTATATATTGTACATATATTTATTAGTTTCAGGTTGGCCATTCTTGTATTTTGCTCGTTTGTGTTGTTGTGTTTGCACATCTCTGTTGCTTGTGGGGCTCGCACACAAGAATTTCACTCGCATGTGCTGTGCCAGTGTGCCTGCACATGTGATGTGACAATAAAAGTGATTTGATTTGATTTGATTTGATTAGAAGAGAATTTGAAGAATTTGGAAGTAGTCTTTATTTTTTCCAATGTACCAATACCAGTGCAGCAAAACAGCCCCAGAGCCTGATACTAAGGCTATAGCTGATATCGTGTTCTTAGCCTCACCTTTACTCCCTCCAAATATAACTCTTATCGTTGTGACCAAATAGCTTAATCTTAATTTCATACGATTGTAATACTTTTCTCCAAAAGCTCTTTGGCTCGTCCATGTGGGCAGCTGCAAATTTCAGTTGAGGTTTTCAGCAGTTTGCAATTCACGAGCCTTGGTTTGGTTGTTCCTGAACATCCTAGCCAATATCCTCTCAAGGCCTTCTTCCAGACCTTGGTAAAGTGGTGACTTGTCTGATTAACTTGTACAACTGGAATCTACAGTTGTTTAGAACTGGCTCCAAGAGACAATCCCAACTTTTGTAAATCCAAAGCTCACCTTCTTAGAACTTTACTGAGTTCTTTTGATTTTTTTTTTCCCACCATTGCCATGATGTTTTGTCAGTGCTTTGGTCTGACCAAACAATCCTTTTTATGCTGGCAAAGATCCAGTTAATCATGATCACTACTTAGTCTTTGTCACATTCAAAGACACTATAGAACCTTCAGCACCACTTTTTAGCTTTAGCTTGTATGTATATTTTCAACCCTGTATGGATTAGAAGAAACTCTAAAATAAATTAAAACTCGTGGACACAATTTTTGTTTTTAAAGTCATTAAAGATGTATGCTGTACAATAATTTCACTCTGTGGCCTAAAATGATCATGAAATTCATGCCCATGATGAATTTATGCAACACTTCCAACCACAACTGTAAATGTAGAGCAGACAGCAGTGTAATCACGTGGCTTTTTGTATATTTTTGAAGGGAAATTCCACATTTAAACATGCAAGGATAGAATGAAAATGTCACGTTTAACATTGTCACCAGTTTAACCTCAGTACCTGCATGAACAGCATACAGCTGCGTGTGACTATGTTGCATCATAGTCTCCTGTGACCACTTGGCTGGTTGTTGTTTTTTTTTCTTGTGGACTTTTTTTTTCCCTGTAAATACGCGATGCATTCACACTAGTGGTTTAGCCTTGTTCACACTAAACCATGATGTTTTTGCTGTTACAGCCAAGAAGGGCTTTGGTTAGTGTGAAAACCCAGAGACCTTTTCTTTGAAACTACATGCAGCTTTTCTTAACACCTCACCTCTGCTGCTAGCATTATGAAAGCGATGGAATATGGAAATTGTGTTGCATTATAGTTAATAATCATATTTAGAGATACATATTTAATTTGTGAAGGACTCTAAATGTTTTATGAGTCAGGTACAAGAAGAGTCATTTCTGCTTCTAGCTTTGAGATATTTTTTTTTCTGTATTATCTTCCTCAGTCACTCATCATTTTCTGTCTGTTGGCAGTGCTCTGGCTTGGGTGCTTCGTTCTGTTATATGCTGTCATATCTGGTGGGCAGACCAGTGGTCTACAGATATCTCACAGAGCGAGCACAGAAATGGTCTCAGCAGGTAGGAGCTTTGACAGGAAAGAACCTTTTTTTTGTTTGTTTTATTTTGGGTTTTTTTTGTTCTTTTCATATATTTATGCATTTTCTTTGTGCTTTGCTTTAGTTGTACTGGTTTTGAGTTGCATTTAAAGACCCACAAATATATTGCCAAATAACAACAACAACAACAACAACAACAACAACAACATTTACCTCAAGATGCTTTATACTATAATGTAAAGACCCTACAATCATATAGAGGAAGCCCCAACAATCAAACGACCCCCTTTAAGCATGCACCTGGCAACCATGGGAAGGAAAAACTCCCTTTTAACAGGAAGAGACCTCAGGAAGAATCACGCTCAGGGAGGGGTGGACATTTTTCACAATCGGTTTGAGGGGAGGGGAGGAAGACAGTACAAACGACCTGCTGTGGAAGAGGACCAGACATTAATAATAACTAATGATCAAAGTGCTTTGTAAGCTTGTAATGAGTGAAGAAGTACTTTATGGAAATCTCCCAGCAACCTAGGCCTATTGCAGGGTAACTAAGGGTTATGTGCTTTAGCAAAAAGGAAAGTTTTAAGCCTAATCTTAAAAATAAAGAATTCAAACTGGTAGCTGTTTCCGCAGAAGAGGGGTGTGAAAACTAAAGACTGCCTCCTACTTTTAAATACCCTACGAACCACAAGGAAGCATGCAGTGTGAGAGTGAAGTGCTCTATTGGAGTGATATGGTACTATGAGGCCTTTAAGATAAGATTGGACTGAATTAGTCAAGACTTTGTATGAGAAGAGATGGGTTTTAAATTTGATTTCTCTCTCTCTCTATCGTGCTATACATGTTTTAATGATTGCTTAATGAGATGAGCTTTAATATCCCCAGTATTACCCCGTATTCCACAGCACAGCAGTCTTCCAACATGATTTTAATAAAAGCTGATCATTTATTTATTGTTTGTAATTTCAGAAATATTCTGCTCATGATTTTTCTTATATTTTATTTTTAATGGCAGGTTGATAAACATAGAAATCATTTAATCAATTACATCATCTTCTTGAGGATAACCCCCTTTCTACCCAACTGGTTCATCAACATCACCTCACCTGTCATCAATGTGCCTTTGGGGGTTTTCTTCATCGGTACCTTTCTTGGTAAGACTGTTTTTCTCTCTACTGCTGGATCCATTTCGGTAATGTTTTCCACCAATGACTAACCTTCATTCCACACTGATCAACAGGAGTGGCTCCACCATCCTTTGTAGCAATCAACGCAGGTACAACACTGTACAAACTCACCACGGCAGGCGAAGCCGTGTCCTGGAACTCCCTGGCTGTGCTCGGTGTACTAGCCGTGCTCTCGATTTTACCCGTCTGCTTCCAGAAGAAGCTGCAGCAGAAACTAGAGTAGAGCCCGTCACCTCACCTCAGCAACTCATCTGCTGGCTGATCCCAACATCTCCCTTACCTCGCCTCAGGAACATGCAGCGGTCACTGAAGCTGCTCCGCATCCATCTCGTAGGCGGTGGAGGAATTGCCAAGCACTCATCAACCACAAAAATGCATGCAGTGGTGGGTTGTTCCTGATGTAAAGTACAAACAGTCCACTGCTTGCACAAGTTGTTTTTGGTTTCTGTGACTCATGGTATAAATATTAGAAACTGTTTTTTTGTTGTTTTTATTTAATGCACTGCTTGTTATATAATTGTATGATCTTCTTCAGACAATAAAAGGTGCCACTTGCAGGATGCTTTCCTAAAGTGCAGGTCACAGTTGTTCCACATGGCCTTATTTCATGGGGAATAACGTGCCTGTGTTGTCTTTTTAGGAACTCTGTCATCAAACAGTGTAATCAGCATCTTGTTCAGATTATTCTGGACATTTTATTTCTAAATACTCAACAAACAGGCACTTGGACAACAGCCGAAGAGTTGCTACATCCTGTTAGTAGCACCTTTAACACCCACTCCCGTTTTAATATTTATTTCTCCTGCATTTGTCTACTTAATAGAATCTGATTAGCACTATAGCAATAATTTTCACACTACTTCTCAAAGGGGATTTTAGTCTTTTCAAAGTGCATTTTGACACAGGGTCCATGCTCTGGCGACTATATGCAGAGTTTGGGCATACATTAATATGTAGAGAAAAGGAAACGCGTAAGCACTGATCTTTGTAAGTTTGTGTTTTGTTGACATGTGAGTAATTCAGTGATCTTCCTAAAAGTGTGCCTGCTGCTTCTGCCAGACAACTTCCCTTTTTCTTTCAGCCATGTTTCCATATTATAAATCTACTTTGCTACTGAACGCTTGAAAGTATTTAAAGTACAGACTAGGCCAATGTAATATTTTTTTTCACAGGACATCCAAACTGCAGAGTGTCAAACTCAGGATCTCTAGCTGGTATTTTTATTTAAACAGTAAATGTAGATCTTGCTGGTGTACTGAACAATTCTTGAAAGTCAACACAGTTGTCTTGGTTTGTAAATTTTAAAAGTCAAAGGCTGAGATTGCTTTGTTGTTGTTGTTTTTTTGTTTTTTTTTTTAATGTACTGTGATCATCTGCATTCATCTCCACCCTACAATATCTAACTAGTGATTTTAATATGATGGATGATCGACCATTGAGCTCAATAAGACTGCCAACAGACTGTGCAGTGTCTGAGCCTTGCCTTGCTTTTACTGCTTCCTTTTCTTCACCTTGGGAAATGTGCTGTGTTGCCTGATTTATGTTGCTAGATTGTGTTCTTTAAAGTGTTTTGAATGGCTGTTTGTCCTGTTATTAAAAAAAAAAAAAAAGCTTATAGATTATATTTCCCTCTAGATTTGTTGCCTGTGTACCAAGGTAACTCATTGCTCCTGCTGCTAAAAACCTTCTGGACAGTTAACAGACGGAGTGAATGTACATGTAGGTAACAAATCTTAACCTAGATCTCTTAAAAATGCATATTTAGAGTTGTGCATCAGGAGATTTCATGTTTTTGCTTATGTCTTAATGGACAGTGTATCTACTGTACTACTGTATGAATATTAAACTCTCAAACCCAGATTTTAAAAGACTGCATAAACATTAATTGATGTAAAAGGAGGAGACAGCGCTACAGTAGTTAAATGGTTTTTTTTGGTTACTGTTTTTGAAACATCTGCAATGGATAAAGAACCTTCGTTAAGTAAAGTAGCAAAATGCTGTGAAATGATTCCTGTTGCAGCTATGAGTAACCTCTTATTCCCCTGTAATGCTAAATATGCCAACAAATGATAGTTGGTAACTTTTTCTAAAATATTTAAACCTTACACCTAATTTCAACTTAACCTACTATACCAACTGGTTAATTCCCCCCCCCCCCCCCCCCCCCCCCATCGTCTTACCCAATCAGTGATAATGTGTGATACTTCTTCTGTATCCCTCTGCAACATTTCAAAAAGCAGTATTATACTGTGCAGTGATGTATTGCAGTGTGAAGTGTTTACAGATTTCACATTTCTGTTCTGTTTTTTTAAATATGTATTTATTGAGTCATTAAACTCTTTACACAATGTGAGTTCTGAACATAGTCTGTACAGTGCACATATTTAATAATACTGAAATATACAACAAAGAACGCAGTCGTTAGTTATTTAGTGCCACCAGGTGGTGACATTGTAACACAACTGTAAAGCAGCACGGCCTGTTTGGTTAAAATAACCCATTAAGTGTAATCTAGTTTTGCATGTGTAGCAACGGTAATGTTTTTAAAATATAACAGATGGAAACGTTTAGCTTTGATTTAGCAATTAACAAAAACGTGACATAAGTGTCATAACACTTAGAGGAATGACAACGCAGTGGTGTTCTTTATTAAATCAACTTACATTTTGTTTAGTTACTTGTATCAGCATCCACTGTTGCAGTACAGTTCATTGAAATGTTACTCTACAAATATTTTCGCACCCTAACATATTCACACAATACTCACACGGACTTCTTTCACTAATGTACTCAACAAATTAAAATCATAGAATATTAGAAGACCACACTTTGATGCTTCCATGAAAAAGTACAGCTAATCCATTGCTTTTTACGATGCACGAGTACACTTTGGCTCTTGAGCAGTACACCTAAAATCTCTGGTAGATGAAAGCTCAGAAACCACAACCTTGGCGTAGCACATTTATGCAGCTGGTTTAGATGATGATACATAACTTTAATTCTTTCAGTTTTTCTGGGAGGCAATGCCAGATATCTTTCCTTGCCCAAGGGCACTACCTTTGAGCGTCTCTGGGTTCATAAATAAATTATTAAATGAATAAATTGCTCTAAATGAATACCGTAACTGAATTTCAATTGTGTCAATTGGAAATATTATTAATATTAAATTATGACAGAATTTTTAGACTTAAACCATCGCTCGTTCATGATTATATGTCTAGGTATGAATTTTATCCATGCGCCAAGGTGATGATTTAGTATCAATTTTGATCACTGTAAATAACTTAAGTGTGGCTAACTGGAAATCTTATTATTCTTAAAAAAATACTACTAGAGTTATAGTCAAAGGAGCTTGCAAAGAAAAGCGTCTGGACTTCTTTAAGTTGCTTGAAGACGTTTCACCTCTCATCCGAGAAGCTTCTTCAGTTCTAAGGTCAAATGGTGGAGAGTCCCAGATATAAACCTAGTGGGAGTAACCCCCCACAGAGGGACAAAAGGACCCCCTGATGAGCCTCTAATCGCACGAGCCAAGGTGTGAAACTGGGTGTGGGTCCCAATCAGCCAGAGTTTCGGGTGTGTTCATTGTGAAACCTGGCCCCACCTTATCATGCGAATTCCTGAGGTCAGATGGCCCAGGATGTGAGTGGGCGTTAAGGCGTCTGGGAAGGGATCTCAAAACTGGATTATAGATGGCAGAGAGTTGGTGTCGTAAACCCCCGCCTCTGTTCAAAGATGGTCGCTCACAGTGGACATAGATGGCTTCTTTCACTCCTCTTACAAACCATCTGTCCTCTCTGTCCAAAATGTGAACATTGGCATCCTCGAAAGAGTGTCCTTTATCCTTAAGATGCAGATGGACTGCTGAGTCTTGTCCTGTGGAGGTGGCTCTTCTGTGTTGTGCCATGCACTTGTGAAGTGGCTGTTTGGTCTCTCCAATGTAGAGGTCTGAGCATTCCTCGCTGCACTGTACAGCATACACCACATTGTTAAGTTTGTGTTTTGGCGTTTTGTCTTTCGGGTGAACCAGTTTTTGTCTGAGCGTGTTGCTGGGTCTGAAATACACTGGGATGTCATGCTTGGAGAAAACTCTCCTGAGTTTCTCTGATACACCGGCTACATAGGGGATGACAATGTTGTTGCGTCTGTCCTTCTTATCCTCCCTCGCTGGTGTCTAGTCTTCTTTTCTGTGCCTCTTTGCTGACTTTAAGAACGCCCATTTAGGATAGCCGCACGTTTTGAGTGCTTCCTTTAACTTAACAATGTGGTGTATGCTGTACAGTGCAGCGAGGAATGCTCAGACCTCTACATTGGAGAGACCAAACAGCCACTTCACAAGCGCATGGCACAACACAGAAGAGCCACCTCCACAGGACAAGACTCAGCAGTCCATCTGCATCTTAAGGATAAAGGACACTCTTTCGAGGATGCCAATGTTCACATTTTGGACAGAGAGGACAGATGGTTTGTAAGAGGAGTGAAAGAAGCCATGTATGTCCACTGTGAGCGACCATCTTTGAACAGAGGCGGGGGTTTACGACACCAACTCTCTGCCATCTATAATCCAGTTTTGAGATCCCTTCCCAGACGCCTTAACGCCCACTCACATCCTGGGCCATCTGACCTCAGGAATTCGCATGATAAGGTGGGGCCAGGTTTCACAATGAACTCACCCGAAACTCTGGCTGATTGGGACCCACACCCAGTTTCACACCTTGGCTCAGACGATTAGAGGATCATCAGGGGGTCCTTTTGTCCCTCTGTGGGGGGTTACTCCCACTAGGTTTATATCTGGGACTCTCCACCATTTGACCTTAGAACTGAAGAAGCTTCTCGGATGAGAGGTGAAACGTCTTCAAGCAACTTAAAGAAGTCCAGACACTTTTCTTTGCAAGCTCCTTTGACTACGATGACCTGGATGACTGAGAACCTTCACAGACATACTAGAGTTATAGTTGTTTCGTACTATAGTCTTCCTCATAATCAATATGATTAGCATATATAAAATATGCTGTTATATTTTTTTCTCATATAAAATTTTAAATTTATATATATGTATTTATTTATTCTTGACTTTTATTCTGAAGGCCGATTTCCCCCTGTATAAAGGTTTACTGTGAAGGCGCTCGAAAGGATTTCCCTTGCTGCGAGCTGATCAGGTTAGCTCAGTGTCGGTAGTGATTTTCAAGCTTCGCAGCAGCGTATCGTCGGTAATGGCACGGAGAAATCACTTCTCCGAGTTCCTTTAATATGCTCCCTGTTTTAGGGATAAGGGTACCACCGGACCAGTCTCAAAATGACCACCGGCTTCAGCTCCGGTTCCTGCCGGTTCGCAGATTATTTTGTGATCTGCGGACTCGACACCGAAAGCGGGCTGGAACCCGACGAACTGTCCGGTAAGCACATTAGCCATCTGGGTAAATGTCGGGCTGATGCTGGGGCAAAAAAAAAAAAATAAGAAGAAGAAGAAGAGAGGAATGAACGGGTATCATAACAAAGAGTCGGCGTTGATAATGAGACTGTAATGTTTTTTTTGTGCATGTCATCTATGAATTCGGTTAATGTATGTTTTCAGGGTAAATACAGAGCGAACCTAACGCCAGGCCTAGCTCATCTTCTCCCAGCCTGTTTGTTTGTAATGCTCGATGAGGAGCGAAGGGGATTGCTGGCTGGTTATGCCTCGTTTAAAGCGCTGACATGCATTTAAATTCAAAGGCTGTCGATAGAGTCCTTGCTGCATTTCACACTCCGGGTGTATTCGTGTGAATTGATGCTGACGCTACGCAGTGTACACATTTTACATAAGGAAACGCTTTGCCTACAGTGAAATTAGGGTTGGTGTTGTTGTAACACTGATGCCAGTGTAATCTAATTGCATGTGACGAGGCTGTCCTACTGTCTCGTGGCTTTCACTAGAGGAGACCAGGTACTCAGGTAACGACACAAAAGGTTACCGGTCAGATCCCACCTCTGACATTCTCATCATCTACCAGAGACCCTCGCTGAACATGTAACCATCCTCTTCCTCCTCTTGTAGCACACCCAGCCCTTTACAGACTATTACATAAATAGCTTAAAGATCTAATAAGAGGACAGCATGTACTTACACACCTTGATACTGCTTTGCTTAGAGACTGAGGTCCTTTTTTTGTCATGAGTTTACCTGCATGAGGATGGCTTGTGGATGAAATTGAGCTTTTTGTGAATATATGTGCATGTGAAACTGTGGATGAAGAGTTCCTCGAAAGCCAGGGCTCTGATACAATCTGTGGACGATGACAGCATGGCCACAGTGCTTTTTGTTTTTTTTAAATTCTGAGATCTCCATCATTTTTCTCTCTCTTGCGGTAATATTGTCAGGGGTTTCCAGAGCACCTGCCTCTACTGAAGGGAAAGCCCCTGAATGCTGAAAGAAAAATGCCAGTCCAGTCAGCTCACATGATGTCTTTTAACACGATATTTACATTCTTGAGCTGTAATGTCACCTAGCTGTAAGCTGAATGAGAGTGATCAAGTTGAGGGGTGTAGGCTTCTTCTCACTTGAGGCACCATTCCAATTAGTGAAGCCATTTTTAAACCTGATTTTTAGTCTTTAGTTGCACTTGTCTTTTTTCAACTTGTCCTTTCAGTCCAGTGATTAAAAGGGATCAGTTTCAGTGAAGAGTTGATTTTAATCTCTTTTGTTATTTATTTTCTCTCCCGTATCTGTGTGATTTATTATGACTCAGCAGGTAGTGCGAGCCCCGCAGAGTTGCTGTTGTGGTTGAAAGAAGCGTCTGTTCTTCTCAGATGAATAACCTAACCAAAAATCCTTTTAGTTTTCAGAGCCTCAGCACCCCCAACTTCCTATTTTCACTTCCTTAAATTAAGTTCCTTTTTTGCGTCTTTAGCACAAAATTCACTTTGAATTTGCAAAATAAAATTAGATACGTGCCCTGTTTTGCATTTTAACTGAACCCAACCATGCGCCAAGCACGAGTTGTCTGAAGCGTCCATACTAATGCGGCGATTTGGCCTCCCATCGATACAATAAAGCTACATTTTACAGTTCCGAAGTAGAGCTTTTCAACACGTGCAACAAAGCAAACACTGTGAAAATGACAGCCATGTATTAGTGGGGATATTGCTGTGCTGTGTGATTGATTTCCATTCTTCAAACTGTGGTTTGCTACCATTGTGTAGCAGCAAAGCTACGAATTAAGAAGGCCCTATTGTGTAATTGACAGCTGTGTTGTTCTTCACTCAGCGCTCAAGACACTAAAATTACCCAGAGTGGGTAACAGCTCATTTTGGACACAAGCGAAAAGACACAGATGAATATATAATTTGCAGGTTGGGTTTGCATATTTTTAAATCACCTGCATATTGCGCCTGCATACTTAATGCTTCTGCGTGCGTGATGAGGTTTCTCTTAAGGCCTTCTGACTAGACTGAAACTTTGCTTCGACATGCAAACCGGGACTCTGAGGTCAAACTTCACTGATGTTGTTCTACTTACTGCATCTTGCTGCTGTTTACTGTAGAACGAGGTTAGGGGCTTGCCCTTATCAGCTGTTTCAGTCTGAGTTGAAAAGAGGAAATGGTGTGGAAATTCCATTGTTATGGCTTATGTATGATCATGTCAGCTAAACATGTGCTACAGGTATACCTGGGGGTTTACAGTTTTGGTTAGTTGTCCCGAAGTGTGTGTGTGTGTGTGTGTGTGTGTGTGTGTGTGTGTGTGAGATACAAGAAGATGGCAAAAAGAGTTTTGGCTTTAACCTAAGGAGATCTGGCCATCTGAACAAGGCGAAAGAAATCATGGATTAAGAGGAAGAAGACGAAGTAGTCACAACTTTAAATAAATAACCCTAAAAATTTGAATGTAACGACACAGCTGTATGTCACAGACCTTAAAAGACCTCAAAAGGTGATATCCGAAATGAGTATATGTTGACGTTATGAACAAGAAAACTGCACATATTTAGATTTGAGAAACATTTTAAATGACTTGAAGGCATCTTACAAGAAAAGATTTAAATGAAACTCTGCATGCCGGTTCCTCTTTCTCAGTATGATCCAGTGGTGATTCACGTACAGTCAATCCACAAAGAATGACCGAAACTTTCTTACAGCGTGGTGTTTGGCAGCTTAGGGAGGACCTGATTAGCATATGTATGACCCTGCGGCTTCACAGGCCACGCTGGAAGCACAGGGAGCTGAAGGATATAAGTACACATGCAGACAGGCTCCACCTATTCAAATGCTAAACATCTCTTTTGAATTTCCCAGGCAGCCTCTCTCTCGCTCTCTCCCTCTCTGTCCCCGAATCCGACTCGGCAAACAAATGAGGTTGAATGGCTCAACATGAAAGCTGAAAGCTTTAAATGCAAAATGTCGTCTTTCATATTTTCACTCAGAGCTGTGTATTTCTGGACCTGGCCGGTATTTTAAAATATCCCTTTGAAAATGCATCAGTGAAGCTTTTGATGCAGTTTGAAGAGTTATTAGAAACCTCGTGATCCTCCAGGGCAAAGTGTACAGCTAAAATTATATGGCGCTGAATATAGGGGACCTCATACAAGAACTGGCTGTATAAGCTGGCCATGCTGTGCCAAGTGATTGATCCTATTATTGATAACACCTCAGTTTTTGTTTTAATATATCAAGCAGAAGGAAAGCGCTACTTTTTGCCCGCAGGACTGAAAATTTGAAATGAGTTGTCTCAACCTCACTGTTGGAGATATCAAACTGTTCTGGTAAAAAAATAAAAGACTGTAAGTAGAAGTTTGTAGGCAAATGCTTTGAGGTTAACCACATATATCCCCCCCGCTGTGCATATTGGCGTGTAGCATGCAGTTACGGAGCTTTGAGGTCTGTGCATTGCTACCAATGGGCTGGAACTACTGGAGCTACAAGAACATTCACAGCATCTGCAACTTGATGGTGCAAAGCTGAAGAGACCCAAGTTTCTTTGTTTTGTTTTGTTTTATATTAAATTACATTTACGGTCTCTTTAAAATAGAATTTCAAATGGAAACGCCAAAAGTGGAAGCCTACTCCCCACTGATCATAATATCCAAGAACAGGTGTTATTTTCACATTTATCTTGATTTAAAATAGCAAATATTTTATCCTTGTGCACAACTGTAGAATGGCTTTTAAACTCCACTTGCTGAATGATGAAGGTTTACATTCTTCCCAGTCATGGCAGAGTAATTAAACCTGCACATTCTTGTGTAAAAGGTTGTTTTTCCACCAGGTCAAATTTTTCCGCAGTTCAATCCCCTGGCTGCTAGCAGATGTGTGCTGAAATTTTAGGCTGCTGCGGTGTTAGACCAGGTTTTATGGCCCTACGGCATCTTCTCGCCACTCTGTAGATAAACTGCTGATATTAGCCTGTCTGGTATTTGTAGGTTATGTGCCATATTTCAGCTTCCTTATCAAAGGTGAACAAATTTTGACCATTTAATCTGTCAGAGACAGTTTTCCTGAGGGAAGAGGGAATGAATACTACCTAGCAGTTACATTGTAGCTAATAACACTATTACTGGCAACTGTACAAGAGTGTAACAATGTTGAGTGGTGAGTGATGGTGGTTTTACTGCAGTGTTCAACATGTGGGAGTTAAAATTCAGTGGTTATTGAATTTCAGCTTAATTACCTTAAAGACGGAGCCACTGTGATAAGCTCTCCTTTGTATGACAAGTTGAAAACTTTACTATGGAAAAAAAAAAAAAAGAAACCTGTCGTGGTATAATATTATATCCAGGGAAGATATTTTTATTGATGTTGGTGTAGATATTATATTAAAAGTATTGACAGTCTGACATTACTGGGTTCGAGACATCTTTCTACAATAAATAAAGACGACCGCTGCTGTCGTTGCGCCTCTGGGTCAGTGAAGGCAGCTCGTCTGGTTTCCGAAAAGAACATCTAGTTGTAAAATCACCACAGAGGGTGTTGTGTCTGCTGGTTTCTTCCCTTACTCAACACAGCCATTTACAAATATAGATGTTACAAAAGATGGAAAGTGCTAGGGCTACAGTAACCAATGGGTGATATAACAATAGGGGTTACCATCTTTTATATACAGTCTGCGAATTGACCATAGTTTAATGTGATCAGATGATGTGTTGACAGTTAAAAGAACTTGTCCTTTATTTATGCGGTCAGCTTGTCCTTTTTTTTTTTTTTTGTATGTTGTACTACTGTGTAATGATAGTGTTTTTATTAAAAGGTCAATTACTGTTATGGGATTTTCTTGACATCTCGACATTTTTCTTAACCTAAAACACTAGCATAGGGGGATTTTTCACATATGCGATGACTAAAGATCACTTAATGGTAATTTCCACTGGTCAAAAAGTTTTATAGTCAAGTTCCCAGTTCTGTTATTTATTTTTTTGTTGAATTTTTTTCATTAATCAGTCCCTAACCTTTCATTAATTTTAGACCCTTTTTTATAGGGTTGTATGAGATGTGAATAGGGTACCTTAATGTATTTTAATGGGAACGATCTTTTTTCGGGTAAAATATATGCAACGTTAGTGATAGCGTTACAAAACTGCAAACTAGTGTTCCAGAGTTAAACACATTTTTTTACCTCCAGACTAACTAAGAAACACCGTGCTGGTGTTTTTGGCTAATAGCTTTTAAGTCATGTTAACAACTAAATTGAATGCGATAAGGCAGCAACTTTGGTGTCGGCTTAGAAATCATCCCACACTGTAACAAGTGGGGGGGGAAAAAATCGAACTTATCTTTTTGTTAAACTCTTCAGAAAGCACACAGGGGACCATGAGCTGTGATGGCGGGGAGTTTAGGCTGTGAGTGAGCTATCATGTTCTGCCAGTGCCGGGCCCGCTAGGTGAATGAGTGTCGACGTTATTGCTGCTGAGCTGTTTTGACGTGTCAGCAGTCTGTACAACACTTTGTGCTGCAGGGAGTTTAGTCGTGTTTGAATATAGCTTTACAGTCAGGGAGGTGCATCCCTTTATGTCTAGCCTAGTGAACCGTGCCATAGTAGGAGTGTGTGTTCATGATCACAGGAGGGATGCAGAGCTGTGGGTGGTCCCTGGCTCGCAGGATGAGGAGCTCAGTGACGCTCTACTCCCACTGCTACCGGTCCACACTCTATTACATCACAGTCCATTAGCTGGAGAATATGACAAAGGAAGATGATGTTTACACTGTAGCGTCTGTTGGTGTTTATGTTAACAAATGGCTTCTCCAGGTGAGGCAGTTGGCTTGTAATTAGTTTTAATTATAAAGATGAAGCTGAAGTGAACACCTGTCTCAGGCAGCTTCACTTAAGCCTCATGATGTAACACAACAGCCACATCATCCTGTGTGGACAGCCGTGGAAAATGCAAATCTGGGAATGATATTTTTAGTTTTTGATAAAGCTCAAATTTAATATTGTAAAACTGTGGCTGTTTCCAGCCACATGTTAAAAATAGCATTTAATTATGGTCGTTGCATTTACATAAATGGAGATTTTTCTAGAATTGTAAGCTTTGTAAATTTGCCATAGACTCTTTGTTTGCACTGTGACATCTAGGTCATGACAAGTGATGAGCACAACCCTAACCCAGAGTTTTGGAGAAAAGCAACAAACTTGGATTGACTTGAATTTGGGAAAACAATTAAAAATGTACATGTTCTGAGAGCATATAGTCAAGGGGCATCCACACAGGAAACGACTAGCAGTGATGTGCCAACCAAAGACAACAGGAAGTCAGTGACTTTCTACAACTTCAAGTGAAAGTGAAGGGAAATGGGCGGGACCTGAACTAAAGTTTAATCAAATTCGATGTGAGAAGTTCAAGTTCTACTAGTAAAAGTGCAGGATACTGCATATTGACTTACGACAGGGTGGTAATTACATTTGAGGGTTACCTAGGCAACTGGAGCCTAGAATGTCCACTAATGACTGATCATCAACGACAAAGTGATGAGCAATGAGTGCATCGCTTGCTGTGTGGACGCCCCTTTTAGAGTCAAAAGTAGGGATAACTTAGAACTCGCAGGGTTAACTTTTACTTCTTGGAATTTAATCTGAGTAACATTACTCTTCATTCAAAGCCGCCTTTATTTAGTAAAAGCTCTGCATGTTTTTTGCAAATGAAACGTTAGACCCTCGTATGTGTTTTCTTTGGGAAGGACTGTTATGCCTGCTTTATTTTACACACCTCTGCAGTGTTTTGTTGTGGCTTCCTATAAGGCGTTGCTCATCTGTGCTCATGAGTTTCACAGTCAACAAACTTTTCTGTAGTAGCTTAAGAGCCAGGTGTTTGTTTTTAAGTTGATTTTGTTATTTAAATTAAAAGAACATGCCATCTCTTATTTGCTGCACAGCCAGATGCTTCCAGATGTTTGTTGTACTACTGAACGGGTTAACAATCAGCTTGAATCCATCGTGCTCCATGTCTGCATTCTGTCGTTGAGTTTGACCTACATTACATCCTCATGAGTAGCAGATGCCATTTTTCATCAATTGTGCTGCATTTTACATTTGCTTAAGGAAAATCAAATGACACCTAAGTGCTTTACATAAGGTTGTTATGAATTATCACCATATGTAATTATTTTTAATTAATAATCTTACTGCCTTCAGTTGCTGGGGTTTTTGTAGTCTGAGATGTGTTCCTGGCCTAGTTTCTTCCCCGTGGGCTGTTTGGATATGAAAGTAACCAAGAGATTAAAGCACTTAATCCGTAAGACTTTTATTCCCTTGCCAGGATCTGTGTGTCTGTACTGAGGACTCTAATGTGAACCTGTTTGTCGCGTCAGTCAACACTTTTATTAATGTCCGATTAAAAAAGGATAAGACTTTTGAATCCAGCGGATACTTTTGCCATCTGATGTTTCCTATTGATATAACTTTAATCCATCATTTTCAAAAAGTTTATCTAGGGTTCTTGGTAAAATGCTAATGTGCAGCAGAGCGAATTAATGCAATCCTCCAGACTTGAGAAAGCGATCGTTTTATAAAATTTTATAAAAGCAGTGTAAACTGATTTTCATGGATCTCACAGGTCACAGTAGCCTGATAAAAGCTTTATTTTGAAGGTGATGTCGCTAGAAAACAGTCAGAGGCATGTTTTGGGGTTGACATGCTGCTGTAATTTGCTCTCCTTGATGTTTGTTCAATGCGATGCATGAGAACGTTTAACTGGCTGGAAGGACTGCAGAGGGTCTTTTTTTTTTGTGTGTGTGTGTGTGTGTGTGTGTGTGTAAAATATAAAAATCGAAACTGAGCTGCAGAGCTGCAAAACAAGGGCGCTCATTCATTGTAATCTAACCCATGACTCTTTGCTGATAGCATCTAAACATCGGCGCACTTTGCCAAACCATGACATGTTTTCCAGCATGAAATTGAGTATGTTTTAGAGCGGATCACACATATGGAAATGTTTCCCAAAAGGACTTCAGAGAGGGTCTTTGTTAGGAAGTATTTGCAGGTTTGTGTTAATCAGAATCAGAATCAGAATACTTTATTGATCCCTGGGGGAAATTATTTTTTGTTACAGTGCTCCATTTTAAACCAACATTAAGACAAGACAGACAATACACTAACTAAGAATAGTACAATATATACATATACATACATACATACATACATACATACATACATACATACATACATACATACATACATACATACATACATACATACATACATACATAAGTCACTTATAAATAAATATTTGGAAAAGAAACATGTGTAGTTGAATCCACATTCACTGTGCTCGGTGAGTACTGAGTGCAATGTATGTGGACTGTGTAATGCTAATGATGAATGTGTCACCCACTTCAAAGCTGTGACTCATTATTGTGGTTATTTATTCTTTGTATCCGGCCACAGAGATAACACTTGCCACATTTTTTAATTGTTAGTAATTGACAGCCTTATTCTTACATTCGTGGGAAAAGAAAAAAAAAGAAAAATCCTACACCTTTCTGCTTGGAGTACTCATGAATAAAAGTTTAATACTGTATGGCTCAGTTTCCCAGACATGGATTAACCCTAGCCCACTTTATTATTTTTTTTTAAGCGGAGGCCTTTAATAATCCATGTCTGGTTTCCCAGACATGGATGTACTTGGTAAAGATTTCAACAGTTAGACAGTAGTAGACTAACTTTGTCAGTGTGTGCATGTTAGTTAAGGGTAGCGTTTGGCTGAGAGTGCTGCTGCTAACTTGGTTGTTGTGGATCCCTGTTGTTGCAGCAGTATGGATTTGCATGATCCAGTAAAGACACAGCGAAACACAGCATCCTAGTGTCATATCCCCACCAGTTGACTTGAATTAACATACCCACCTGTCCCCAGACGTGATGATGTCCCCCGAGTGTGCAGCTTGTTCTCAGCTGTGTGATCTGTTAACACAACATAAGAAGTGATGCGCTACCCATTAAGAAGCAGGCTTTTAATTCTATTTTTTTTTTATTTGTTGTGTAGCTTTATGCCAGTATATAGAAGCTACTAAATTCAGAGATGGGGCCAGAGGAAAACTGGCAAGGGGAAATGAAGGTAACCTTCCCACCACACACACTTCTCTTCCTGCTAACTTAAGTTCAGCTTTAACCCTTAAACCCTTTAAACCCGGCACACTTTATTTTCTCGGCAGCCCTCTTTTGTTGCTGCACAGCTGTGTTTTCAGTTGTTTTCTGTACAGGTGTGGGGACACGTCTTTTCTGTTTTGCACACTCTTGATTTCTCTTCTCCCCCTCCTCCGTCTTCCCTCACCTCCTTCAGCAGCAGCTGAACAACGAGCTGATGTTTGACAATCACTGCTTCTGTTTCTCTCACACACACACAAATTCAGTGCTGCCTGCACTGCCATTGCTTGGTCAGTGTTTACTCTCCCCCTACGCTCTGAATGACTTTTCAGTACTGCCTTGGTATGTGCATCACTTCTGCTTAGCTCTGGGTTTGAATCAACTCAATTTGCGCTTCTATGACTGATTATTTTCCGTGTCCCTCTGTATTGCCAATAAAGCTGTCAGGAAGCATCGAGATATGTTAAAGTTGGCTATATTTCATTCTTTTTTTATGATCTAATTTAAATAATCGAATCCTGCTGTTTGAGTGTATTTTCCTGTTTACCTTCTACAGCAGGAGGCTGGCAGCTTTATTTGATGCAATACAATTTTCCTCTCAAGACAAATATGCTAATGTGCTCTTTCCTCTGGAGCTGCAGCTGACATTTTTAAGCCGACTGTTCTGCTCTTGCGTCTGCATCTGGAAATCTGGTTTCTTAACTGTTTGTCTCCTGTTTTTTTTTTTTTTTCTTTTTTCTGCACTCTCTGTTTGTTTGACTTTCAGGTGAGAATTTTGAGCAGAGTCCACTGCGGAGAACCTTTAAATCCAAAGTCCTAGCACATTATCCAGACAATGTCGAGTGGAATCCTTTTGACCAGGATGCAGTGGGCATGGTATGGTATGATGCTGATACAACTTAAGAACCCTTAAATTTTAAACATTTTCTTGGCTTTCTACCAAAGGCAAATCACCAGGCCTGCGATAAAAATATTTCACTTGGATATAATATTGAAAAAATAGAAATGGCCATAAATAACAAACAAGAGAGAGGTTTCTGTTAGGTAACACCTACTCTTATAGGGCATCCACACAGGAAGGAACAAGCAGCTGTGTGGGAGACATTAAAAAGTCATTCAGAGAGGAAACAGACAAACTAGCCTGCGTCTACATGAAGTGGGCTGATCCCAGGTTAAACTTTTTTCTCAACTGATCTCAGCTGATCGATTTAAGGGACCTCTAATGGAGTAAAGGATGTAGCTGGCATATGACAGGGTGGTAAAAACATTGAGGGTTTAGGTAAACATAGTGTGGAATAACTGCTCGTGATGAACTGTCAGTGAAAAATTGATGTGATGATCAAATCACTTGGACCCCTATGGTTTTTGACCTTGGAAAAATCCTGATAGGCCTTAAGAATAAGATAGATCTGTTAAGGAGCAAATCAACAATTCTCCATGTAAAGCATGTATAAGTATTTTTTTTTTTAATGTAGTGAACTGTTTCAGTGATATGAAGATATTGTATAGTAATTTTGTTTTAACTTTTAAATAATTTTTGCTGTTGTGTCTGTGAGTCAGGAGATTATTAATTTGAATTAAAGACGCGCAACGAGAGGAGGAAAGCGATCTTACCGCAGTCTCTAAAGCTCGGAAATGAAAACATTATATCATGCCTGTTTGATCTGCAGGAAAAAATTTGAATCTATCCAGCTACAGTTTCATCTCCATGATGAGCCCTTTGTCTTTGTTCAGCTCTCTGAATCCTCTCCTGTATATCCTTTTTGCAGCTCTGTATGCCAAAGGGTCTGGCGTTCAGGACGCAGATGGATTCTCGGGAGCCTCAGTTCCACTCTTTTATCATCACCAGAGAGGATGGCTCTCGGACCTATGGCTTTGCCCTCACCTTCTTCGAGGAGGTGACCAGTAAGCAGATCTGCAGTGCCATGCAGACTCTTTACCACATGCACAACGCAGAGCAGTATGATATCTTGCACACTCCCACCTCCCCACAAGGACCCGAGGACCAGAGACGCCAACACACCCCTTCTCGTCCCATGCTCCACGCCGCGCCCGCCATCTCTCGTTTGCAGCGTTTTAACTCGTACGACATAAGCCGCGACACGCTATACGTGTCAAAGTGCATCTGCCTGATAACACCCATGGCCTTCGCTCAGGCCTGCAGCAAAGTGCTGCAGCAGCTTCATCAGGCCGTCTCTTCCCCACAACCCCCACCCCTTCCCCTAGAGAGCTACATCTACAACATCCTCTACGAGGTTCCCTTGCCACCTTCTGGGCGATCCCTCAAGTTCTCAGGCGTCTACGGGCCTGTGGTGTGCCAGAGGCCAAGCACATCAGAGCTGCCTCTCTTTGACTTTGCCATCAGTGAAATGTTTAACCTGCTGGGGGTGGAGAACGTTCTTCAGCTGTTCACGTGTGCCCTGCTAGAGATGCAGATACTGCTCTACTCACAGCGTAAGTAGCTGGTCTGCTGGCCTAAACACATGTTCATCATCCACGTGCATAAGTGTCAAATATATATGCAAATACACTGCAGTCAGGCTTGAATTTAACATTAGTTTGTACAGTTCATTAAAATTGGACATGTTTTCTAAATAGCTGAAAGGACAAGCTAATTGTAAATGATATGAAACATCTGCTTCTCTGCGGGTGGTGAGGTCATGTGATCCTGTTAGTAAAGTCGTGTCTCAAGAGATCTCTCTGGAGCTGGGGGACATGTCCCTGTCATCCCATGAGACTAGGTATTATCTGGGGAGCTTGAAGGATGTCTAACAAAGGAAACGGAATACTTAGATTGCTAATCACACAAAAATGTTGTTACACTGTATATTCATTCTAGTCTTTTCAGTCATATTTAGTCTCACCGTGTCGTTATTATTAGTTACAGGAAGAAAATGTAAAACATTATATGGTCTAATAATAATAATAAGGCCTGTGTTAATCTTGGTCAGAACTCATTTGCACAACATATTGTCCATATCAGAAATCAGATGTGTTTCTACTATAAACAGCTGGCTGCCATACAGATAAAGTTATTAAAAAATGTTCTGATTTCCCTGGTAGGCAGCGTAGTACCTTGCTATTCACATTACAGTTGTAAGAAATGTTGTCAGAAATGAAAGAAAGAGGGGATTGTTTGACAGAGAAATTTCCAAGGTTTTGGAAGCCTTGCTCAGAGGAATCTGGTGTTTGAAACAATTGTTTTAAGCATATTGTTCCATCTCGTGCAGGATAACCTTCCTTAGTCTATCTATGTATCCTGTGTCCTTGGGAAAAATGCTCAATTGAGAAAAACAATGCTCAACTGAGGAATTTAAAAAAACTACTTCAGCAACGTTCAGTAGTAATACAAATCAGTTTCGAGTCCACAATGATCATCTCACATTAAATTACCTAATTTTATAGGATCTGTTAGCTAGAAAGCTGTAGTTTTTGTTCAGTGTTCACCATTGAGAGAAAGCGCGTGCGTGTGCACAGAGAAACTTGGCGATCCCTTAAGGATGGATCTGATGTTCTGATGGGATTCATTACAATTGCAAGCGAAAGCAAATGGTTTACAAAACTGCAGGGCCCACAGGAGGGAGAAGCTCTTAATGGGGAAAGCTGTGGTGTTGCTAGGCAACCTGGAGACAGGGAGGAGAGAAGTGATGCAGGATGATTATTATTGGTTGGAAGTGACATCATGGTTCTTTTCACCCCCATAAGGCTCATCACTGCAGAACATGTGAAGGGTGTTGTGGAGAGTTAAGCCTTGGCAATCTGCCACTGAGGAAGAGCTGAGGGATTTTTACGAAGGGACGCCACACACCGAGGCGGGGGATGCTCTGCAAATAAGGAGACGACAGTGTGTGGCATGTGCTAAAAATAACACTGAAATTCTGATTAAAAGAAAAAAACAGCGTAGATAGCATCTTTTCCACAAAGCTGTAGAGGACAAGATGTTCAAATACAATCTGTTCTTCCTGTCCTTCCCAGACACTAACACTACTATGTGTGTTGTTACTACAGTTAAGATGGCATTTTTTTATGTTTATTTCTTGGTCATTTTCTGACATGAGGTTATTGAAGTCGAGTGTGACAGGACAGGTGAAGTCAGAGGGACAAAAAGGTGTAAAGGAGAAGTGCAAATGCACAGATCTGAGGTAGATTAAATGATGAAGGTTGTAGAGTCCAGCTCAGAGTTCCTCCAGTCATTATGTTGAAGTGTCCTTGAAGCATAAAGTAAAGCACTGCATGAATGTTTGTATGAATGTGACTTGCAATAAGAAAGTGCTTTGAGTGCTCAGTCAGAGTAGAAAAGCACCATGTAAGTATCAGTCCATTTACTATTTAACAAATCAAGTTTTAAAAACAACAAATATGATGCTGCGCCCCTGTCTGCACGTTCTGTGTTTTAAGGCTGTCGCACTATTATACAGAATCACGCTGGGATTTTGGCAACACACAAATAATCATTAAACAATGCCAGCTTTCCAGTGTATCATCGTTTTCATAGATTTTTCCATGAAAAATCTTGTAGTCTTTGTTGTTGTGAGGGGACCGAGTCACTTAAATCGAGAAAATTATATCGGTTTATTCTTAAAATATTTAGTGTTCTAGGCTATTCATAGTAAAAACTGAGCATCTGATCTAGGATCTCTCTCATATACAGTTGTGGTCAGAAGTTTACATAAATTTGGGCGTGAATGTCGTGGTACTGCGAGGTTTTAATGATTTCTTTGAACTGTTCTTTTTCTACGGTGGAATGATTGTACAGTATACATTGTTTTAATTTATTTTGGATTTTCTCTAATCTACAGTCTATTTTCTCTGTGCCAGCAACAGAATTGTTTGACAGAACTCATCAGATTAAGCAATACTCAGAACAATGAGAAAGTCCAAGGAAATTGGTGAAGATCTAAGAGAAATGTAGATTTACACATTGGGAAAGTCTCTTGGAGCCATTTCTAAACAACTGCAGATTCCGGGATCGTCAGTTGACTCTGTGCCAGGAACCAATTCTGCCAAGAAGACCGGTTAAATATCCACCCAGTATTCTTCTTTATAGCTACCAAGAGTGCCTGGTTGAAGTGCAGTTTGCATTTGACATTACGTATGTTTGACCCTGTGGGAATAAAAAAAAATTATAATCCAAATAAATTCAAACGTGTGCACCCAGTTCATTTTTTTTAAGTAGTATGCTGTACAATCACTCCACCCTGGGAAAAGAAATCATAAGTCTAAAATACCTTGACATTCATGCCCTTGAATGTCATGGTATTTTGCGCCCATGACCACAACTGTAGTCAGGCTTCAGGTTCATATCATCACTGCTGACTGATCTGTGCCTACTGGCAAATAAAATGACATTTACCAAAATGAGTGACCGATGTTATCTGTTGTGTGACATTAGCTAAATATTTAAAGATGGTATGGAGACCCAAAAGACATCAAAAGAGTTTATTTGAATTTGTTTCCATAGAACAAAATAAAATCGGCAGCAAATGATATCTTTAGGATCTGTGTCAGCCCAAAATGTCACAAAAGTTCTTCCTTATTCTTAACTAATCTACATCTGCAGAGAAAGCACAGAGTGTTTTATCTTGTTTATTCCCTGTTAATCACTGCTAATATAGTAATGGCTCAAAACTAGCAAGTGCCCTCTGTTAGTGACACAATCTGAGACTGCTGCAAGAAGTTGTTCGATCAGAACAGTGCTGAGTTTCACTTCTATGTTGTGCGAACTCTTCCGTCACAGCTTCTACCACTGCTCAGTGTGGATAATTCTAAACTGGTGAGGTCATGCAGCTTTAGGTGTAAGCGACAATGCTTGACCCTTTGTTCAAGTGGTTTCTTGTCAGTGGCCTAGTTTAAGAAGGAGATGGGTGATGTTAGTATTCATGTCCCCATCCTGGGAGAGGAAGCCTGCTGAGAAGAGGGATGAGGGAGAGGCCCAGGCTGGGGTGAGAGTCTCTTCTCATGGACCAGCACATGACCAAATGAAGGAAAGGTATTTATTTTGGCACCATACCGGGGGAGGCAGAGCTGCTCCCGAATCTGCAGTAGGTGTCAGCGGGATAGAAGAGGAATGCAGATGAGGACTGGACACATATTTACATGTATACCAGTTGGCTCAAGTGCAAAAGCCTGAACTCGGAGTGCTGCTGTGTGGAGTCATGATAAAGGAATTTAATGTTGGCCAGAGTGCCAGCTGGCAAGCTGTGTCACACTTCAGAGTCTGGATCCTCCAAAAGACTCCACAAAAGGCCCTCCAGTGGAGTTTGTGTTCAAAAGAAATGGTGGGGCCTTACAGGAACCAAAACTTAATGTGTGATCAGGCAAGAGAAATATGCCAGTTTATCTCTAGTTTGGTGCCTTAAAAATGCTGTGTGTAATAGGCTGTCATTTAGAGTGGCATTGCAACAAGGAACAAATACCATACTTAAAGTGATTCAGTTGATAGTAAAGCACCCAGGGCTGCTCAGGATACATCAGCTGTGCTCTTCAGAAGTCATTCCCTGTCATTCTGGTACAGCGAGTTTGCTCCATAAAGGTAGACAGGATCCACATTCTGTGTGTCATAACAGCTAATTCCTTAAAGGTTGGTAATCAGTCCAGCTCATTCCTGTAAGTACAGAACAGAGAATAACAAAAGAGTTTTGTAACAAAGTATAAGCACTCCAGTTAAGTCACTCACACGTGCCGTCGATACTGAATCTGCCCTCAAACTGCCACCATCAGCCACGTTTTACCTTTTGACCCCAGCCAATAAGTGATCAAGCAGATGAAAGGTCATATATAACACTGCTACTGCAAACATAGCGGGATTAGCTGTCTCGTCATGTGGTGCAGCTGCTGGATTTCAAACTCTGAGAGCAAACAGAAGACAAGGCAATAACAATGTAATCCTATTAAAATAACATTCAAACAGTCATGTTGCGTAACCTCTGTCATACGCTGTTTACTGGCTCGAGTATTGTTTAGGTTTCAGATATGGGGGAAGTGTTGTGCAATATATATTTTTTTAGTAAATGCATAAAAGCATCAGCATTTGGTAAATTTCATAATGGAGGAAACGACAACGATCAACCAAGATTTTAAAGATTTGATCGGTTATCAGATCAGACGATGAACCTGATGTCAGAGCTGCATTTGCTACAAACACCCATCTTTATCTTTTGTCTGTTTGTGTGTAACAGATTACCAGAGGCTGATGACTGTGGCAGAGAGCATCACAGCCTTAATGTTCCCCTTCCAGTGGCAGCATGTGTACGTTCCCATCCTGCCCGCCTCCCTTCTCCATTTCCTCGATGCTCCTGTGCCGTATCTAATGGGCCTCCACTCCAATGGGCAGGATGACCGCACCAAGCTAGAGCTGCCACAGGAGGTACATTCAGAGAGCAGTGTCTGAGTTACTGAGTGCAAACCTTCGTCATGTCTAATATTTGACTGTGTTACCGCTCCAGAAACCAAATCTTTAATTTCATGGTTTTATTTGTTCTTATCTCACAAACTGTGTTGCAGCTTCTGCACTGATTTGATTTGTGCTTTGCTGCTTGATATTTTTATTTCATTTCAGCCTTATGTTTGTGTGATGATGTGTTGTTGCAATAATAATGCTGCTCAGTATGAGAAAACATAAAAGTTCGTGTTTGGTGCAATGCATAGACGCGCTAATGCCGTAGCAGTGTGGGTCTTCAGTTGGTCTAGGTGAAGTAGAGCCGTTCGTGACCGGGCTGTGGGATGGCTGAATGATGATCATCCCTTTCACTGATGATTAATATCTTGTAAACAACCAGATTCTGAGTCAGGGCCTTGCGAGAGACTGGTGCCTCGTTCAGGGTGTAACCCGCTCATGATCTATGGCAGCTAGGATAGGTTCCTCCCCACCGTGACCCTGAATTGGAAATGAACTGAACTTGAACTAGACGTTTTCTTCGTATAACCTACACAGTGTAGGTATTTCAGAGTCAGTTATTGCTCTCTTGAGCATGTCAGCTTTATATTTTCAGTCATCAGTGACCTTTTTAATTCAGGGGGCTGGAATGTCCAACTGAATGAAATGTATAAAAACAGGATCTATAATATTACAATACTATAACTGTCTGTAAAGCTTTGTTAAATGTAATATAATCATTACTCTGCTATTTCTCTTATTCCAGGCAAACTTGTGTTTTGTGGACATTGATAATCACTTCATTGAACTGCCAGAGGAGTTGCCACAGTTTCCCAACAAACTCGAGTTCATTCAGGAGATCTCCGAGGTGCTCATGTCCTTCGGCGTGTCTCCAGAGGGAAACATTTACTCCAGCGACAGCCAGGCCAAGTACCGGGGCTTCCGAGCAGCTGATATGGTCTCTGACAAGCGTAACGGCAATCTGGCCTCACCCCTCAACTCCTACCTGCTGAGAGAGAATGAGACAATTGCCAGACTGCAGGCTCTGGTCAAGCGGACAGGTGTCAGCTTAGACAAGGTGAGAAATGATGTAATGTCGTTAATTAAAACGGGCTGCAAAAATAACCACGTGTGACTCACTGGGCTTAGTTACATCACCAAGACTGATCATTTAAGTAGGTAAAAATAGGAGCTTTAGATTGGGCACCAGGTCTACGAATATATTTATATTAATGAATTTATTGACAACTGGAAATTCATTTGAGGTGTTTTAATTTTTAGGACAGGAGCTTAGCTTGATTAAAATATTTAACGGTCCTCTTCTTTGTAGAAAAATCATTGCAGTGAAAATAAATTTTCTTCTGGCATTAATATATTTCTATAAGTAGGTAATTAACTCTTAGAATATATATTGATGAGTGAAGTCTGAGTTAAAGTGCATCCATAACCATCCGTTACTAGCAGCATCGTTGCAGTAAGGGACAGCAAACATAAGGGGGCACCCTCTTACACCACAAACACAAATGTTTTGTCAGTACACAAAAGGAGGTGGTTTGCTTTTTAAAATATTTTCTCTTCCTTTTAAATACACCAACTCATTTCTGAGTCGTGTGACTATTTTTCAGCTTTGCGGTACATGAATAAGATGCACTCAGTCTAAAGACTGACGGATGAATTAATGGATGCTTCGAGAAGGCCTCTGTACAGCGTAAGCAGCTTATGCTGTTGTGGGCAACATTAGCTTTCCTTGAATGGATTTGCGCATCGTCAAGGTCTGACCTTATAATTATTCCTATCTAAAGGCACGGCTGAATTCCTATTAAAGAAACCAGGTCCTGATTAAATGGTGTTCCAGGTCACGTCAGTGGATTGGATATTTTCCTGCACAGTGGCAGCCCTGCTCTGTTATTTTAGCTGCCTGGCGCTGGCATCTGTCCAGCTGACATGCTGACATGTTCAGTTAAAATGAGGTCATAAATCAAGACTCATGTCCTTGGCCATCTTTCCCATGACCCTACTTCTTCTTCATCACTATAAATGTGATAAAAGTCACAAGAGGTGACGTGAAAAATAGATGTGCTTCTGCCTCTTTTCTTCATTGAATGAGCGTTTTCCTTTTTTTCGGACCCTTCTTACTTTGTGTTCTTTTGTATTGTAATCGGTCAAAATCAGCATTTACAACAATGTTTCTTAATGTTGATGCACATCAGCTGGAGGTCAGAGAGGATGCCAGCAGCAACAAGGATGGGCGGGTTCAGTGTGACGAGGAAGAGTTGAAAATGCACCAGCTCAACATCCAGGTGCGCGAGGTCTTCGCTAACCGGTTCACCCAGATGTTTGCAGACTATGAGGTGTTTGTCATCCAGCCGAGTCATGACAAAGAGTCCTGGTTCACCAATCGAGACCAGATGCAGAACTTTGACAAGGTAAAGTGGTATAGCTGCTTTGTTAGCAAAGCATAGTAATGATTTAGCATAATATATATGTAATCTTTATATCTTGTACCTTTGTGACTGTGTGCAGGCCTCCTTCCTGTCTGACCAACCAGAACCCTACCTGCCCTTCCTGTCACGTTTCTTGGAGACGCAGATGTTTGCGTCCTTCATCGACAGTAAGATCCTCTGTCACGATGACGAGGAGAAGGAGCACACGCTGAGGGTGTTTGATGCTCGCGTGGATAAGATCCGCATGCTGAACGTGCGCACGCCCACGCTGCGTACTTCTATGTATCAGAAGTGCACAAACATCGAAGAAGCAGGTGAGGAGGAAAAGGAGGAACATTAATCTATATGGTGGGATTGTTTTCAAAGCTCCAAATGTTTGAATTTGGCTCTCTTAACTCTTGATAGGTTTGCACTTAAAAAAGTTGCAGGTTATGCATTGAGAATGAACAGCTTCACTGGAGTGTCTTTAATTTAAAACTATTAAAAGAAATGGACCTCTGAATGTTTGTGATTGTAATTAAAGAAGCATTTAAAACTGCAGAACTCAATAATCTGCAGTGCAGTTATGTACGAATCTGACAGACCTCTGGAGGTTTGCTGTCTTTAGTTACCTGACTGGTTGTTGCTGTCTTGCTTGCAGACACCCTGTTTAAAAAGCGTCTTGAAAAAGCTGACTTTATCGCTCCTGGACCTCATGTCATTGAGCCGGAGAAGGCCGAGACCGAATTTCGTAATATTTGTTCTCATTATCTCAACCAATCTAGGGTGGTGGTTCTTTCAATTATGTGTGCAATGTGTTAAGTTAGGTTGGCTCATAGAGGAAGTATAGACTTCCTTTAACCTTGTATTTGGAATAAGTCACACTGGCAGTGGTTTATGCAGGAAAGCTTTTAAAAGCATGGACGGATGCTCTTGCTCATTCTGCTGAGTCTGGAGAATGTGAAAAGAGAAAGGGGTGAATAAGAGATGAAGCAAATGTTACCATGAACTTTTCACATATTACTGTAAAATAAATTCCTCTATGAGATCCTCACTGCATTGCACACATGACAGTTTTTCCAAAGCTTGGTGATCTGTTATTGATTTTTACTGATATAGTTGCAGAAAAAAGTTTTCTAACCCTTTTGAGATATTTGTGCAAGAATTACCCCTTACTGAGTAACTTAGGAAGCTTATTATGAGGTTTAATGTCATGATTTACGTCTGTTTTGCCATCAGTGGACATCAGTGATGGCCAAATTTAATTCAAAAGGACTCTAAGCAGGCTCCAATACATAATCTAAAGTAATGTTTGTCAGTAAATAAAAGACAGTCTCTTTTCCTCATTTTAATTTTAAATCGGATCAAATTACTCAAAGTATATCTCAAAGGGTTAACAAAGCCTTTCCTGCAGCTATAATGTAACAAGTACAGGTTAAAGGGTTGATGATAAATCCTATACAAGAAAAAACATTTATGTGAATTCCAACTTCACCCAGCCAGTGTTTTTCCACCGTTTTCATGCTGCGCTTTTGCAGCTTCAAATATCTCACACCCCCTGGTTTGTTTGTTTTTTTGGCTTTTGTTTTTTATTGCCATTTGATGGACAACAGGAAGTAGTATTATTTTTCTCTGTTTCTCTAACATCGTGGGAGCTTTTCCTCACACAGCCCATGTGTGTGGGGGGATGTTTTTAATAAAGCATAAAAATAATCACTGTGTAAAGCTGCATGACTCGGCTGGTTCTTTTGAAGACAACAAAACATCTGCTCTGAGCCTTTTTTCTGTCATTTCTCTTGGTTCTGTGGGTGCTTTTTATGTTTTCTTTTCTGCTGTCATCTGGTTTCTAAATTTGAAATGAAAAGTTCTTAGTCATTATCTGAATCTCACAACATAACTTGACAGGGTTGGTATAACAATGAACCTGTTCTATTTACTCCAGTTGTTCCTGGAATTTTGAAGTCAGGATATCCATTAAATCATTTTATTGATGATCTGTTTCCATAAATGGCAAAAAGCTATATCTTTTACTGATGGGACTGTTTTGTTTTTTGGGTTTTTTATTTTATTTTATTTTTAATCTTTTCAATCCTAAATGATTTTTTTGTATTAGATGCTGGAATAACTTAACTAAAATTCTTCACCAGATCATCTTTTAAATTCAAGAGTAAGATAGAAAGAAGACATTTAATCAAACGGACACATCTCAGCAGTAAAAGTAGGGTGACTTTGAAACATGATGATATAATCCCTCTGCTGACTTGTGTACCCCTCACACACCTCCACAGAGAAAGCCATTGAGATGAGAGTCTCAAAGATCGACCACACTGCCCTGCACCCCCACCTGCTGGACATGAAGATCGGCCAGGGGCGCTACGAGCAGGGCTTCTTCCCCCGACTGCAGTCTGATGTGCTCTCCACTGGACCCACCAGCAACAAGTGAGTATTTGTAGCTCACTACTGTCTCTGTCCCCTTGTGATTAGTGTATATTTCAAATGAACCTTTGATGTGTGGGTTTGATGGCTGTTTTACATTTGTTTCTTTTTCTGTGTTACAGATGGGCCAAGAGGAGCGCTCCGGCTCAGTGGAGGAGGAGGGATCGGCAGAAGCAGCACGCTGAGCACCTTTATTTAGACAATGACCAGAGAGAGGTGAGAGCGCCCCCACAGTGTTTTCTTTCATCAGCTCCTTCACACAGATGGACTGCTTGAGCTTTGATGTCATTTTGCATGATCTCTTGTCTGTTTGCTCTTCCCATCAATGTCTGCTCTTACACCTGTTCTCACACATTTCATTTCTTTTCTTTTTCTGCTTGCCTTACACTCACGCCCTCACACTCGCAGCATGTAGAGTGTTTGTTTCCGGAGCTCCAGCTCCTGCTGTTTCTTGACTACTACTGGCTCTCGCAGTCCTTCAAGCCCTGTCTAAAGTCGGTGACTGTGGACGTGGTATGTGTTGGTTGTCCGTAGAGCGCAGTACCTGTCCACGCATGTGGTCTTTTCCTCCACGTACAGCAGCTGAGCTTTGTTTGAGTATCAGTGTTACTTTTGTGTGTGTCAGGTGTGGGTTTAGGAGGTGGAACTGATAAGCAGTGATGTAATTAAAATGCAGCTTCATTTTATCAGTTTTCTCCAAAATTGTGACCTATCTTGATCCTTGTAGTTTAAACTGTAGGACGCGCTTCGATTTAATATTCCCATACAGAGCGACACCAGCTCTGTCTAACCACAGAGCTGTTTGTTGTAGATATAGTGACATGAGCACACGTTTTTGTACTCGCTAACTAAATCCTCTCTCTTTCATCAGAAATACATCCAGGAAGCCAGAAACTTGGGCACAACCATCAGACAGCCTAAACTGTCCAACCTGTCACCGTCTGTCATCGCTCAGACTAACTGGAAATTTGTTGAAGGATTGCTAAAGGAGTGCAGGAACAAGGTTTGCCTATCACCAGTTTTTGGTTTCACAGATTAAAACTCATCACGTATAAAACTCAGTTATGATTGAAGTTTGGGATGAAGCTCTCTTTGGCTACTTTAACGCTCTTTAAATGCTGTTAATGCAGTGTTATTTAGAGTTATGACCAATTTTCAAAACATAAAAACCCCCCAAAAAAAGCATTTTCTACCTACACGAATCGTCTGTTTTTAAGGTATTTCTTTCGGCTGCTCAGAAACAAATATTAGGTTTGAATTGTTGTCTCTCTGCAGACCAAACGTATGCTGGTAGAGAAGATGGGGCGTGAGGCTGTGGAGTTGGGCCACGGAGAGGTCAGCATCACCGGTGTTGAGGAAAACACCCTGATTGCAAGTCTCTGTGACCTGCTGGAGAGGATCTGGAGCCACGGGCTGCAGGTTAAACAGGTCAGGAAAGAAAAAGAAATGACTGCAGTCAGCATGCACACCCGTTTTAACATACAGTGCTCTCGGGGGATGTGTAGCACTAATGCCGGTTTTCTCTCTTTCTTTTAAGGGTAAATCTGCCTTGTGGTCCCACCTGCTGCACTACCAGGACAGCAAAGAGAAGAAAAATGCAACCCCAGGTAGTTTAGGGCCTCCAGGTAAGAACAAAAATCCTTTCGGCTGATGATCGCAGTCATTTAACAAACCGATGGCTTCTGCTTCAGTTACGCTTCTTTCTTTTACTCCAGGGTTCATTCATGACACCGAGAGACGTAAATCTGACGGCGGCGGATCGGTTATGCCTCCCCTGAAAATCTCCCTGATCCAGGACATGAGGTGAGGCATCTGCAGAAATGTGCACCTCAGCGAAGGAATAAAAGAGGAATGAAATCATTTCATGCTCAAAGTACTCAAAGATGTTCTGGAAATGGGCACCTTCAGACCAATGTATTTTAGACTGATACTGCCCCCCTGTGGTAGACCATTGAACGCAATATTGTTATTATATCCCTATCATAATAATCTGGGCTGATCCTGTGTATCCTCATGCGTCCAAAATTCCAATATCCTGAAATAAGACACACATAAAACTTGCAGATTTCACTGTGGGGTTACATTATTACTATAGTCTCTCCAAACAAAATACTATAAAACCAGCAGTATTTGCAGGAATACCATTAGTTTAATATAATAGCATTTATATTTAGAGAAGGATTTTCTTATTACTTTTACGATATAAACAAAAGCATGAAGTAATTCTGCTTAAATGCTGTGATGTTATTTTTCTAATCAGAATTTATTTATTTATTTTTTAATTCCTACCACTGCACTGAACATCCAGATCCACCTCTGCTATGCATATTATAACTGTATGTTTTAGTTAATGATAATAATAACAAAATAAAGATAATTTGTAAGCTGTTAGAAAAATCCAGGATTGCAAAGGTCCAGAAAAAGGCAGTACAGAAAAATTCAAATAAAGTACAAAATTAAATAAAATAACCTATAAATATGCATCCCACATAATTATACAGTTCATATATACATGTGTAGACTCTCATATTAAAAACAAAAAAGGCATAAAGGTGAGTATTTTGTCCGTAGTAGTCGTGTTATACAAAAAGCAGTTTCACCTTTGTGGAGCCCGTGAGATATGCGACTGCATAGATGGAGAGAGGACACGACATACAGAAAAACCCTCACTGATCACCATCCCAGACCCTCAGGCCAGCCTTGTTGCCCCAATTTGATCAAAATGTTGTCATCTGGTCTATTCTTTTTAAAAACCAAGAGTTTTAACATCATCGACAGCTCTATATCTACATGCTTCAACATGCATGTATGTGTGTGTCTGCATCACTTTCGTCATGTTTACCCACCATAACCAGCCAGGGTTGAGGAGTCTGGGGTTGCGTTGTTTGAAGACGACACAGCGTAAGTGTGTGTGTATGTGTAACAGCGTGTTACTTCCAGCCTAATTACCAGACCTCCCGCCAGTCTGACTGAGTGGAAAGGAGAGGAGGGGTCAACTTGGGGCACAAACATGCAGCTCGACTCCGCACTGGTGGATGGAGCCTCCTCCGCATTCACGTAAACGTCTGACGGCACAGTCACAGACACGGTGGCAAAGAGGCAACCACCATCATAATACTTCATTTAATCCTAACATGGAGTTAATCTCACATTTTTAAAGCTTCGCGTGTGTTGCAGTGCGTTTAATAATAACATTTCATGTAGTAGGTGTTTCCCACTGTTGCTATGGCGATAACGAGCACAGAAAACTGGGTTACTTGACGTGATTGGGCGTGGAGGGTGGAGACGGGGAGGGGGATGGAAGGTGGAGAAGAAGCGCGTATGGCACAGGTGGAGTGGAAGGAAATGTGTCTGGACGTCAGAGACGTGATAGTGGCTCGGAGCGATGGCGCGGGGGCGAGACGGCCACGGCGGAAACATCACATGGGGCGAACAGAGACAGACTTTGGTCTGTGTGTAACAGCATCAGTTACAGTTTTATTTACACAGAGCCAGGTCACAGCATCTCAGGATACTTTGTATTTAATTATCTGTCAGACTGGGAAAGGCAATGCTGAAATTTTTTCAAATTTTATTTTTTTAGTTAATTAATACAGCCTTTTCATTTGTCAGTTTCTTACAATGTTGATAGATTAATATTCTTTTAGGGTGCTGAAGCTTTTTAAACATCAACATTTGTTTATATCTGCTTCCTTCTTTGAGTTGAATTGTTGAATCTGAATCTCTTTAAGAAGATTCTGCATATAAATGTGCAACAACTACGTGAGTGTGAACTTTGGCTACATACAATCAAAAGGTCTGTACAGAGAGCAAGAATGCATTTTTGTGTATTAGCTATTTAGCTTTCTATTCACTTAAAAAAAAAAAAAAAAAGTCTTCTTATAAAGAAATGACTGGAAACATGATTGGACTGAGCAGGAGGTCTTCGGCCTGATATAAAGTATCTCTTATCTGGAAAATATGTAGCTACACCAGGAGCCTGGAAACATTTGTCCATTGCCCCCAGACAGTAAATCATCAGGCGATGGCAGCTTGGTTTCCAGATTGGCGGAAATTAATTTAAGTTTACACAGTTAAATTTAGACAACACACTTGTGTGTTCACCTGTATAAATCCATTCATATCACCTTGGTTGTTCCACTGAGAGCAAACAAGATATATTCATGTCAGATATCAGACTTTTAGTTCTTCTTCACTCTTTATGTGCTTACACACCACTCTGCATTTAATCATGAATTATTATTCATCTCTGGCTCTCTTCGTCCTCTCACTCCAAACCTGTCACGGCAGATGGCTGCCCTTCCCTGTGCCAGGTTCTGCTGGAGGTTTTTTCCTGTTAAAAGGGAGTTCTTTCTTCCCACTGTCCTCAAAGTGTTTGTTCATTGGGATTGTTTGATGGTTGGGGCTTTCTCTGTATTATTGTAAGGTATTTATCTTACAATATAAAGCACCTTGAGGAGACTTCTGTTGTGATTTGGTTCTATATGAATAAAATTGACTGGAAATTGTTGATAATATGTTGAAGTATTGCCTATCCTTGCACTTCTGTGACACTGCAGGAATCTAATTTTTCTATGTCTGATATCTAGCATCAGTTCTTCCTCCCTCTAATCTCTAAATCTGTTGTTATTTTTTATTTGCAGGCACATTCAGAACATAAGCGAGATTAAGACAGATGTGGGCAAGGCCCGAGCCTGGGTTCGTCTCTCTATGGAGAAGAAGCTCCTTTCCAGACACCTGAAGCAGCTGCTTTCAGATCACGAGCTTACAAAGTGAGCAAAAGGACACAAACAGCAGAGTTTATATGTGCTTCCATTTATCGCAGGGTCACTATTTGTCAGAACAACTGCAATAAGTCACGCTGATGCAGATTAAAAGATCTTTGGATTTGTTTTTCTCCCTGCTGTGTGTGCTCATCTGACCTTCTTTCTTTGTTTTGTGAAGCAATGTCTGTGTCATATGAAATGAAGATGTGATCTAACCATTTATAATGCATTAAGTCTCTTGAAATTTCAGAGCATCATGCTATAGTTCCCCTCTACATAAATAATTCACAGTTTTCTTCATAATTGATATCCGAGTACTAAAGTGGGTCAGGGGATTTCTGTCTGCCTTTTATTGACCTTACAGTGGTATTTATTTCACCTAATGCTAAACAGTGTGCACGTTGTCATCCATTTACCTCAAAAATGATCATGTCTTGTGCTTGTATATACCAAGGCATTATTATCTTTTAATTGTAATCGTAGCAGAAATTATTTAATTTCTCTAACAATCTTCTTCTTTTTAGGAAACTATACAAGCGCTACGCCTTCCTGCGCTGTGACGATGAGAAGGAGCAATTTCTTTACCACCTCCTGTCCTTTAATGCTGTGGATTACTTCTGTTTCACCAACGTCTTCACAACCATCAGTGAGCCTGACCCTGTACTCCATGAACAACCAGCTTTTATGGATTTCAGTTCATTGTGTAACCTTTGTTTTCCCTCTGCCTCTCAGTGATCCCCTACCACGTGGTGGTTGTTCCGAGTAAGAAGTTGGGTGGCTCCATGTTCACAGCCAACCCTTGGGTGTGTGTTTCTGGTGAGCTGGCGGAGACTGGAGTCCTGCAGGTCCCCAGAAATACTCTGGAGATTACTTTTGAGGTTGGTATTAATTCTCCTATAAAGGCCAATTCCACTGCATTACAACTGGGTTCTTAATTGGATAATATAGTATGTAAATTTGCAAAAAAGTAAGTGTTGCAATTAGGGAAGAAAGCAGCACAGATGGAAAGAAATACAACTCTGTTACTAACCATATTATCTAAATCGATGGTTATCAAATTTGGACCCCAGGGACTTGATATCAGCTGATATCTGCAAGCAATAGCTGAAGGGTCCACAAAGTAATCCACTTATAATATAATAAAACAGTGGTCTATCATTAAAAAGTGCATGTATACAAATGTGAACTGCACTAATAAAACAGTTATTGCTCTCTCTAGTAGAAGCTGACCATCTGTCATAAATAACTCATCAAATGTAATTTCTCCCAAACTGTTCTAAGTGCTGTGTGGCCTGAGTAATTGGCAGCAAGCATGTGACTCAAAGGCAAACCAGCTTTATCTGGATTACAATGATGAGTCCCTAGAAACTCTCCCTGATGAAAGACCCCTGGGCACACAAACTCTGAGACTTCTGATTTAAATTGCTTACTCTAGGACAAATGTCCAGTTTCACAGCACTTCATGCTAAAATCAATCAGTTGTGCTGCTGGATGAGTTGCACAGGTAACAATTTGACTGCCATTGTTTTCTCTGCCACACTGTTTTGGTGAAATGGTGTTTTTGTTTCAAACGTTTCTCCTCCAACTGTGCAAAGAAGCCAGAGATGTAAACACAGAGTTGTTCAGCTCCACTTCAATAAAGATAGACACAGGAAATATTTCATACCTCGTGCAATGACTCTTCACATGCAACACGTTTTTCTAGCAAAGAATTATCTGCTCTCTCATCTCGTTAGCTATATTTCAACCCTGCACTGTGTACTACACTTTACACTCTCTGTATACTCAGTCACTTTAATGCCACCTGACATTTGCTGTGCTGGTTTTTATTATATTTAGCAAGCGATTTTTATTCTGATTGATTTTTCTTTATTTATATTTTTAAGCTTATTTACTTTATTGTATTATATTCAGCTTTTTTATTTAAAATTTTACTTAACCTCCTGTATTGTAGTCACACCTTGCCTAGTACTAGTCGAACGCCCTTTTGTCTGCAAGACTGTCTTTAATCTTCATGGTATAAATTCAACAAGGTGCTAAAAACATTCCTCAGAGATTTTCCTCCATTATGACATGATAGCATCACACGGTTGCTGCGGATTAGTCAGCTGCACATCTCTGATGTGAATCTCTCGTTCCACCACACCCCATATTTGATTGAGACCTCGTGACTGTGGAGGCCGTTTGAGTAGTCAGTTTAAGTGCATTTTACAACACAGTGGTCCCTTGTTTATTGCGGGAGTTACGTTCTAAAAATAACCCGCGATAGGTGAAATCTGTGAAGTAGCCAACTTTATTTTTTTTAAATTATTATAGATGTTTTAAGGCTGTAAAACCTCTCACTACCGCAGGTGCCTTTGACAGTGCAAAACGTTTCATTGACATTGTTGTGTATGTTGGGGAGAACACTTACAAACATACAGTACAGCACTTCAGAGTAACACTGCTAGCGATCGAAGATTTATGTAAATTTGACAAGCTGAACGCATTCTGTACTGTAAAGGAGACGTGGCACAGAGGAGACTGATTAAAAATGTGCTGTAAAAAAATTAAAAAGCATGCAAATTGCACACAAAAAACCAAATCTGCCAAACGACGAGGCCGCAAAAGGTGAACAGTGTTATAGTGAGGGATCACTGTACACACTTTGTATCGGGGTCAATATAGAAAATATCCTTCTAACTATTATACCACCACCAGCAGCCTGAACCACTGATACAAGTTTGGATGGATCCATGCTTTCATGTTGCTCATGTCGAATTCTGACCCTACTATTTGAATATTGCAGCAAAAGACTCATCAGACCAGGCAACATTTTTCCATTCTTTTGTTGTCTTCTGCTGCTGGAGCCCATCTGCTTCACAGTTCGACATGTTGTACGTCCAAAAATCACTCGTCTGCATACCTTTGTTGTAAAAATATCACTATATGACTTATTAATTCCTCCTTCTCACCTCAAATCCGTCCGGCCATTCTCCTCTGACCTCTGGGGTCAATAAGGCTTTTTCACCCACAGAACTGGTGCTCACTCAGTAGTCTCTCTTTTTCAGACCTGTGCTCTAAACCTTGGGTTGTTTAAGAATAACCCATCTAGTAGATCAGTTTCTGATATGCTCAGACCAGCAGAAGTCTCTTAAATCATCTTTTTAGCCAATTCTAATGCTCAGTTTTAACTTTAGCAGGTCATCTTGACCATGTTTACTTGCCTGAAAGCATTGAGTTGCTGCCATATGATACTTGGATATTTGCATTAACAAGAAGTTCTGCAGGTGTAGCTAACAAAGTGTGTATCATTGAGTTATGTTGGATTATTTAAAGTGGTTTGATATATATTCTATTTAATGTTCTGGCTTCTCTAACACAGGAATTTCATGTCTTCTGGAAAAAAGATTGTGTATCTTATCTTAGAAACTCTGTAGTCTAAATGTGATTTTTTTTTTTTTTTTTTTTTTTTTTTTTTTGGGTGTTTGACATTAATCTGGGTCCTTCTGTCTCAGTGCCAGAACCTGGGCAAACTCACCACAGTGCAGATGGGTCATGATAACACAGGGCTCTATGCGAAGTGGCTGGTGGAGTGTGTTGTGGTCCGCAACGAGATCACGGGGCACACTTACAAGTAAGCATTACCGCCTGGTGGAAAAATGAACCCGATACCGATTTGGCCAGTTGGTTGTCAAAAAATCGACTCGGCGTGCTCATCTCACAGGTTTCCGTGCGGCCGCTGGTTGGGGAAGGGCGTGGATGACGGCAGCCTGGAGAGGATCCTGGTGGGAGAGCTGATGACCCCCAGCTCGGAGAACGATGAACGGATGTGCCGCACACCTCCCATGCAGCAGTCCCCGGGAATGATGAGGAGATTTGTTACCATCTCGCCAAACAGCAAACCAAGTGAGTTTGTAGAGCGTTTTGTTCTACAAAGAACAAAAAAAAAAAACCCCTTTGATGTGGGATTTAGCTGTTCCTCACCTGCTAATGATTAAAATCTTGCCTTAAAAAAAAGAAACGACCCAAAAACGCCTGAACGAGAAAACACAACGACAAATTGTTTTAAACCTGGATTGGGAGTTACCGTCATGTGTCTGCTTGTGTTGTCTCTCAGTATCTTTGTTGAACTTTTTTTTTTTTTCTTCTTCTTTCATCCAGAGCTAAACACAGGTCAGATCCAGGAGGGAGTGGGAGAGGCCATCAATGGGATTGTAAAGCACTTCCACAAGCCAGAGAAGGAGGTGAGAGACGGCAGTCTAGACAGGCCCAAACATGTACTTCTATTATTCATCACAAATGGGGAAAAAAGCAGCCGTCTGCTCCGGTGGCCCCAGCCCCCCTCAGTAACTGTTCTGCCTGTATTATAGTTCAAATATAAAAAAGAGGGATTTGTGCTGGTTTTTTTTGTTTTTTTTTTAATGATCTTATTTAGCTTATTATTATTATTTTGACCTAGAGTGCTGTCTGTTAATTTTCCTCTTCTGGAGGAACTAAAATAGAACTTGAATGTTGATAATTATTACATACTCGGGCAGGTGGAGAAGGAGAACTGCAATTGAAGATTTTTAAAGTGTGTTGTAACTTAGCTGCTGATTACAGGCTTTAAAAGTCATTCATTATAGTTTCAAAGGATTTTTTTTTTACTGGGAATTCCCCTTCACTTTTGCTCTACCTCCTTAACACACCAACAGAACAATAACGTTGAAGTCTGCTTTGTATTCTCCCGTGTGTCCTACTATACTGTGTGTGTGTATATGGTCTCTTAGTTTAATGATGATTTAAATGTTTTGGAGTTCTCATTCATTTAAATATGACCACAGAGAAAGCTGTGGAGTAATGATCCTTTCCATTGTCTGTTCCTGCAACATATTTGGAAGGTGGTTTGGCATTTTAATGGGATAGCTGATCCATTAAATTGGCATTTTCAGGAAAAAACAGTCAGCAATTTTGAGGCAACTTGAAACGAGCTCTAAATGCATGCATGTATTTTTGCTCTCTCCACAGAGAGGCAGCCTGACCCTCCTGCTCTGTGGGGAGTACGGCCTCGTCTGGGCTCTGGAGCAAGTTTTCCAGCACGGTTTCAAATCACCGCGACTCTTTAAAAATGTCTTCATCTGGGACTTTTTGGGTAAGGACTCAAGCTTGTACTTGCATCCTGCATAACTGAATGACAAACGGTAAAAAGCCTGTGTCCCAATAAAGAACAACAACCAACTGCAGTAATCTGCAAAGTACATTGTGGTGTACGAGTACTTTGGAAATGTCTGTTGATGTTGATCGATTGTTACTCTATTGAAAAATGCTTTAATTTCAAAGAGGCCTCACATTTTTTTTTTTTTTTTTTTTTTTTTTTTTTTTGGTTAAAGTAGACCAATGTTTTGCTGTTACCTCTCAGGTGTAGTGTGTGTTTTAAATACTGTTAAAAACTGTTAACTGAGTGGTCTCCTTTGTTTTTACAAAAAAAAAAAAAAACCACAGAAAAGGCACAAGTTTACTTTGAAAGTGCTGAGCAGCGTGAGGTGACCCCGGATGAAAACTGGCAAACCAGAGTGCGCCACTTCTGCCGCTTCATGCGCGCCATCAACAACGCTCCCAGAAACATCGGCAAGGACGGGAAGTTCCAAATGCTCGTCTGTCTGGGCGCAAGGTAGGAAGGACCACGTATGCTGCTAATGTTTCATCTAAAAAGAGATAATACACATTAATTAATAAGAGTAATTGGGCCCATCGACATGTGACTGTGCCAAAATTAGAGAGGTTATGTTAGTTTGGCTTGTTAGCGTGTATAAGCGTTAAAAGAAAACATCCGCACAAAAGATGAGATGAAAAAGTCCATAAACTAAATAAAGGACTCAATAAACATTTAGAACACTGTTAATATTCTTGTGGACAAAAAGGAAGTTGAGTGTTCAAAGTGGATGCAATAAAACTTCTTAGTGAAGCTCGAGACATAAAACAGTCTTTGCTGATACACTGATGTCAGGTTTTAAGCATAGTGTAATGTAGTTTGCTTTTATTCCACCACAGCTTGTGATTTTTATTGAAAACTGCATCACATGTTAAGCTGCTCTGTTAACTCCACATGTGTCATCTTTTGTCAGGGACCATTTGCTCCATCACTGGATCGCTCTGCTCGCAGATTGTCCGATCACTTCTCAGATGTATGAGGACACTGCACTGATTAAGGACCGCTCGCTGGTAAACGCTCTGATCAGAGTACTGCAGACTCTGCAGGAGTTCAACATCACCCTGGAGGCTTCACTCGTCAAAGGTGTTGGCATCTAAAGCCAAACCAGTTTCCCACCCACTGGACTTGACCAGGACGATCACTGGGGACCACTAAAAAGAATAACTGAACCTTTTATATGCAGGAACAGGCTTGAACAAAGGAGACTTTCTGGCTTATATTAAAGCTACTGTTAACATTTGCCATATATTAAGTGCAATGAGCCTTTCCAGATATGTTGTTATTTTTATCCTTGACGATGTTGCCATTAGATGTTTAAAAATATGTTTTCTATTACGAACCATGATTTACACATTATTGACCTACTTGTGCTATAATGTTTTACTGAAAACTGAATATTTTCACCGTTATCGTGAACTGCTGGCGACGGCTATATTTAAGGGAAAGTGGGGGATCAAAACTGTTAATATATTTTCAGAGGGGGAAAAAAAAAACAGTATTATTTTGTTAAATTGGTCAAGTTGCTTGCTCTGTTATCAACTCCGAGTTCAATGTCATAACGCAGAGCTTAGAGCAAATGATGTGGATGTATGCTTTGTAAGTGTGTGTATGACAGGGAAGTTTGTAGAGCGTTAGGTGATTCACCACGTGGGCTGTTACATTCAGGCCTTTCCCTGATAGAAGTACAAGTATGCAAAATCTTTCACAAGGAGCACCTTCAGCAGAGATGAAGATCCTGTGTGTGTGTGTGTGTGTGTGTGTGTGTGTGTGTGTGTGTGTTTGGTTTTAAGCCTGTATTCAGCGATTAAGAAAAGTAACCCCAAAGTTCTCCAAGAGATGCTCGACCCTGCTTTTTGTGCGACCTGGATCACAACTACAACCTTCATGCTAACACCTCCAACCAGCCCGTTTCTCCTGCCATCATTACAGCTCTTACACTACATTTGCTGTTGTCTTCTGCAAACATAAAAAACTGTGATTATCTGAGTAGGCTTCCTGTGATGGGAATGATCTCCTGCTTCCCATGTGAGGAGCAAAAGGACTGTCTCTCCCCCCCCCCCCCCCCCCCCCCCCCCGTCGTCTCCTGATTTTTATTTTTCTTCCTTCGCATCATGTTTTCTTGCTATGCAATATCCACAAGAGAAATTAAACTCCCTGTAAACTCCATATCAGGGCGTCTTGAGATGGTCCCAGGCCCTCCTCCGTTATAGACATTTCACTTTACTGTGCAGAATATGTGATGGACTTCTTACCTGTGCCAACAACGTCTGGAATGACTGTGTTGTACCCATCTGTGTACGACCCGACACACAAGCATCTTGGGAGATATATATTTTTGTTTTCCAATACAGTTGTACATTTATTGATATAGCGGTGTAATGTAGTGTTTACTAAGTGAGCAGCAGTGTACAGTGTAAAAATATATTAAGAATAAAGCCTCTGTAATGCATTCAAATGGGTGATTTTGTTTTTCATTAACACATTTATATTATTTGCTCCAGGAGCTCTGGAGTTTTACAAGCTGCTAGAGAAAAACTTAAATATATGAATTTGGGCTTTAGAAATTAGGTTTTGTTTTTTTTTGTTTTTTTTTAATGAAATGGCACATTTAACAGAATTGTTGATTAATCTAATAGTGATAATAGTGTGTGTGTGTATGTATATATATATATATATATATATATATATATATATATATATATATATATATATATATATATATATATATATATTTTAATTATAATGAATTTATTTACTGCCCTGAATTCAAGTAAAGTGCTTACAGTAACTAAAATGTGCAATAAAGGGAAGCTTAAATGCATATTTAGATGTATAATTTAGATGAATGAGCTTTTTAGGTCCTGCAGTCTTGATTTGATAGCTTTTAAATGGCTGTTGTACATTCATATTTCCGCTGAATGCCTTTTCTCGGCTGAGAAAATGTAAACAAACTCTTTCGCGCCATATCAAAGAGGTGTTTTTCTTTAAAGGTTT